>NC_135118.1:13277500-13902500 GCF_050908995.1 Andrena cerasifolii
AAATGATACATAATGTGGTTGAACGTGGCAGTCTTTCCTGAACAAATTTGTGAGTGACTGTATATCCACAACGCTTCTACCTTCTTCTGTCCTTCCTAAACCTATATTTTTTAACAGCGAATTTATGTGAAATATCAGTCACGAGCCACAGAAGTGTCTGGTTGTCAAAGACCCTGAGAACACTTGAAGGTGCACCACACTCGAGTTTCTACGCAGCATGGCGTGTGTCGAAGAACGCGGAGGGCATTGGTAGAATATGTAGAAAGAGTGACAAGTGATTAATTTTTATGAAATAAGATAACTCTCCCCACTAACAGCCATATTCTCTTTATCGACTAGTTCCTTTAGCCTTTTCATTAAAAATGGATATATGTACACAGGCAGAGGGATAAGTTAAGTATTTATATTCGCAAACGCCCGGTAATAGGGGTCATTTACATTAATTCATATCAATCTGTGTGGGCGTAGACAATATGTAGAGTATCTGTGGCATTCCCTAGTTAATAAATACAAAATTTATTATTAAAAAAATCATAGTTGCATCGAATAGCTGTCAGGTTAAAGTACAAAAATAAATGCGCTGGAATGAACTCGACAACCGTTCCGCAGATGAATCACCTACTTTTGGAATTAGGAATAATTTCCAGTTACATTCATTTCTTTCGAACAACAATCACAGGAGCGTAATTATACCAGCTGGTTATCATGTTCAAATTACTCGTAACACTTTTTTCCACTTAAAGCAATTCTACTAGCTTGCGAGTTACAATAACAAATAATCCAGCTATTATGCAACTGTACGCTCTGCCGTTCTGAATCAACCATTCACTACTAGCGTTTCTCAAACCAGAGAAAGACACTCGTATTAAACGAAACACGACGCCCAATCGTATTCCAGCTGCCTCTGCGCATAAAATAGTCGCTACAATAGAGTCAAACGGCTCGTCTGAAGTAGCAATACCTATCACTGGGAATAACTTTACTAATCTCCCGCCCAAACATTTAAAAAAACATCCTCGGAACGTTCATGAACCCTGAAAACACCAAACAAAGAATCTCGAGAACAAGGAAATCCACAGCGGCCATCAAAAGAAGGTTTAAACACATCTTTTTACACCGTGTAACAAGCTTAATACCCTCCAATCTATAGTATAAATTTGAAGACACAATCCTTTCTAATAGAACTACCTTATTCCCCTTATCGTTCAGTTTAAACTTCCTTTTGACCGCCACTGTCCGTCCCCCTTTTGTGAGCCGCGGGGCTCGCGAAACAATCGGCGAAAAACCCTTAAACTGGGATAATCTAACCCTCTACCCTTTCAGAAGGCCTTGTCCAGGTAAAAGTCGCCGTGCGCTTTGTTCCCTTTCAGTGGCGGAACGCTGCACGCGGCTCGCCCCTTTGTCCACTCACCATTTGACAGCCGCACGGCTGCAGCCCGTGAATCGGGCATCTTTGCTGATTCGCAGATTGAGGCGTCGGCTGCAAAGCAAAGGACGACGATCCCGTGGAAAGGCTATTGCTCCTCTGATATTGGGTCTCGTAATAAGAAGGTGGCGGGCCGGTCTGTTGCTGATGGCTCGGGGGTGACGTCTGATACATTTGATAGGATTCCAGTTTCATCGTTTCCGCGAGGCTACCGGCTACTTTTCCATTCGTCGGACAAAAAGAAAAAGAAGAATCGTATGTTAATCGTCGCCCTGGCTCACTCCTCGTCATGCCTGTTTCATGCTGGGCAGCGTTTCGAGGACCTTGCTCTGTAGCGGACGCCGCAGTTCCCTGGCTACGGAACAACGTCCTCTACCGGTTCTCGATTGGAACTGTCGAAAGACGGAGCGCTGGCTGAGGGAAGCTACTCTTCGGGTTTTATAGTGACTGAGAAATTGGTGACGTTCGGCGACGTTTCGTTTCGCGGCTCCGTCGTTCGAAGTCTTGGTCGTGCTACGCGCGTATCAAGATGCCGATGCCGTGCAGTAGAGAAGAGCGATGTAGACAAAATGGAAGAATATTATGGCGATAGTCGGTGAACCTTGCTCAGATAGAAAGAAATATTAAAATCATAGTGCGTACCTAATTGTTCTGGGTTATAAGAGGGCGTGTAGGTTGGTGTCCATTCCGGTTTCCCAGGGATTGCCGGGATTGGACTTAATCGACCACAGGATGAGGCATTGCTCGAAGCTCGGGGACTCGAATAAAAAAAAAAACAAGAAGATATTTCAAATGTATTTCAAGTGCGCATTAAAGTACGAACTAATTAAGAGGCTAGGAGCTGTAGTAATATCTTATGTGGTAGAGTGCGTTCCTGCGAAACTGTTCGTTAGACGCAAGCAAGAGCAGTGCATCATGTATGCGATTACTATGAAAGCGTCCGTGGGTCTTTAGTACCTTTTGCTGTTAAAAAGTTACGTGAATTTTATAACGCGATAAATTAATCGCGAGCAATGTGCAATGCTCTTAACGAATGCAGATTTAATCGAAGTCGGCAGTATATTCTGTTGAGCTTGTTGCGTTAAGACTTCAACACTGGAATTACAGTATACAAGTTGAAACTCTGCTAATGATCCAATTAAATTAGTTTCTATGCGACCAGAGTAATAATTTTAACCCATGCAGGTGTTAATGAACGTGTTCCATTTGGCACACCATTTCGATGCAACTCAGACGCTGAAGAAGCAAATGGCACGAGTCCTTCAGTTCGATTTAAGTCAATTCTGACGTTACACAAGAAATTGGTGTAAGTATCGACATATGAGCGAAGTAGCCATACATTATATTCGAAAAGGACACATGTTTAAATAGTGTATTAAATATTTTTCTCACTTAATCATTATAAAACGTGTTTAACAGTTTATTACAGTGGATGTACAGCTTCTAATAAAATCGCGTGCCAAACTGGGTATAAATGAAAAAAAAAAAATTATTTAGACAAATTCTACACAAGATGAAAAACAAAATCTCCCAATTGGCAAGCAGCAAAATAGAATGGAATCCTAGAAAATCTCTTATAAAGTTTGCACGAATGTTATGGCGCATTTAGTTATACAGTTAACCACTCGGCTAGGAATAACATCCATAACGGCAGTCGTCTATTCCTCCTTTCTGATATTCTTGAGTGTAATTACGTTTGATTCAGTACCCACAAGGAAGGTTAGCAACCCGGAAATTCAAAAAATTATGCAACTTTGTGGGTACACAGAGTAGTTCATCTGTAACACAAACCTTTTCTGTTGGTGCCATAGTGCGGTTTTAGGGGGTGAAATCATCTCTTAAAGATAATCATCTCTTAAAGAATTTCCTATTTCGTGGAATATGTCGAGAACGACGAGAGATATCGAAAAGAAGTTTAAACAAAAATTGCAACTTTTTTATACCACAAAACTGCGTAAAAATAATTATCGAGATATCCATACTTTTCAAGTTACCCCACCAAACGATCCTTAATTCCAGAATTATTGTAACGCAGATTTGTAGATATAAAAAAAGATGCAACTTTTGTTTAAACTTCTTTCCGATATCTCTCACCGTTCTCGAGATATTCCACAAAGAAGAAAATTCTGCATTTTTGCACGAGGGGTGATTTCATCCCCTAAAACCGCACTATGGCACCAAAAGAAAATAGCTAAGTGTTACGGATGAATTAGTCTACTTCCACACAAAGCTGTAGAATTTTCTGCATTTCCGGATTGCCTAACTCTCTTATCAGTTCATTCTCAGCTAATTCTTACACTTCCCCATGTGTACCACAATCTCGACTGCCCTCTGTCTACAATAACAGAGGGAGGGAGAGAGGGAGAGACGGAGGGAAGGAGGAAGAGAGCACGGAAAAAGAACATTAACCTAAAAAATGGTTGTTCCTGATTATTCTGAAAACCATATGTCCTCCACTCTCTTTATCCCACTGTCCAATACAGTCAATAGACTAACGCGGAGGTTGCAACATATGAACACCCTACATTCCATCATATTGCTCCCCAGCCATCGTTTCAAAGAACCAATACCCCCCCGTGATCTATCCAGAACAGGTACCAAACCAGACGCGCCTGGCCGGTCGAGGATTAAATTCCCAACCGAGTAGTTGAGAACGAAGCAGACACAGAATTAAAACATACAGCGTCCGATCGCGAGCAGCTACAACGAGGATAACTAGAAACTCGATTCGATCAGCAGGCAGCACGCCGAAGCAGAGACATACCGGAAGTCAGGGGAAAGCTGGAAACCACTTCCAGGTTGGAGGGGGCTGTCGGGGAAGAGGTCGAGCCCCTCGTTGACGCTGTTACTCGGGCTGGGTGCCGCGTCAGCCTGTATCCCGCCGTTCCTTAGCGACTCGATCTTCTTCTTGACACGGCCGCGTCGTTTGTCGTATTTGCCTGGCTCCATGGTTATTGCCCTGTGTGAAAACGACAAAATTCGTGGCCAGCGTGCACACCACCGGTGCATAAGCGAGTCTCTCACTGCGTACACACTACGTACCTGCGTACTTACCGTCTACGCGACGATTTGCCGGGCTTCGCGTCGCGATTGATCATCCACCAGGAGCTCTTCCCGGTACCTTCGTTCTGCACCCGCATGAATCTACTGTGCAACGACAGGTTGTGCCTTATGGAGTTCTGTGAACAGAAGGGGGATGTTGGTTAGCTTCAGCTCGGAATAACTGCGGAGCAGGCTGGTCGTGTGCTCGTGTCTGGGCTGAGGTACTCGTCAAGTGTTTGGTCATTTTTATGGTTTTCAGATGCACCCCGCTCGCGAGGCGAAAGGCGGGGTTGCAATTACGGAGAATGAATAATTGTGGGGTAGTAGGACAGTAAATTCAATGCCTAAGCAGAATACTTTCTTTTGTGAATTTAACACCGAAGATTCTCCACTTTTAGAATAAATATACAGTATTCATTCGTTGAGAGCTCGACTTGGCCTGCACGTTAAGAGCTCGGCGCTATCCCCCCCAGATCTGGCTCACTCCTGTCCCGCGAAGGCGAGGGCGAGTCAGAGGGACTAAACGCGAGCGAGGAACGGTACGGGGCAGACGACGCTTTGATACTTTGTCTCGCTCCGTCTTTCGGACACCTAATACTCCGTCCTTTGCGTGCGCGACAGGCAGGAGTGTTTAGACTCACTCTCGTTCCATCTCGCTCTCGCCTTCGGCAAGAAAGAAGCGAGAAACGATCGCTTGGATTTGTAGTACCCTCTCTACATTAAATGCTTACCGCCGGCCCCGAGCCGCGAGCTGTTAGCGAATAAATACTGTACTATTCAGAGACCAGTTACTAACTAGATTCCAGAGACTTATTTCATTTTCGCTATAGCCTTGTGAAAAGGCGACAACTATTTGCACTTTCCTTAGTGAAATTAATTAACTCTTACAGTCCGAGGAATTTAAAAACAAAAGTTCATTTTTTATCCCCGATTCAAACAAAGTAAACAGACTGTAGGTATATATGCGTCGCTCGGATTCAATCAAAACATATAGAACGTATATATATATATATATATATTCCCGGATTTAAAAGGTTCATGATTTTCTAAAGTGAATAAATACAAACGTTTCACCTTGAATTCAACGCCAGCGGCTCAGTATCAATTCGATATGCCAATAACAGAAGCCAACTTGACGTAGATACCCAGCTAAAATTAATTATTACTCCGTGTATTCTATTTCTATACAACTATTCCTGCAACTTCATCATTTCAATTTTTCTTACATTTATGTCCCCCGACACAAGTACGCCTGGCCCCTCTCCCCATTTTGCGTCGCCTCGCCAATATCGACATTACGATTCCAGTTTCTTTTACAATCTTACATTCGCGCGTAACTCGAGCGCCTGAAATCTACACGGGGCGATTGCATTGTCAGAGTCGTTTTATACCATGTACAAAATCGATTCGAAGAGTGAGTCATGAGGGCCGCGTTTTATCGTGCCCCTTTACACAGAGACGTTCCCGCTGGCTTGTTCATTAGGCAAATTGAATCGGCTACGGGCGCTTGGTCCTTCCTCCCAAAAATTTCGGAAAGCTTCTACCCTAATATGAAAGTACCCGTCGAGAAGCGATAACAATTTCCTTTCGTCTTCGTCCCATAGCACTATAGCCGCGCGTACGCGCGGGTGTGGGGGCGCTTTTAAGTAAAGAGCGCGCGATACCGCGGCAAATAAAAATTACTTTTTTCCAAAATTGATGCTCCGCGCCGTCCGCGCGGCTCCGGATGGCATATCCAACGAGCGTACGTGCCCCTGGGGAACTTTCCAAAATTACAAAGATCCGCTTCCATTACTATCGCTCCTCGCGCAAAGTGGCAGATTTTACTATGCCGCCCGAGATGAGTTCTTTCCTCGCTCCCAAGCGGAGTTCCAACGCGTCTCGAGTGGATTCGAAACGTCGCTAATAGCGACCTGAATCGTAATTCTGACATGTATGTCAACGTTTCTGTGTGACAGTGTTTACTTAGTAATAATTGAGTATTTGCTGCACCTTTAACCCTCGGGTGGCGGACACAAGGGCCATTTCAACCCATTCTAAATATCGAACTGCACGTGTTAGGTATTATTAATATGGTTTCCTCAAGATGATAAGAATTTTAGGTCAGAAGGTTAGAGTTTGATGTAGAAGATTATTTTGAGGGGTGCATGAATAAAATTGTGAATTGGGTGGAACGAAATATAGGGGCAAAATATTTTTTTATTATTCATGACTTCTAATAGTGGGCAAAAGTTGATTTTTATAATGTTATTTAAGCTGTGACAGTTTGATCTTGATGAACAAATTTTTTTAGGTGCCGCAAGACATTGAAAAATTCATATTTACTGATTGTGTGACTTTTGACTGGCTTGCGGCACCTCAAAAAATTTGTTGATCAAGAATAAACTGTCACAGCTTAAATAACATTATAAAAGGCAACTTTTGCCCACTATTAGAAATCATGAATAATAAAAAAAAAACTTTGCCCCTATATTTGGTTCCACCCTAATTGTGAATCAATAATTGAATTACATTTAGTTATAAATGAATTATATTCTCACTTTTACCACAGTTTATAGTGCATACACTTTTTCACCTTACTCAATGGTGTAAAAAGAAGCGAATTTATGATTTATTCCCATCAGTTCACGACTTAGCAAGAAACGCCGTAGATCATGAATATATTAGTAGGATCAGTAAAATAAAATCAGCAAAATGATCCCAGCCACGCGACATTTGCTATCGTACAAATTCTACATCAAAACCGACATGCTTCTCCAAATAAACCTTTCAAACTTCGAGAATCAATATCACCAGCCACAAATCAAACCCAGGAAAATCAAGATCGATCGTTTCGCTAAAATGGAGTTATTGTTGCCAGGTATATTAAATAAGAAAGCCGTATCCACGTTGAAACTGAAGACATGACAGTTTATATTTCGGACGTATGTGAAATCGATGCCCGATTTTGGGAGTAGGTATCTACCAAAGTCTCCTTTGAAGTTTATGAAATATTTCATGGGTTTGTTACAAATATTTAGATACCTTTTTATCCAGATTTAATATTTAACCTGACCCGATTCATATAAAATACCGATAGCATAACACAAAATACTAAAAGTTATTTATCTCGCAAGGGAACATCTCTCACTCGGAAATTAAAAAAATTATGAAACTTTTGGTTTATATATATACATAATCCACTTTTTTTTTGTTGCCTAAATTTACTCTAAGGGGGTGAAATTGACCCCCGATAATCCGGTTATTTTCAGATTTAGCGTTATAACTCGCGAACTGTAAGGGATAGAAAAAAAGTTTTCAGGCAAAAGTTATTCCTGTTAATTAGGACTATCATCTGGTAAAAACAATACGCGAGTTATAACACAAAATCGGAAAATAGCCGGATTTTCAAGGGCCAATTTCACCCCCTGCGAGTGAATTTCGGCAGTAAAAAAAGCGCAATACATACCAACACATCTTCTACGTGTTCCCAAAGTTTCACAATTTTTTGAATTTCCCAATCGGGTATCTTCCCTTATCAGAATCACCTTTCGACCAGATGCGCCCTTTTGAATTAATACGGCAGATGTACCCATCTCATGGTGTACCGACAGCCTGTGAGCTGAGATTTAAGCATATTCACGGTGAATGTATCTGCAAGGAGTGCAGCTCGTTACTTTTAACGTGCCATTTTCTCCCTCGCGTTTACTGCGGCCACTGTTCTTAAAACTTGACCGATCGTCCCGCCATTTTCCACGGTGTACATTGAACTACCAGCCGTCACGGGGGAGGCTGAAGTATTTATCGGCAAGACGCTGTCGCGAGTATTGACGAGGATGCTTTTACGATCGACTCGCATCGCCGATTCCCTTTTGCCTTTTCCTCCGTGACAGACACGCAGGGTTCGCGATGGCGATCCAGCTATTCGAGTCATTCAGTCGCTGGCTATACAGTAGGACTTTACAGCCCTGTCATTTCCCCGCCTTTATCGACGGTACACTACCAAGATGAAGACATTTTTGGCGCCGCTATTCTGATTTTTAAATCGACTTCCCCGGTCGTTCGCGTCCCGATGGGGCGCGGCAAGAAGGAAGAACGAAAAGAGAAGGTGGCGCTCTCGGGCTTGTAACAAACCTTTCGCTTTTCTTCAATCGCTTTGTTGACAAGTCCGTTACAAACGCGTTACTAGCATTTTAGAATCTTCAGATGTGTTCTGTGGTGTTCTGTTGAATTTATTGCGGGCATAACAGAGTTGGGCATTAACTAAATAAACAATTATTTAAATAAGGATAAAATTGAAAGTTAATTTAACTTCAAATTATTCGACGAATAAAGTTGACTTTTTTATTCGATGAGAATTTATTCGACGAACGAAGTTAATTTTTTTTATTCGTTGTGAGCTTCAACTTCGGCGTCGAGTAAATTTTTTAGCTTTAACTGTAACTGCAAGTTTATCTTTATTCGACGGTGTATTCTGTGTCGAATAATAATGCTCTGGGCAGCATTCGAGCCGCCGAGGCATATTGTGATTTCACAGTCTGTGTTATAATTTTTAATAAATAGTGGAGTAATTCAAATTTTTGTGAATATTCAGATAAAAACTCAATTTGGAACTCAACAAATTGATAATTTCGTAGAGTTTTAATTCTTTGTCCGTTGAAGAACTTATTAGGGAACGATCGTACAATTTAAGTGATAAGTTTGCAATGCGAGAAGTACTTTAAGGGTTACTATAAAGATTTGTCGGTATATTTCAAAAGCCCAAAGTGCTCCAGAAACTATATAGGTTTGCGAAATTTTAAACACTCGCCGTTGAATCAATCAGAATTTTGTGCGAGCATGTTACTGGAATGTACAAACTTATGCGACGGTCTTAAGGATGAATTTCAGTGACAATCTTAGCCAAAAGTTAATCAATTTCCAAGATATTAATCAATTTTCCGGAATTCTTGTGGCAATATAGTTCGGTGCTTGATATTTCTCTACACAAAATTTCAAAAACTTTGGCCTAATATTTTACTCTTAATTTTTTAGTTATATTTCTCAATATTGCGTTTTCCCATAAGAATACAGGTTAAATTAAAAGTTAAATAATTCAAAGACTACCGAATCAATTTTTCTAAAAATTTGCGAGGGCTTTTACTATTGCAGAAAAATTCATTCCTCCAATTTTCAAAGATTTTCGCTTATTTTGAATGTTACCGAAGTTCATCCTTAATCTGCAAGATGCGTACTTTTTCTTGCTACGCATTCTTAATATGTTATAATATCGTAAATTACGCAAGTCCAGGTTTCATAACACTTTTTGAACGTTACATCACGTTTTCGAATCTCCCTCAGCACTTTATACCGACATGTAACACTGAGTTTCCAATCTGAGCGCCACCCTTTCCGTCGAATAATATTTAACAAGTTTGGATGTCAAAAGACTCCGAAAAGGGGGATGAAAAAAAAATGGAGACCTGGATAAACGGACGCAGTAACAAACAAGAGAAATAAAAGGATACGCGGAATCCAAGCGGACTGTCACTTTGATCAGTACAACGAACGAGAAGTGTAGTTAAAACCAGCCGGGATATGACGATCGGCAGACTTCGTTACTTTTAGTAAAACACAGAAACGATGGCTTACGTACACACATGTACACGTAAAAACGCGTAGCGGGTCGTAAAGACCGCAGAATCGAAACTAATATCGAAGCTTGCCGTTACAGTTTATTAAGGAACTGATCATTTAGAGTTTATTAAAGTGATCGATATTAAACTTTCGAGCCTGCGGGTATGTGGTCAGCTGCAAACTAGAACTGTGGATTTTCATAATGTAACAGATTCACGTATGCCATCATTTTCCTGCATGTTTATTTAATTAGTCGTTTAATCAGAATCCACTTGAAACGGCGTTAATCCTTTATGGCGTCGAAGCTTAAAGTGTCGCATTCATAGATACTGACCCGATAAAAATCGAAACGTCAAGCAAGGGAGGCTTCGAAAGGTCGTAAAATTCAATTCGAAGAGACACGGAATTCAACGGCTTGAAAGATAAAACCATAAGTCCTTTGGTAGACTAGATGGAAGGTCAAGAAGCTCGATCCAGTCATCAATCATGTACGAATTCAAATCGGAAGAAAATCACGACTCGGAATGATTAATTATTGATCACCCGAGGAACAGTAAATCTAAGCCTCGAATAATAATTAATCACTCGGAGGATGGGCAAAGATGGAAGCATTTTCTAATCGCGGTCGACTGCTCGCATATATTTCCGTCGACTTCTGTAAACGCTTCTGTGTTTCGAAATTCTGTAATCTCTGACAAGTGTCCGCTTCGACGCGTCACTTTCGACAAGCAGTTTAAAAGAATCCACTGTTCATTTCATTCGAGAATGCATTCAACAAACAGTCAGATCATATAAAAGATCACAGTCATCCTAAACAACATGTCCCAGGATATTCTTCCAAATCTTCCTCAAAATTCCATTCACCTACAATTTTATCATTCCCTAACATTCCATAATATTATTGAGAAAAAAAACACGATGCAACACATCGCCTAAATTTGCTTATTTTAAGAAAACTAAATATTCTTACATGGATTCAGGTTTTCGAAGTGACTTCATTATCATACACTGTTGTATTTATTAATTAGTAGGAACCAATTAACAGAATTAAAGGACAATAATGAAATACAAGTCTTGTCATAGTCACCCGACGTTTCGCCAATAGAGGAGTTGGAAAATAAGAATAATAAGAAAAACATGCCCAGACTTAAACCAAGAATTATGGAAACGTTCAGAAGAAGGTTGAAAAGAAATTGCTAAACCGAAGGGATGATCGCCCATTCAGCACAAAATTATTTGTAATTAGTGGTGCAATAAGGTCCTTATTATTACAATGAATTAATAATAAACTAATATTTAAGCGATCGTATCCAAACGAGAAGGATACATTGCTAAGAAGAAACAATAAAATTACCAACTAACATTTTGACAAGGTTCGCAACATTCAATTAGAAGCGCACGTTCCCTACAACGTGAACAATTAATATACATCAACTTTATACCACAATGTAGGTCACCCTATATAAAACCGCCCTCCTACCTACTTTACTAAGTATCCGATGATTTATGGGGGAAGGGAGGGGAGTGTACATGCCAACAGACCCCTACAGAGTCGCGTGTTCAAAGTCAACCTCTTCCAGCGAAATCCCCAGGCGCATCGCTCCGGAGTGTCCTTGCCGGCTGAAAGCTGCACGCGCGGATCCGGGCGTACGAAAAACGGGTGAAATTTCAGGGATGCCCGACAGTTGCACGTCCGGCGGGGGAGCTTCGCGAGGAGGTCCGCGGACTCGGGGGGCTGATAAAAGACCAAGACGATCTGGGCTCGTGAAAGCGCGATCTTCTCCCGACGACGCCGAGCCGCTGACACCCAGTCGAAGTCAATGACGTAATTTCATGGTGGACGGGTTCACCCTTGCATATCGGGATACTTTGCCGAAGCGGGAACGATCCGTGGGGGGAGTTCTATCGGAGTGGCTCTCGTCGATCCTGGCCGCGCGCGGGGCTCGTGACCGCCCGATAAACCCCCCCTCCCCCCCGGCACTTTCGTCAAAAACCGTATAAAGTCCGCAGAAAGAACCGTGGCGCGCGGGCGAACGGAACGCGGCGAGGAGAGCGGGCCACGGAGCGGTAGGTGGTTATCTCGCTACGGAATGGACTGTATAACGCGCAATTTATGGGGCATATACTTGTCCTGGCCGTCCTGCCGTGGAGCGTCCACTATCTTCCGCAGGGCGACGCGATAAGGGACCACGAAACTCCGTCGTTCCTTGGACGAAAGTGCGAACACGGTCCGTTTAAGTACTCGCGGCGGGCGTAATCCCGAGTGGATTAATGGCGGGCCATGAAAGTAGACGCAGAATTAAGTGTGCCACCCGTACCACCCCTCTCTAGTGACAAGAGGCTAGTGGTATTAACGTTATGGATCACGATTGATTTATGGGGTTGCTCCTCCTTCAAAACCGCGTGGAGCTGGCTTGATTTTGTTGCGGCTGTTTTTTTTCTTCTGTTCTTGTGTTTGGTAGGTGTGGGGAGTCGAAGGGGTACTCTAGTGTAACTGCCTAGTGATCCTCTAGGAAGTAATAACCGCAGCCATTTTGGAGCAAAACCGGAGATAACATAACTTAATCGTGCATCTATCTCTTTCAATCAGTATTTCTCTCTTTTTCTGTCAGTGTTTCTGTCTCTTTCTATCAGTATTCCTGTCTCTTTCCTTTTTACAGTTCCTTGCTCCCTCTACTTCCGGTTTTGGACCCCAATTGCGTCGACCAATAGAAAACGCGGAACACAATTTTCCGATCACTGTCTAGAGGGTCACTATAACTGCCCGTTTTTCAACATCATCTTTGCGAATTTATTTAACAAAAACTATATGTTTATACAGCCTGGCGTTTTGCCTACATGTTAAGGTATGTTTGAAGTAATACTTAGAATTTTTTTGACCTTCTCACAGATATAGTCGGTGCCGTAAGCTTCTTCAAAGAATTTCTTTTCCGACGGACGACGGTGCGGGGACTGTTATTCTCATCCAAAATGCAAAAACTAAGATTTATTTTCTTTATAATAGTTGTTGCTATGGTTGGAACCATAGTGGCCTCATAACAATCAAAATTTGCAGAATGACAGTATTTTGAAAAAAAGGTTTTTCCTAAAAATTTAACTGTTTTCGTTCTAAAATTGATTTTTATTAGATAGAAACTCGTTCATGGTTCCAACCACAGCGACAACCGTAATAAAGAAAATAAACCTTAGTTTTTCCATTTTGGATGACTATAATTTTTATAGATTTCTAGAATTTTTTGAAGAAGCTTCTGCCACCGACTGTATCCATGTATATGTACGATAAAAAAGCTAGCATACATTCTGAGTATTACTTCAAACATACTTCAATATGCAGGCAAAACCTCGGACAATATAAACTTATTGTTTATGTTAAATAAATTCCCGAAGATGGCGTTGAAAAAAGGGCAGTTACACTAGAGTACCCCCTTACGTGGGTGTAGAATTGTAGGATTTGGAATTGTTCATGTTCGATGCGGTTTATTGGGAGCACTTGAGGGTTTTTCCTTAAGAATTGTAACGAATAAGGCGTGTATGTCTTTGGGGAGTGCATTGTGAAGTTACTGCGGAGTAGGAGGTAAAGGGGAATATGGAAGTTGATTTAATTGGCGATTCTTTTAAGGGGTTTCCCTACCTTGACGGACGAAAAATGATGCGAACGGCCCTAACTTGTATGAATCAAATCAGAGTTCCTATTGTTATTACTTATACTTGTATACAAACCGACTACTTAATATCTCTCTGCTGGCGCAGGCAGATTGCTCGCCTTAATTATTGACTGTGGCACTGTCATTCCTCTTTCAGTGCAATTCGTCAGAGGGAATTCGCAATGACAACGACCGAAGTATGCGCCCATTTAAATAGTAAACGACGGTCGTCGATCTAATCTGACACGAATCTGTTAATTTTTCATTCGCACGTGAACCAAGGCACGAGCGACCGGCAGACTCCAGCCGCGATCGATTCACCTGTCATCGAATTCATTTTTAAATCATACCTCGTGTAAGCATCTAGCGCTTCGGAAGTTCGTTGCGTGCACGCTTCGTCTTTGGAATCGTGTCACATTTTATTCAATAGTCTTGAAATATTCAGCGTATCGCGTCAATTTTCGCGTTCGACAGCTCTTTAACTCTCTAACGTTTCATCATTTTAAGCTTTTTTGCAAACGGCTGTTTCCCTATCATCCAGTACGTTTTAGTGTCGGCTTTGAACGAGACATTATTGATCGAACTGTGTGTAAAACATCAGAGCGTATCGTTAATGGCATTAATTTAACCCAATTGCGGTGTAGTAAGAATGTCAGGAAGCAGAAGCTTATTTTTATTACCACGGATGTGGTGTTTGTCTTGTCACAATACACGTTACGTTTCTGAAAGACCTCTTGATGGGAAGGAAGTGGCTGCTAATGTGGTTTCAGAACAGTCTAAGGCCTCAAGCAACTGACTCCGTGTACGTTGCGACTATAAAGTTGGATATTTAAAGAAAAGATAAGCAGATGCGCGTTATCATTGATAGGGCGGAATCAATGCATAAAATTTTGTTAGAAAATTAAGTATCACTGTTGGACATACGGAAAGGAGAAGGATTTTATCGTACTTTCTTACTAAAAAATTCCACGCAGTTCGAATAACTGGCTGCAATTTTGAAAATCTTTATTTCCTGACGACGCTGCAGTTGTTTACATAAAAATAAAATCTTCGTAGATTACCTTAAAAAAGTCGAATATTATGTGTAATCGAGCTTAATGAGGAGTTTGTATTAATATATTCCTCATATCCGTGTCCTTTTAAAAGTGACAATGGTGTATGGGCTTTATTTCAACTCGAAAATTCTCAATTTCGAGATTAATGATAATATGACAGAAAATTCGAATGTATGTATTATACAAAATGTCCCCCATATCGAATTACCTCGTACTAAAATTCATTAACGTGTATAAACCCCAAAAGCAATTATCTTTAGATGAGGGTATTATATTATACATAGCGCAGAAAACTGAATATCAAAATGTGTAATTCTGCAGGAATCATGAAATATGGTATTCTTGAAAAAGTGGAACGTAAAGCTACTAAAAGTTACATTTCTAACACCAGACGTCGGATGTAGCTTCCGTTTTGCCAATTTCGAAATAAACTTTTATATCACGTATTCATTTGGTTAGGATCTAAAGTATTCATATTCTTCAAGAAGCATTATTAATAATTAGTAACGCGTGCAGCTTGACATTTACGGTGGGTCAAAACGGACCCCGCATCCGCCATTCGATGGATAATAATTCGTATCTACATGCAGCTATTAATTCAGAATTGAATTTACTTACGCAACACAAACACTTGCCCATTAAATACTAGGCTACTACTTAACTTCGCCGATTCAATTCCAGGAGCACAATGTGTATCGTGATCAGAATGTTAACAATATTGGAACTGTGATACAGGGGCGGTTTTTAACATCCCCTTGCGTCGCTCACGTTTACGCTCCAAGGTAATTAGATAGCGGCCGGTAAGCGATCGGCCAAGACTGTCAACAAGACCATCCCACCAATCTGCACGAACATCTCGGTACACATTAATTCAATTTCATTGATGAGGTCAATTTAGTAAAAAGCATTTGCTGGACGATCGAAGCCGGATCGATAGCACAGCCACTCTGTACCGGTGCATACGCGTCCACACAGGCGAAAAGCACGCGAGTACTTACGCTCCGTAAAATCGCGAAACCATAGAACGTGATAGATGCTACTCTACAGACGAGATTCCGCTAAGAGATTCGTCTTGCTCGCTAAAGATGAATGGACAGCTACCGATGAAACCAACTGACACACTTTCGTTATCCTGTTAACTAGGGAAGACGAGTTAACTCGTCGTTCGAGTATTCCTCCACATTGGTCAAGTAGAGTTCGCGAAAATTAAAATTTATTTCGTACAAAAGTAGTGCACAATGCATCAGGCCACAGATTGCATTTACTGTGGACGTTAAAATGTCGACCTTTTGCTTGTATTATTCTTGGTGATATGTTCTTTAAAAGATAATATCAGCAGCGTTCGTATTTGTTTCTTTCACCATAAAAATAATTTTCACTTGAGGTGAAGGAGTTGGAGAATTTTAAGAAACTGATGGAATCTGAGCTCTTGTAGTTAGTGCCAGAGAGATGTGTATAAATGGCTCGGAAAGATCTGTTAACTCTTTGGATCAGAGTGGATTAAGTAATAACCCACTTCCTGCAATGGGTTTCCTACATAATGACACTCTGCCTGTAACCCAAATTTTGATCTCTGTATAAATATATTTAAGCCACCTTGGTTTATTCCTTCACCTAACACTGGAGGAGTAACGAGAGTTTTAATGTAGATATGCATAATTCATTAATCTTAATAATTTTTATCCACATCATGGAAGTATGTTTCCTCTCAGAGTTGACAGCGTTCAGCTTATGCTGAATAAGCAAGTGTATCTACTTATAGCTGGCCAATGAAAGTGCTTGAGCACAGTGAACTGCATATTTTCTGCCGAATATAATTTAATTAACTTTCCACTAGGTACTGGACAATCTCGTATTACACTTGTTCTAAATCACTTTGTTCTTCGGGCTTCGACCGCTGACAGTTTTCCGACAGCACCAGTAGCTAAATAATAAAATTCCAAATACCGTTAACCTATCATCTGGCAATTTACAATATATCTCATGCACGCTATAAATAACAAAGTTGCTATCGATGAAAATTTTATTAACTGCACTGTCGATAGAGAAACAAATAAATACTATAGTCCTGAGCAACGTATTCCTGTGACGTTCTTTTTTCTTCAGTATTACCAGAGTTTTAATACGTTTAAGGTTTAAACTAAGTAGTTGGCCGGTACTGGACGACAATTTTTCGTTCGCTGCAAATTACAACTTTTTTATTCCAGCGAATTATTAATCTTTATGATAAAATTTAAGAAAAACCATTTGTCCCCAATTATTAAGCACAATTTGTGCTATAAATTACTTTTTGATTTTTACCAACAATAGCCCAAATTATAGTACAAAAACTTAGAGCGGCCGGTACCGCAGGACGCTCCGCTAATAGAAAGGGTCGTAGAGTGACAGATCCACAAATATTGCGGCAAGGATAAGGCAGGCATATGCCGATTTTTCGGTCGCATTTCAATACATTACAAATGAGTATGGATGAGGAAAAATGAAATTGATGAGACATTCGTGACATGAATCATCGAGACGGCAAATTTAATTTAATTCCCCGAGCGAAATCCAAAAATGATATCCGTATGATTAATTTTTACCGGTGTATGCATTGATTACTACTAATTAAATTAACAATTGCATCGATATTACACGTGGAAGGGCGAGCAACGGCAGCCCGCGTATGGTACAGTGGAATCTCAATATTTGTCTGTAAACCTTATTAGTAATTCGTTGACAAGCGTAATAAAAGTTTTAATTTTAGCGTACTATGCCTTGTGCACCGAGTTATTTATGGTGATAATTGTATTAACCTATATTTTCACATACTTTAAACCGCGTCAGTTTCATCGGACATAAATTGCAGCTGTCATACACGCTGGCTCTAACATCAATTTGCGGAGCAATTTAGACAGAAAATATTTCATTTTACCAAATTCCTGTCCCTCTTCAAATGACACAGATTCCTTTATAGATACAATACCACTGACATAAGTACATCAAAACAGTAGGTAATTTCAGGTATCACATTCTGTATAGGTGCTATCAATATTCAGTATATTCAGTTGAGTAGTACATTCATAGACCACGAACGAAGCTAACTGTATACTGAATACATATAATCAATTTATCAGTATCCTATCAATCCTAAAAGGTTACAATTAATTCCAACCAGACAAGATTTGCATCCAATATAACATAAGTGGTTATAACACCAAGCAATCACGCCAAGAAATCCTTAAGAACCTTAAAATTTCAGTAATCCTTCGCAATCGACGAACGTCAACACCTATGGGTGCCTATTATTATACCACTGCCTCTAGCACTGGAAATTTTGCATTTTCACTTGACACGCTTCCACACTCAACCATAATCAATTATAGCAGAACGTCGATTATGGGAATTAATATGGAGACAAAGTCGTTTCGATAAACGATTCTTCGGATAATCGGTCTAGGCGAAGCAAAGTTGCAAATATGTCATAAAACGTTTGGTAATCAAACAACCTTGATATGGTACAATGGCGAAAATAAATGTTAAGGGGTTATACCTAGTCAGGCGGTCTAAAAGAGGCGAATATTTGTGAATTTTTTTTGAAGAAGCGGAAAAATCGTGCAAAAATCACGGGGAAAAAATCAGGATTTCAACTTTAAATAGCCGCCATTTTCTTTTAAATTAATATTTCGAAAATCCCCTCCGTCAACATGAGGATACATTAATATACTAACGAAATCTTTTTTGTTTTTTAATTTTAGATAATCTAGTTCCGAATGGCAATGCTCACCGCAAAACCAAATTTTTAAAAATGCTTCTTGGATGTCGCTTGTTATTTTATTATAAACGTAAATATTTTTCTACGAAAAAAATACCAAAAGTTCTTTAAATATTGCTCTTTTAAGCGCAAAAAGTTCTGTAAAAATATACGCTTCCGCTTCTTCAAAAAAAAATCACAAATATTCGCCTCTTTTCGACCGCCTGACTAGGCATAACCCCTTAAGTGAAACACAGAAAGCAAATCACTCGTTTTTAGATATAGCTAAGTTTCGTATTCCTCCTAAAATAAATACATGTACATCTATTTCTTTTTGTGCGTTTGCCCATCTTAATTCGATATCCAACGCACTTAGAAATTCTAATAGTTCTGACTAATTCCTTTTAATTCCAGTTACCACAGACATTCCACCATTATATTATCCCTAAATTAGAAACACTCTCACCTTTTTCTAAACGTTCAACAATATTTACTTTCCCTTCCAATTTCGGCACCACTCTTTTCCCCGACGCATAGTATAATTTAAATTTATACGTGTGAATACGCGTTTAAAAAATGTAAACAGTGCTAGCAACAACTTGTAATACTACAAGCGAGTCACTCTCTCTGTCTCCCAAAAATCGATTCTTCGGCTAACCGATATTCGGATGACCGACGTTCTACTGTACATTCAAATCACCTGGCCACCGGACAACAATCAAAATCATCTGGCAATCCGCGGCAAGCACAGAAATAGGGCGCCGAGTGCGCGTTTTCGAGGAGCACGTGGCCAGCGTTCAAATCGCAAACTGGGTCTGCTGGAATTCGAAAAGTTGTATCTGCCAGGCAAGCTTCTGCAGAAAGGACGGCCTATCCTGGAGCCCGGGGCGAGCGCCAAGAGATATCAGGGAGAAGAGTGCCACGCACACAACGGTCACCGGCACGTAATTCTGCGACAAGGAGGTTCGGTTAATTCGCCCCGAGTCTCGAAAGCTGGAAGCGGGTTCCGCCCGATTGCGACCACTCAAATCAGAGATCCAGACTGGCAGCCAAAATGTAAGATCGAACGTTCAATTCCGTCGGTGGTGAACTGGCAACGGTGACTGAGCGGCGGCCGAGCGGGGTGGCGAAGGAGGGCAGGGAAACGGGGAGCAGGGAGGGTCACCAGCCACGAGGGGGATGCAGGAGAACGAAGAGAAGGAAGATGGAGAAGGGCGAGACAGAGGGGCCGAAAGGGGATAATAGAAAGAGCGCTGGAAGTGGGTATAAAGGAGAAACAGTGAGCCAATTCGCTAATCCCGATTTCCGATCGTGTACGTCGATTCGCGTATTTACGTTAACAGCTCCAATCAGTTTCCTCTCCATTTCCTTACTTTCAGATAGCGAGGAAAGGATATTCCCCAACTGCGTTCACCTCGGTTCACTTCCCCCTTTGATCGGCCGATTCGCATTCTAGCATCCGTGTCTCTCGTATTCTTACCTCCCCGCCCTTTTTTTCTCTCCCCGCCCCCTCTTAAAGATTGCATGGTCCCCGCGTTTCGAGTTCAGATTGGGATCGGGGTTCCATGCCAAGCTATCGCCCGACGTTCGTGAATTCTTCTTGGGAATTATATCGACGCATCCACTGCTGGGTATTTGAATATTTAACTGCGACGAGTTTAACGAAGCTGTGATTTCACTGTAGGGTTCTCTGCCCGATGGGTACTAGGGCGCACGAAGTTTCGATTCTCCGAGCTCGACGATCCGTCAACACTGGTTAAGGCTGTCGTGGAACACCGAGACCTTCCGAATGATTGGAATTCGATTCCAAGGCGATTCGGAAGCGAACAAGGTCAGGATTGACGGAGAATTTACGAGCAAGTGACGGTTTATAAATCGCCACTGTATAAACGGCGCTCTATTTGCAGCAACGTATCATTAAACAATGGTAATTAATGTTAACAGGAGCTCGACTAACGTCAGCGACGCTGCTTCCAATGAAGAACCCCCAGCCTCGCGAACGCCACAAATCTCCTAGGAAAGAAACCGTTTGGCTTCGTCAGACTATCGAGAAACGGTTCCCTCGGCGGATAAAGAAAACACTATATTGTAATCTCGGGGAAGCTGAAAAATTCGGTGGTCCGCGTTCTCCTGGCCCCTACTTCTTCCGCGGTAATAGATTCCTTTATCGACTCGGCCAGTCTAGACCTTGCCCCGGTCCCTTTATCGTGGCTGAAATATCGGCAAATAGAAAAGAGCTGCCCGATATCCAGAAGGAAAGTTCAAAAGTTTATCGCGACATAGGTGGAGATAATTGATCGGAGCCCCATCGTGCGCCTTCCCCCGTCCGGTTGTTTTCAGGCTCTCCTGGTTAGAGTGGTAATTCCCCCATAGGCCAGCCCGCTGCCACCCGCGTCGCTCCGGTGTTTTATGCTCGCCATTGTAAATCTCGCGATGCCGCGTTTAAATGCATGAAAATAGCGTCTGCATGCTTTACACGTTGGTTCGCGGTAAATTTTTAGGGGTAAGGTTTTAGATTCGATAGCAGTAGTTACGCTGTATCTTGGCCTTTTTATCTTCGTGCGATGAAGGGTTTATTATTATTACATTTGATGAACGATAGGGAATTTAAAGCTACTTTTACATCTCTTGCTCTTATTTTCCTTTCTTTTTTTTTCTTTTCTCTTGATCATTTTATTTGTACAATAAGGACGCTTAATGATAATACATATTCTGAATAATTTTGCTCTCCTTAGTTAAAATGTCCTATCTAGCATTTTACCATTTTTCAAGAAATGTAGAAATATTTGAAGTTCCGCGCATCTTTTACGTTTTAAATAAAGTTAGAAAACCCTACGTGTTTCGTAGAGATCTAGAAACAATCTAATTTGTTTATTATTTTTTGTAAGGAAGGCAGAAAGAAAATAATAAAACTTCAGTTTGCTCGGATGTTTCGAAGTGCTAGATAGGAATTTTTAACTAAGGAAGGCAGAATTTTATTGTCTGCTGTGAATTTGTCTGATTTGATAATTTTACAAAACTGGTAATTAGATGATTCTTTTAGGAAATGTATCAACTGAAATCTGTATACTTATAGAGATATAAAATAAAATAATTAACATTTTGTTATTTGTTTCTTCATCGGGAGAAGTTACATCCATTTTTTCGTACCCAAGATTTCACTGTGAAATTTCGAACGCTGTGTAAAATATTTGGTATTCAAGATTACGGTCCACGTATCCGCAAGAACTAAAACTAATTACTGCATTGTAAATCTCCATTGTCGAAACACAATTTTCGTTTAAGAAATCATTTCGTTAAACGACGCATAAATGAGTCATTTAATCTCGCGAGACTACAAACTCGTTGGACCACCCTCTACATCACCGTTAGATTATAAACCAGCAACCATTAATTCTACGATAAATAGGAAGAATCTGCCGGCGGAAGCCGAGTAACGAATTCCAGGGGTATCTATTAAACGCTACTACCCGAGCTGGACGGTGGACATTTTTAAAAATGAATATGGAGACATTTTTGTCGCCTGTATACGATACAGGGGCGAGGATACGGTCAGAAGTGGAAAAGGCTTTCGTTCAAATTAGATCCGGGAGTTCCGGACTGTCGGCGTGCGCCGATTTCCCCACAATTTATACGTGGTAGTATTTTTGCGCAATTTGTGCCGGTTATGAGGACGTGGAAGCGCGATGGTTCCACCGTGAAAAATATAGCTCGAATTTATCGCGGAGACCTCCATCCACTTCTCCCTACCTTCCTCTCCATCACCGACAGAATATCCATTATTCGTCACTGTCCGTGGCCTCGAAGTGACTGGCTCAGGATAAAATTACGAATCATCCCTCCGAAAATCGTCTTCGTCCTCTAACTATTCCGAATCCCCATGTTCGTACGTATATACGTACATCTGTCAATTTGCCGGTGAATGATTTGGCTCGCATCTTTCGTTGGTGCGGAGATATTTTCACTTCCTCCTTTCCTTCTATTTCGCGATTATTTTAGGTAAGTATGTGGACGCAGGAAGCATCCACACGAATTGTGAGTCAAGCACCACTTAAGAACATTGAAATTAGAGTATTAAATTAATTTTAAATAAAAATTAGAGAGATCGACGAAGCAAATTCCAAGAGTTTCAGGTTCATTCGGAGGTCTTTTTAACCCTTCAACGACCACCTCAGTATCTGGTACGGATCTTAAGTTTTTCACTGGTCGCCCGCCTCCGTATCTCGTACGGACTTTAAGAGGGCATGCTCAGTCAGGAGGCCGAAAAAAGGGTGGTCTTTGGAAATTTTTTACTCAAAAGCTATAACACATTTCTCATAAAATCTTTTTTCCTTTTAAGAATTGCATCTAGTACCGTGCTTCGTATTTTTTTTACTTAAAAATATAACTAAGTTATTGATAAATATTTTTAAATAAAAAAAATACAATGCACGGTACTAGATGTAATGCTTAAAAGGAAAAAAGATTTTTTGATAAATGTGTTATAGCTTTTGAGAGAAAAATTTCCAAAGACCACCCTTTTTTCGGCCTCCTGACTGAGCATGACCCCTTAAAATCGTATTTCGCCTATACCGCCCGGGAAAACAGTGGAGGTTTTCGTTCCGAGGACCCGGGCATCGCGGTCCGTTTTTTGTTTCAGGGGTCGGTCGCTGAGGGGTTAAGTTTCCAAATTTTCAAAAAGTAATACTGTAGAGTGCACAGAGGATGAATCGAGATTATAATAAGGAAGCCACCAACTAAATCATCAACAGTTTCTAGTCAATTCTATTTACGAGTACGGTCCAAGATATCTACAGGTACTTGGAATCATCTGCACCAATTATAAAATTAAAATTTCAATCGCTAAAGTGGTCACAGCTACCTCCAATCCTCACAAAAGGAACGTAAGGATTCCAGGCCAAGCTTAAAAACAGCTATCAAAGCTGAGCCACGTTTTTCTTTTCCTCCAATTTTAACTTACAAATTACATTCTTCGCAATTACGTACACAAAACCGAAACGACGACGTGGAATTGATTTTCCAAAAAACCAGGCGTTTCAAACACAAGCCCCCAAAGCCACCAAACATAAAAGTGAGAAAACAGCTCGAACCTTTCGCGTCAACACGGCACCCTGCAAATTAAAACTATCTCCCCACCGAAGAAATCATGCGCAGCTGATTAACTCCCCGCGGTCTACCAGCGCTCAAGAGCAACGGAAGTAAATGAACTCGCGGAAGAAGCTGTCGAGAGAGAGAGGCGAGAAAGAAACGTGCCAGAAGAGGGGGGCGGGGCGCAAAGAAGGACGCAGCGCGGAAGAAACCAGCGAAGGACGGGTGGAAATGGTAGAACTAGACGTAAAGAAGACTCGTCGCCTGAGAAGCGACCGTGAGATTCGGTTTGGACATCTTTCTTCCACTTCTCCAGCTTCCCTTCCCCGCCCAGCGCTGCTCCGTCTTCTTTGGAAACCCCTTAGGTTAGGTTGGGGGTGCGGTGGTAATTCACGCGAAGGCATGATGGATGCCCTTGACGCCCACGCGGCGTCGCGACGCCTGGGCCAACGTCGAATCGTCCCAACGGCTAGGGACGGGCGCGGCTGTCCGCGATCCAGATCTCGGATCAGGCTTGCGCACCGACGATCCCCGAATCGGTTAATTGCCCATGGAATGGAAGATTGCGAGGTAGACAACGGCTCGTTCCAGTTGCCCCGCGACAGTTAACTTCTTGGCGACGTGGCCCTGTTCTACGCGACCTGCTAAATTAAAGCATTCGGAGCGGGCGCGCGCGGCTGCCAGAGCCGCGGGCACGCGAAGCCGACGTTACCGGCGTCGAATCAAAGGCCCTGCTATCTGGGATCTCGCCTCGAAATTTCTTCGGTCGTTAAGGATCGCAGTGATCGTTTCGTGCTCGGGAAATCGGTTAGCCAGGCCTGCAGATTGAAATTTAACAAACCTTGCGACTGCGCTAGAAGCACGCAGGTCCTTTAATGCGGCCTAAATTTCGCACAGCACTTCTATTTATGAATTCAGTTCAATACCGAAATTTGTTGTGCTGGCACGATTTCGATGACACCAACGCAACGAAGGCTATCCGAAAATGTTTGAGATTCGAAGAATATTTAAACGTCTAGCCACAATCGACGATAGCAACCCTTGTGGCATGCTCGTTCATTAGATACACACAGACACACATAAAACACTCTGTGTAATCTGGCTACATTAAGGGGAGAAGGCCGTACAAATCGAAGGAAAAATAGAAACAAAAATTTTTCCACAATTCGCTTCTGAAACATTTCGAAAATATATTCTCAAAGTTATAGGTCGAAATTCAACTGCGTATTGATAATATAGCCTGGTGAGCCAGCACGCCCGCGAGCGCCGAGCATACCTAAAACGCATTTTAAACGCGGCTTTCTCGATACCGCTTTTTCAAAATTGACGCCGGAGGTAACTCAAAAACTATTTGACCAATCGACTTCAAATTTTCCACACTTTTAGTTTATAATATTCCGCAGAATACCACCAAATTATTAATTTTAGCTACTGCTTTTAAACAACTAAAACGCGAATTTTTGGCGACAATATTTGAAGTTCTGCTATTTTTAAAACATGCAATTTTTTCACACCATTCGTGGTTCATATTCTTACAATTGATACATAAATTGAAAAAAGAAATTATTGGTCTGTTTCACATAACTACCAGAGGCGCTATAACCGGTGCCGTTTTGCATCTCGAAAAAAAAAACAATTTCAGATACTGCTATATTTCTTTTGTATTTATTATAATTTTACTGTTATAATTTTTTTTCACTTGTTATAATGTTAAATAAAGTACCCTTAAAGTTGTGAAAGGATTAGCGCATTGGTATCATTGCAAAAAAGTCCTAACTATGTATACAGAACTAAGCCGTTTATACGGGCTTCCGTTTATTAGTCTTCTTTGGTTGAACCAGGTCGCTGTGCATCGTCCTCCCTTCGGTGTCGTCGTTTTTCATAATTTTACTTAATTACGGTGCACGCAGCAAAGCAACGTGCTCGATAGCCGGTTGCGTAACGGAAACACGCATCTGAAGCGCGCATTTCCATTAGACTCACCTATCATCGTGCAAGATAACCAGGCGATGCTCGTAGGTACGCCGACACGTGGCCCGACGTCCAAGCACATGCGGAATTATTACGAATCGAGATGACTGACGCGGCAATGCGATATCGATTCGCCGGGGTGATCCATTTTAATTAAAGCCTTCTAGTCGGCTGAGCAACTTTGTGCGAAGAAATGGGACCGGTATATCCAGCTGGATCCTAGAAATCGACACCGGAACCGATTACCTGCGGCGTACAGCTGGCATATTACGCAACAAATTCCTGCGCGAATATCGATTTTTGTGGGCGCTCGTGGTTAATTACGCGTTTAAATGGATTTTTATTGGGCCATTATGAAGTTTAATGCTGGTGAAGGGAGAGGATTGGGTAAATCCAGAAATGGAGAGAACGAGGTGCTCGGATACTGGTATTTGACTTTATTTCGCAAGCTTATCAAATATTTTCGACTACATTTCTATCACTTGAATATTCCTGCTCTGGGCACTACAGTTTCAAGTAGTTGGAGGCGAAACGGACATGAAGGACTTGAGCTTCGAGGAGCAGAAGTTTTGTTAATCCACTGATATCACCGGTCGATATCGATTGGTCGTGCTATCGACCGGTTATCCCGACCAATCTTCAGCTCGGTGATGGGTCATTTCGACATTGAGTAGCTTCTCTATCAGAAGGTACGATTTGAAATATTACACGAATGTGTTGTCGCGAATAACCAAACTTCTGCACTGAATTAAGGTGCAAGTTGGAGTTAGGGCCTTCCTGCGGAGAAATTCACGCTCTCCGTTTATTTTACGCTACTGCTACTTCTACTAACAAGGGGAGGACACCATGTGGTAGCACCGATTTTGATGAGCCTTGGCACGATGGATCTATGTCGAGAATAAGTAAATAGGTGTCCGAGCGTTTCTGCCAAAGGGCTTTAATAATAGAGATATTTACATGGAAATTATTAAAAATTTCTTAGTGGCTGTGGGGTTTTAATGGGTAAAAATCCCACACTACCCTGGCGCCCCCGGAGGATTCCCTCTGAAGGAGTCGGGGTGTCTTTTCAAGATATCCCCAAGTTAAAAAAAAATTTATAAAAAAAATTTATAAAATTTAAAAATAATTATAAAAGACACCCCGACTCCTTCAGAGGGGAATCCCCTGGGGGCGCCAGGGTAGTGTGGGATTTTTACTCATTAAAACCCCCGGCCACTATGAAATGTTTAATAATTTCCATGTAAATATCTCTATTATTAAGCCCCATTGGCAGAAACGCTCGGACACCTATTTACTTATTTTCGACATACACCCATCGTGCCAAGGCTCATCAAACTCGGTCTCTATCACATGGTGTCCTCCTCTTGTAAGTGAATACCGTAAACTGGGGGAACATTGGCATGTTTTTGGAACATTCTGCTATATAATATAAAGATTAACATTTTTCCATTTGCTTTAAGTATCCTATCATATCAATGCATTTTTTGTGAATGCACTACAAGTGTCGAAATGCATAAAACTTGTGTCCTTAAAAAGTTAAAGTTTTACCACATCTGAACTTACATTAACATTTAAATTTATTTCTTTTCATGGTCAATGCCCTCTATTTTATAGCTTAATATTTTTTTCTAATTAACATTTTTCAATTTGGTTCAGGTACCCTATTATAACATTACATAGTTTGTGATTGCACCACCAGTGTGAAAATGCATAAAATTGATTTCCTTTTCCTTTTTAATAGATGTTAAGCAGATGCCAATGTTACCCTGTACTGCCAATGTTCCCCCAGTTTACGGCACATTCCAGATACCAGTCGCAAGCCAAAGAAATATCTCGTCTAAAACAGCTCTACCTGAACGTACCCAGAGTGCTCCAATCAGTAAGTAAAATAGCCCTTGCGTAAATCCTCCAACTGAATACATCTAAAATGTACCACCAGGCACAGATAAAAGAAGTGCCTCGTGTGAGAAGGTCTTACCTAAATATTTCCAAAATGAATTAATCGTAAATGAGAAAAGTGACATGTATGGAAAGGGCCTAACCGAAGATATTCTCAGCGCACCACTCAGAAATCAAAGTGCCTCGTACAAACAAGCCCTAGCTGAAGACGTCCAGCGCATACCAGTAACAGATGAAAGTGCCACGCGTGAAAAGGCCTTAACACATCGAAAATGTCCACAGAAGTGTCCCGCGCAAAAGAGCCCTCGCCGTTCAAATCGAGAGCGATCGATCGTTGGTCAGAGTCCAGTCGGGCGTCAAAATTTGTCCACGGCCGCGCTACTGGCTCCGATGCAACGGCCATGAAGAAACCCTGGCTTATCAGCCCCGTTCCCGATCGGATTCTTTCCACCGTGTCATGCAGTGGCGATAACAATTAACCGCCGCTGTAACGACGGATTGCCCGCCGTTCCAGTAACGTAGCAAGCTCAACCGGCGCGATTACACTCTACTTGACTGGAGTAAGCGCGATCAAATAGCTCCGATCGGATACTCGGATAACTCTGCGGTAAAACGAGCCACGGGACCCTGACACCATTGATAACGATTCCTCTTCTCCGCGTGATCTCTCCGCTGGTCTCGGGGTCTCGCTGCAGGAAATTTCATTCCCGAGACGAGACGCCGGGAGAAAATGATGTCGGCCACGAGAGATGCCGCATTTTTTCGATTAAACCAACGCTGGCCGCCCTCTCTCTCTCTCTCTCTCTCTCTCTCTTTCCCTTCCCCTGCCGCCGCGTCTGTCTCGAATCTGGCACAGATGCGGATATCCGAAAACTAATAAGGACAAGACGAGGCGTGGCGGCAGGAATGAAAAAAAGAAACCGAGAACGGGGATAGGAGAGGCTAAGAGGGTTTCGATGATACCGTCACGCAAACGAGTGCGAATAAAGAATATTTGAGGTGGAATATAGGAGGTGACTGTTTCTTCTCGTTTCCAACATCTTCGGTATCAGTCATCGTGGTCTGTACAAGACTTAATAAAAAAATACGCTGGTAAGACGGAGAAATAGAAAATAGAAAAAGAGAAGCGAGCAGAGGATTTCAACACAAGGGTAAGGAAAACTATTAAACACCGACGCCTGATAAAATTCAAATTTCCCTGTTAGTCTTTCATGGTGGATTAATTTGGAAGAGTGTTTCCCACGGTAGTCAGCTCCGACCGTAATGAGAATGGATGTGACAAAATATGTCTTTAGCGCGGGAATACAAAGAGTTACTACTTATATATTGTATCTTAAGACGCGGCAGCGAGGGTGCGCGCTCTGTGGGGGTTTTATTTGCGTAATTACGTGAATCGTCAAACAACGCCTTGGGCACCGGAAAACACGAGTATCTGGACATATCAACGGTGCGAGAGGAAGCTGCATAGGTATATTTTCCGCCTTATGAAACCACAACGGCGTTGCGTCTCACAAACTCTCTTCCTTTTCTCCGAGCAGGGACAACTGAACCTGTTTATGATATCCAGCTGTTCGCCCCCCGTAATTAATAACCCCGGCTCACGCCAGAAGCCGACGCGACGATAAGACGGCGTGAAGTCGACGGCAAGAATGTTTTCTTCCCTCGCAGGACTGGTGAGAGGAGAGAAAAAAAGGTGGAGGCTCCAGTAACGGCAACGGTAGCAAAGCAGCTTCACCGTTGTACTGTTCCTGTTCTGTGCAGGTGAACGGTCTTCGGGATACAGGGAAATGTTTATTAAATTGCGACGGAGTTGGCATGCTTAGGATGTGTCGCAATTACATCAAGGGACGAGAAGCTAAGAAGCTGATAGAAATTTTATAGAAGTACCAAGGTACTTACATTGCTTGACTTCTCAAGGGAACCGTGAATAAAATTGGAAAATATTCACTCGATGACGAATGCAGTAGGTATAGAATGGGAAAAGAAAGTGTACAGAATCTTAAATCGTCTGTAAACGTAGAAGGTGCCAAATGTAATTCTTCTCGCGAATTTATAGCCAGCTTTAATAGATGTAGAGTCGATCGGTACTGTCTACCAGCTTCTATTGGTCGAACAGGTATAAACGTTAACCCTGTATGTTAATGTACACAAGGTCTAGAAGATCTGAACCACATATTATGACAGTGCTCACTGTACAACAGTACAAGGAATGTTTTAATCAGTAAACTGTAGACACATATTCATTTATCTTAATAAGAAAATTAAAAAAATAAATAAATAAAATCGACTTCAAAATAATAAAAATGCACTACAAAGTAAAAGATAATTTTTTCCCTTATTTAATCTACGACTTTCGTATTTTTTAGGTCGGCGTCAGATTTACACAGTGCAAATGATGAGGCGGCGACTTAAAAAATATGAGATTCGTACATTAAATAAGGAAAAAATATATTTTTTACTTTTTAGTGCATTTTTATTATTTTGAAGTTGATTTTAATTTTTACATTTTTTTTATATATTTAACTTTTCAGTTTTAAAAAATAATAATACTTAGGTGACAATAGTCCTTATTATTAACCAGAACTGGCAAAATATTGGGCCAATGTTGATGCAGTATATGTTGGGAACACTGGGTGTCTTCGCCCTCTTTCGAATAAAAAAAAGATCATCAAAATCAGTCCATATGCTGAGGAGTTATGCGGGGACAAATATATATATATAAGTCACACACCACCTATGTATGTATAAATCGAAATGTTCTAAATTTAATATAAGATTCATTCATGTAATATAGCTACCTACTCTTAATGCAAAGCAGATGCAAGCCTAAGGCTTGAAATGCTTAATATAAAAAAAAAGTATAGAAGGTGTTACAGCGAAAGGAGCATACAGGTTAGCCAGCTGTTTTGGAAATGGTTATAGGCTGAAAATGTACAGAAATGGAGAAAGCCGATACCAATTACAAACGCTAGTAAAATTCTAAGTTTCACTTTCATGGTGACCCATCGCAGACCTAACTCACGTTCTCTTCAACTTCTCAGCCTAAAATAAATCAAACAAGTGCAACTCTGATAACTCTCAAGTCATCTCGCGCAAACAGAAATACCCCAAAAGATTCACGAATAAGTGAACTGGCCACAAATGGAATTTCTAAGCGCCCCGTTCATCCCTGAACACTCGCTAAACGCTTCCTTGAGCCGCGGGTTCTCCAGTAAAAACGTCCGAATTAGACGCAGATCAAGAGACAAGGAACGAGAACCCCCCTCGAAACTCATTTTTTCCCCGTCGAACCTGGCGGGACGAATTACACGAGTCATGTACGAGGATAAGCGAGGAGGCGCGAGTCATTAATTGTCCAACCCCGTCGAAGGAAAAACATGAAAGAGCGCTAATTGATCGGTCGATTGGGCAGCGAAAGCCGCGCAGGAGGAGGAAGGAGACGGAAAAAACGCTTATGTCGGCGAACAGCCGATTTAGTGTTTTCGCGATAAGCGTGCTGGATCGGCTGCGTAAAAATAGATCGTCTATTACAAAGGGGAGACCTTTATCGTGACTGCGATAGGGCGAGTTTACGGACTAGTTGTGTGCAATAAAGGAACCACGGTTTACGCTGCGAGCGTGCCACCGCGGACAGCGACGCGGAGGAAACTTCTGCCGGGCAGTTTTCAGCGAACCATCGACGCTCGCCTGACGAGAGGGAAGTGGGAAAAAAAGGGGTGATACGGATTGGCCGTCCGAAACAAGGGGATGCGAGATAAATTGGCGGAGATCCTACTTATGGGGTTGCGTACACCTGAACGCTTGGAGAAAGTGGCTCACTGTGACACACATTTTTGTGGACTGCGAACTTTTATCGATTTAATAAATTCCATTTGCGTGCGAGGCGAATGTAACGGCGCGGAAGTATTACTGAATAAAATACGATTAAATATTTTAGGACGACTTTGAATGAGGTAGATATTGTCGTTGCTGGAGGACAGGTGTTCTTGCTGTCGTGATTTGTGGTCGACGCGATCGTGTGCTGAAAGCTTCGTACTTTCAGAAAATGTATGATTATAGAAAATTAGAAATTGATTTTTTCGAGGTGTGTTGATGTACGTAAACAGATGTTATAGAAAGGAATGAATAGAAAAGGGTAAAAAATGAGAAATAAATGCGCAAGTTTCTATGAACTGGCATGGAAATAATGGCTCTAAAAGTGTCGAAAAATTTGTCTATAAAAAGATTAACCCGGTAGGATGCATTAAGCCAACCCCATTTTAGGGTAGATGTCCCAATTATTGCCAGTGTCCCTATTACCTACCATTTCATTTATTTTTCTTACTAATATTTTAATTATTATTGTACACTATTCTTTAAACGCTACGTTTTTATTAAGTAAAATCATTAAAGTGGCAGTAATTGGGACATCTGCCTTATTCCTTTGCAGGCAGGGAAGATGGTTTGTACATTGCAGTACAGTGAAATGATAATCGCAACTGATGCAGCCAAACTGAAATGGGGGGGAGTGATTTCTCATTAAAAAATAAATGCAGAATGTCGAAATTTTAATTAACAGCATTTGTATTTGTAATGACTTTCGTCGAGTACTATGTAGAAGAAACAAGTAAGTACAGTGGTGTATACGGAATTTAATCGAGATTCAGACAAGTGCATGATTTTGTTCCTGAATTTTCGAAGACATTATCAAAAAAAAAGTATTATTCTACAGTTTCAACTTACTTTTGGATGAGGAATCACCACCCTTTTAGTTGTACCATGAACTACGATACACGCCATAGAATGTAATCTTGAATATTACCTGCAACAAGAGGAAATTGTTAAATCTTGCACGATCTAAATGTTTAGGCTGACAAGAGTAATTTTTAATTTATACATGAATAAACTGGTTGGAAACAATGGACCAGTTTTCTTATTTTTTTTTAATAAAGCATAACTCTTTGAAAAAAAAATGACACGCTAAATACGAAATAGTACAAATATTCTGTATCAGTTGAATCCCGCTACGGTCTTATCTCCGAGATAAAACACACGATTACATCTCACATTATGGATACAATCATTGTAGATTTTCAAATATTTCTTTATACAGATTTATCGACTCTAGGTAGTTACTATCTCATCACGTGCACACTTCTTCCCATAAAGCCTTCAGGCGCTCTCTTTTTTTACTCCCTTCAGTCACTGAACAACCACCTGTCACACCGAATGCAACGCTTTAATCTGTAATTATTGACTTTCTATTGGTAACAGATTGGCAATAGTAAGAATTTTGTCTGCTAATTCGAAAGTATCTCGAGGGCCTACGATACCCGCCCAGAGAAATTATTTCCGAGGATGCCTGCTCGGAAAAACTCAGTGAAGAAGTAAGGAAAAGACAGAAAGATGTTGTATGGTGAAAGAAAGGCGTTCGACTGGTCGAAGAAAGGCGAGAGAGGGGTTGCTGCAATCAATCAAATGAAACTTGTCCACCAAACAGGAGACGGGAAATCGACGTTATATCCTTCTTTCTGGGAGATGCGGGAAGTCCTTTGCGGGAAGGGCGCGCAACTTCGCTTCCTTATGACCCCCCTGATTCCTTTTTCAAACATGACAAAAAAGGCCTCGTTTGCGAGATGATCAGAGACACTCGCTACTAAATTAGGCACCGACTGGGCTCCATCGAATGCGCTGAAAATTGCGCAGAACGAGGAAGGGCAACTTAATGCGTCGCATTCAAATGGATAGCATGGGAACGTAGAAGAACAGCAGCCTCGATTTATGATCGCTGTTTAATGTATGAGAACGCATACTGATGCGTTCTTTACGCGTGACCTAAAAAAATCGTATATTGGTGAATTCACTAGTACATACCCAAGTACTTGAATTTCATTTGCACCACATTCCTCATAATTACAAGGACAGCTGCAAACACTGTGTAACAGAGCTGTGAATATTCGGATATTCGAATTATTCGAATAATTTCTTCGAATAATTAGGAGTTTTCGAATATTCGAACATTATTGCTAAATTTAGAACTTTATTAATCTTCGCTAAATTTTTAGCTTCCTACAAAAAGGTCTGTTTATAGGTACTACTTAATGTTTCAAGGTATGAAGTTCTTAAGTTTCATGTCTCATGTTTCGTACATATACGCATGTACCGTAATTGTCCGAATAAATTATTTATAGGACAATATTTTATTTAAATAATAAATATTTACCCTTTGCGACTAATTATTTCGTCTATTTATTCGAATAATTCGTGATCATTTGTTTGAATAATTTGTTCGAATAACACGATGGTAGAATAATTAGAATGATAATGCTAATAACTGATCGTTGTTTTCGTTTGAAAATATAAAAATTTACGAAAAATTAATAAAATGCCAAATTTATCGTTTGAAAAACAAATAATTTTAAAGGCCAATACGAAAAGAATTTCAGGATAACATGTGCAAAAATATTTCATGTTCTGATTCCTATTCGGTACAATCCGAAATTCGATCACTCCGAATATTCGAATATTCGAATATCAAATTCGGATTCTCTGGTATTTGAATACTTAGATTATTCGAATATTCGTTATAGCCCTACTATTGGCGAATACCAATTACGCCTAAATCGACCGCAACGCTCGTGGTTAACATTCCAAAATTTATGAAAATCTCTTGAAATATGTAAGAGAAATCTGTGAAACAGCCGCAATCGGAAAATACAGGTTTTTAACTATAAATTACGACTCGAAAACAAGAACATATAATTCATGATATTCAATTTATTACAAAAATGGAAAAATCCTACGTTCGTGGGCGCGGGCGATTTGAGCGTAAGTGGAATTCGCCAGCGTTGCCATTAGGCGAACTTCACGTCATCTTATTTATATCCAGTTTCAAAATTCATTATATAGATGTCTCCATTGAATATAGTTTTTATTTTGACACCAGTTCTGAATGCGTGGAAAAATGAATGCTCGATCAATTCCACTATCGTTACTTCCTTAATTATATACTTTGCTGTAAAAAAAGTACGAATATAAAATTATATTTCCAACATACAAGATCTATAAAGAAGTTTAACAGGATTATTTATTTCATGGAATGATGTAATAACGCCATACCATCGTCGCCACAAAAATTTTCAAAAGTCCGGCTGTGTTTAGTATCAGACAAGTTGCAGAACAATCTCAGTTAACCTCCCGACTTAATCCCCGTTGCGCAAATTCATCAGCGCACCAAGCAAATAGGAGATGGTTAATATAAAAAAAAATCGTCCCAGCATCCATCCTCCAAGCAGAAGCTAAAAATGCAACTTGCAGGCGCCACGGTATTTATCCTGTCCTTCAGCCCACCTCGAAGCAGCCACGAGAATGAAGAGCAGAAGAAAAGGCGCGTGCTGGAGCTTCGTTAAGCTTCGGGTCGCCCACGCGGGGAGAAAAATTGCGGGGCACGTCGGTCCGCGGCAAGAAGGCGGGCAAGAAAGTTAACAGGAAACGGGTGAGCATTACCATCGTCACCGTGGCTCTGCGATCCGCGGTTCGAGCGCCTCGAGTCTGGCCACATTCTGCGGCCGCAACCCCGTCGATTCCATCCGATAAATATCGACCGGCTAGGCCAGCCTTGAGATTCCATTTAATAATAATAACGGGGACTCGTATGAAGCCGGGGGCAGGGAATAGGGAAGAAAACGGAGACTGGTCAGGGGGACAAAAAGCGAGGGAGACAGAAGAGGGTGCATTGGGGGAGGAGCGGGGAGAAGGGCGAGCTGCCGGTGGAGATGGGGCGGCGTGGCGCGGACCAGAGAAATGGGACGGCGAATGGAAGAGTAGGGAAGGCGGAGGACAGAGGTCTGAAGTTTTATTTCCACGTATTAGCATAATAATTGCACGACTCCGCGAGGGTAGCCTTAGAGAGAACGTTTGTACGGCGCTAGCAAAAGCCCGCGCACAAACGCCGGCGAGCCTGGGCATACACACGCGCGCGCTTACACAGAGACGAGGACAGGAGGGCAGAGAAAGAGAGGACCCCCAGGGCTGATCGGTGTCCCGGAGACGGATACGTCGAACTTTTCGGACGGTTTCTGCCAGGGTATCGAGGCCGACTCTTTTTCAGGACGAGACGTAAAAGAAGGTTACGGCACGGAATTTCGCCAGCTAACCCACTTGCCTGTTGAAACGGCGACTATCCCGGAAAGCAGTTGCATTTATCGTCCGAGCCCCGATTCACTGGATGATGGAACACGCGTCCTCCCGTGTTCTGCTTACACCAACGCGTTCCAGAAATTGTGTAATTAATGATAATGCTATCAGCCCCCTACGCCCCCTCCTCCCCGTTTCTGCTGCGATCGCGGTGCAATGTTTATCGATGGATTAATGGAATATTACCGTTAAGGAGAATTAATCGACCTTTAGGGCGACGGCGCCGCCAGATCTCGTTGCGCAGCTTTCATATCGCCACGACGGTACGCGCGATGCTTGATGGCCTCGTGTGTCAAATTGGATATTAGCATTCGGTTTTTAATCTTCCAAGGACTACTGATATCTTCATTGATACGGCACTGCATCTTTTGTAACTTATTCCGCTCTCCTACTGGTGGCTGCGGTTTATTTATCGCAGGAAATACTATGTATTCTGGAATGTCGCGATGAAAAGATAGGTTCTGGAGTTCATTTTATCGTTCTTCTGTAGCGTTTCGGAATATCCTTCGTGGAAGCATGAAAATCTTAAGTCGCGGATATTTAAACGCGAGTGGGCGGAATTCTGTTTTTTTTTTTTATCGTGAAATATCTCCCGAAGCATTGACTATCAACGCGAACAACCGAGTTCGGATCAAATACTTCTGAGCTCTCCACCGCGAACTTTCATAAAGATCGATGCGTGACACTTCGCGTGCTCCCCTTGCGGGTGTACGCCGAGTCGAAGCCCGAATCTGAATGCAGAAACTCGAATATAAATAAGAGCCGAACGCCCCCGTAAGTCGTTCGCGTTCACCGCTTGCGGGAAGCCCGTCCGCGGCGAGACGGTCTCCCGCTCGTCATTCCGGCATTCGTCTTTCCCCGACGAAAATTTCAAGGCGACGTCAAATCGACGTCGTAAAAGTATTGGAAGCCAATAGTGCCATGAAACGGGCGGGAGGTTCGCCGTGGAGTTCGGTGAACCGCCGGGACCGCATCGACGCGCGGTCGACGCGCCATTAGGGACCGAAAAAATCTCTTCGCGCGCGCTCGGCGAGGGATATTAAATTCGGGATCGTAAAAACAGCCAGCGGCGGGGGATACCGCTCCGCGGAGGATCTGTCGGTGAACTCAACGGAGGACGACCGTGATAATAACCGCGAGAATGATAATTCGCGGTGAACGGGGGAACTGCGCCCGAACTTTCGGAACGCAATCGAACTTGATGGAAAATTTTTCAAATTCCCCCACGGCTGGGCTGGCCGTGTGCGTCTGTGGATGACGGACAGGGCAGGGGAGAGCCAGCTGCGCATACGCGGCCGGCACCACCAAGGGATACGCGGAAACGCTTGCCGGCGCGACGGAAATTCACGATTTGTAAGCCACTTGGACTTTCGAGCATCCGAAACGATACTTCATCCGCCCTCTCCCGAACGGGCACCGCTGTGCCACGCTTCTTACGAGCCGGCCAAGTGACTCCGGCAGGGATTTACTAGGGAAATTTCCCGGGGAACGAGATGTGGTAATGCTCGCAAAATAAGAGCCACTTCGGGCGCGTTTTCCGGGACACTCGCGGCGCACTAACAGGAATTAACCGGGGGAACGGAACGGCGGGGAATGCAAGCGCGATCGAAAGCGATTCGTTTCTGACAAAGAGGGCGCACTATTCGGGGCTACTGTTTGTATCTTGCGCACGGCTAGGAAAGAGCGCGTGCCATTGTTTGACGAACCGAGTTCAAATTTTCGTTCCTTTTTTTTAACGCGGGGTAGTGTAAAAGCGTTTGAATTTATACTGTGTAGGTACTTTTCGGTGCGAATCTCGGCTCACCGCAGCGTCACTTGCGTATAGGCGAAAGCAGATATGCGTGAAGGGAATAGGTAACGCGGAATTAGTAAAACTGTGCTTTATGATCACTATGTGCTTGGAGAAAGTATTGTCCAAGGAAGTGCTATTTATGTAAAGTGTAAAAGATGTATAAACGAAATGAAAATGTCTGAGTATTTATTCAAGGGGGTACGGAACTTGAAATCTCGAAAAATCGATTTTTTATATTAATTCTGAAAGAAGTATCAGCTTTTGTGGACATTTAACAAGAAAGTTTCATGAGGAGATTCGAATAGTTGCGGAAATTATCGAGCAACGGCCTCGCAGAGCGGTACTGGCATAGGGGACTTTACTTTGAAGCCGTTTATCTCGAAACTACATTTTCGAACAACGTATACATCATAACTCTTGAACGAATGAATATTTTCGCTTGAAACTTTAACTGGAGGTATAGAGTTCCTTTCTATACAGTGTGACAATTGCGCGTTGACATTTGATGTTAGTGAAAGATTTTATAATTGATTGAAAAATAATTTTTGTGGAATATCTCGAGAACTATTAGAGATAGGGGAATAGTGTCAATGCACGAATTTTGTGTCTTTGAATGCGAAATATGATTGACTCACCAGATTTTCAAAAAGCTACAAAAATGATTTTTCATCCTTAACTTTGAACGCAGTTTTCACCCTCCAAATATGAAAACGGGGAAAAATAAAAAAACACGTATTTCTTATTTTTCGGTCCTCTATAACGTATCCAAAAATCAAAATGATCGGAGGCGGACACCTAAAAATAGCCCTGTACCCTCTTAACCCACGGACAGCCAATGAAAAGTGACCCATCATCGACTGGGCGATGGTTAAGTACCGAAATTCTCAAGCCCATCAGAATTCTGCGAACGGTAGATATCGTTTCTCTTTAAAAGTTTAGTAAGAGTTAAACACACAAACAAGAGGATCGTTGCACATAAACCAAGGTGCATTCCGTTGATGAAAGATTAGGAGTGAAAGTTTTAGGGTTGCGCATAAATGCTTAACCCTATACCACACAGATCTTTTGCAAATGTCAAAATTGTATTATACACAGAGAATGTATCACGAGTGAAAATCAATCCTCTGATTGGACGCCGTTCCACCATGAGTTGATGCAGATAAAACGCGAATACCAGTCGCCCAATATTTCTCATACTTTGCAACGAAACTTTTGACAAACTGTTTATGCGTTCACACCCCAGTTTCCATATCCGCGCGTACAACAAGCAGAAACGAAAAAAATTTCTCACTTATCCCAAACAGATTGGCGGCCGCAACTTCTCAGCATCTCTGCCCCGCCGCGTCATGCAAATTTCATTCCCGCAACGAATTGCAGAGCGTCCACTTACAGAAACCGTTTCTTCGATCAGCTTATCGCGTGAAAGAGCACTTGCCAAGCGGATCCTGGGTAATTACCCGGCAATGATAAATCATTTCCGCGTCAACGTGGCATCTCCTTTGGAAATCCGTTCGAAACGCGAGTCGAGGGATCCGAGGGGATCGCGCAATCCTCCATCAAATCGAACGGGTCATCGTGAACAGGCGGAGAGGAAAGGGGGGGCGGGGGAGGTGGTGGGGTCCGGAGGGCGCATTCAAAATCGCGAAGTGCAGTGGTGCACGGTGCATTCGGTTAGGGGATGGTTGGTACGCATAGGGGGAGGAGAGGGCCGAGTGTAGAAGGGGATGGCGCGAGCGGAAGATGGAAGTTTCGAAGGTGCAGGAAGGTGGTCGTAGGGGTGAGCTCGCAGACTGGTAGGTGAGCGTCGAGTCGAGTCGAGGGAAGAAAAATGATCCATTAATCTGAAACCCAAAGTCTGGCGGCGCCGGGCGTCGCGGCGGCGGCGGCGTTGGCGGCGGCAGCGTCGACACGGGCGGCTGTGCAGTGGTAGCTTCGACGCTCACGCGCAAACCGACTATAGTATTCGTACCACCGTCGACCCCTTCGTTCTCCACCCAACTTCCCCCTTATCCTTGCCCATCCTCCACCTTCTTTTCGACCCCTTAGACCAGTGATCGTCAACCTCCTACGCGTAGGAATCCTTCGTCGCATCTACGGACGAATTCAGCATTAGGCCTGCAGGGAAGCATCCGCACTGTTCCTTAAATACACATCTGCTTCATATCGACCGTACGATTAACCTGTGTTTGAAATAGCTTTCCGCGAACTTCCGCCAATTGCACGGCAGTTCTTGGATCTCCGCTTGCGAAGGTAACTCATGCTTGGGGAATGAGGAGTCGTTGCGAAGATTAATCTACTGACTGTCATCTTCCTCGCTGTATTTTGGAAGATTTTACCCGAGCCTTGTGGAACAATGGAGCAATCGAAGAATCTCTTAGACTTAGACTGATAGCGACACTCTGAAATCTGCTGCGAAGAAGCTCGTCTTAAGCCATTTACAGGTACGTACACTGTTGATTCTCATGTGGTGCGTGGACACGGGCGAGTCTAGTTGACGAACACTGCCGCGACTTAGATTACGCACGGGTTATGCCCCCGTGCGCGTCTACACACGTAAAGGAGACGTTCTTAACTCGAGGGCGAACGAGGGAATAAGAGGCAGTCTCATGGTCTCCGCGAAGTCGAAGGATGGAGACACGGCAGGAGGATGAGCGTGGCTGAGAAATGAGACGCAGGATGGAAGAGGAGAGAACGGATAAGAGATCGAAAACCCGACCGCGTGAGGTGTTGGAACAGGAGGCGACCGGCGACCGCATTTGAATCCCAAATTCGTCGAGACCACGGCGACCATGATTAAAGAGTTCGGCGTCGTTGTCGATTGGTAACTGTGGCCTGAAATCGGCTGTCCTCTTCTTGGCTCACGAACGTTCTGCTCCTTCGACTCTTATTGACCAGAGAAATCGCGCGCGTTAATGATACCAAGCTTCTTCTCTGCCTTCGAGTTTTGAGGATGGGTTTAGACAAATTACGCGTCCTTCTTATTTTGTTCTTATTCCTGAAGACGAGCAGGGGCTTAAGTGGGAGTTAGAATTTTGAGTATAAATGCTGGACTTACAACTAGTGGTAAATATCAAGTACTGTAGATGATTGTTGAGTTATCCGAAGCAGTGACGCACCCAGAGGGGAGCCAAGGGGCCCTCGATTTTATTCCTTCAAGACATTTTTATAACCTAATGAGTTTTATTAAATTTGCATTAAATGAAAGTGCATTGAAGAAATTTTTCTTAAAAATATGTTTATCCGTTCAACTCGACTCCTCCGAAGATTAAATCCTGAGTGCGCCACTGATCCGAAGTGTCAAAAGTTAGCTCGAAGAGTCAAAATGGGGTCGAGCTCGAAGGACTGAATGCTGAGTGACTTGACTCGAAGGACCGCAATGATGAGTCTGCCATCAGAAATGATCTAAAACATTCGTTCACCCTGGAGCATGAACTATTCTCATTTCTGGCGATGCACTTTTGAATGAATGTTCGTGAATGGAAAATGTGGGCTACTAGCACGGCAGGCGACATGTCCAGGAACACGCTAACGAGTATAATCGAATTTTCTACGTCTCGAACGCGTTCGTTGCTGAACAAAGCTTAATTGTTCGTTCCAACTCTGCCATGTCGGAGGTAACAATTACTTGTGCTCGCCAACGTGTTTGCTGTTACAATCGTACTGGGCACCTTTCAGACACGGAACACCACAGAGGCTGGTGACAAGTGTCTGATACATAGTCATTTATCGGAGACAGCAGTGATCTCACAGAAAATAAAAGTCTCCCACACATATTTCAATTGAAAATACCAACATGACTTATTTGTTGTTAATATAAGCAGCTTTAGAAACTCGGTTCACAGTAACTTGCGAAACTTGTGATTTGTCCGTCAGAACTGTAATACCAGCTGTGCACACTAATGCGGACCCATCCCCGTTTATCAATAAAAATAAATAAATAAATACCACGCATTAATAATCGACTCGATGGTAAGCGCGTGGCGCCGAGATGGACCAGCCCGTTGCGTTTCATTGAATCAACGAGTCCCAAATAAGGTATAACTTTCATCGTCGATAGGCGATTTTCAGGTGAAAGAGCAGCAGCTGTCAAATTTGCAGGCGAGTGATACGATGGACGCATCGACGGGAAGCCCGAATCTTCAACAGAATCGCGCGATTAGTAGAGCGTTCGCAGGAGGAAGCTGGATGAGTGACGTTCAGCGAGACAGTAAGGCCAAGAAAAACGTCGAAACCGAAAGTTCGAGCTGGGACGGCTCGCAGTTGATATCAAAAGGACGAAAAGTTTCGCTCTCATCGAGCTTTTTTCCGAGTTTCCGGATGTTCGACGAGGGGTGGGGCGGGCCGGCCACTTTTTGTGGTCGACGCTCCTCTCGCCGGCCATAAACGGCCGAGCTCGTAATTTAAAATAAAGGAGGCATAACCGTGCGTCTTAAAACTCCACGCTGTCGCGGGCTATTCGCGATGAAGCAGAGAGTCAGGGGCGACGAGAGCATGGGGGAGAAAATCTCGTAGCGCCGGGGGGAGGGCCGAACAGGGAGGAGAGTGGAGAGAAAAAACGACTTGTTGAACTATTAGTGGCACACCATTACCTCACGATGCATTCATAACTGCTACGCCACCGTTTTCTCCTTTTACGATCCCAGCGGCTCGACTTCGTCGGTATTCCACGGCCACGTCCTATGAAAGATCAAGAAATGGGTGTGCATCAGAAAAAGAGGGATACGCGTCAAGCTTTCCCTGCTATCGTTGCCCCGAATTGCCGATGTCTTCGGTTGCGATGAACTTGACGAATGTTGGAGAGATGGACGACTGAAGTTAGATACTTGAAGAGACATAGGACGCTTGCGGTATCGATAAGCTGAGAAATGTTAGCTGGAGCTTCTGTGCGACGCAGTGTAGAAACTAATTATATCAAACACGGCGTTGCTATGAGATGTACAGAGTCGGATATTCTTTGATCTCTTTAATAAACATGGGAGAAATGTATGAAATATCTTCTGATCTATCCTAGGGACGCTTTGAACGTCTCAACAAAAAAAAAGCTGAGAAAGTCTCCTCTCGCTACAGAATTTTATATCATCCAACCGAAAGAATCGAAACAACTTGTCACTTTCTGCGCCACTCTCGGCAGTAATGAAAGCGATAAGTCAACATAAGTCTCGGCTTATGTTTTAATCGCCCAGGTCAATCGTCGTGAATTATGCATGGTTAGTCCCTCGGTGAACCATGACGACCAGAATCGTCGCCATGATAATAAAACGATGACCGTGCGAAAGGGTGATCGGGCGGGTGAATATCCAAAAAGCGTTTACGTGTACATCTGCATATTAAAATCGACACCAGCACTAATGGGGCATCGATTCGGCGAATCATTTATCGTACTATGCATTCTGAAACCTTGATACGTTCGCTGCGGTATAGGACACGTATGTACGTACTCTGTCTGACCGATTTCAAGGGGCACTTCTCAAAACCCTCCGCCACTGGAGTGTTAATCATCTTTACAAAATTATAACAGCATCAAACCGTACAGAACAGAGTAGCGCGGAATCATATCCACGAAGAGTAGAACTCACTCCCTCAGGGAACCGATTGAAGAGCCGCGCAGTCGGTCACCGAAAGCGCGTTGGGCCTTATTAATTCTCTCACGGCGAGCGAACTGCTCGTGCCAGCGGCTCGACGGGCCCCGAGATCCGGTAACATTCTCACGGCTGAAATCACGACCAATTGATCTTCAATTTTCCCTGCTTGGTATGCAAGCTACGCGCGTTTCGTCCACACGAGGTTACATCCGCGAGCACGCACAAACAGAAGCATCCTCGTGGTAGTCCAGATCGCCCGTAGTGAGTTGACCCTGGCTGAGTCGCAATTGATCTCAATTAGAGTTCCCTCTCTTCGTTTTGCCCTATCTCTTCTCCACCCCGCCCTCCCTCTCCCCCATCCCTTCGCGAAGTCCGCCCCGCCGCGTTCGCCGCCGCTCGGCCAGTGTCTTCTGCCCCGAAGTGAACCGATCCCTTCTCTTTTTCGTTCTTGCACTGCACTTCTTCTTCTCTTCCTGTCCGACCCTTCCTCTATGTCGACTACTACGACGCTCGCCGCGTCCACCTCCTGCATCGTTACGCAATTGAACGATCCGCTGCGAAAGGGAGCTCGCTCGCGGCACTTCGCCGCTGTGCACTGTCAGTGTCTCGACGATTCAATTTCCTTCGACCTTGCGCGTACAGAGCACTGACATCTTCGTTTTTCTTCAAGGATTGCATTCATGTGGCAGTTTAGACTCCATTATGGTTGGTGTTTAACCCTATAGAAATCAGAGAGACCGCATATACGTGTTCGTTCTTATTTTTTGTGACAAACGGCAGAAGGTTATAGAGCCGCTGTTTCCACTAACTAATTAAAATTGCTTGTCGCTCGAAGTGGCGGTAAGGCAAGTGGGTCAGTTTAATTGAAGGCAGCGGAAGGAAGCCTTTGCATTTCGACTGGCTCCTGAAGACCTGCTGCGAGCATTCCTGTTATTTTTATCGCATGGGATAAGGCTCTTGGTTATGTAAATTTTTTATGTAACGTGGAGTGAGAACGAGTGATTTCGAGCAATGCGACAAAGTCGAGAGAATTAGGAGTTTGTTATAGTAATGTTATATTGATTTTGAGAATGTTGCGGCATTGAACGAGTTATCCCAATGTGGTTGTATATTATATTATGTATTATGTATTATATATTATATATTATATACTAGTTTTGCTACTCGGCTTTGCCCGAAATTTAGATTCTGATTTTATAAAAAAATTTTTTTAATTTTTTTGTGAAAATGATCATCTGGAATCTGGATTATTCAGGCATAGTGAGCTGAGGCACATTTCGTGATCTCAGAGTTTATCGTTCGAAAGTTTTTAGGCGACAGACAAACGCACAAACATATAGAAGCTTTCTGCTTTACATATTAAGATATATTAAGATTATAAATTAAATATTATATAATATATGAAGAATATGGATAGTACAAATATGAATGTGTATCGATAACTAACAAGCAAATATTATTCTGAAACACTGCTCTATTAACAGTAAATTTTTTTTTCAAGAATTTACAAATAGGTATGACAGACCCAGTGCGAGAATAAATTGGTATTCTGCAAATAAGCGCGAGCTTTACCAAGTTAATATTGGTTGTAGTAGATCTTGTCTTTGGATTGTAAATTTTGAATAATCATAGTTTATGGAGGGGAGATTTTTTCTGGAAATATGGACCACTTTAATTTATATGTTTCTGTGAAAAGGTCTACTTAGGCCTGTTAAGGTAATTCATTCTTTGAAGATATTTCTGGCAAACTTTCATCTTAAAAGAGTGTCCAAGGTTTTAAATAACTTATAATTGCTAGATGATAAATCAGGAGCATGTGTCACATAATGCAAGATTTCATAGTTGAGAAGATTCGTAGTTTTATCGGGTTCAGAAGGATTAAGATAATGGATGTTACCAGAGAATAATATCAGTACCCTTACACCGACCAATTTTAGCCTGCATCTGCCACAGCGTTTCGTTCATCCTGTCCACCATTCTATATGTATAACCTTCCAGTTGTAACAGTTCCATAGGACGCAGAAAGTTATGGCGTACGGCTCTTGTCAAATTCCACCATACAATCATAACTTTCTGATGAGCTTCCAGATGGGTTTTTAGCTGAGAAATACCGATCAAACCACATACCAGATCACTTCCTATTGTCACGCAATATTTATGCCTTTATCAAAACCTTCAGTTCCACACAGGAAAGGTTTGACTCAAAAAGGGCGCTACTTCTCTCTATTAATAGCAAAAAAAAGAGTATCCGCAAATGAAAGACCAATGAATTTGTGAAAATCACGTATTAAATTCCTCAGAAATTCAGAAAAGTCTATTCTTCTCTATAAGGCAATGTGTTATCTATATAATATGAAAAAGTAATCGCAGGATGTTTAAAACGAAATCATTAAATTTCAGCTACTCTCACGATTCTCTCTACTCTGGATTCGTTCGAATGAAACAGTAAGAATGGAGGATAGGAACAGGCGGAAGGGAACCAAACGACAAGCACTTTCAGATAACATTTTTCCAACGACTGGCGGAAACCGAGTGGAACTCGTTGTCGTATAATGGATATTACAGTGACGACTATAAAAATTAAATCGGCAAACTTTCGGCCCTACAGTGTCTACCACCCAATGGCAGGCGGGCGAGGGATAGGCAAACGAACGATAAAGCTTTATTACTTCGACAAAGCGCCCAACTATCAGGCATTGCCACACGGACATCACGACCCTCGAACTTGGCTTTATACCTGAAATTATCCTGATCGATTGATTATTAGTATTACAGTGGCCTCTCAATGTCGGTGCACTTATTCACTTTAATCCGATGTACAATTTTTCAGGAAAAATAGTTGAGTGGATCTTGCGGAGGAAGCTCTACGAAGAATATTAAAAGGTCATTGAAAATTGTACTCGCCTGTGCATTGGATACCCAAAGCCAGAAAGATAATTGTTCGTATTACAGGTCACCCACTTTAGGAAACGAGATATCTGGTCTTTTCCTATTTAACGCTGGAGTTAATATAAGGAGATATCTCGTCCCATTATTCACTTTTCAGAAAAATAATGAAATGGCTGGAGAAGATCGCATTACATTTACCCAATGCAGCTCCTCGAAATCTTAATAAATCTCTGAAATATGAGGGCAACTGGTAGAAACATTGCATAAGGTGAAAAATCGCGGCGTCATGCGTCATCCACGGTGCATCACAGAAAACGGAGGTCACACGATAGATACCTACTGTTTTTTCGAACAAATTCACATCTGCGGAGCGTTAAGGATGAACTTCGGTAACATTCAAAATAAGCGAAAATCTTTGAAAATTGCAGGAATGAATTTTTCTGCAATAGTAAAAGCCCTCGCAAATTTTTAGAAAAATTGATTCGGCAGTCTTTGAATTATTTAACTTTTAATTTAACGTGTATTCTTATGGGAAAACGCAATATTGAGAAATATAACTACAAAATTAAGAGTGAAATATTAGGCCGAAGTTTTTGAAATTTTGTGTATAGAAATATCAAGCACCGAACTATATTGCCACAAGGATTCCAGAAAATTGATTAATATCTTGGAAATTGATTAACTTTTGGCTAAGATTGTCACTGAAATTCATCCTTAAATGTGAATATTTATACTTTCGATTAAACTGGAGGAATAGAACGTCTGATCATTAACGCCCTTGTTATTTAACTCCACCCTGTGCTACACACCCCCGCGAATATTATCGATAAAAATCTAGTTACGTCACAGTTTTAAACCTGTGACTCGATTTCCATTGTCATAAGAAATTTACATCGCACATCCTGTGTCTGATCATAATTAAATACGCAGACGCTTCACTCAACATTCCCCGGCGAAGGAGAACAGAGTCTAAAAGTGCCAGCGAGAGGTCTTCGAATAAAGAAATTCCCTTCGCGGCTTTTGGAGGTACGTTCCACGAGATTTGCGCTCTTGATTATGGCAGAGAGTAGGTGGCAGGTACTTGGGAAGGAATTGGTGCGAAAGGGTGTGAACGGGGATAGGTAGGCAGAAGAGGAGCGCAGGAGTAAACGAGGGGAATTGAATGAGGTTGAGGAAAGTGAGGTAATGCTAGTCCTAACCCTACCTTATATTACCCACCTGTTGAATTACGCGCAACCAGCCCTGACCATCGTGGTTTACCTGCATGCAATCCGATCCTAAATCATGCCTCGCCCCGCCGCAAATGCCGCTGGAATAATTTAATCTCAGGAACTGTGCTAACGATGCGCCATTAAAATGTCTTCCCTGCTTGATAGCCTCGCCATTAAGCGTTCATTTACTTTCGAGTATCTACATTCAAGATTTCGATCTTTTGTAAAACAGCGTCCTACGAATTGTTTAGGGTAGATGGAATAACTCCGATGTTCACTTTTCGCGAGGTTGCACGAGCGAATAATGGGATCAGTTAATGATGTCCATCGAGCTCTTGGATCGTTTGATATTTTAAAAGCAGGTCGAAAATCACAAAACTATAAATATAAGAATTGTCCAGCTGTTATATTATATCAGAACATCAAAGGAAGAATAAAGTTGTATTTTGCAAAACGAAAAAAAAACGCGATAACTTTAAGGGATGGTTTCATCCTTCAGAGTGACTTTGCGAGTGAAGGGTTGGGAAGGTTTCCTGGTTTCCCCAAACCTTGCCTTACTTTTACGTTCAAGACACGCTACGCTAGACGGTGTCGATATTCCTGGCATTAATTCATCGTCTCAGCAATCAATACCATCTAAAACCAGTTAAGCATCACGGCGGATTAGAAGCAGTAAATAAATTCTTAAATAAATTTCAAGTGACTCCAGTGAAAGGTAAGTAGATAATATCGAAGCCCATAGACAGATTCAACGAATCATTTTCCCCTATTTCCCCAATCACCTCTTACATAAAACATTCTCAACATTATTGAAAACATTCGAGGCTCTAATAAAGCGCGCGTCGACTATAGGTAACCCCTAAGTATATTTTTAAATCCTCGTCCGTTTCTCAGAATTTCCGTGCGGTTGCAATCGATAACAGGAGCTCGTTACGTTGTAATTTGTAAGAGGCACGTGCTCGCGTCCTCTGAACGCCCATCCACCTATTTTCACGGCATCAAAAACTTAAGTGCTCGGGATCGTTCGAGCCAGTTCAAGCGAGAATATCGCTGGTTTCCCGACCGCGCGGCAGCCGGGGCAGATCGCGGGGGTGGTAAAAATTAAATTCCTGAAAAATTATCCCTCGCCGCCTTCCGCGGCCGCCGCTGCAAGGAGGGTGAAGAAGACAGCGCGAAACAATTCAATGAAGCGAACCTTGATTAATTGGTTTTCGGCCGGCGGGGAATTAACGTGCACAACAAGGCTTCTTGCGGTCATTACCGACACGAAGCGCTGCCGAGATTTTTAAGAGGATAATGCTGGAAAGTGAAGGGTGAAATGAGAAGCAAAAGTTCCGCCGACTACGTAAAGTGTTCATAACAAGATCATTATTCAAACTTTACCGCTATTAAGAGGTGCGCGGGATTTAAACAGCCGATCATCTCGCGAAGTAATTTCAAACTGGGAACTATTCACGTTTAAACAGTTCTCGTTCCTTCTGTTATTTTTGTGTACCTACGCGTTATTTTACTGATAATATCTGTTGCGCAGATGAAGTAGATCACCACTCGAGCAGGCACGTAAGGTTGAAGCATGGTGTTTCTATTGCTTTGAATCGAATAACAAAGCATTCGACGAGGATTGTAAAATTAATTATAGCCGATGTTTAAACAGATGTTCATTCTGTTTGGTTTGATGTGTTATCATTTTCATCCTCGCTTCTGTACCATTGGGAAGAGATTTCGAAAAAAGAAACTTATCGAGTTGCGACGACGGAGAACATTATCAGGAACAACAGAGAAGTAAGACGCTCTTAACCTATTTAACGACATTCATCAACTAAGAGCATCTGCAGAGCTATTTACTAATACCGTTCCACGTAGGGGGAACAAGTAATTTCCTAAGAAATTTAATTGTAAATTTAATTGCTGTTTTCTATTCAGTTCTCCTCCGACATCTCTGTCCTCATTATGTATAATCTGTTATTTCTGTCTATCCTTATATTGGGTCAAAGGGACCTACAAATTCCATAATGTGTATAAATGATATAATTCACTTGCATTAAAAAAGATGGTTAAAATTCTTTTTTCTGGTGATTATTAACGGTTATTATGTATTTAAGGATATGGAGATTCAGTCCAAATAATATCTACATTAAGGGGGGAATATGGTTTAGGAAGCTGAAAACACGGTGATTTTTAAGAATTATTTTCTGAACAAATATAAAGCGATTTTTTTTTCAAAACTTTAAGGGTGTTTTACTGTACATTCAGACAACAAGAAAACTTTTTTTTATTAAAAAATAATTCATTTAATCAAATTGTGTACATCCCTAGCGGATCCAATTTTTGTTCGAAATATAGAAGCCGAAGTTTTTCTTAATTGACATAAATTTATATCATCGATGAATTAAAAAAATAAGAAAACAGTCTCAAATTTACAATGTTATGTTACTTTAACGAAAAAGTTACGATTTTGACGGAAAAATTTCGACGTTTTTATACAAAAAAAAAAATGGTTTAATTTAATTTCTGCATAAATATTTTTCATTCATCGACGATGGTTGGTTAGTATGTAACTAAAAAGCTCCGGGTGAAGTCAATCGGTCAAATAAATTTTTCTCTATCGCGTACACAAGTTTAGAAAACGTTGTTTCGAGAAAAACGCGTTTCAAATTTTCGACCGTGTACCTAAATCTGCGCGACACACATCTGTTACGTCGGCTGTATCTATGAAGCAACTTCGAAATTCTGTCTGTAACTTTGGGAATACACTCTTCATGAGTATTACTATCGATTAAAAAAAACAAACCATTTTTTCAGCCTCCTAAACCAGCCCCTCCCCCTTAATAAAGGAGAAAAGAAGATTTGTGACTCGATTCTGCGTAAAAATGTGCCAGTTTTCCGCACAAGGGTTAGACGGGTATTTCTGAAAACCTCTGCGCCAGTCAAAGTGTTAAACCGACAGGTGCTACAGCCAGCTAGAAAACAGCGATCTGATCAATTTCCAGACAGCAGCTGCAGTAGATTTCGTGTGACGCGTCGCAGTTAGACGCAGCGCAAGCGACGTCGTGAAATTCTCCACCCCCTCTGCGGGCCCCGCGCAGTCTGTCTCCCGGCTGGCAGCTCGCGATTAATTTAATAAGCAAGGATTAACGGGAGGGTTCGCTCGGTGTCGTCGTGAACGTATCGGGCTTACATCGGTTTGACCGATTCGACACGTTTCAGTCGATTATCGACGGCACTCCGGAAGTGCTCCGCAGTAATTAAGCCCGATTAAATTTCCTACGCGCCTTGTGCCCGTAGTAATTGCGACCCATTCTGCATTCGCAACGAACCAAATGAAATTCATTAGCCGACGATACCGTTCCGCCGTTCGAATTGCATTTCTCTATATAATACACGCGCCCGACTGTATCATCGGGGCGACACGATTGCCGGGAGAAACTATCCAACGCGATAACTAAAAAGAAGTCTTGTGCCAAAAATCCTCTGCTCGGCCAGCAGCGCCTCGTGATTGTCTCATCCTCAAACTGGGAATGCCCGAGGCACGAAGGGTTCGAAGCGGCAAGGTACCTCTATTCCCCACCCCTTTTCACGCACTGATGACGAGAGTTTGTTCATCAGTCTGCTGAAAGGAGTTGTCTCCGATCAATGTGCATTGTCATGCGTCACAATGGAATGGAGGAAATAAGGACCGAAAATTTTGCCCCCGATTTTGTGAAACTGTACCGAGCCTTCAGCCACGCGAGCCGAAGCTGGCCACCGAATCGACAATACCGAAAATTCCTCCGTGAGCTTGCAGGGTTGAACTCGCAACGTAAGGCGAATCAACATTAGGAATCCTTTGATTTCCATCAAGTGTACAGATAGTTGATAGCTGTTTTTCAAAACTGACCCATCGTACGATATAAATTTGTAATAATTTTTAATGCAATTACGTTCCTCGCATACCACCGAATTATTTTGGCGTAAATCCTACGGTATGCGAGGAACGCAGTTGCAGTAACGGCGAGAGGAGAAAAAATTCCGTTCAGGATGACCCGGTGAATTGGAGTCTGCATGGAGGGCAGGGGAGTGGAGTTGAATGGAGGATTTCGGGTATCAGAGCGCTAGGAGACGGCATTCCGGCATTCGGATTCCGGCCACGTGCCGTTGAATGGGCCGCTTACGCACGAACAAACGTGCTCCCGCGAAGAAAGGACGGAATGTATGAAGCGAACGCGTCGAGAGGAATTCAGGAAGCAGCAACAAGTGTGACATCCCTTACTCTCTACCTTTTACCTTCCCCCGGACACCTAGCCACCCTAACCCAAGAGGCGTGATAGCCTCTCCTCGTCCGCACCCACCCCACCACGTGGCGGCTGGAAGACAAATAACACGGCGCGTCGGTCTAACCGCGTTCCTTCCCAGTTTACCAGGGAAATCTTGCTTCGCGGCTTAATCGCGAGGATTCTTTCACTCGCGATCTGAAATGCTGCTTCTCTTGCGGAATTTCAAGGGGTTTATTTTTTTTTTTAGTATTCCGACAGAATGTAAGGTGCGTGGGTAGATAGAAGAGGATTGTTGATTCGAGTATAGCAAATACACTTAATTCTGTTTTTACGCGATAGAGTAGTTCCCGAAAAATCCGCGTAAAAAAAGACCGTGCACATGAAAACACGGAGCATTGTATACGGATCGGAGTCGTACAAACAAATCGCCAAACTCACAATCAATTCTTTCTGACTACGGCACTTACGAAATAAAGTCGAGATGGAAGACTGCTCGTCGCTAGACGCGCTCAAATAAGTCGCAAAGAAATAGAGTTACAATTTATTTGAAAGTGTGTGGCAGCCTTAATTGCAAATTCTGAGGATTATTTTTAAGAATGAAGACTTTTAAAAGGGTAAATTTAATTATTTACTTTAGATTTTTATAAAGGTAAAGTTAGATTAAATAGGAGTAAATTTAATTCAGACGAAATAGGTATGATTTCTCATGTAATAATGCGTCTAATCAGACGAGGAATCAGACAAAAGAATATTTTCAGATTCTAAATATACCTACCACTTTTATAGTGATCTGTGAGATGTGATTGCTATATCAAGCAGTATATTAACACAAATATGGGCAATGGAGATAACTGTTTCAAACTACTTCGAAACTAAGTAGTTAGTTATAATTGATGACACTTATACAGAGGTTAGGCCTGATAGCAGCTTTCAGCTGGGCCTCGCCTTTCCGCCATCCTATGTATTAAAATTGGTGAAATAAAGGCGGAAAATAAAATAAATAAAATGGAAATGATAGTCGAAGAATGTAACAATACTACTACCTGCGTAAACGTAATATGAGTTACAATTTAATAAACTTCGTCGCTAATCCAACAGCTGCAAACCCTAATTTTGAGAGGGGATCAACATTGCGTAAAATTATTCCGAAACTCCAGCTAGCCGGCGCGGTTGATGCGCACAATTTTCCAACGGGGGTACAACCTACTCAATCAGCGAAGGGCATAAAATCTATCGAATATGTACCAATTACCGCTCACGTTCGCGTACCTTCCGCGATACGTATTATTGTGATTTCGTGCCGGATACGTTCGGCTCATACTTCATTATCATTACAAGTACAACATCAATCGTTATTGATCTCCGTCGGATATGAAATATATTTTCGGAATTTGCTCTAATTACTTTCAATTTAAATGCCCTGTCTGGCTCGAAAAGTATCGACGTGCACGGTGTAATGATATGAAATATTGTGCGCGTCACGTAACCTCGGCACGTTATAAAACTGTCAACGATCCTTTGAATTCGGTTCACAGTCTCCTGTCCCGAACAATCTGAATTTTTCAAGTAATAATAGCTTTTCACTGCTCGAAATCGAAATGGATCCGCGTTCCACGAAGAGCTAGCATTCAAAGGAAACGCGATTCTTTTCATGGAACACTGATGACGTTTCGTGAATTAAAAACATAGGTATTTCGCTTTATATAGTAACGAGCCTCTGCCGAAATTGGAATTTCCAAGTATTAATACCGAATACACGATCGAATGAAACAGTAATTCAGTGCTATGAAGGACAATGATTCGGCGTATGCAAAATAACCTTGATTTCAAACACTCTGGAAATCCAGTGACCATAAATTTCTGAATCTGTTTACTTCGCTTATGACAGTCGTAATTGCGTTTCGAAAACTGTGCTATGAGACGTCTAGAATACCAAATTATAGGGTTACTCGAGCATGCCATCCTCCAATTGCTTGAAGCAATTAATGTTCCACACCATTGTGCATTTGGAGCATGTACATTCTTAATAAGGTACACGAAATATGCACAGAGATACGAAATATGTGTAAGAGACACATCAAATTAGTGTTTTCTGATATGGTGATGTCATAAATTTCATTTATCAACGTAAACCCAAAATTATCAGTGTTGCGAGTACATGATATTACTGTGACAGAAGAAAACTAGGTATCATGCATGAAATCGGGCAGGTCGATAAAAAGGTGTTAATACACACCAAAGTTTAAATTGAGCCTAGTTATGCAGAAAGCTAGTAACCCTCAAAATGACAAAAAATTAGTTAAAAGCAGTATGGATTCCATAATGTTGCGATCTTTATATTGAAAAAAAAATACCAACCCACAGAACAACTCTTACATTATACAATTTTATTATTAACAATTTTATTACTAAAACTACCAAGCCATATTTTAGGCTTAAAAAGAAAAGCTACAGAAAATTTAAAATAATATTAACCCTTTGACTACGAAAGGAGTATATATACGCTCTCACAAGTCTATCAATATATACGAAAGAAAAACTGAATATTTTTAATTTATTTGAAATTATTTACTTTTTAACCCCTAAGAATGGTATCATATCTCCGGGTATCGTTTTGGTAAACTTATTTGCAATTATTTATTTTTTTAACCCCTAAGAATGTTATCAAATCTCCGGGTATCGTTTTGGTCAGTAGGTGGTGAGTGGACAACCAATCGCAGCGGCTGATATGCGGGTATCGCGCCGTCTGTATTGATGATTCTCTCCGAGAGTGCGCCGCAGTCAGAAGGTTAATTACCCTACTAAATAACCCATGAAAAATCATTGTAAAACAATAACAAGAAATAAAATATACCCCACAGAAATAAAGCTGCTTTCTTTAACAATTAAAATCTTCCAACTAAAACTCAGTTTCAGGTCATTGAGAGTTGGTAGCATCCTGCATAACTACCCCAAATTGACACTGCACACTGCTTTCATCAAACCTTCCAAAATATTCTCCCCCATTCCAACCTTCAGTGTCCAATAGCTGCAGTAGAACATACGCATTGAAATGTAAGCTTGTAACGTCCATTTTCGCGTTACCTGCTGCCGTTTGAAATTAAGATCGCAATAGCGCCGTTCACCAGCTGGCTACACACCACAGAATCACGAACGCCGGGAACCAACCCAGTTCTCGCGAAGGGGAAAATCACCCTTCCGCGTGATAGTGGAAGCTGGATCCACCGGTGCATCGGAGGATCGTCGATACGCAAGGTGGAAACGATGTCGTCGCGGGGGTCGAGGCCTTCGGTAGCGAGTAAGGGGCAGAGCCGTTACGAGCGGGCGAAGCTCGCGGCGGCGACGGGGGTTGCTGCAGCACGAGGGGTGGAAAAAGGTTGCGAGGACACCAGTTGCTAGGCAGCGCCTCTCAATCAGCCTTTCGCCTCACGTTCGAAGCCTGTATATCTGGGTAATCCATAATGCATCGCTCTTTATCAACCTGTATCTGCTCGGAGTTCCTGCAGCCGGTGGTTGTTGCTGCTTTGCTTGTTGCTGCTCGTGAAAAGCATTTCCTCCCCTGCGATGTACCGGGGACGCGGCAAAAACGACCCCGAGTTATCATATGCCACGCGTCACGCGCGTAGACGCCGGTAAACCGGCGCGTTCCGCTTCGCAGGCGAAGCGGCCAGTTTGCCCGCTCGACAAGAATATGAACGGTACGTTTCCTTGGAGGTCAGGACCAAAACGATGAATTCATAATGTCCTGTCGCGGCGCCGCGCGGAAATTGCGTCACTGATAGCCCCTCGTCGAACAAGCTCATCCAGGCATGTGGCGGGAGACGTTCGGGGACTCGAATTGCGTTTGAATGGATGGAGTTAGGTTTTGGTAAAATTGTGTTGTAGCCTGTGGGCATGTCTAAGAAACCTGGGCAGATAAACTGAGGTACTGAGAGCGAGAACGGACCAACCCACTTTAAGAAAAATTGTGTTTCCTTATTTTATATGATTAGTAGAGGATATTGGAATACGTTATTGCTACTAACTCAGTTGTGAGAAAAATGTGGGTTAGTCCGCTGTTGCTCTCACTGCCTCAATTTATAGGACTGTTGCGACTGGTACTCTTCTGATTGATCTCTGGTGGCTACGTATAGTTTCTAAAGGAGTTTTGAGTTAGTGGGATTAGGAAGCCAAAGTTGAGTCTCTTCCAATGACAGGAGGATCGGTGGGGAATGTAGGGGGTGGTATTTGGAGGACTGGAGATTTAATTTTTATTTCAATTCATTTTCCGTCTTTATTGCGCCAGTTTTTCATAGTGTGGTAAAAAGCGAGGCCCAGCCGGAGCTGTAATAATGCCTAACCTCTGTATAGAGTGTCAGAAACGTGACAAAAGCGCAAGTACTAAGTAATGAAAAGATCATAAGTATATAAATATATGTGTATAAAAGATGTATATAGAATATGTATAAAGAGATTGGAGATGTAAAGTGTCTATGAAGATTTGTGAATATCGTATTATTTTTTCGTGCAAAAGTATAGTTTGAGCTAATATTAATTAAAAATAAAATGTAATTAAAAATACATTCGAATTCTGCAATGACGTTGTGGATGGACTGCTGTTTTTACTCGTCATATAGCAAAAGTTAATCAACATGGTAATTGAGGAGTTATTGAAAATGTTTGTTGTTTTATGTAAAGTTGGGTTCAATGCACTTTGAGTGCGCGAAGTTTGCCTCTTGAAAACATTGACGGTTCTTCATTTTATATGATCAATACTTTCGATACTATCAAAATATAACATGGATTTCTAGTTATATTATATTGGAAAGCTGAAATTAAATTTTCAGAAAAACAAAGTTTTATATGAAACAAGGTTATGCCACAATATCTGCAATTATCTAGGGTAAACCAACCAGTAATTGACCGCATACCAGTGAATGACCATTAGGCAAAGAAATGTCAATTATAAATTTAAATTATATGTTTATAAATGGAGTGTAGTTGCACTTTTAATATCCTATATTTTTAGTTACGCGTATTAAGCAAACATTAATAAATACAATTCTTATTAAAAGTATGCGGTCATTTACTGGGCTTCTACACGTTTTGCATTTCATAATTGTTCTTATTTAAATTGCGATAAGAATAAGTAATTATTTTTATAGAAATTTCAAGAAAAATAAATTTAAATGCAATTTCAACAGTTGTTTTGCTGTTATACATAAATATATTCAAGCATTAATCTCAAAGGTCCATAGATTCTCCAATTCAGTCATTCACTGGTTGGTTTACCCTGTCTGTTTTATACCCACTTATATTTGAAGTAAATTCATAAGCTACAGACGAGAACAACTGAGGGTCATTAACAAATTCACCACATACCAACCAACCTCCTGTCGAAAGGAAGTTTGCAGTCAACTGAAAAAAGTTTTATAGTATCAAAAGCTACTATAAACTAATATTATAAAACATCATTTTCAATCGACTTCGTAGAACCTCTCCAAATATCAGAATTCCCTATTTTATCGCTATAAATCATTGATCGAAACGTTCCTTAGATTATTCATACTTACAACTAGAATCTAGAATCTAGACGTTCCCTCATAAACCACCCCTTTACTCATAAAGTACGTCCACTAAAACAGCCACCATATCCTACCCATGCGTGCAAGAACAGACTGCATGGAAAACTGCAATCGATTTCTGGAATCGTTAAGAAAGCTCGACATCGATGAAAGGCCATATTTTTGCGGGTTGTCAATTAAAAAGAGCAGCGAGACGGTGGCTGAAAGACACGAAGAAGTGGAGGAGCAGAGGGCAGAGCAGCGAAGTCTACCGTTAAAAGATACAACGTGCAAATGGGAAGGGCAGGAAGCTGTAAACCTCGTGTAATACCCCGCAAATTAGCATCTTTCCTGAAGAATCCCACCCCTCCTACCTTTCATCATCATCCCTGGACCCTTTTTACCGTTTTCCCAATAATCCATTCACGATCTTCCCAGTCGCCCGAGGAATTCAACTTCAAGGGGGCACTCCGTATCTCCGCCATTATAGGTGAGTATCCTTCACCTATTTCATCAGGGTTCGAGCCCCTTTTCCCTCCCTCTCTTTCCACACCCTTCCCCGGGACGGAAGGAAATAAAGCGGGAAGCCCGGAGGACGTCAGAGTCAAGAGCAGAAACTAGTAACAGCCTGCCACGTAATCCCTCCAGGGAATACTATTAATTAAGACGTTTCTCTATTCCCACCCCCTCGCCCCCAGCCCGCTACACTCGCAAAGAAACGCAAACGCAGCGAAATAACGGCGCCGGAGCCGCAAACACGAAGACACGAAGTCTGCGCGCGACCGAGAAATCCTTAAGACGAACAATGGCTAAACGATCAATTGTGACAATCGCGAGCATGGATCAATATATTCTCGAGCGGTCCATTCATCCCAGTGTACCCACTGAGAAATTTTCTGTCCGTCCACAATGGCGGCTGTTCCCTGTATATCTTTCGCCTGCCACCCGCCCTACAATAAAGCCAGCGGACCTTCCCGAAAGGGAACGTTGTTCGCAGCTACATTGTAATCCTTTATCGACGCCCCGGATCGCATGGAAAAGATGATCTTGGGCTGGACTTTCGGCGACGTAAGCACATCTCTAACCCGATTCTTTGGGTATTTAACTGTTTAGACGTGAGCCGTTGAAAGAAGGAGTTTGAACTGAAGGGAGATGGGGAGAAGGGAACGGGGCGCATGAAGGAGAAGAAGCGTCCTCTGGGGCATATTAATTGCAGGCTACCCCCGATGGACAAACGGCTACTCGAAATGCAAAGCAGCTCCACTTTGGCATGGTCAATGGGCATCGCCAATAGGCTCGGGCATAACGAAGCATTCTTAATTGTAATGCCGTTGGCTTCAGCCTCGCTGACCATTTTTAATCCACTTAGGTTCACTGCGCCGTGGCAAATTCGTCTACCTGGAGGCTCGATCGCGCGTTCTCCCTAACGTGGAGTGTCTCAGGAAACGAAAAATCGATGGTCAATTATCGGATCACAAGTACGAAGGGAATTACGTGTGGAGGATAATAGTATGTAGATAATTAATATTTTTTAGATTCAGTGTTGATTGTAACGTGTCTATAGGATAAATCTTTAAGTCAAAAATTGGGAACTTAGATGACTCGTCGCAACAGTTTATTCGGATTCGTTAATGATAGATACAGTTATATCATTTAGTTTGGAAGGGAAAAGAGTAATTCAGGACCTTGCAGCAAGAGGGGTGCAGCTCCATCTTTACCAGCTTCAAGTAAATTAGAAAAAAGTGTTTATAAAATTATTGCTTTGACTTAGAATTAAAAAGAGAACACTAATTGAAAAATATATATTTTCACACAGTAAGTACCTAGTAGTCATTCAGTTGAGCAGTTTTTATCTCTATTTTTAGCAAATTTATCAAATCTGGAGCATTCGTATTGCGTAAAACAGTAATGGGTGCAGATTAAAAAATTTTCAATAATTGTTATCGGATTAACGAATTATTAGTTTTTTGCAGGAATATGTTATGGCTGAATATCTGCCAATTTAATGTTCAATATTAAAGTGTATTATATAACGCGAGCTTCATTACGTCCGATAATTTCGAAAACCTTGTTGGAATCCTCATGAACACTGTCGACACGATAAACGCGATCTAAAACTCAGATAAATACATTCCCCGCGGAGCACGATTAGACACTCTTCGTCTATCAATAACACAAATCTGTGCTGCTTATCACGTATCAGACTACAGAAATGAAGACACATCGCGAGTAATGGAGGATTGATTTTTCAAAAGGGCATATATCCATTTGAAGCAAATTTTGATGGCATCGCCTTAATTATGTTAAATTACACCCCCCTCCCTGTGGCACAAAACACTACAAAGTAGGTCTAATTCCTGTTTGAAAAATTGAAGTGAAAATATATGTTTCACACAAAAGGTGTTATTTCCAAGTTTGCCTGATGACATAGTGAAATAATTTTTTAGTCTGAAACAAAAGGCACATATTTCCTATACGCAACTAGGAAATTGTAATGAATTCGAAACAAAATGATTTTAAATTAGTTTAAAAATCTACCTACTGTCATGACATCTTTAGAATTAGGTAAATGTGGCAAAACAAAGTAACCATAAACATCTTAATATATTATAAAGCAGGAAGCTTCTATATGTCTGTGTGTTTGTTTGTCGCCTAAAAACTTTCGAACGATAAATATGCCTCAGCTCATTATGCCTGACTAATCCAGATGAATGTGACCATTTTCACAAACGAAACTAAAAATAATTTTTTTCTTATAAAATCAGAATCTAAATTTCGAGCGAAGCCGAATAGTAAAGCTAGTTATATTATATATTAAAAATGGCAGAAAAGATTGTGCAAGTTCTTAATAGTGAAGGAAGGAAAGATAGATAGATTTGGTTCATTTCCAAACGGTTCCATTCAAAAAGGCTTATTTTTATAATTTCCATCAAAAGGGCTTATTTCCAAATGTTTTTTTCAAATAACTATGAAAACAATGTCGCTAAAATTAAAACATCACCGCTATCAGATGGAAGAATAAAATGTACGTGTAATAATAAAAAGAAAAATGATTTATTTTTAAGAAACGTAGATACCACAGTTTTTTTTGTGGTTATTGAACATTTATTCTCTGTGAAACCGTGCCCTTTTGAAAAATCACTCTTAATTATGCTCAAAGCTATTTTGCAGCGTGGCAGTCTTACACAAAGGTTCCACCAATTACCATCGAATTTAATACTGACCCCAAAACTTGGTGCAGAGAGGCGATAAAATAGCAACTACAGTGGTGCTCGAAATAAAGTTTAAAACTCATAATTCTACACGGTACCTGTGATGCAAATTTTAACAGATAATTCCGATTTCTATTTCCGTTCATAATTCCCCATTCAAACGAGAAGTCGTTACCGGAACGAAGATGCAACTGAATCGAAAGGAAAACGCGCCGATTTTTCAACGGAGTTTTCCATCGCCGGCTTTCGCGAGCGTTTGCAGGCTTCGAGCGGCTGGCGAGTAAACGCGCGGCGTAATCGAAAGTTCGCATGAAAATAAGTTGTCTAGGAGCGCCTTAATTTGACGTCCACGGTGCACGCGCTCCATTGATTATCGTAACTCGAAAGCAAGGACCGACAAATGAGCATTAGGTTTACATAAAAAGACGCCGGACGTTCATGCGGACGGCGGTACAATAAAGCAGCGCAGAACCGCCAACGAAAGACGACGGGCAAAAAGGACAGGTAAAACCGAAACTATACATGCACGTGAGAACATTACGCGGGAAGTCCGCCCGAGGGGTGGGAGTGATAAAAATAAGCTGTTTCTAAAAGTTCACGTCACGCCACGCTATTACACGCTATTTTTTTTCTACTTTTCACGATATAATAATCCCACCTGGTCTTTACTAATTTTACAACCGCTAATGAAGTTCCCCGAAATGGCGCAACAGTGCCGGGATGCAAAATTAAACAGGTCCAAGTAAAACAGGGGAGACCCGAGCACAATTGGACATTTTTTTGAGACTAAAACATATTTTTTTACACACTGGAATAATAACCTTTGTTTCACATACAGGTAAACTTTAGACATATTTTTAGCTAAATGAATTTTTCTGAGATTCTGGTATAATGTCTTAAATGATTTTTTTAAAATTAATTTCTTTCCGTATTTTGTTCGATTGCGGTACGGGGTGGTTTCGCACAGCACTGGTGCACAATTGCGCAAAATATAAAATGCCACAAAAATGGCAAAACTATACCCTTTCCAACACTGTAAGGATAGAAACAGAAACAGGTACGGAAACAAAGAAAAAGATCTCTATGTGTAAAACTCTGTTAGAAAATGTATATATATATATATACCTATAGCTTCAATTGTAGTTGCGTTTCGTACCTACATTGAAATTTGAAAATTGAAATTACATGCCAGTGTAATATCTATTGAAGCAATTGTATAAGTGGATCAATTTCGATTTTTCACGTAACTACCTTACTAGTGATTTCTTCGAAGAAACTCTGGTACCATCGCGCGCCCATCAGATAAATGGAAAAAGGCGACCCGTCGTTCAACATCTATTATTTTTCACTACTCGGCTCAGTAAAATCAGATGGAAAAATCCCGAGCGATAATTATCAAGATAACACACCGCTATCCCGCCGTTGTATGCACGCCATTGATACATCTACAGGCTACACTTATCGATATATGTTCAACAAGAACAAGCTCGGAATAAAAAAAAAAACACGTCTACGAAGGATGCATTGGAAATCATTATTCCTGACGAACACTTCTATAATATCACAGCTGCAATCCTCCCAAAAAATTCGTTCCACCATTCTACTACGCTAGCCCATACTTCGCTCGAGCGAAGAAATAGAAGAAGTCACAACGAACCCCATATAGGTTCGTAATATGTAGATCGAAGGGAATCGATCAGCGGGGTCAGTGAAATTTCGCTAGAATCGCGCTACCGTCGGAAACCTTTTCACAAGTCTCGTCCCAGTGCGTGAGCGGCGTATGACTTTGATCAAAGATACTCCCGCCGATTGATACGACCCCTAATCTTCCGCCGACAGATAAGGTCGACTAAATTTAATACGAGACTCGCGATAAAACTTACACGTCCCCGCGGCACTTGTGCATTATTCGGCCGGCTCGCCGGTCCTCGTTTCGCATAAAAGACGCATGCATAATTGAGGCATTTGCCCCGATACACGGCCGCGGATCGCGCCGATTAATCGACCTCTTTTCCCGCGGAATTATCGGTGGAACGGTTGCCGCTGCGAATCGTCCAATATTATTAATGCAGAGCGTGCGTCATGACGCCCCGCGTACGATGAACGCCCCCTGCCTATCGTAAGTGCACAGACTTTCGACTAATTACCCTATCAATAATGCAAGCGCGGGGGCTCGTAATGGAGTAGAAATTACGGGGTAGTAAACGTTGACCGGGCGGAATCAGGGACGCCAATCGACAGATTTCCCCGATCCGAGCCGTTAACCAACGCGATCGCGATGGCCGTTTAATGATGCGGCCGCGAGGGACCCGGCGCGGCGAGCGCGACCCGCGCCATCTCCGCCGTGGCCTCCGACTCCCCCAGCGAAACAATAAAATATGCACAATCGCGTTCGTGCCGCGCCGATAAAGGTGCAATAAATAGTATTATGAATTTCATAGTAGGTTACGAGGTCAAGCCGCGGCGACGCGGCGCGTTACGCGCGTCCGACGTTCGCGAAACGCAACTCTCGCCCGTCGGCCGCGCGCGAAAACGGCACGGCCAACCGAGGGTGCGCGCGCACGCGGTGTCTATCGAATTTTTAAAAACGTACCGTTCACACCTCCGATCTACGGTCATTTTATCGGCTACTTATTTTTCTCTTTTCGAGTACCCTTGTATCGATAGAGATAAGAACGGAATTATACATTGAAATCTTCGGCACGAAAACGTGACCGGTTAAAGGTCGATTTATAGCAGGGCTGCACAAGGAGCCGTTTTTAGCGCCTAGCTGCGGGCAACCAGCCGAGCGACGAGCAGCCGAAATACATATTCTTACGCTACGCGCCTACAAGCACGCACCTACACTACCGCAGCTCTCCTCGCTGATTCTACCCTCAGCAACGGGACAGCTCGACGCTCGGCTGGTTGCTCGCAGATAGGCGCTAAAAACGGCTCCTTGTGCAGCCCTGATTTATACTATCCGTGCAGACACGGAACGCATACGATCAGAAAAGAATTCTGTAATGTAATTTGAGCATAGGTGTTTATTAGGGCTGGGTCTAGACGAATAATTTAATATTCGAATAATTTAATATTCGAATAATTTGATATTTGATTAATTTGATATTCGAATAATTTAATATTCGAATAATTTGATATTCGAATAATTTAATATTCGAATAATTTAATATTCGAATAATTTAATATTCGAATGATTTAATATTCGAATGATTTAATATTCGAATGATTTAATATTCGAATAATTTAATATTCGAATAATTTAATATTCGAATAATTTAATATTCGAATAATTTGATATTCGAATGATTTAATATTCGAATAATTTAATATTCGAATGATTTAATATTCGAATGATTTAATATTCGAATAATTTAATATTCGAATAATTTAATATTCGAATGATTTAATATTCGAATAATTTAATATTCGAATAATTTAATATTCGAATAATTTAATATTCGAATAATTTAATATTCGAATAATTTAATATTCGAATAATTTTATATTCGAATAATTTAATATTCGAATAATTTTATATTCGAATTATTTTATATTCGAATATTTTACAAGTATTCGAATGCTACGAATAAACTTGGAATATTTCATTATTCGAATGTTGTTATTCGAATATTTCAGTATTCGAATGTTGTTATTTGAATACTTAGATATTCCAATAGTATGATGTGAATTATAAATCAAGTTCTTTAGGTTCATTTGTTTTACAAGCTTTTATTTAGTTTCAGTTGCGAGTTCGTTAGTTTGTCAGGGTGAAATCTTGTAAGCTAATTTTGACCCACTTCAACATATCCAATCGACTTGAAACATTGCACACATACATAGTTCCGATGGCAATACAATATTTTCACTAAAAAAACATGAAATACTTTATAGTAAATTTTTGTTTTAAAAAAGCAAGTTTTTTATTAAAATTTACTAAAAAGGGACCAATAATTTTGATAACGGACCAAATGACTGGCTGAGAAGAATTCCCCGGTATGACTAAAAATGAAAGCGTGAAAATGAGGTCAATATCGCTATTGTTGTCAGGGTCATCATTCTGAACATTTCCCTCTAAACTTTCTGGCGGTCGGCTTTAGTTTACTAACACTAGAACTACCGAATTTAACACATACTCACATCGATTAGCTACCATGCTTTACGCCCCCTCCCCTGCCCTAATATAACCCCAACCAATACCACTACCGTCGGCTGTGAAACAGTACGAGAAGATTGTTATGTTAGTAACGTCTGTATAAGCAAATTTCAATGTACAATTATGCCAAGTTTTTTAGAAATATCTCGTAAACCAAAGCCGAGCGCCAAAAAGTTTAGAAGGAAATATTGCTCAGAACGATGACCTTGGCAACATATGTGAAGCTCAAAGTTATCGGAGAATCCTCCCCTAAAGTAAACATTTACCATGAGAGCTCCGTATTCTTTGTCGTTTTTGCACGGTACGTGGAATGAAGAGAAGAGCATAGGTATCGTTTGCACTGGCCTGCACAATCGTACGATGGAAATCCAATCGGAAACGTTTGGGGTTCCATAAAGCACAAGCTTAAAGGAAGACGTATATTCACGGTCAAGCAGTTACCTCGAGAAATTCGAGAAATGTGGTCTTTATCTTCGGAGTATGCAGAAAACTTAATTGAAAGCATGCCTAAACGGTGGCAAGCGATTATCAACAACACCGGAGACTGGACCATGTACTAGATAATTGCGTATTAGTTCATAAAACATACATTTCGGCATTATAGACCTTTTTTAATTCTAATGATTCCTTTCAGAGACACGAGGAACACGCTTTTGTGGAACAAACTGTATTACAGCCAAATCTTACATATTTAGAAGAGAATACATTTTTACGTGCCTGTACGAATCGCTTTCTGCTGATTGACTCGTCAGTGCCACCGTCCAACGAACGTAAATTATGAAAACTCGTTCTGTGTCGGATACGGATAATAGGAGTCCCGCTCAATAGGCGTTCCTCAACGATCTGCCAGGATTTACAGAAACGTATAAAAATACAAACGCGTGCTGGGTGCGCGATAAATGGCCGGATACCGCGATTGGTCATTGGGAAATCAGAATTTGGCTTGTTAATTTCTTTTCGTTCTTTCCTTTTGGATCGATGCGACTCTTACGCGCATTCCGTGGCTATTATGGCCGGCGCGATTTTACGATTTGTATACGTCCATGCGTATTTGCGCGGGCCATTTTCGTGTTTCGCCACCGTGCCCATCGTATTTGCATATAAACGAACCATTTCCTATGAATCGGGGGTATTCGCGGCGCTGGTCGAGTGGTAAATTTTAATGAGAAAATTCTACCCACCCCAGACGTTGATACAATTAGACGGCTGCTTTTCTTTCGAACGGTGTTGGGGCGAAAGTAAATCTAATTAAGCGGAGAATCGGAGGGCCACTTCGGGGGATTCTTTCGGTTCCAATTGCGGCGATCGAGCGTTTTTCTCCCTCGAAATCGAGTCATTTAAATGATGTACGTTGCCGCGCAGCTCCACGGGGCCCCGCGCGTGTGTAAAATGTGAAGCGACCAAAAATAAAACTATTTCACACGCGACGGCAAATAAAACTATTTCACACGCATCTACGATTACTTCAACTGACGCTGAAAGTTGCGGCATGTATCTGCGCTCGGAGACTATTCACCTTTACGTGACGAATTGTAATTAAGAAACACGCGCGACAGCTAATTAGCATACAGCGCGACGGCAAGAAAGTCGTCATGTGCGGCGGGAGGTGTTCAGCGACTGGTCGAATTTAATTAACTATGCGATACGCAGGCTGGTGTAGTAGCAAGTGTCTCTGCTAAGTGTGTATTGTAAGTGTAAATTGACGAGAATTTTCGAGCGAATGTAATGTAAAGGTAACGTCGTGACACTTTACGTACAAATACTTGTATGTTCCATTTTATTTGAATTAGGGTACAACTTCGTTAATAAAGTTTTGTAACTATAAGTGAGTTATAGGGATATTGTGCATCGTGGATTGAATATTTCGGTTACTGCGAGGCCGCAATGTGGGAATTATAGAGAATATTTAGGTGATTTTCGAAGAGAAATGAATGATCCAAGCTTTAAATTCCGAACAGTATTAAACAAAACGAGAAAGAATACAGCGCCCGTGAGTACCGTAAAACAGAGATTATCAGTGGTGGAGTTAAAACATCGAATTGCAGTTCGAAAGCCACTTTTATAGCTGCAACAGGCTGAAATGCTTAAAACGGATTGAATAGCACGAACAGTAGACAATGCAAAAGTAAAAAAATGTTCGACGAATCGAAATTTCGAGTGTTGGGGTCGAATGGAAGTATTTTCTCGTTTTTTTTTTTTTGTTCGTCAATAATTATCTCGCGAGAAAGTGGCACTGTACTTGAAATAAAACATGAAGTGAACTGCATTTACATATAAATATATTTATTTTTCGAAAGAAAAAAATAGTGGAGAAGTGGAATAACTCATAACTTCGGTATTTCTCAATTTTTTAATTTTTTTTCATATTACTTCTTAAACATCAAACTTAATATAGTCTTAAAGAAATAATTTAATATGACTTTTTCACAAATAGTAATATTTTTCTTCGGTATTAAAGAGAAAAACATTTATCCATTTTCATAGCAAGATACATTGATTCATTGGCTAACAGAAAATAATAATCGATACCTAAAAATCCGACTGTCATAATTTAGGGTTTTTCCACGTTCCGACCACTGTGCGTGGTAAGGATCGGTGCAACTTTGGATAAAGAAGAATGTCAGAATATATTGATTTAAAATTTAGGAAGAATATGGTACCATCTGGATGATGGTTAATTATAAATAGTGTTATAAAAAGCATATAAAGGAGAAAGAATGAATTTGTGCAGGAATTACCAAATGTAGGTGGTTTTATGCGATTATGAGTAAGTATAAATAATTGGATGAATAAAATATATCGCTGATAAAAAGGTTGTCCTGCAATCAAATTTGACGCAGCCTATATTACTTTCGTGTTATTTTACCCTACGACTGCAATTTATCATTTCGGTCCTAGTGAACACATGTATCAAAGCCTTTGAGCCGTAATGTTTGTAAATATTGATAAATTTTGAAACAACTACAAACACTTTGTTATCGTTCAGTGTTTTAAAAATACGATGTGTGTGTACAGGTGCGATAGAGGGAGTGCAAAGGGAGCAACAACGCTCACAAATATTTAAGTGTCAATGAATGATAATTTCAAATAATAAAGAATCGGGAAAGAGGTTAATAAAATAAATGTAATTAAAAATATTAATCAAAATCTCTTTTGCTTTTGTAAGCCACGCGAGCAGGTCCTGTAGATCAATTCTTTCCAAAATTCACATCATCACCGTCCATAAAACAAATACAGGATGCAAATATTGGTTTTAAATCTGATTAAACAAACCGTTCCACAGATATTATGATTACCTAAAGCTACTTCCGAATTTACTAAAGCTTCAGAGCATACCCTAACTCTTTCACAGTTTCATAAAATAACCAAATAATGTGACAAGATTGAGCGTCTACTTTTGAAATATTTATCTCTCATTACTCTAAATTTTAGCAACATATATTTCCTTATACATCGCACAGACTAAACTGTTTAGTTCCTTCTATCTCGTATATTAAATCTTACCACTGTACTCCACTGAAACTATGAATAATTTCACAAACATCTTCATTCGTGTAACACAATACTTCCACATTCCAAGCCCTTTAAACTGCCAAACAAGGAATCTCCACACTAAACGTATACTTAAGGGATTATGATTACCTGTAAGTTCTGAAAACACAAGTATTTTCGGGATTTTTTTTTAAAAACTTGATGAATTTTTTAAATAAACGGTTGTAGGTATATTCGAAAGTAGATATTTTAAAGTTCTTGTAGCTTTTCTGCACTGCGATATCTAAATAAATAATGGAATTATAGGCGATCTCCGGGCAGCGTTCTTTTATTTAAGCAATTTACGGTGACCACTATAGCTTTGACCTGGTTCGTCACAAATAAAAAATTCGACTAAATTTAGTTAGTATATTACATCTAGTCCTTAATCGTGGCTTTTTCATTTCCGTTGCTTAGTTTTTATTATGCAGATGAAAATTAATGAAAAATGAGAGCGATTCTGTGGCGAAAATCGATACTTTTGCTATGAGAAGCTCCCATTTTGTAGCATATTAATTTTTTCAGATAATGAAATATTAAGCACTAGATAATCTAATATACTAACTAAATTCTCGCGAATTATTTATTTCAGATGAACCAGGTTAAAATTAGAATGGTCACCGCAAAAACTACTGAAAAAATATCGCTGCCGGGGGATCGCTGATATTTGTTTTATTTATTTATATTTTCCATCGCAAAAATTACTACAAGTAGTTTAACATGTACACTTTCCAATACGCAAAGGTTTGATTAAAAAAGCCTTCAAGCTTTTCCCCCAAAAATTCCCGAATATACATGTTTTTTCAGACCTCACAGGTAGGCATAGCCCAATAACCCTTGGACGGCGGGTAGTTTGACCAGGCGTCAATCTAACCCCATAATTTCATTCATGACACCTCGGAATAATCTTTCCTATTGGAATCTGATCTTGCCATGGCATAAACTTCTTACCTTCTACAAGAATCACTATTGATAATAAGTATCACGCGTAGATTAACCCTTAACTGGTATCCTGCGGTCAGTCATGACCCCAAGCACGCAAGGTTCGCTGCAAAATATTTGGTTGTCTAAGTTTGTAAACTGAATTTCTAATTAATTTGATCATAATAGTTTAACTTTCTACGTATCTATTATTTTATACATTACCTACGAACAAAATAGGTATTCATAGAGGTTGATCTAATGTCGACTTTACAAATTTCTGTGTCCTTTTTTATTTGGGGTCTGCCACGACCCCAAGATAACAGTTACGTTTGAAAAAACAGTATACCAGTTAAGGGTTAATATTCATGCCGAATCCAAATGGGCCCTGTCCCTGTCCACCAGGGTTAAACCTTCAGAACCACTCCCATCTCACCGATGTCTCGCTGAAACTCGCAGCCAGTGCATCGCGGAAGCCCGACGCACAGCGAAACTCCACCCCGAAGATCGTTGCGCTGCGATCTCTCCCACGTTTCCAGAACGTGAGAGGACGGCTGACCGGATTAATCTTGGAACCAGTCCTTGCGGACGGGGCCCGCGCCAGGAAATCCTTTATGCAAAAATCCCGTCCATTCATCGGGGCCCCTCGGGTCTAGAGTGTCGAGGGCCAGAGACATTCTCGGCGCAGAGCGTGCACGAAGGGTTGTGCTGCGTGGGAGCACAGGGAGGGCCGAGCGGCAGTGAAAGGTGCTCATAAATCGCGCGCTCTTAATCGATCCTCCGCGATCTGACATCTGTCGACTTCCCTAGGCACATCGCCGCGAGAGCGAACCCTTTTTCCACGCTTTCCCTGAAACCGGCTGATCTGCATTTTTACCAAGGAGCCATCTGCCACGCTCCCCTATTGTCGGAACCGCACGGCCAGCTGAGCTGCACCGAAAAGGATTCCACTCTCCGCCGAATCGGCGACCTCCGCCCACCCTGGACAGGCTACGGTGAACTTGCGCGCTGGTTGCGAATCGGCAGATGCGGTACGCGACAATGCGCAGCCAGGGATTGCACAATGACGAGCTAACGCAACCGTTTCCACGGATTTTAGGATCCTGTCTGCCGGTGACGTGGCTCGGCAGGGTGGCGAATCCGAGCGCGGGAATAGGCTGGGTGGTTACATTGGAAATTTCGAGAACGATAGCCGTGCGGCGGGGCGCGATCGCGGGCAAATCATATATCAATGTCCCTGGAGTAATCGAGCTGCGCGAGGATTAAGATAAATGCAGTCGAACGCGGGATGAATGGAGGACGCCGGTACGTGTCCTGGCTGCGAGCAGTCCGCTGCGAAGAAGCCCGAGATTATCCTGTTACGCGGGCTAACGACAGCTACGTGGGGACAGATTACGGTACGTTAAATAAATAGCCGATCGGTAGGAGTCGCGCGGCGCGCGTTATGCTACGATCACCTACGGCTGCATAACCGCGAAGGTTGCGTAAATGGGAGGCATTAAAAACGGAGAAGGTTTCTCTGGCTGGGGATACCTACGGTCCATGATGCAACGGCCCCTCATTACCGTATGAGACCATTATCCGAATGTTTCCCCTGGATTAATTGCGTTTATGACACCGTTATATTCGCGAGTGGAGGAATACGAGTACAGAGACTGAAGGCCTCTTGCGAAATTTCACTAACGTCCATTCTACGGCGGATCAGCCTTACCAACGTTGAACGAAATTTTTGCTGCTTTGTCGAGTGCACGGCCCACTTACGTGAAAAATACCGCGCCTCGCGTTAAACGCTGTGATCCATAATCGATGTCTGAATCGAGCACGAACACATGCTTCGGAATCAATGGAGCTAATAAATGCGCCAAGCATTCGCATTTCGTGCATACAATGGACGCCAGTTTGAATATGTATTACAATCGTGGATATGAAATGTAATCGTTTAAAAACCGCTACGGAGGTGTTGTTATAGCGCTTCCTTTTTAATCCGATATTATTTAGAAACGTGCCTCGAAAAAGGAAAGCTGGAACATTTTTGTAGAATAGCAGAAAATTTTTATACCTTGGGTAGAAAGTTAGGAAATATCGTCGAAAGAGTAATGTGACCTGCTCGTGGAGTTTTGAATGAAATTCTCTGTCGGTGAACGAGTAATATAATATTGAAAGGAGTGGGTGGAGGCGACGGGGGCGAGACAGACGGAAGGTTCGGCGTGCTTTATTAAAATTAACAATGTAATTAGGAGGGACGTGTCGCAAGGCGACGTTTTCGCAGGCCAGCTTGAACAAATCAATTTCAAAGGGGTCGAAGCGTTTGCATTCAGCGGGATGGAGAACACGACGCACTTCCGCGTCTATGGAAACTGAGCACCTGTTGTCGATGCTTACCCTTACATTATATACTTTGCTCTGCTTTTATGGCACGCGAAGCATACCTACGCGCATAGGTAACGGTAGATGTTTCCACCTATACTAAAAGGAGCTTCGAAGTGAAAGGAGGCGAAGATATGCCGTGGAACAGTGCTTCTCATGCCGAATTGAAAACTTGATCGACCGTGTTAAACGAAGGTTTCAACGGTCGGTTCCTTTCATCGTCCAGAAGCAAACGCGTGGTTATATCGTGCTACTGGGCAGTTCAGAATCGTAGGCGAGGACTGCAGAAACTCGCGAAAGCAAACAGAAAGATCTTGAGGAATATAGGTCCGCAAATGTATCGGTTTCAGTGGTAGCTAACATTTTAGTTTGTAAGATAAGTTTCTGCATGGTTACACAGTGTGGAGTAACTGATGCTGCAAAGGGTTCATACTCCCACACGTTCGTTCATACGCGAACGTATGTGTCCAAAGATCCTTCAAGTTCTTGCATTATTTAGCAACTATTTTACATGTACGTTACTGCTGGAAATATAAATATTACTATGGTAATACATGTCGAAGTTGATACCAACTCAAAACTGTTGAGATACCAATTACTCCACGGTACAAAAACACAGTGCATGTGACTATTTAAATGCTACTAGCCGGTCGAGCCTCTGCCTGTAATTATGAAACATCCTGTATGCAAAGAATTTAATTTACATTAAACGTGACTCATTTTACTAGGCAACGAGTAGACCTTTGGACATGTAACAAGTGGAGCTCTTGTCAGGAGAAAAGTAGCTTTCCGATGCAACCCTCCTTCGCCAACCAAGTGGTCCTCCAACAAATAATTAAATTTTCCTCAAAGAGTAGACTATAATAATCGACAGACCAGTATAAACGTTCCTATTCATTAGACTACGAAAATCCCTCAGTCACAATTAACCTCGCGAAGCTTCTATGGATCCAACGAGAACCGACTCGAGTCTTCGAATCTCCCCCCAAAAACGTCCCCTTTGCCATTAAACGGTTTAACATTCCCCACTTGCACGAGACGGTAGAGCAGTGGTGACTAGGGCTGGGACTGTTTGTCGAATTATTCGGTATTCGAAAATTCGAATATTTCAGTTGCTCAATTATTTGGCGAATATAATTCGAATATCCAAGTATCCAAATACTATTCGAATATTTAGGTATTCTTATTCGAATATCCAAGTATCCAAATACTATTCGAATACTTAGCTATTCTTATTCGAATATCCAATGAAATACTTTATAGTAAAATTTAAAAAAAAAACAAGCTTTCATTAAAATGTACTAAAAAGGGACCAATAATTTTGATAACGGCCCGAATGACTGGCTGAGAAGAATTCCCTCGTATGACTAAAAATAGAAGCGTGAAAATATTGTATTGTCATCGGAACTACGTAGGTGTGCAGAGTTTCAAGCCGATGGGATATGGTGAAGTGGGTCAAAATTAGCTTACAAGATTTCACCCTAACAAACTAGAGAACTCGCAACTAAAATTAAATAAAAGCTTTTTAAAAAAATTGAACCTAAAGAACTTGATTTATAATTCACACCATACTATTCGAATACTTAAATATTCGAATAACAACATTCGAATACTGAAATATTCGAACAACAACATTCGAACACTGAAATATTCGAACAACAACATTCGAACACTGAAATATTCGAATAACACCATGCGAATACTGAAATATTCGAAGTTTATTCGTAGCATTCGAATACTTGTAAAATATTCGAATATTAAATTATTCGAATAGTCCCAGCCCTAGTGGCGACACATTCGCGAAGCGCTTCTCTGATAAACGTTCGCTCGTCGGCGTCCTCGGTCCGTGATTAGCGGCTGTTTGGTCGGGCAGGTTAGTTAGCCACGAGGTAATGAGCTGGCGACCGCGAGGGAACTAGTTGGCTTCCGCGGGGAAAATTTGAGAGACACTGACCCGCGTCGATAGTAACGAGCTAGCTCGGAACGCGGGAATTGTTGTACATTACGCTACATATTTATAATCATACGCAAGGTTATATATAACCGAGCGCGCACGTATATATAGGTCCACCTTCAGCCATGTATATGCATGTACACGCATTACGTAAACGCACTTGAGCGATGCGACTACGCATAAGGGTTGCGCTTTATAAAAATTCTATAAGGATCGATGGTGTTGTTGCCATGGATATGGTAATCGGCGTTCAAACATGTCTGCGAGTGTTTTTCACGCCCATGGCGGGGGCCGCTTCTGTGTCACCGCAACTTTTCAAACAGCCTTGCCGCCCCTGTTAAAATCCGATCCGCCCCCCCCACCGCATTGGGAATTCTGTTTCCACGTCTAATTAGAGATTTCTAATTGGGTCGGTTGAATCGATGGCTCTTCCACTCTTTTCTCCACTATTTCTCTAACTTGGAGATATAAAGGATGAAAGGGAAAATAGTGGTTCGTTTAGGGTTACCGAGTTTCTTGGAGAGGTGGATTACTTCAACAGTATCTCGGGGCACTGAAAACCAGAAATTTTTCGAGAGTATTTTGCCCTAGATATTATTTCGATTTAAGTCTGGAGGTATCAAGATTTTTTCTTTGAACGGGAGAGGAAGAAATGGCGGTGGTCAAGAAGAATTTGAGTTGTCCACGATGGCAATGTGGTTGATAAATAGCGACTGAAAGTGGCTTAGGATGCTGCAAGTGGGTGGTTTTAATTCGAACGATGAAGAGTGTAACGAGAGGTCAGTAGAAGTGAATTATAATTGAAGTAAGGCTTAAGTGAAACTAGTCCGTTATATACGAAACATGATGTTGCCAGTGTGCGAAACATTTCGCAAGCATCAGTTTTCATCTAAGAGATCCATTTCATGGAATCTGGAAGGAGGGACAATTCGAACGATTAGGTTTTCTATGGTCTCACCAACAGGAATTTGCTGCAGGGAATTTCAACATAAGATCTCTTATCAAGGCTGGTCGACATTGATCTTCGTTCGCAGCAAACTGGACACCATTAAGCATTCCGAACGCCGGCTGGTACTCCAAGAAAGTATTGCTAGCTAGTGGGTCCGGAGGAGTGTCCAATGTCCATTGTTATGAATTTTTTAAAGTAAGCGAATTTATCCGGAGAAACAGCGCTCGGAATTAAATCAACGACAGGTAGAAGTAAGATGTAGAAGACCATCATTAGTGGACGAGGAACCGAATCGTCTTTCATTACGAAAACATTACACGTTTCTCTGATGACGTAACAAAAATTATTAAAATTTATCCGGGACGTATTAATCTCCTTATAATTCTAACCCCATCCTACCGTATTCCCTCATATTCCAAATTTCACAATACGTATTCATGTAACAGGAAATTATTCAAAAGCGAAGGTAGCTAAGTAGTATCTAGACTCACATGGAACAGTTTCCAAGAACAAAACCAAGAGCCTCCACGTTGATGGGACGCAAGCAAAAGATAGCTGAGAAACACAGAAAATAAAATCCTGCATATAGGTACCGCTGACTGGGTACGCTGTAAACCTAATAAGTTCGAATGTTCTACTAACAAACAGGTGCAAGAAACCCACTACTCCAACAAACCATATCAAAAGCAGACACAATACCCATTTCGCGTTAAACCTGAATACCTACATAGGAGCCGTTTATTTTGAAAGCGATCTAAGTCCATTTATATTTAACAAAATTTTATATATAAATTTTTAATACTAACTTCACGTTTTACATGTTACTACAGTCGACAGCAACAAAAATTGACAAATGGACTTAGGCCACGTTCGAAATAAACGGCTCATATACTGACTCACAAGTTTCTTTATACACATTCACATTGCTTTAACTTGATACATAATTTTAATACAAAGAATGATGCCACCCGCATATTGTGGCCGAGCCAGCGTGACAGTCTTTCGCGAAGAAATGTGCGAGTGACTTTATATAAATTTTACAACACCGTGGAGCCCAATACCTGAGGCGATCAAATGTTTAAGGGGCCACGCGCTCCACGGGCTAATGTTAACGTGCCGCGCCTAATTAAGGCTGGCAGGCTAATTAGCAGGCAATATGCCGGCGACGGTGAGTCCGTGCGCGGCGTTCGTCGCATAAAATTGCCCGCGACCCCATGCGTAGAAACAATAGCTCACTCGGCAGGATCAAGACCTTGCACGATTGACAAGAGAAGGCAAAAAAATACCGAACCCCTTCGTTCGTTTCTACATCGTTCCGCGACGATAAAATTGCAGATAACGCGGCGAAGAGGCGAGGCGGAGGCTTTAACGTTTATTTTTTCTACGTTGCAAGAAACAGCTCGCGACCTTGAACGATGTTGGGAGAACGCGAAAGCCCGCGGGATCCAGCGGGCAAACATTTCGCTCCGTCTCGAAAGAGACCCCCGCCGCGTCCGACGTTCGCATGATGCCTCGTTCGCCATGCTGCTGCTCGCTTCGATCCTTCCGCGATGGCATTCCGCTTCCGGAGCGTGTACAGTAGAAATTCGCCGCTGCGCCCGACCTTCCCACAAAACGGACGAGTCTTTGTCCATGATCGTTGGGCAGCGATTTTCCGCCAGTCTGACGACGAAGACGATGTGCTTTCTCGCGTGGCTTAATTTATTCTTCAGCCCCAGGAATCAGGAACTGCTCACTATGGTCGAGTCGATTACTTAAGTAGTGTTTTTTGTTATTTTATTTTAATGGGACTGTTAGAAAGAATTATATGTTGAAATTTGTATGGCATGGACTGGTGGCTCCTTACAGTCACCTTCCAAAGGAAAAGGAAAAAGGAGATTAGTGTAACCACGACTGAAGTAATTCAGGAGCTTTGTAAAGAGAAGAGAAATCTGGATTTCATTCTTTCAGTAAATTTTTATAAGCGCCTAATGAATTTCATTAAATCTGCATTCGAAATATTGTTATCCCTTCAACTGGGCTCCCAACCAGATTAAATCCTGAGTGCGCCACTGGTTCCCTAGAATAGACCAGTGATTTCAATTAAAAGGACCTTCCGGTCTAGACTTTTTGTATTAAAGATGTTTTAAGCTACAGAAATATATTTTTTGTTTTATAATTAATCATTGCAGACGGCTCTCGGCAGTCGTTAATGTCAAGGCGTCAAAAAATTAATTCAAATCGGTGGGACTTGTACCTATCCCCAAAAGTTATTATCCGATTCAATTGAAACCTTTTTTATTTTGAAGAATATACGTCTGGCTAGGGGGAAACCAGAAAATTACAATAATGACATTTTTTTAGAAAATAACGGACAATTGAAGTTTGAAATAACTTTTTCCCTATTGGCATTTTCTTATTTCCGCTACGCAATCTGGTGGCGAAAATTAAAGCAGTCTAATCGGGTTAGCTGTCACGTGTAATTGTCAGTATTGGGAACTTCGGCTGTTTGATGATCGATTTTGTAAAATTGAACAGACTATTTAAAGACAATAACATTATTGCACTGTTTCCATACTTGTGTGATACTAGTCCTGTAACGCGATTCACCCGATTATAGAGCTTACTTTAGTAGATGGCGCTCTCACAGTATTTCCCAATAGTTTTCATCCTTTCAACGCCTTTGAGAATCATAAATTTTCAATTTCTGTATTTTTTCTGGTTTCCCCCCTAGCCAGAAGTATATTCTTGAAAATAAAAAAGTTTCAGTCGAATCGGATAATAACTTTTGGAAATACAGGTCCCGCCGTTTTGAGAACACTGTTTCGAGAAAAACGCTTTTAAAGTTTTACGTGGGCGCCGAGTGGCCGGTTGTTGCCCATGCATTTGCCGCTACTCAAATGCCTATAACTTCGGGAATTTTACAAATTTCAACAAATCCTTTTAAACACGTATTCCTAAAAGGTTGAACATTCGAAGAATGAAATTTAAAAAAAATCGACTTTTAGACCGGATGGTCCCCTTAATACGTAAAGCTTAGTATTAACTTTTGCACACTTTTCTGTGACCACTGTTGCAATTTGAAATCAAATACCGAGGGTTTCGCAGGGTAAAAGTAATTTCTTAGAACTTTCAATTTCGGAGGGTTTCAGATGATGAGATTATTAAATTTTACATTTCCAAACCGTCGGATTGGGCGTAATGGACCACTACGATGGACAACTCGTCCAACAGGCATCACGCCACTTGATTTCTATTTATAATGAAATCTAAAAAGGGATGTTCATAGTGGGCAACCAACCACAGCAGAGAACACGAGAGTATGAGTAACTTTCAAACTCGATTCTCTCAAACGAGACCCCTACAACGAATCACTTTCTACATTTCCCATTCATTTTCGCACAAAGAACCACCCCATTCCCGATACACCGCTCATTCGCTGCAAGAATAACACAACTGAAGAGTCATGATTTTCCGGAAACGAAGTTTAAACGTTTTCAATCATTATAACATTCTAAGAACGTCACATTGAAATACCAAATAATGAGGACCTTGCTGCCAGAGAGATGCAGCTCCATTTTTAATAGTTTTTACGTTACCACGTGTAATACAAGTAAAAAGAATTCTGGAAAAAATCGTTTGGTGCACGTTTGATGGAAATCCGATAACAAATAAACGATTTATTGCAAATTTTGAAAGCTGCAGATTTGAAATATTCGCCAGAAAATGAAATAAACACATACTACTTATTGTGCGAAAATAAATAATTTTCAATTACTGTCCTCTTTTCAATTTCAAGTCGAAGCAATAATTTTATAAACAATTCTTTCTAATTCCCTCGAAGTTTCTACAGATGGAGCTACACCCCTCTTGCTGCAAGCTCTTCAATTTGCTATAATAAGTTATTGAACTGCGACAAGTGTATTCTAATATCCTCATTCAGTGAATTCTCGTTGACCCTTAAACCAACCCCTATTCCGAGTTATGCCACTCTTGACACGGCGGATTTGCAGTTGTGTCATTGCCGCAGCCAATGAGCGAAATGCTATAGTTACCGCCACTCCTTCTATTTCACATTTGAATGAGAATATCGCTGATATTTCGCAGTCCGCAGCACCGGCGTCAAGTGTAAACTTCTCAACGTAACCCTTTCACTCGCTGGAACTCGTTACAGCGTTCACGCGTACCGTATCGACGCAATCGTAGTAACTGTACGCAGCAAACGCCTAATGCGTGGGCTCCGCCATCGGCTCGCAAGTATTCCTTGAGCGGATCACACGTGAGCGTTACCTGTCCGCGCGAAAGTTCTTATCGAAACTGCAAATTTATCACGCGCCGTTGCGCAATGTCGGTCGCCCCGATAGGGCTCCGCGCGATCAGCAGGGAAACGGTATAAAGATCGAATCTACGAAGCGCGTGTAAGCCCGACTGCAATTACTTTGCATAACTTCGATCGCCTCGTAAATACTCATCCTCGGAGTTGGTCGAATTTTAATTCGAATACCGCATAAATGTTTATTCGGACCGATATGTATCCGTTACAGACGAATACATTTTCATTTCCACGCGCATCAGACTTTATTCGAATAAAATTCTGTTCGAATGATCGTTTTTAATGGGACTTTATTCGTAATGTCCGGCTCTGCTGATTTTAATGACACGCGGTTGTAACGAACGGTGTACAGCTGAAAAATTAACCGATGCGTGGTTAATACACCTTTTGGCTGTTAACTTTCGTGGTTCTCGGGAGTTTCATCTCATTTTCAGCACTTTTTGTGTCCACGTGGAAAGCAGTTTTTAATCTGCGGCAGCGTGTGTAGGCGGTGTGCAGACCACTTCGGTCGTTTCAAATGATATAGCCTTCGAGCATGTGATTGTTCCTGCACGAACGCGACTCCTTCTGCCTGCAATCGGGAGACACATCGTTACGAAGTGATTGATTCCCATCGAGATACCGATGCGAATCGCGGTTTTATTAACGGCAGCTCGCTGTCGAGATAGTTAATTTCGAGCGACATCAAGTGCGAATAAAAGGCACGGGAAAGGTCAGCCGTTCGAGTGAATCCTGCAGTAACGATCGACTGTGTGTAATAAAGTAGCTCAAGGCTAGTATTTGCTGTGAAATATTAAGCAAAAAAGTGAAAATACTGTTTCCCCGGCACAACGGACCGTTACGAGACGTAAAATGTACTACGGTGAATCTGCATCGGGCTCCTTTTCCTTTTTCTGCTGATCTTGGCGAGCTAACCTTCACACCGCGATAAATATTTTATCGGAGGGCACGGAGCGATAATTACCATAACCGTAAAGTGTTGCGTCGGAGATTTCTATGTCCTTATTGGTGACGAGCTCGAAATGCCTCGAATCACTTCAATGTCACGTGACTATGCAATGGATACATATTATCAATTAAAACTAAAGACTAAATTACATTTTGTAGCCCCGCGTCATTTTGGGTGCTACTGTGTTTTATATTTTAAAAGCGTGTTGTACCCTAGCATTTTCAACAGTTTTAGATTAGCATAATGTTGAAAATGATTACAGGTTAGAGAAAGGAACGGGGATCTTAAGAGGGGAGCAAAACAGAGTTTAGAAGTTAGTAAAAGCAAAAGTTATTATTATTAATAATAATTAAGGATAAAGAATTCGATCAAATTAAATCCAAACTTTCTACAAAACTAATTTCATTTTCGTGGCTCTTACAGAGATCTAACATTTCATGAATAATAGAATTACTAAACGATTTTCGAGGATTCCTAAGCAATTAAGTTGAGTACTCTCATCGTTCCAGATGTTCCTATATTTCAAAGAATCTTCAGCACCGAATTTTCGCAGTGCTTAACCCTTAACTGGTATCCTGGGTCGCACATGACCCCAAGCACTCAAAGTTCGCTGCAAAATTTTTGGTTGTCTAAGTTTGTCAACTGAATTTCTAATTAATTTTATAGTTAATAGTTTAACTTTCTACGTTCCTGTTATTTTATACATTACCTAAGAACAAAATATTCATAGAGGATGATCTAGTGTCGACTTTAGAAATTGCTGTGTCCTTTTTTATTTGGGGTCTGCCACGACCCCAGTACACCAGTCACGTTTGCCAAAAACAGTATACCAGTTAAGGGTGAACAAACTAACAAACTCAGAGAGGCCTGACTTGTCCCTATAGCAAAATTGGGCAGTTGCCTGGGGTGTAAAGTTGACAAGAGGCGCAATATGGTGTTGTCATTGTTGGCATTTACTAAAATAAGGTGTTGAATGAAATATTGCAAGTTGTACTATAGATGCTTCAAGCTAAGAATAAGAATTCCGAGGAAGGTCGTCAAAAAGGTCAAATAAGTTGTATTATAAATAAAGTGCGCAATTTAACAAGTTCGCCTACGGGGCAAACAACTCTAGAGCCAGCCTGCGTTCAGATTAGTTTCAGGTCTCCCGCCAACTTCTCGAAACCGGCGAATTTTCGAGCCGTGACGAGATCCAGCTCGTCGCGTGGTATGGTGAACATTTTAAAACACCCTTGTCGCGGCCATAGTTCCGTGCAGCTGTTACACAGAACCGTGGCTCGTAATTTTTCAAATTATGAGCCATGCACCTACTCTAATGAATCATGAACAGACAACGATCTGGACGGCCATCCACACCATTTGCGAAAGGAAAACAGAGATATATCGAACGATATATCTCTATACGGTATATATCGAAAGATCTACAGCTAAATTCCGCGAACTCGACAATTATACCTGCAGTAATGAATATCGCGTGAGCGCGCTGACCAATTATTCGAGGAACATCCGAAACGGAAATAATCGTCGAGATAGAAACGCACATGTTCCACGCATTAAGGTGAATGTCCCAGTTTCTGCTCATGTCCCCATCTCTGCTCATTTCGTATTTTTCTTATTATTATATGCGTTACGTTTTTACTGTAGTTACAACAAAATAATTCTAAATTATTTGAACATTTACGCGAGTGTTGCACGAGCTTGGGGCTAATCAAAGTGCAGCAAAAGCAACGAAAAACTTTTAAAATGAGAGACTCATGATATTTCGACCGTGTTTTAGCTGGTTGTGGTAAGGAACAGGGTCGCTATTGGTGTTCGATAATTGGGCAGAGAATAGTTTTTGCAGTAAAAGTTCTTATTTATTAAAAAAAAAACAGTTGCCTTATTGTGCTCTGGATTTCGATTTTTTTACTATTTTTGATTATTTTAAGTAGAAAACAGGTGATTAGGTTTAGGGTCAAGTGAATCACCGTCGTGTCCGCAATTCTACTCACCAAAATTTTAGCAACATAACTTCACAATTCAACATATGCTGTAGCCTCTATTTCTATTCGAAGGCATTTTATTTTTTGTTTATCAATATTTTATGCTTTACTGTTGTGTTATGAAACAACTCCATAAAAGATGTAACTTATTTTAACTTGAAAAGGCAACATATTATGTGAGCAGAAATTGGTACAAATGGTGAGTAGAAATACGTACATCGCTATTTTTCGCGAGCAGAAATACGGACATTTAAAGCATTATATTTAATTACAAATTACTAGTAGTTAAACATCTTGAAATATCTTTCTTAAATAGTTTTCCACTGGTTGATTTATTATTAAAGATTTAATCAATTACTCTGCAAATTTTGATCACAAACAAGTTTTGTACACCTTCTTTCTGACGAGTAACCTCTTAAATGAGCAGAAATTAGGACATTCACCTTATCGTCGAAAAGGTTCAGATTCCGCGGCGATACACGCGCAAGGCGGACGGCAGAGATTCATCGGCAGATGATCTGTGTTCAGGGCGCGATCGCGAGGACTCGATATAATGTCCTGTAAATAAATCGACGTGTTAAAGGCGATAGGGCAGACGGTGGCAGAAAGGGTTTTGTTTCAGGTGACGACAACGTGATAATATTCACTTTGGTGATCGAGATTTTAGACTTTCACACTTTCAAACTTTCAGACTTTTAGACTTTTAGACTTTCGGACTTATAGAGTTTCTGCCCGTCAGAGTTTCAGCCTTTCATACTTTTAGCGTTTCAGACTTTCAGACTTTTAGCGTTTCAGACTTTCAGACTTTCTGCATTTTTAGATTTTTAGATTTTTAGATTTTTAGAAGACGAATCTCCCGAGTGCTTTCATATTTAGTTATTCAAATCCTCCACGAAACACCGTTACCGGCGCTCATGTTTCGCGGTACCCTTAATAAAAAAACGCCTCTTTACCAATTAGGTACCTTCTTACTCACTCTATCTACCGACAGTCTAAAGGTGTCTTACTGGGATCTCCGTATTACTCCAATAAACAGTTCAAGGCCTCCTAATTAATCCCCTCAAAAAGGGTAGATTTCGGCGTGGGGATGGGGAGAGGGGCTGCCAAGAGGAACTGAGACGCTCCATCCGCCGATCATGCGCGGTAGCTAAGGGGAGGGTAAGTAAAACGCAGCAGCTAGGTGGATCAGCCTGGCGGCACCGTGTCATGGATGTAAACGCAACGCAAACTTGCGATATTAGGAGGTGGTGGAACACGATGGAGTAAAAGAGGAGGTGGGGGTCGAGGCAGAGGTCCAGTGACGTCACGCGCAACCTTGAGCGCCGACCTCGGACAACGAGTCGCCTGGTTTATCTATATGCAAGCGATGCTTTTCTCTGTCTGCGTGCCCCGCGCGTCCGTGTGACGACTGCAAAGGCGCTTGCGCTCTCGCGTGCACGTGGCGGGAGGATAGGGAGGGGGTGGGGGAGGGGGGGGGGCACGCGTGAATTCGACTGTACGTAATTCGTATGCCGTGGGAACGAATGTCGCGATTAAAATGGCTCGATAGGTCGCCAAGTCGGCGAGAACGGATTTTAATTGATATTTCCAGTTGCCCGCATTAATTGTACCCCGACTGGCCACTGCGTGCGCGCGTGCGCGACAGAAATTCGCAGACTGCGTGCCTCGCGTCGCTAAACGAAAGTTCCAAGGATATTTCCTGCTGATTCTAGTTATCTTACCACCTCGGCTTATTCGTACATACCTTGGCTCATGGCAGGCGCTTGGTTGCGAGTCATACGCCGGCTGCCTTATCGGGCGAATAACGCGATAAGATAAAACGAAGTTTCGCATAAATTAGAAGAGCGCTCGAGCTCCTGTTGCATCCTTGAATGGATCCCGCGCTCGGCACCGCTCTAACGGCGTGCAACGACGCTTTCGCAGATGGAACTGCTGGTATCAGCACGCCTTTTGCATACCATAGAGCAGCGTGGATAGTCCACGGCAGCGTGACGTAGCGCCGGGACAGGCAGTGGCATTCTTCGGTGACCAGACGCAATAAAAATAATGCTCCCGTACCGGCCGACTTTTAATTGGAGAGTATTCAAAAAGCCGCTCTCGCTCAGATTTTTTTGCCTCCAGACGTGTCTGGCGCGTATCATCACTCGTCTCGCGTCACCTTCACAAATCTGAAGGTTGGCGTAGGTTGTGTTCGAATCTAATTCTGACCGTCCGGCAGGCATCTACGTACATCCATTCGTCCGCGCGCATAATAAAGCCTTTTTAGCCGTCGAAATAATGGGCCGTGGCTTCGGGAAAAACGAGCCGCGCCGGCCCCCCCCCCCTTCGAATAAACATCGTCACTTTCAATTCATTTCGTTATTTAATCGCGCAATTACACCGAGCAAACCAGCGTGACGCGCGGCGGCTCGACGCTACGGAAACAATCAGATTTAACAATATACGATTTTAAAAGGATCCGAATTAAACGCGCCAGGAACTGTTTCGCAAATAATCTGATCGCAGGATGAAAGGATCCTGGATATGGAAAAATAATAGAGCAACGATAATTCGTGGACAAAATCGAGACACAAGTAATATATGACTGTACTGCTTCTTGATACGACTACGTAATTAAATTTCGAAATCGATTTAAAGAGTCGAGCAATGATTGTCAACGATTGCCACCTTCGATTATTCAAACCCTGTATTTTCCCAGGTAATTATTATATTTGTAGGTTAAATACTTGTTAGACTCGTCTGTATACAGATTGACGGGAACCCCGCGAAGAAACTCGATCAAACGAATATCGGTTAAAATGACCTAGGAGATTTTAGATAATCCTGGCCCGTCCGCCAATATGGATGCAACTTTTATGCTGCCGGATCTCGGGGGAAATTAGCGCTAGCATCCGAAAATCGACGTATCCGTTTTGTACAGCGACAGAAGAGCATCCTTTTTTTTCTCTCTCTGCTACCCGTCTCTCTCGAAAACTGGACGCGTAGGAAGCGAGGCAATAAAACGATATCAATCGCAAGCAGCGAGAAAATACTACCAGGTGTGAAACGTCTTCGAAGGTCTCGCCCGTGAAAACAGAACTTTACGACGCACTTTTAACTGGTTTTCTATAAAACGCGCTGTTTACCGAATTTCGGACAGATTTCCACCGAATCGGCGTGTCGCGGGCCGCGGGACGTTCCGTCGGGCCTTCGAAAATATTCGCCTCTAGGAAATTCCCGAAGAATGATGTCGCGTTCGGCGCGCCGTTCCGCGCGCCGGCACGGGGGGGAGGGTTCGCGCGATAATTAACGTGCATCTACTTGGAACATCCATCGTGATTAATGAGCGAGCGAAATGTTAATTGTTCCGCGAAGAATGGCGAGCGCGCGATAAGCAGAAGAGATGACCGACAATGGAGCTGGCCGAGTCACGTATGCGAGGGAACACTATCGGGCGGGCTGGCAGTGCGCACGGCGCGATGCGGAGGCAACTATAATTCACGTGATTAAAGCTGCACTTTGATCATCTGTTTAGACTGCGTTACCACTATCACGGACGATGCAGTTCCACGGAATATCGTTACACATACGAGCGAGACTACGGGAAGCGCGAAGTCGCTTCGGGCATCTTAATAACGAATGACGTACGCGATAATATTATGAAACAACGACAGACGGAAAATAAGTTGTTCTCCAAGACCTCCTGCTACCCGGGCAATCCGTGCACAAAACGGCGTGGACCCAGCGGCAACTCCTTTAGAAGGGATTAAATAACGATCCGCGCTGAATGTAAGGCGACGTCGGCTGTATCAAAATGCGACGCCTCCAGACTGAATGCAACCTCTGATATTTCGGGCCGATCTGCCGAACCGGATCCGTTCAATTAACGGGAGAAACGCGGATAATGTATATTCTCTTGCATCGTCATCGGTTCCGTCTTTGATCGAATACAGCGTCACTTAACAGTCAGCGCGACGATCGTGGGTCAATTTCGACCCGGAGTCTTCGTTGCTGGGGTTGCCAACTGTAGTATATTGTTTAGTATCGTACCATATTTTTGCCTGGTGTAGTATATACTGTTAGGAAAAGAAACAGAAAAATTCTATGATTTTTACTTATCTTTTTATTCCATGGCAACATCGGAACTTTAATTTGCGAATTTTAACTTTATACTTCTCAATGGGACTTGAACAAAATGTTGTCTGTGATATGTTGGACAAAATTTAGATATAATAATTTCATACGATCTCTGTATGAAATCTTCAGATTTAAAAGAGAGGGTTTTTGTATAATGAATAATGAAGTGGCGGGAAGAGAGAAAGAGAGTCAGTTTATCTCTCATAAAAAATGAGCCCCTCACACCTATGTGTTAATTTGGACTTACAGTTCAATGAAACCATTTACACATTTGTCAAAGACAATAAATTAATGAATAATGGTAAATGCACCAAAAAATATACATTTATAAAAATAAGATGTTATTTTAATCTAGTTTTATTTTGTACCACTTTCCTCTGAAAAGCAGTATATTTTTTCCATTGTACTATATTTCTTATCACATTTTGCCGTAAACTACTATATTTTTTTGAAAAAAAACAATGGCAACTCTACTCGTAGCATGTGATGAATATTTACAATATAGGAATTTCTAAATCCCATGTAATCGTTATGTCAAATACGTTATGCGTAAATTGTAAGGGCACCTACATAGTAAGTAGGAAGGTATTACAGTACTGTATACCAATGTAAACAGGTATCATAATTTTGTGAATAAATACGTATACCAGGGGCATCCGAAGACTTTTTTCCAGGGACGGGCAACTTTGGGATGATGGTAAAGAAAAATATAGCCCTCTAGCTTTTTTTAAACCCATTTTACAGTGCGAATTTAATTAAAAAATTTTAACCGAAATTTAAAAATATTCCCTATTTTAGTATAAACTTAATAAAGATCAATTTTGAAAAATAAGCGATTTTTTCTCAAAAGCAGGGGGAGCAATTGCCTCCTTTACAACCCCCCCATCTCCTTCCGGATGCCCATGACGTGTACTTTAATGTATTAAGATAAAAATCTGAGAAAGATCGTTCTTTGATATCTATATCAATACATTTTACTGTGGGTCAGAAATGACCCGGTTCCATCTCTTTTCTCACTGTAGGATGTTCCCCCGTTCGACGGTTAATACATACATGAACAACAACTGCGAGGAGTAACCCTCTGCTGGATGATGCACAAGTAAACAGAATAGCGACGTTTTCTCGGCGCGATTGAAAGAAACGAGTGATGATGGGTGTGAGGAATTGTACATGGAAAACCAGCGGAGCTTCTAAAGCGAATTCGTTATTTGCGAGGAAGGCGAGCGTCACCTCTCAAAAAAGAACGGCCAAAGTGCGGACGTCTGACAAAACCGTCATTTCTACTTGGCGGTACCAAGAGCGGGAAGAATCCGCTGGGGTGTCCCAATCGCTTTTCATTCGCATTCCTGCCGCGGATTCGAGGAGAACAAGTTAAACAGTAAAACGAACAAAAGCGCATTCGGCGCGGCGACAAATGTCTCTCAAATTCAAAAGAAATTTTCGGAGAAGCTTGAAGTAGAATAATTCGTCACTCGTCGCGCACGCTAGTGATCTGAAATGTGGGGGTACCGGCGTCATCGATATTTGCGAATTAGTACGAGATGGCAGCCGGGTCTTCTGAATACAAAGCAGGAAGGACGAAGGAAATTGTACCGTTCGATGCAAGAACGGACTCCTGGCACTCGGGCCCTTCTTGCATAAAACGCACAGATTCCACATTCTTTTCTACGTATGCCATCTAAATTTAATTGCCGTATCTTTCGAATTGACAGAGCTATGGTAAATTTTGTGAATCGAAGTTGACACGTGCTGAACATCACACGATCTACGATTATTTTTATGACTATATTTTTTCCATATTCTATATTTTTTCAAATATCATGGAAATATTAAATAAATAATAAAAAATAATGTTAAAAAATATTCTTTTCTATATTTCTCCATTTTATGCAAAAAGGGCCTCAGAGGTCTGTAATTATAATTAATTCCACTGATTAATTTATTACATAATTCCGATTGCAGTCATGCAACTGCGAAGGAGATATATCAAATTTTTAAATACTAACAACTACTACTATCTCACTTCGTGATGTTTACAGATACTTTTCTCGAAACTGACTTTTGGCACCGAGACCCTTCTTGCATCCAGCAGTACAATTATAAGATTCATTTCTGATTTAACAAAGTCTAAGATTTAACCGAGTCTCAGGGAAATCTGTTTACATTAATGAGACGTTAACATTTTAATGAAAGCTCGTCGACTTAATGTGCGAATGTACTATAAAACTACAAAACGTCTTCTCGACAAAGCGTCTTCTAAGAAACATAAGCAGTGACTCACAGGTTTGTTCACACAAATTAAGGAGAATAGCTAATTGAGAAAGTCGCTGTATTGCTTTTGCTTGATTCCTAGATTGACATCACCTGGCCCATAATATTAATACAAAAAAATAACTTCTTGCTTGCAAAAATGTGTGACTAATTGGGCCAAGTTATGCAGAAAGTTATCAACCCTCAAAATGGCAAAAAATTAGTTAAACACAGTACGGATCCCATGTTTTTGTGATTCTTTATTTCGCAAACAATTACCAACCAATAGAACAGCTCTTCCATTACACAACTATTAAAACTACAAAACCACAGTTCCATTCTACGCCTAAAAAAACAAAAGCTACAGAAAAATTAAAAATAATATTAATTACCCCACTCACTATCAAATAACCCATTAAAAAGCATCGTAAAACAATAATAAGAAGAAATAAAATATACCCAATACAAATGAAGCTACTTTAACAATTCAAATCTTTAAACTAAATTGCCTCGGTTTCAGATGATTGAAGGCTGGTAGCTTTCTGCGTAACTTGGCCCAATTGCAACTGCCACTGCATGAGTAGATGACCCCATCATATCGCATTGCTGAAGTCGAACCACGTGAATGTCCAGGCGATAGAAAATACCAATCAAGGCATTGCTACACAACTGTACAACACGCGCTACGTCAGCCAGACTGATAAATTCCCCTCCCGCGAATGCGCGCACCGAAAACTTCTGAGCCGCGATGTACGTACGCGTCTGCGCTTCCCCCCAGACTTCTTTCGCGACCTTCTCCGTCGTAAACTTGAATTTCCTGTGAAAATTGCGCTGCTAGCAGCGTCTGGCGCCGCCGAACGAGGCTACACTCTCGGCGGAAAAATTAAACACGTTCCCCTTTACAACGATTGGATGCTCGAAATGCGCGCCGCTTACGTAACGCTGCACTTGCGCATTATCTATGAAAGCCGCGGCCGGCAATCGAGCCGGGGCGCTACAGATCTCAAAGTTTCCACTAGAACGTATTAAAAAGCCGTAAATCATTTCGCAATATCGCATCGGCGGTAATTACGGGCGGAAAAGAAAGGTCAACGCGAACGTAATCGTAATCAGCCGTTATCAACGTCACGTAGCCGCGCGCGCGGTGATGGACGATCCCGGGCACGGAGGCGATATAAAGCGGCGATTCGCGCGATGTCATTTGCCGCGCAGTTCCGACGACCGCTAAGTTGATGCGGATAATTTGAATTTGCAAGTCTCGATGGGACTGCGGTGCCGCGCGGAGCAGGCATGCCCGCGCGTTCGCCTTAAGCCGCGTATTCACCTGCGCGTTCGCCCCGACTGTGCATTCGGCGCGCACTGATTTTTCGCTGGTTCGGTGTTCGGCGCGCGGTCGGGCCGATCCGCTTGCTGGCGGTCAATCAGAGCGTTCATTCGGGCCCGAACAATACCATCAAATGAACGCCGCAAATTTCACTCACAAAGGAACACCGCGAACCCGGACTCACCGATTGGAACGCAGCTTTGTGGGTTTTTAGAGTGACTCAAAAGAAGAACAACGGTGTCTTTCATTTGGGCCCTATCGCCCTTTAAGGGGGTGAAAACTAACCTCAAAGGCAAATTGACACTTCCACTTTTTCGCGTATAACTCTCAAAGTACAACAGACAGAAAAAAATGTTTCAAACAAAAGTTTAATGGTGTAATAAGCGCTACAAACTTCCGTTAACAAAATTTTGGAAAGAGTTTTTTTCATCGGTTATATATTTTTTTTTAACTCTTTTCAAAATTTTGTTAACGCAAGATTGTAGCGCTTATTACACCATTAAACTTTTGTTTGAAACATTTTTTTCTGTCTGTTGTACTTTGAGAGTTATACGCGAAAAAGTGGAAGTGCCAATTTGACTTTGAGGTTAGTTTTCACCCGCTTAAAGGGCGATAGGGCCCAAATGAAAGACACCGTTGTTCTTGTTTTGAGTCACTCTAAAGACCCACAAAGCCGCGTTCCCTTGTCAGGCCCGAACGCGAGCTGAGCGGCGAACGAGCAAAAGATCGGTGCGCGCCGAACGCACATTCCGGGCGAATGCGCAGGTGAATACGCGGCTTTACGTGCAGGCGAAGCAGCGTTAACCGCGCGCGCGCGCGCGACGCGAGAGATCTAGCGCCGATTAGAACGCGTCGATCATCGACGAGGCAGATTTTCCGAGGTTGCGCGCCGAATAAATCATCCAGTCGTTAATGAAACGCGCAGATTAACCGAGCTTCTGACGACGGAAATGAATCTCGGTGGTGTATTCAGTGGAGCTGCCCTGCGCACGGGCGGACGGAAATTTCGTGCTCAATCAGCAGAGATGGGCCAAGTTTCCGTTGCCCCGTGCGCCGGCCGGTGGGAGCTGAATTTCGGGGCGTGCTCGCTCTCCTAGCCACAAGTTTTCCTTGAAACGGGGCCCGCGGTTCAGCCGAGAGGGAGGGGGCCGCAGGAGTTTAGCGATGTTTATTTTTCAAGCTCTATCCCAAATGTAGAATGGCCGGGGGTCCTTGGATCTAAAAAAATTCCAAGCCACTACTGCGACGTTACCCGGAGATGCCTCGTTTTTCGAACGGACGTAATATACATAAATGCATTTAAATTTAATCGGCGAAGGTCACGGGCAAATATCTAAAAAAGGCCCGATAAATTCGCGGACACACGAGCGTTTCGCGTGGGCCTCCTCCTTTTCTTTTACGGGGAACAAGAGCCGACCAACTGCGCACGAGAGTTCTCGAAATTCTGCACACATGCTGCATAAAGGTATGCGACCGTGCAATCGGGATACGTTAAAAAAGACCCGGCCAGTTTTGTATTCGCCGCTGTAAACGTGTCGCCGTTTCTTTTTCTCTTATTTTTTCGGAACTGCGTACGGCTTCTTCGAAACGCGCTGCAGTGTCGAACGGATCTCTTTTAACACTGCAACGGAAAGATAAACACGTCTGATAATGGCGCTCCGACATTTTCTGCAAAATATACTGCTCTCTCTCTTTCTCTCTCTCTCTCTCACTCTCTGGGTGCTCTTCTCCCAATCTTCGAACCTCGAACCTAAGCTACGCCGATGAAAACACAAACATCCGAAGGTACATAGGTTTTCCTACACGCCACTGGACGCAACGTTAAGAATTTCAAAGTCGATTTTCTCGAGAATGAAACGCGATATCAGAAAAAGTTACCGTTTCTTTTTTACTTATAACAAGTAAATAAGTCGAGAAAAAGGAATAAACTTTTTCGATATCGCGCCTCATTTTCGAGAAAATCGACTTTGAAGTCCTTCACGTTGCGTCCAGTCTCGTACAGCAAAAACCACCTTAAAGAACAATAATTGCACCCTTGCGGGCTCTCGTCTATCGAAACTATTACAGCGCGAATCCACGATGAGGCGTTTCTATGACGAGACAAAAATCCCCGCAGCAACTGAATGTAAATAATGGAAACAGTCGCGTGAGATGAGAATTTTTGTCAGATTTTGAGTCTAGTTTCGTGAAAAAATTAAAATTCGCCTATTCGTGGGAACACATCGTGAAATAATTGTCTCGTGAGATTAAAGTCTCGTGTGAAGCACGATATCTTTGCCTCAAAGTGGATTTGCACCTTCATAATATTCGTCCTGCCAATAATTCACCCTGCAACAGCTTCGAAATCTCTGCCCACGGTTGTTCCAATGATTCGCTCCAAAAGTTCACCTAGGTATAATTTTCGCGGCCGTGATTTCACTGAGAGGGTTCCTCGCGAAATAACGAGAAGACTCGCAAAAATTCCCCCGCGCGTTTACTCGTACTATTTCGGGCGTTCGTAATTCGATTTTTACGAAGCAATAATCCAGCTGGCGGAGGGGCGGGATCGTCTAGCCGCGCTGTGAGTCGGCAAGAACGGTCGAGACGGTTTTTGCGCGTTAACCTTTCGCTCCAGACGGAGTATCAACAAAGCGGAGAACCACTGACAGACTAATCGGCCGGGCTGGTGACGTCACCCGCCTGCGTTGCACTGCGCCGGCGAGTGTATCGTTGCACCCACGGCGAGCTCTGCGCACGCGCACTCGCTACGTGGCGAACGCGGCGGCCGAATTCTGCCACAGCGCGTCTGCACGAGTTAATCGACGCGCCAACAATGAAAAATCACATGGCGAATAAAATAGCGACCGGCCGCACTGCGGACCCGCGGCGAGAACGGACTGGCCGTCCAAAAAATGCAATCCCAATGGTGCTCGCTGATTCGTTTCAGCGATGATTGTAACAGCAATCAACGAAATGGCACTTTTTATTAACACTCGCTGCTGATAACTGGCATCTTGTTTCAGATACGCCAGAACACAGTTTTGCGCGTAGCGATTTTTGTCGATTGCGTTCGCCAGTGCGTCAATTATTATCAACCTCAGCTGTTGATAATTAAAGCGATATTTATGGAAGACCAAATCCTCGTGACAGCATAGATTCTTTCGCGTCAGGATTTCATTGTAATTTCAAATCACCGCCTGTAAGCTCTGTGGAGCATTGCCTGACAGATTGAGTTGATACTAATAAATCAATAAATAAAATCGAGGAATCGCGTGATAATAAGTATATTGCAGTAACAAAGATAGTGGCCGAAAAAGGAAGGTAGGCGCTGATAACCAGAACGTTCTGCAATAAATTTCACGCAACCTAAATTACTATCGCCTGAATTTGATCAGAATGGCAAGTTCAATTAATGAACTTCGGAATGCACACAGGCATACGCACCGCTGTGCCGCAGCCGAAATCTCTGAAAGCGAATGCACGTACCATAACAAACGTGCGTGAAATATTTTTATTCCGTGCGAAAAATGTTTAGCGAATTGCAAATCCAAAAATAGCCACGTTAACATACACCGTCGGGTTATTCCGGGCCCAAGGAAAAAACGAACGCTACCGCAATCTCGGACGATACAAATTATCTAAAAGCGCTTGACCCTCGAAAAAAAAGTCTCTCCAAGCCCATCTAATCGGCGGTAGGTATATCTTCGCCGATCGACACCGAGACGATAATCGTCGAAATCGACGCGTAGTGAATTTTCCTTTGTGCCGGAACGTGCAACTAGCAAAGCCGCAATATCGCGCTTTACCCCGCGAAGTGTCAATTTCAGTACGCGGACCAATTCGTCCGGCGCACGTGATATGCCGCACGCGGGCGTGTGCGTGCAAATAGCAGGCCGAGGCGCATCGCGGACCAAGATATTTGGCACTGGCTGCCAAAAATACGCGCCGCGGTGCGTGTGCCCGAGTGCGCGGGCACGCCGCCGCTGACAATCGTGGCGCAGATACCCGCTGCGCTACCTACGGTCTAGAGGGTAGTATAATTAGGCAGCCGTGTTCGGTTCGGATCGGGCGCTCTCCGTTCCGGCGCCCCTGAAGCTGTCTACGAGCCGCGCGGAGGTCGAGAAATGAAGGTTGAGCGGCCGCTGGAATTCGCGAAACGCGACTGATACTTTCGGGGCGTTTCGATACGTTGGCTCGTAAACTCAGCCTTCGCAGCGATGCCGCTCGTTCCGAACGTGAATCACCGTTCGCATACTAACAATTATGGTCGTTATGTAATCCGAGGCCCGTTTGCTAAGCGTGTAATGCTACGAAGCAATTTACCGGCGGGCATGAGTCTTTAGAGTGATCCGGGATCTCGTGTGTCGGAGAAGCTACGAAATCTGGAGCGTGTGTACCTAATTGAACGGTTGAAAAGGTATCGGTTTATAACTAGGAGACAGGGAAGCATCGCGTTCTGATTGCAGTAATTGTTTAATTCGGTCACTTTAAACCCGCTCGGCATTAACCCAGACCACGCCACTCATCAGCGGGCAGCTCCATTCTTTTTATTCCGACCTTGTTCACCTCCGCCGAGGCGCTCGACAGATAAAAGAAAATACTTGCATAATGCGACTAATTTAAGTGGTGTGCGATTCGGTGGCCGCGAGACGGATGGCGAAGGTTGTGCGCGAATTATAAAAAGTCACGTGCGGGCCGGGCGATGCACAGCTGCGCGGGCAAATGCAGCGCGCAGTTCCCGCTCGAAATACCTAGGGTCTGTTTCACGAGGCGCGATCAGTCAACGGGAGACGACGCGCCAGCATGAATCGTCGCGATTCTACGAACGTCCCCCGCCGTTTCGGGCAAACATCGCACAAATTACGACCGACTAAATTTACAGTGCCGGGGGCCGCGTGTGCGCGCCGATTCCAATCGAAAACCCGTCTAGTTGCCCGCCAGACGCCTCGGATCGGCACCACGCTGGTGACATCTTCGGCTGCGCGCGCGCCCACTTCGCGCCTTCTCCTTGATTATTAAATGCGTAGTAATGTATAAAAAAAAAGAAGAGCAGATTATAAATGAGCCCGAACGCCACCCCAGAACCTTCTTGCAGAAAAGGAGAGGCGTGCATCCTTCTCCAACCGAAACGGTCACCGAGTTTACATACCGAAGTACAAAGCCAGGCGCGCGAAAGGCAGCATTTCGCGCAGTTAACCTATCGCCCACTCGGCGAACATTTCGCCTTGGTGCCGTAATTCCTCCCCTCGCTCTTTCCAGCCGAATGAATCACTATCTGGGTCCAATTTCGAGGACTCTGATTCGTCGATGGCTAAGCAGGATTATAGCCTAGCCGAAGCGGATGGTCCTCGACCGGTTGCTGCGCGGTTTCACGTCCTTGGGATTTGTCTTGTTGGTAAAGGCGCCGGTGAAGGAGCAGCTTCATGACGGTTGTGCGCAATGGTGGAACTCGGGGAACGCCTCGGGCTCGTTATAAATTTAAATGATACTGAAATTAGAAGGCGACGCGAGGGTCGAACGAAACGGTAGGCGAAAGGCGTCCACGGTAGGCGCAGAAATTCTAGATGGTGAGGTGCATTATGATCCACCGTACTGGCCCGCAGTGCAGCGATAAAGGAACGTCCGAAATGGCCCCGTCCCACCTGCCATTCTTTGCTCGTTTTGGCGCGTAAGGTCCGATTACCTATGGTACACGCCAGGTATCGAATGGCAGAAAGGCTCCAGAGGCAAGAACACGAGGTGACGAATTATCCGCTGCATTAAGTCCTTTGGTGGGTGGCTGACGGAAATGATTTCAGGTTTCGACGGGCAGCATCCAACCGGTTGAAGAAAACTGAAAAATCTGCAACGACAGACGCGATTGCGGCAGAACAACCTGAATTTTATCCAGAACCTTCCAGCGCTAGGGATCGCACTAATTGGCACGCAGAAAGCTTTATCAAACGCGATTAACATACCAGCGGCGGCAATGGCGCAAGGCGCAACAAGGCGCGCGGGATTTTTATGTCAGATCTAGTTAGTATAGTGTAACCAGAAGCTGGCTCGCGATAGAACATTTTCCTGATTTTGACGATACAGCTTCGTAAGTGGGGAGAATCCGAAATATACTTAGATGAATAAGCTACTACTCATTCCTTACCCAGCTTTACCACTTGGTAATTCGATTACTCGATCTCCGTTTATCTGAGAAGAAATCGTAGAAGCTCAAACTCACCTGTAACAGAAAACACGAAGAGAAGATTAGTTTCACGAGAATTCTACCAGCAGAAGTTGTTACAGTTACATTACGATCTAGACTTTACAGTTCATAATCTACGACCGTCCGAAATTAACAGTCTCTGTACATGGTGGCCACTGTAACGTTGCGGAGGAAGCTGCCAGAACGCAGGAACTGTCGTAGCGACTATCGAGCCTGTCTGTTCGCAGACGAAAACGTTAATGAAGAAATACGATGGAGCCGCGGGGAACGCGAACCACGTCCAAGGAATACCTACCTATTCTTCGTGGTCGAGAGACGAGAAGCAAGGGGATACTCGATTGTCTCCGGGAACTTTGCCAGTCAGGAACGATCGTCTTTCATTTTTCAATTTACAAGCCGAGAAAAAAGTTGCCCGATGAGCCGGCAGCCTCTTTGTTCTACTCCCCTCCCCCGAGTACGCCACTTTCTCTGTAGCGTCGTGGGGTACTTACGAGGGGATGTAATCGCACGGTAATTTTCTCATGAGCTTTCTTACCCCTCGCGAGAGGACGCACTTGGATCAAACCCAGTTGGCCGCGATTCTTCGCTTCTCGCTTTTGCCAACAAATGCCATAAGGCACCTCGCTACAAAGCCTTGTTACTTCACATTAACGCCGATGTTCCCGCTGATGCCCTTCTTTTTCTCCCTGGCCAGGAATCTTAGGACTCGGAAAGGAGCAAACACTTTCAAATCGATTCAAACGCCAACGGGGTTCGGGGTTGGTGTGGATCGGGTAAGAATAGACGACAAGGGAAAACGGTGGTCAGTCGCGTGTCCCGTTTTCAATGGAGCCTGAGATATTAATAGTTTTGTCAAATATTGCTAAAACGGTGGTACACGAGAAGTGTTGTAATTTGCTGTGTAAATGGCACTCCACTGACTGGTTGCAGATTAAAAGAATGAGGTGAATGTCCCAATTTCCGCTCATGTCCCCATTTCTGCTCATCTCCTATTTTTCTTATTATTATAAGCGTCACGTTTGTAATACAGTTACAACAAAATAATTCTAAATTATTTGAACATTTACGCGAGTGTTGCACGAGCTTGGGGCTAATCAAAGTGCAGCGTAAGCAACGAAAAACTTTTAAAATGAGAGTCTCATGATTTTTCGACCGTGTTTTAGCCGGTTGTGGTAAGGAACAGGGTCTCTATTAGTATTCGATAGTTGGGCAGAGAATAGTTTTTGCAGTAAAAGTTCTTATTTATTAAAAAAAAAAACAGTTGCCTTATTGTGCTCTGGATTTAGATTTTTTTACTATTTTTGATTATTTTAAGTAGAAAACAGGTGATTAGGTTTAGGGTCAAGTGAAGCACCGTCGTGTCCGCATTTCTACTCACCAAAATTTTAGCAACATAGCCTCACAATTCGATATATGCTGTAGCCTCTATTTCTATTCGAAGGCATTTATTTTTTGTTTATCATTATTTTATGGTTTACTGTAAGATGTAACTTATTTTAACCTGAAAAGGCATTTTATTTTTTGTTTATCATTATTTTATGGTTTACTGTAAGATGTAACTTATTTTAACCTGAAAAGGGGATACATATTATGTGAGCAGAAATTGGTACAAATGGTGAGTAGAAATACGTACATCGCTATTTTTCGCGAGCAGAAATACGGACATTTAAAGCATTATATTTCATTACAAATTACTAGTAGTTAAACATCTTGAAATATCTTTCTTAAATAGTTTTCGACTGGTTGATTTATTATTAAAGAATTAATCAATTACTCTACAAATTTTGATGACAAACAAATTTTTTACACCTACTTTTTGACGAGTAACCTCTTAAATGAGCAGAAATTGGGACATTCACCTTACAGGGATATTCACCTTAGATCTTTATGTTGGGGTATAGCGTTGGAGAAATATTATTTTGTATTTTTGAAAACTGAAATTGAAATAAAATTGTGTTTCAATAATAATGAATTCTAATGACTCCTTTGTATTCCCTATACCTTGACACACGAATATAGGCCACAGCCTTGACACGTAACAAATTAAATAAAAGTGGGGTGTAAGAGGAAGTTATAAAACTTCGCTGAAGATTACTTTATTCTGGGCACATTCTAATTTCGTGGACAATTTGAGTTTTAATCCCCGAGTTCGCGGTTGCATTCCATCGAGTCGTGTGTTCTGTTTCCTCCCGGTTGCACATGAAGCCCAATATAATGCAATAATGCGAAGTTTCGTGATCATGGTATTACAGGTATTACTTCTGAGCAAGCATCGATATTTCAGCAACCTTTTAATTGGCTAGGAAGTAAAGAGCAGCTTTGAAGTCCGCAGTGAAGACTGTCAAGTGAGGATTAAGTGGAAAATACAGTACATAGAATTTTTTTCAACGTCTACGTTGAGAGCCACCGTGACAAAGGTTCTTTTACTTGATAATGCTTCACTAAACAACTCACTGTTACCTAATAACGATGTGGTAAGCCAGCCAAAATTGAAGCACAATAAATCATTTTGACAAAAAAGTTTGCCTGTCATCCGCCATTTTTTTTGCGAATCACAAAAAAGTATCACAAAATGTGAAATGTCATACTGAATATCAAAGTTTGTGTCCCTCATTAACCTGTTCACAACTGTAGCTTTCAACTTCAGAAGCTCTTCGTATGTGTTCAATACTTTACTAGAAATGTTGATATTTTTAATTCTATTTAACCCTTCGTGGTCACACTTCTGTAAAGTTACGCGGTGGTCAAATGTGGTGTTTTCACTGGGTCCAATGGACCTGGCTTATTTTTAAACAGTTACCGCGCGAACTGTATCGGTACAATCGAGTCCCAAAAATTATAATACACACTTTGAACATTGTAGAATATATAACAGTCGTGTTTTAGTAAGAAATGAAATGACAACATGTACCAAAACAAAATAGGAAAGATGTAAAATCCTGAAAAACGAGTTTTTTTTATAAAAACAATAATACCTCTTTTATTTTTCAACTAATTTTCATACAGATTATGGCTGATTCTAATAAGATATAGTACTTTTAAAAAATATACAGTTTCATACTGTACGTTTTAAAAAAGGTATTTATTTTAGGATCTGAAGATGGTCAATTGTGTAGTAAAAAATCACGTTTAATTTAGAGAAATAAGTATGTATTATTATTATAACGATTCTTATTATTATTAGTTTTATTCATAAGAAAGTAATTTAACAATGAAAAGAATTGAATCTAGCCTTCTCCCGCGCATTCAGCGCACAAATACATTCTGTGTTCGTAGTCATTATACACACATTTAACGCGAGGGGAAAAAAATACTGCCATAGCCATACACATTACATTTTATTGAAGTAAATTTCTCGAATTAGAGAAGAAATTTTTTTTTATTTTTTCGATAAAATTTACGCGTTGGTCACACATGGAGCCACGCTCAAAACTGGTGGTACCGGAAGAGGAAACCTGAAATTTTCGTAAAATGTCAGGTCAGTGTCATTTCAAAGGCAGGCACTTACCGGTATCAAGCTCGAAAGTTAAAAAGCGGGTGCATTGGACCCAGTGTGACCAGGAAGGGTAAAAAAAAACTATAAAGAATAAAAAAAATATCCAGAACCATTTTCCTCAAGAACAACATCTCGTATGAACAAATTCTATTATACCAAATTTATTTGCACCACCACTTACGTGATATTTGACATATTCGATATCGAATTGCAGTAGTGGAAATATTTTTTGCGTCATCGTCAAATTTACATACTACGTACGCAAAAATTTCATAGCAATATAATTGGTAAAATGACGCGTATCCAAATTATTTCGGCCAAGATAGTGAGCTACCCATTTTTTAAATAAATATATTAGGCAATAATTTTCCTAGTACTAATAATAAGAGAGGCATAAACGATAACGTGTCTATTCGAGTAATGGAATAAATATTGCCAGTATTATATATCGATGACCAATTATCACAACACCCAATGTCGAACAGAAGAACAGATCCTCCTGAAAACCGTGAAGAAGCTGAAGTAATTTGGTAATGCAACCGTAAGCATGGGGAAGACATTAACCGAAAGTGGCTGCTCGACGCTGGCAAAGAAAACCTAGAGAACGGAAACTTTAAATCGGAGTCTCCAGCGGCGCTAGACTTCCGCGCAGACTTGTCGTAAATCAGCCCGTTTACACCAGCCGTATCGCTTTATTGTTAAACTCCGAGAAAAAGCCCCGACACAGACTTTGACCCACCACAGGCGACAATTAAGACTACATCGCCCCGTGATAGCAATTTTACAGCCGCTTTAACGACCTTTTCTGCTCGACGCGAGCGCGTAACCTGCGCGTTCTCGACCTCGACAGTGGAGTTTTGTAAGTTGCCAATGACTCGCGAAATACAGCTCGATAAATTAATAAATAATAACATAATACATCCTCCTCTTTCAATGATTTATTGTTGCTTTGTTTCCTAAAGATCGTAGCGTGTCAATTAAATTCTTCTTTCTGTAGTCTTGTGGCTTTTATATTAAATAATTATACTTTGCTCTGTTATAGAATTCTTATCCATTTTTTCAAAAAGAAATACAGACGAACCTGGATAACTCGAAAACCTCTATAAGTCCAAAATTTTCCCCATTCCCTTCGGCTCCGCTGTAAAACACCTCTGTAACTCGAAAACTCGATAAGTCGAAACCTCTATAATTCAAAGATTTTTTCCCCTCCCCTGAGGTTCGAGTTACCGAGATTCGACTGTACCTGTAATTACTGTCGTTTAGCTTTGACCATGGTGATTCTTGAACACACAAGTACAGAAAATTCTGAACCGTCGTTTTACAATACCGACGCGTTGCGTGACACTTTATCGCCAGCAGAAGACAATGATTATTCATAGTGTGTATTTCAATGACACGACCAGTCTAAATCGACATTTATTTCAATTAACATTTGAACGACCGAGCTATCAGCAACGACCATGAGAAGCGATTCAGCGATTTAAAAAACGGATTATAACTCCCTCGCGCAGCGGTCATGGAAAATCGCGAATTCAAGCGTTGCACCGGTGACTGTGTAACACTCGCCCGCCATAATTCCGACCCATTAAGTTTCACGAGATTCCCCTGTCAGCTGGCGTAGTTATTAGATTTTATTGGATATCGGATTTTGCTAGGTTTTATTTAACATTCTATTAAATACCAGCCGTGTAATATCCTGTAAAATGGCGAATTGTCACCGATGAGATTTTTCCACCGTCATTCCCGCCCTTTCTCTTACAATCCCTGCCCCCGTTCGAATTGAAAACGGGAACCCGTGGAGGTTTTATTAATAATCCCGTTCGCCTCGTTGCCCGGCTTGCGGAATCAACCCCACATTCAAACATCCTATCCCGTGGCGCGGTGGCTTCTTCCGCGCCGCTTTGGAGGAACGCAGCAGGTCCGTGGAGAAAAGCTTCACCGCGTTAAGATACGACAAATTTAAACAACCCTGGCACGCACAAAGAGAGCACGGGGATTCTTGTGCAGTATATTATCGAGCCGTTCCCCGAAATGCAACAAGTTGCCCATTCGGGCTCGGTGCCTCTCTCTCTCCCGCTTCCACCCCCTTCGCTCTGCCCTCCCTTGCCACCCTAGCACACCCGTAAGAACGCGCTCGTAAAAGCCTGCACGTGCACCACACATTTCACCTGGGCGTGTGGCACCGTGCACGAATTTCGCCAGGAAAGGCGAGCAGGCGTAGGGTGGGTGCACTTGAACGCCGCTTCACAGGGTTTGTCGCCCTGTTCTTCGTCGCGTGCGTTCGAGCCAATTCATTATCCAATGGGATCCTCCTGGTACTCGCTTTCCACCGCTGTCGCGCGAAACTTTTTCCTCGCGCCGGCGATGCTCTTCTAACGACCGTGCACGCTTCTCTTGCACGTGAAATTAAGTTGGAGCGTTACGTGACCAGTTGCGGGGGTGAGATTGTTGAGTGATTAAGTAATCGCTGCAATTGGGGGAGGGGGATAGGGGTAAGAGTTTTTGGTAGTTTTGGTTTTCTTGGCGGGTGAGGTGAATGTAAATTAATATACTGGTTTGAATAATTGAAGGCTCTGGTGTTTGGAGAATTAATTTAGTAGATGGTATAAGTAGAATTGAAAATATTGGTGAGTGAGTGAAATAGAGCGCGTGATCCTTTCATTATTTCGAACCGCATATTTGCATTTAAATTTCCAAATAGTTAATAGTGAAGTAGCATAATTTCTTAAATTCCCGAGAAGTTCTGTAATTTTGCCAGCATTGATTACTTGCAATGTGTTCTTTTTAGAGATGTACCGACTAGGGTTTTGGCCCACTAGCCGATTAATCGGCCCCAAGATTACAAAAGTGGCCGGATAGTTGGTTTAAGGAGTTACGCCACCCTGAGGCGCTCAAAACTAGACGATTTTTTCTGCAGCAACTATGAGCTTGAAAATTATTTCTCTGCTTCTTATGTGTAGAGCATGTATCAGTGCATATATTGTATAAATACTATACAGAAATAATAAAAAATGGCCGAGTTATTTGTTGTCCCGTGAAGCTCCTCCGCGTGAACGGTGTACCAAATATCTCACAAAACTATTTGTCCGATTGATTTCAAACTTGGTACACATATTCTTAATGATATTATCTACGATGTAGCATATCATTTTCTTGATGCGATAACCCATTCGTATATTATAAATGTTTTAAGTCTGTTTTGTCAGGTGAAAAACAAATATTTTTTTTCACCTTGCTCTCGTTTGTGTAATAAATTTTTTTTCTCTCAAATCCATATGCTACATTGTAGGTATTTTATTAAGGAACACTAAAATTATCATATTTTTCATTTCAGATGAACCTGGGTGTTATAATTTGGTATACCACTCACGCGTGTAACGACAGACAAGCTTCGCGGGACAACAAATAACTCGACCATATTTTTATATTTTTGTACAGTATTTATACAATATATGCACTAATACATGCTCTACACATAAGAAGGAAAGAAAGAATTTTCAACCTCATACTATCAGTAAAAAAATTCGTCTAAATAGTTTAGTGCTGTTTCGAGCGCCTGAGGATGGCGTAACCCCTTAACCGACTAGTCGGCCACTAGTCGGCACATCTCCAGTAGCAAAATTATAAAACTAGTCGGCCACTAGTCGGTATATCTCTAGTTCTTTTATACGACATTCATTCTGCTTATATTTTTCAACATTCTGTTATAAATAACACCACTGCAAGCAAATGAGAAAGAGCAATACTTATGAAATGAACTGACGCCTCTACATTATTGCACCAAATAATGACAAAGTTGTCTACAAGAGGGCATGAGCTCCAATAACGACAACGCGGTATAGATAATCGATTCCAAGGGCTTATATTTATTCGTCGGTGTACTTAACGCGTATTATTTGGAATTATAGGAGCGTTTACGGAGATTATTCAGCGAATATTCATCACTTCCCTTCGCGGACGCTGCTTTTATCCGTCGCAGTAATAGGTACAAATTTATATAGAACACTCTGCATTAAATTGAATGAAGTGAATCCGAATATCTCAATCTGCTTAAATATATAAACAGGATTCAGTAATTATATGCTCATGACAATGCCTATTCGGAATCTGCCCGCGAATGAATCGCAAAACCGCGAATTGTATTTAGCGCCTCCTCCTCAAGATCACATCGTAGTACCCCTACTCTATGCCAGTATCATCACATATTTAACGTAAAATAAAACACGCATGCGGAGTCGGCCGCGATCCTCATTCTCTTTCTTCGTGCCGAAAGAGTCACGCGTGATTACACGCAATGGATAGGAAGAGCTCAGGACACCGTGAGTCCTCGGACGAAGAAAAGAAGCTGACGAAACGCCTTAAGGAGCTGAAGAATATGAAGGAAAAGAGGAAGTCGCGTCGTCGCAGGCGATCGGCTCCCGACTCATCACGGAGTTTGTTTTTTCTTCAAGTAGCAGTAAGAGAAGTCTCCCTGGCTGTTCGTTACCAAACTCCTTTTCGGGCAAAGATTTACATACGGATGTACGTAAATATCTAAAGGCTCTGACCTGTACGGAAGTACTCACCAGACCTATTCTGCGTGAGCGAGTGCGGGCTCTACCCTGTACTCGAACTTCCGAAGAACATAAGCTGATATCGCTCACCAGATTTAATTTGCCTGAGCGAGTACGGACCCTAACTTGTACCGAATTTCCGACAGGCTGATATAGGTCACCAGATCTAATTTGTGTGTAGGAGTAGAGAATAAGAAGCATACGTAAGTAGGCTCGCCAGATCTATTCTGTGTGAGCGAGTACAGGCGCTAACCTGTCCAAGAAATTACTCTGCTATGCGATTAGTCTTAACCATTCGTACCGATTAAATAGTACCGAGTAAAAGAATTATCGAATCGATCGCATTTGATTAATGTTTAACTTGGTAGAGTTCAGTTTCCTTTCGTTTTATTCGATCGGAAATAAGCCTGAAAAACTTGCCTGTGTTCGTGCCAAATGAAGGAGCGAAGAAAGCTCTCGGAGAAGCTAATCGAATATCGAGTGAAACGTTCCTAATAGTATCGTTTAAAAGAAATCCTACAATCTGCAGATAGAAAGAAGCTTCATAGACCAGTTCTCGTACTCTCTGTATAATTGTTTATCAGTTAATCCCTCGGCTGGCATATAAGGCACATGTGACTGATACCATTAAGTTCTCGTATGATTGACAAGGTTATTCCCTCATTAGGCTTTTAAATTATGGCTTGATAAAGTATTGTAAGAACCTCGAATGGCTACTAGTAACGCTTTTACTAATTGTAAGTTCCTTGGTAATGGGTTCGTTGGTTAAACGAGCGGACTGGGTCACGTAACGTATGTACAGATCGGAATGACAGGGGAGACCGGGGCTAGTTGACTAATTTTTAACATGTCTAATTTTTATAAATAGACCATTGGTATTTTGTGCACTTGTTGCATACCAAAAGTTTACAAATTTCATTAGGTATACAGACTTAATTTTCAAAATCGTTTTAATTGAGTCTAGGTTGTAGCTTTTATTATATTTAGAGTACTGAGACGAATAAGTCAACAAACCCCGGCTGTGGGGTTAGTTGACAAATATCATGGGGTTAGTTGACTTGACATTTACTTTTTAGTTTTAAACCTTTCCATCAATTCCATCAATATAGTAAACGAAAGGCGTACATATATATATGTATATACTACGACCAATAAATTTTTTTCTCTCTCTCTTTCACACTGTTATTTTTTTATTAATTATCATGGTGTTAGATACTGTAATTATTTTGTACTTGTTTGTTATAGTCTATTTGGAAGGCCTGAGAGTTTGAAGGGAGGATAGGGTGTAAAACTGGTAGGGATGAGTTTGGAGGGATTTGTGGTGGAGGAAGTGGACTTGAGCAGCTAAACTCTTTGCCTCGACTGCATCTTGAGGATAAAAAATTCAATTTTTTAGTGGCATCTTATGCTTAGCCAAGTACCCCGTCCGACATTGTTAACATGTTAAGGGTCGTACGTACAAAACCTCCACGCACCGCATAGAATAATATACCGTAAATTATAGTCGATGTATCACGTTTCCACAAAATATTCATAAAAAAAAACATCAAGCAGTACTTAGTGGACAAAAATTCATAAATAGTCGAAAGAAAAATATTTAATTCCCGCCGACCTTTTTAAATTTTTCATTTTCACTGATAGAACAGGCAATTTTTTATCACGGCGACACATCAAATGGGAAGCTGGTCATTCATATGCTTCAATATCGCGAATCGCAGCATAATTTATAACATAATACAACAATTAAAGGGAATTAGTCAACTAACCTCGTTAGTCAACTAGCCCCGGTCTCCCCTACTTTCCCACAAATTTCATATATCACTTAGAAATATCAGAAGTGACTAGCGACATTATCAAATATGTCTACAATGTCTGCTCAAGCACGAGAGAATTTCATCAAGCAGTAAAACAGTTCAGAGACTGTAGTATAATTATTTAAAAATAATTTCCTGTCGAATGAGCTAACGTTAAACGATTTCATTGAAACGAATGCCAGGTCAGCCTGTAACCAGTAAATACTCTTCTATGGCGACGAATGTAAATCGATTTTCATAAACCATCAAACGCAATTGCGTAAGTCCCATGCACCTTCATTGTCGTTCCATAAACTCTCTTCCTCCCGTAATTTTATTGTTTAAACATGGCGGACTATGCGGATACCGTCGCGCAGCCATCGATAACAATATCCCACCCTCCTACCACGAAATTCCACACTGTGCAAAAATATTTCCCATAAAAATTGCAAACTGTCTGGGAATCACGCATGCGCGCTCCATGGTCATGAACCTTCGCGGTTCATTCCCGCTAGGGGATGAAAAGACTCAAGGGTTCGAAACGTACAAAGAGCTGCCAGCATTTGGGTATAATTTCATAGGCGAATTTGTTACTCGAAAGTATAAAAAAGAAGTTTAAAGAAACATAATTTTTGAACTCGTTCATCTTCGCTAGAAAAGGCTAAAAATGCTATCTCTGAACGATTTACTATTGATCATTAAACTCTTTAAAAATTTTCTTCTGTTGAGACCACGACAGAAACGGAGCAACCCACATTTTTTGCGGAATTGAGTCAGTAGGAATAAGATATTCCAAAAGGCTCTAGGTACCAGTCATATAAAATAGGAGAACAAAAATTCCCAATGTGGGTTTGTCCGCTTTTACTCTCAATGCCTCATATTCACTTTGCAACGATGACTGAGGTAGCAGAACCAAAGGCACAGTAATCAAATGGGATAACTATTCCTATTAACTCCATCGTTTCTATTTGTTGAATCCACCTCTGAAGCGACACCCCGGTAACTAGGCTACGGACCGCGCATCGCATAAAATATTCCCGCGTGCAGCTTATTTCTGAGTGCCGGAGGAGCGCGAAGACTCGAGGACACGAGGCGCCAATGACTATTCGGTGATAAAGCGTCGGTATTCTTCGAGAATAAAATACGCACACTGAGAGAGCACGAGTTGGTCCCGGCACTGGACGTGGCAACGGTGGTCAGAACGATAACCCCTATGAAGACTTGAGCGATAAAGAGCCGGTTATCTACGAGCTGGTTATCGTTTTCTTTCTCTCTTCTCTCTCCTCTCTCTGACCGTTTCTCCATCATCTCCGTTACCCCCCACCAATGACGCATCCGTTGTACACTTGGAATAATCTGCCCGCCAATCACACGCCGCTTGTCAAAGTCGATGGTCGGGCAGCGTTTTACGGTAAAAACCGTCGGGCTCTCCTAGAGACCAACTGCTAGAGTCCTGTTGCCACATTTGTGCTCGAGTCCGCCAGGGATTGGGGACGTCGAATAATAAATCGCCGCCCCCGAAGTTATTTTTCAAGTGACTTGTCCATGAATCGTATCGTCACTCGATTCTTAACTCAATGACTTTTTTTTTATCTTGCTCCGCAATTTTAATAAATACCCTCCGAGATAAGATTTTACGGACAATTGCGCGAGCCTTTCTTTCGGGCGATCGCATTGTGTACAGGGCGAGATAGAGACAGAGCAGCGCACGTAGGAATAAGTAATTATGTTAATGATATTAAGCATGGAGATAACTAAGCCTCGAACATTTAATTCTCCAATGTTATCGAGGATCATGTGACCGCGGAGGCTAAATCGAAAAGGGGTGGGTTTGTAGAAGTCGGTTTAAAAAGTGTAACTAATATCTGCGCACTCTCTGACAGTGTGCATGAAACGCTGAACAGGTAAAAAGATCCAACGTATAGATACGGGAACACGTGTGCATAGTAATGGGATCGTAAAAACGAGGAAATTACCCGATTATGGTAACAAGAATAAGTCACTAATCGAGGGAAAAAATCTTGATAATTGGCGATACTTAATAAACGTTTGTTAATGCGACGCAGCGCGGATTATGCGTCTTTAACACGTCCCTGGCACCTCCCCAAAGCTTTCTGCGAGCTTTAAAAACACTATCGCGTAGTCTTATTGCGGATACAATTGATTGATCGTTCGAAAGCCATATTCCCTTGGGCATCGAGTATGTTAATTCACGTGTTTCTTCACGCTCGCGCGGAGAATATTGCTAGTCAAGCCCATTTACACAGGTGAATAAAATATGCATTTGTAATGAACAAGAGCGAAGCCCGCCTAGCGTTCATACTTTCAAGCGTTTCAGTGCGCACAATAATTAATGCATAATTGATTAAAATATTTAATTCGCCCCGCGAACCCCTACGATTACCGTGTAAGCAATTAACCTATCCTTTCGCCGTGCCAGCGGAATAGATTGTTGGACACGATGGAACAAATTTTCGATTTGCTGCAAGGGGGACAGGAACACAGTTAAATATCCAATATACTTGTAGAGATTTCCCGTAATCACTGCAACAAACTTTATTTCCATGCCACGGTTAAGGGCGAAATTAAACTTTTTTTTATTATACACAATGGTACAATAAGTCCAAAGGAGGCTTGGCACTGGTAAACAGTTGAAGGTGTAGGGTAAAGAACATTACGTTGATTAATAACCTGTTATAAGACTTTTATTGCCACGGCGGAATTAGCTACGAATGATGTATTTTCTCGATCTTATTTATGAGGTGGGTTAAGTGGAAAGTTGAAGTCGGTATTAAGCTAGCCTAATGCGCCAACTAATTATTAAATAAACACTTGTTAAACACAAGGAATAAACTACCAACTATTTCGGAAGTAGGTTTCATAATAAAAAATAAACTGTTTAGGAATTCTCAAACTTCTTTCTCCTCAATTTCATAACACACCACGAATATAATAATCCTCACCGCGAGTCCGACTCACCGTTCTGTGGCAAGGGGTTGAACATTCCCCGTAGCTTAGAAACTTGTGAATTTTTTTTACGAAAAGCAAAGTGATAATGTTATAAAATAAGCGCCAGCTTTGTAAAGCCAATGCTGCTGGCCGTTCCCATACTAAACGTGCGTTCCCTACGTAACAATCGCCGTCCAATTAAACAAGCCTCTATCGACTATAAATAAATGATCGTACCGACAGGGAATTACGCTCGCGCGTACGTAAAAACGCTTATTATCTTGCACGTATCTTGCAGGATCTTCTGCAACGCGTACCGTCTGCGCTGGAAGCGTTACGTGCCATCTATCGCCGCTGTTTGGATAAACGCGAGCAGCCAGAAAAGGCGATTATTCTTATTCAACGTAACATTAAACACATCGCGGTTACCCTTTACGTAAAGTGGTAAAGATCAAGAGTCAAAGGGTCGCGCCGCATGAGACGCGGCAGCGAGTCCGGTGGACGCGCGAGCTGCGTTTTGAAAAGCAAAGCGTCCCCGGCGACCTTTCAAACGCGTTAAACGAATCTTTATATCAAGCGCATTGGCAGAACTGTGCTCTAATCGAGAATAAATGAAAACATGGGACGCGCGAGAGCGCTTCGTGCGCGGGAGGCAGAGTGGCCGCCGTCAGCGATGAGCGTGTACGCATTTACAACTGGCGAAAATGCGTTTCGAAACAGTGCGGCGTTATCTTGAAAATTATGGTAAATTGCGGCGCACACGGGTGCGCCGGGGGCTTCCCCGGAATGGATTGCCTACGTAGATTACGTTTTTCTTTTCTTTTTTCATAAAATTCCGTCGGGCTTAGCTTGTCATGCGAGGTCATCGTTGCAGAAGTGGGAGTGTCTGGAACAGAGTTTCGTAGGGGAATACGGAGTTGAGCGAGTGTTCGAAGAAGCCACCATGTGTGCGTTTCGAGAGTGCGGTTTTAGCGCAAAGGAGGAAAGAATTCCGAGTACGCTGTTTCGTTATCACTGCATTATGTGTAGTATAGTGTGTCCAAGAACCAGAACTGCTGTATTATCCTGATTTAAAATTGTTTCCTTAGAGATTACATAATATATTCTACTTAACTTTACTATCTTGCGCGGGTACATGCTACTTGTAATAGTGATAAAAAAAAAGTGTTTGAATAGAAATAGCGTTCATTGCCACTTGAATTTTATTACGAGAGGGTGTAGAATGTAAACAGCGCGAGTGGATGAAATAAAGTCGTAGATTCTGATCGATCTGCGCGATTATTGCTGCAAACGCGAGCGCAATGGAGTGTCTGCTCGAATTTCGGCAAAATCATCGATGTCGCGTTGCACAGTTTAAGGCGCTCGAGCGCCAGTAAAAGAGACTACATTAAAATTGGTCTCATTTATGTCGAAACACTCGCCAGCCGGCCATACACTCTTACGAATATCTTATCACGGCACACTTGCTCGAAGCTTATCCGTTTTTCGTTCATTTCAACCGAGACAACGCCACTCGTCATTACTTTCGCGACCGCCTCCGACGTACGAATAAAAACTTGCCCCGTTATTACATACCGCTGCAAGTAATTAGCTAATCGCTTACAAATGATAGCATCGGTCAAGTAGTGTCCAAGCACACGCTAGAAACTTAACGCACCATCCGATCGAGCCAAGTATTTGATCGTTTCGCTGCTTCAATTCCAGCACGCCGATCATTCAAACAGCTCGAAAGGAATTGGCTAAATCTACTCCAAACTTTACTTACAATGTTTGATTACTTCGGCACTGCTTTGTTCCTGATATTTAATTAAGTCCTCGCACTTAACAACACATATAGCTGCGGCTCTATCGATACTGTATCGTTTCTAGCTCGCCTTTCCCCGAATCTTTGACCTGCAAAGCCTCCACAATTTACCTATAACATTGAAAGATGAATACCAGCATCACGCGGCGGAGTTTAAAAATTCCACTTCCTTAGGTGCACAGGATTTTGTCCATCCTCGATACCAGTTACATTCCCAGCGTTGCTCCAGCTTCCCGGTTCGTGTGAACGCTGTAAAACGCTTTGCTAGGGTGCTCGAAACCCATGATCGTCTACATCAGGCTGCGGTGCAGCGAAGATAGTGCTTGACCCACATACGCCGGGTCACTCGATCGCAAGAATTCCTGACGAACTTATAAATCACGCGACGCGATCGCCCGAAGATGAGCGTTAGGGGAAAAAATGGAACGGCCGCGCGTGCTCGGCCGAGTAAAATGTACGGAGCTGTTGACCTCGTCGGGGGCAGGGTCCAAGGTCGCAAGAAGTCAAACTCAAAGTACGCAGGCACCTATGAGGGCACCGCGTGGCCACCGACGGCCTTGGATTCTCGGCCCTTCATGCAATTTACATTCGACTCGTAACCCGCCACCGAAGGCCGCATGAATATCCGGCACTGGCGAGCCTAATACCAAGGGACTTTGTTCACCGGCGCGGTCGGAGGAAAGGAAACGAGCAACGAGGAATAAATACGCTGCAATTAGCGGGCACACCGTCGATCATCGATAGTGATTGGAACTCGCGGAATGTGCAGGAAATAATTTTAAGCATGATTGCATCATATCAGCATCCGAATTTAACACGTAGGTACCGAGCCGCGTGGGTCATTGATCGTCCGCGATATTTATGGAAGGTGAAGCTTTTATTCAAAGGAACGAAAACGCGATGGAACAAAAATGCTGATATTTATTATTAATATGATTCTTTAATTGAATATTGCCACCTATTTTTATCATCACTTTTTATAGTAATATACCAAATCTTAATTCCTCACTTTCCTTGTGATTATTGTCCTAGATTTCGGAAAGAATAATATAGCTAATAGTATAAAAATGTCTGCTTTTTAATTGAATATTGCGATCTGTTTTTCTCATCACTTTTTATAGTAATATAGAAAATCTGAATTCCTCACTTTCCTTGTGATTATTGTCCTAGATTTCGAAAAGAATAATATATATAGCTAATAATATAAAAAAATTCTGCTTTTTAATTGAATATTGCGATCTGTTTTTCTCATCACTTTTTATAGTAATATAACAAATCTTAATTCCTCACTTTCCTTGTGATTATTGTCCTAGATTTCGAAAAGAATAATATAGTTAATAGTATCAAAAATTTCTGCTTTTTAATTGAATATTGCGATCTGTTTTTCTCATCACTTTTTATAGTAATATAGAAAATCTGAATTCCTCACTTTCCTTGTGACCATTGTCCTAGATTTAGAAAATAAATATATATGTGGCTAATAGTATACAAAACTTCTGTTTTTTAACCCTTCGTTGACACTCTGGGTGTGAGCCACTCATAAGCTGATTTTGACGCTGTGTACCTTCTATATGCAAAATAAATAGTTTTTTCCCAAAGCCGACGAACAAACTATTTTTTCACTCAAAGTATTATATCCCAACAACAACTTTGCAGATTTTTAGATTCTAATATTAATATTTGTAAAAGTTACAATTTTTAAAAGATTTTCTTCGTTCTTTTCGACATGTGGTAATCTAGATTTTTTTTACAAAAACTACGATAAAATTTCAATAAAAAAAACTATTGGATTACATTCTGGATACCTTGAAATTGATCCACGATTTTTCCCTTAATAATTGGATTCTTTAGATGAGAATGGCAGTGGTTCAAAAATTGCTCTGGGTGTGAGCCACCCAGGTATGTCAAAATTGATTGAAAAAATAGCTGTGTCAACAAAGGGTTGAAGCCATTAATCGTAGATCCTTCAATGTGAATTCCTGCTAATTTCGTGGCATTCTCACTACTTTCCGATTTCTGAGCTACAAGTTTCCCCTTTGGTGTCATTACACATGCTGCCAACTAGTACTATGTCAATTTCATGCTATAGTTGTGTGACCAGTGTTCGTTTGAATCGTTACGGGACATAGACACCACGTCCGTACATATTTAGATAGCAGAAACGAAAGGAAGGGAGTAGAAATGTAGAGGTTCCACTGTGTTTCACAAATTAACACGACAGGACATGGACATGCCAGTTCAAGGCAAATAGAACCACAAGATTCGAATCGTTCGTTTTCCCAACGATACATCGCTGAGAGTGTTACTCCGCGTCTCGTGACCACTGTTCATTAGCAGGGCAATTAATCGCCTTTCTGGCACACGCAGTTACATTCAATCGTCCTATTATATTACCTTATCGGGCACATTTAATAATAAAGTCGAAGCGGCTACACGCTGCACCGATTGCGACGGACAAGTGTATCATTGTGTCCCCGAAACAGCAGAAATCCCGTCTAGCTCCGTTTTAATAACCATTGCAATCTACGTCGCCTGTCATTGTATGCGCGTCTTGAGCAATAAGCCACGTCAAACAGAGCGCAATGATAAAACCCCGATAACACTGCACGATAACTCCCGCGTCTCGTCACAAAACTTACATTGAGGCAACGAAATGAGCCCCGAGATATGCAGATATCCATGCTGGAGGCTCGTTTCCTTCGGCCCCTCCCCCCTTTCCCAAAAATAATTCGCTCGCCTTTAATTTGCAGCGAACGGATCCGAAAGCCCAGACGATCACCAACGCGGAGATAACGTTGATAACGCCCGTCACGATTCCACTTTAATGCTTGTACGTCAAATTTGTAAGCCGTTACATGGAAACCGTCTACCTAGCGTCTTATGAGAATACCTCGCTTATTATTAAAACAGAACATACGTTTCGCGTGCATGGATCTTTGAGCGGCACGGTTCTCCGTCCGCGGGTCATGTACCAGCACTCTGATTGAAAGACCATTTGAAGAGCCCGATTTATCGAAATTGCAATATCGTGTTTATCACTAGTGCACCGATAGCTTCAGTACAATGCTCGGTTTCGTGGCAAAATGGCCCGTTTTTCAAGGTGGGAGCTCGAAATCTGCATAGGTTACTTTAATGGATTACGTAAAAAATTCTAGTTGGAGGAGCTAAATTTTAGTAAATTTAGTTGAAATCAATGTCTACTTTAATTGATTACGTAAAAAATTCTAGTTGGAGGAGAGAAATTTTAGTAAATTTATTTGACATCAACTTCTAATTTAATTGATTAAGTTAAAATGTCTAGTTGGCGGAGTAATTTGGAAGAGTGCAAGGAAATATGGTACCTTAAACTGGGCGAGCATTGGCATGTTTTTGGAACATTTTGCTATATAATATTAAAATTAACATTTTTACATTTGCTTCAAATATCTTATCAGAACATTGCATCTTTTGCGAATGCACCACAAGTATCAAAATGCATAAAATTGGTGTACTTCTTTAATACATGTACATCATATATAAATAGCATTAAAAAGCTAAAGTTATAACACATCTGGACTTACATTAACACTTAAATTTTGTTTCTTTTCATATCCAATGCACTCTATTTTATAGTTTTTTTTTATTTTGTTTTAATCAACATTTTTAAATTTGGTTTAGGTACGCGAAAATGTATAAAATTGTTTTCCTTTTTCTTTTTAATAGATGTTAAGTAGCTGTCAATGTTACCCCGTACTGCCAATGTTCCCCCAGTTTATGGTATTTAGTTACGGTTAGAAGCAAGAGTGATGTTGTCGAAATGAAAGGAATATATTCGCTGAGCTACAGGACTCTGATCGGGTACCTGAAAACCGTTTCTGTATATCGTCGATATCGCGAGAAATTAAATTGCCCGGGCGCGCGGTGGCAATCTCTCTGTACTATCTGAACGCACGACTTTGACTTCTGAACTCTGACAAGAGTATCGTACGTTTTTCTTCCCCAAACGACAATAAGAGAGAGTCTAAAAAATTAACCGACCTCGGTCGAGTGCAAGAAAAATGTAAACGTAAGAAGAATTAACGAATCTTGGATCTTCGCAATTTTTCAGCGAAAACTCCTCTTTCCAAAGCCTTTTACAGAAATCTTGTGGAAATAACGAAAGAAGTTACTAAGTAGTTTTAGGTATCGCAGCTTTGCCACCTGAGACGACGGTATTACGAGTTCCCTAAAATTTCGTGTATCAAAACAGCCGTCTAATAGTAAACACAAATATATTTACTATTAGTTGCTCAGTGACGAATTACTTGGGCTCGTTCGTGACTCGGACGCCTTATCAAAAGGGTGCAAGGTTCGTGTCACGTCAGACACATCACCGTAGATGCACTACCGTGGACGCACCACCCCGTACCCCACCACCGAAAACGGCTACATATAATAGAAACCCAAAAAACAAGAGTGGTCAGTTCCAAAACGTGACAGTAAGCGAGCAGTCATTATTATTAAGTTATTCACGCGCAGCAGAGTATTCGAGGATACTCTTCTCCTTTCCTGATTTAATTAAGTGTGGGTATTTTGTTATTACAGTTACTTGTTTGAAAGAAAAATGTAATTAGTGACCCCGAGGGCTTCCGCTTCACTTCACCTCAAAACGGAATGAAAATCGAGAACGATGACGTTTCGTTTACCATCCACTTTAGACATCGAGGTAATTTCATCCTGAAATTCAGGGGAACGATTTAAACGAACGAGAAGATATTTTGGGTAACACGAAACTGCTGCTACAACTTCCGCTAATGTAGTCGTGCAATCGCAAAAAAGGAGTCAGGGGTCAAGCGCGTCGCGATGCGCGGCATCGCGAAATGCGATTCTTTAGCACACTGCGACGACGTCAGTACTTCGGTATACGCATATGTGGGAGCTTAAACATTTTCTCAAAATCTTTTGCCGACGCGCGAACAGTATAGATAAATTCGTATTTACCGTTGCAACGAATGTTGGTAACCTGATACGTGTCGTTTAATTTAGTGTCGAATACTCCGTATGCACGCGACGTACCTACTCCAAAAAACAGAATGTCTTCTTTGGATAAGATTCGTGTGAATGTATCTTTTCGCTGGTACCTTTGAACTTTTAAAGCGCTGATAAAATATGAGCGACCGTTGTTGTTAAAAGATATGGTATCGACAGTACAATGTTCGAATAATTAGGGAGTGTCCTGCTTCGGTAATGTTATTGTTTCGTAATGTATACAAGCTTCAAATACTATAAACAGCCCACCAGATACGAAGCAATTCTTCGTTATTGAAAGTGTGAACAAGTTTTCGACTCCAAAGCGTATGCAACAACGGCAATATTTATCTGAATGTAAAAATATTCTAGACCTGTTTAACCTGGCGAAAGGACCACGGGATAAAGATTATTTATCCCCACGTTTAATTTAACTTTTGTATCAAGCAGGTCCTTTGCAAATTAGCAAACCTTTAACTACGTTCCTTAGTTCCATGCCTGAGAAACCGGTGTAACTTAAGCGTTTAATAAGAACGTCACTGTCTCAAATGCACGGTATTTCCATCACCTTCGAACGTAATGCCTTCCACAAAAGAATCCATAAACGCCCTTAATTATCTGAAGCGGTGGAAACAATACATTTTGTTGGAATTAAAATTCAATACGCTGATGGTAATACAGTGGACGTTAGGTCATCAAGTTAGACTAAAATTAGAATAACGAACGCACGCTTTTAGCGAGTGATTTGAATAGAAACGTCAAAGCACGGCGACGCCGCGCCGTTGCGTACCTGAGGAAAAGTTCGGCGACATTTAACCGAGGCTGAATAAATTTCGGTCTAGCTAGAAGCGGGATATATTGTTCAATTTTGAGGCGCCGGGGAAGCACAACAGTATGTAGGATGTGCATGCTGTACGTTACACATGTCGCAAGAAAACAGAGTCATTGGCGTGACATATGAGACGATATCGAAACGGGGATGTCTAATAGAAACATAGCGAGCTTCTTTTAGATACACCACTTCTCCTCAAACGGTACTATTCCAATATGTTTCGGCCTGACAAACACGAGCATAACAGGCATGTTGTAGCTGTCTCCCGTTTTACGATATTTCAGGATAATTAATACATCCATTAGAAACGCGGACGTTAAGAGGCCGAGTATAGTTCAGTAATTAATAAGCACTGTGCATAAGTCCTCATTATTGAGAAATCGGTAAATATAGAAGAACTGATAGGAGCCCACTGTGTACTCGGTCGCCGCAACAGACAACAGCAGCAATCCGACTAGTAAATAATCACAATCCAGGGGGGATTTATTTTATCCAATTTTACACTTCCTCTTAAAGTTCTAGCTGAACGTTATTGCAAAAAAAATCTGTACGATGTACTGGCCACGGAAACGCAATTTTCTTAAATCTTCACGTTTAATTTACGTGTACATTTAATGCTAGTCAGGAGGATCAACCATTAGTAGCGAAGAGAAACCTGTATTTCTTGCTCGTGGCTTGAAATTGGGGCACTCACGATCGATACATTTTTGCCCCAACGAAAGTATTTATTATTCATTTTTCCTATATCCTCCTTGCTTCTTGAATGTTTCAAGCTTTCCAGTATTTGTAACTCTTCCTTATTTTTCTATGGACATGGTATTTTAATGGTCTGAGTAGATGGTGGAAACCAACGACTGACGAAATTATACACATTTACATAACACCGTACCATCGATAAAAGAAACGATAATTGGTCCCCAACTTCCGAACTGCATATAAAAATCTTATACCACCTGCCAGTGCCGTCTTAACTTGGCGGCGAAGGAGGCCCCCGAAAGTTTGTAAAATTAAAAAAAAAGGATTGTAAAAGCTAGAGAAAAATTGGAAATAGGCCCTCCAACTGTGACGGAAAGAAAATAACGAATACACCAAAATTTAGATTTTAAAGTGGGGTCGTTTCTCGTGGAATGGACCCCACGTTTAATCTTATTTACCTAATTCTTTTAATACTTATCCACTTATTGTGTTTTAGCACAGTATTTTTTACTTCATTTAATTCAGAATAATTTAGAGTACCACATATGAAGCTCGTCCCCAGGCCCCCGATAAAGACGGCACTGCTACCTACACCGAGCTACCAGCGCACTAAATTAATTATTAGTAATTGTCCAACTTCGCGTCAAGATGTATAGTCTATCTCCTCAAATAATTCAATCACTTCAATTGCACCAGCACCTCACACAAAACATTCCACTTAACCCGCCCCTACACCCTAAACACACCCCCATCCGTACATTCGTCCTTGAGTCCGATCTACCAGCAACAGTCTGACAATTCCAGGAACTATAACTACACCCCACGCTCGGTCAATTTCCCTAGCCATGCGGTCGCACATAAAGCAGCTCCATAAATTGCTAGCTGCCTGTACCGCCCGCTCTAGCCTCCGTTCTGGACGACGAAACGCCGCTAATTTACCGGGGCTGCGTCCTCGTGGCAAGCTCCATTCGCAACGAAACGTTCGAAAGCACACTCGACCTTACCACCCCCACCCCCTCCCCCGCGGCCGGAGCGCATAAAATGCCGCGCGATGGGCTCGTCGTTTATTTTTGGAGCACGCTCGACCTCTCTCGGACTCGGTCCCCTTACTTTTCTGTACTCGCACCGTCGAAAATAGCTTGGCGCAAGGTGGGTACGCGAGAAAGGGACGGAATCAGAAACGAGCCCCCGCGCCATCACCTCAGGAGGATCTGCGACGCGCTTCTGCCCTCTTTTATGGATAGGGGACGCGCCTTGGTGCGCGCGACACGCGGAACCGTTCCCAGATGCCCGCGTCCCAACGAATTCCGGCGATACTTCGCTCGAAGCCACCATTCTGATCAGTCCTTTGTGCACCGGGCTGTAACCACTTCTCGAAGCGAAAGGTTTAAAGGATTGAAGTGAAAGAGCGGTCGCCTGATGATTGGCAGATGGGAAAAGGAAAAGGTGAGGTTCAACGGACACGTTGCTGTAATAGCTGATACGAGGAGCAGAGATTGAAGCGGAAACTAAAAGTAAAAACTGAGATGAGTGAAAGAAAAGGAATAATATTGAAAGGGGAAGATGGGGGTCGAGTAACGCGTTTGAAGGAGGAGTAGGATAGAATGGCGTCGACAGGAAATGAGTTGTAGTACCTAATAGACTGGCGAATCGAAGAAGGAAGCTTGATATTTAGAGGTGCGATAAGCAGGGGTGGAAAGGAGCAGTTGAGGCGAGTAGAGTGTGCATTGTTAGTACGGAATGAAAGCTTAGGACGGATAAGGCTGAACAAAGATGAAGGTGTGACTATAGTTTTATGAATACAGACGTAGCACCTATCTTTGGCTTCGTATTTAACCATGAGGATTTGGATAAAAGTGCGAAGACCCGAGGCAGGAGTTTCGAACACGTTGTGAGTAGGGAGGAAAACGAATAAGGGGTGGAATTGACCAAGACCATATTTTAAATAACATATCAGACAGCGTTAAGGGGACTAGGCAGTCAAAGCAGTTTTTGCAAATTAATTACAAGGAGATGAATACAAATAGTGACTATCACTGTTGGGTAATGTTAACTATAAACAGTAAACAAAATTTTTGTGATAATATATAGATGTAGGTACATCTACAGCGCTAAAAGTTTGAGGTTTTGAGATAAAAAAGCAAGCCATCTGTGCACCCTGAAAATGGATTTTTATCGTACAAATTGCCTTCTCCTAATCGCTATTTCAATCATTTTGATTTAATTTATTTTTCAGAGCTCCCCTCCAAAATCACAGATTCTAGAAGAAACATGTTTCAAGGAAACCGTTGTACCTTTAATTTTAAGTTCAACATCAGGGCAAAACCAAAGACACCTTTTCCAAAACACTGTCTAATGCACCACGCGTGGTGCCATTTGTAAAGTAGATATGTAGAGAAAAAAATATAACTTTACTCTACGTGATAGTAATAAACATTGTGCAGAGGGAAGAGTATGTGCTTGCGTTCATCTCCGCGTAATTAATTCGCAAAAAATACTTGATTTTAAAAAGTATTTACCCGTAGTACGCAACGAACAATCGAATAATCATTACCGTTTCGACACAAGAGAAGCTCAAATTTGAAAATTTGCAGTTTTTCTTCAAAATCGATTTTCTCAAACACTGAGGGCGATGGCGACAAATGGGTTCCGGATTCGTTTTCAGGGCCCGAAAACCTATAAGAAACGGCTATTGAATGTTACAAGTCTAGATGGCTGTTGTACTGTGTTATGCAAGCTTTATAAACGCATGCAATGATTCTATGCAGAACTGTCTGACGTTCAAGTACGAGCGAGATCTTCTTCCGTTATCCAAGCAGGCTCAATGCCGAGGCCAAAAAAATTCTTGCGACAGGAATACACCGGGATGATGGTGCATGTTTCACAATTGCGATAACCATGCATGCAACGGTGAACAGTATAAAATCCGCACGGTACTTACAGCTAATTAAAGCACGGTAATTTTTTGAACGCGTCGACACGAGAGTCGATGCGCAGCATGCACGTCACTCTTCGATTCCCAGTAAGAGAGGTCATCTCTAAGTAGAAACTGACTTACGCCGCAGACAATATCCCGCTACGTTTACGTCCCCCTTATCTACACGTAATTCCCCTTCTCGCTGCTTCCTACTTCTTACATTTCGCGAGATAGCCGCTGTTCTACTATACGCGATTGTTAGTTATAATTCTGTTTCATTTCTCTAATATTTCAAGCAACGATTAAGCGCGAGAAAGATAATAAAAAAGACGCGAGTTTCTACGGCGTTGGAAGTGATACGTACACTAAAAATAATTTACGAGATGACTAAAATTTCTATCCGAATGACGTTAGCTTTTATTCCAAACAGTTGTATAATTGCTGCTTTTATTTGCATCGTGGAGTCGTGGGGATTTCAAGGAACAGACTTTCACTTTCAGGTGTCTTTTACCCAATTCGTATAGATTGAGTTTTCGGGGACAGAAGGAGACAGAAGTGCAAAACTGATCTGCGACGTAGCGCTGTGTATATCGTGATAATGAAAGCTGCAATTACACCGTAGCTGCGACTACATTCTAAATCTATTTGTTATTAGACATACATTCACCGCCATTCACTGTCACCTTGCAGTCAACCTATCCCGTAATTCTCAATCACAGAACGCTTAGAAGATAAGCAGGCGATTGAATAGCGAGCCGAAACAAATCGTATCATTAGAATTTAATGTTGCATCCGACACTGCCCGCATGAATGTCAGGCGTACCTTACGCAATAAATATCGACTTTCCATCAGCAAGGATTTTACTATCCTTTCGCACGTTTAATGGCGAACGTGTACGTATACAAACCTGCCGATGAGGGAACATCTTCAACTATAATGAATATAATGAATCTGCGCTACGCAGTGATTATGTAATCCTGGTTACCAAGAAGCCAGCTATACTATACCGAATCGCGACAGATATGCTTGCTTCAGACACATTATAATTACCAGCTTCAATCAACCACATACGACACGTGCGCACATTCGGTACCAACACTCGACGAGCCGAAAATGTTCCATTTGACAGAAATCCAATACATCAAGGTAAAGGTTCACTCCAAAATTAAATGCCCAATTATACACGATTGAAGTTAGGAAATCATTCAAAGGTCAGCGTATCACACATGTGAACAATTTCTCCTTTTCCACTGAGAGAAATGTCAAAGTCTTTGAAACCTTGAAAGTAAAATGTTTATTTCACCGTGCATTCTCTCGGAGAATAATTTCTTGTTACAGACATCTTCTCGCAAGGGAAGTTAGGCAACCGTGAAATTCAGAAAATTATGCAACTTTGTGTGCGAGTAGAGTAGTTGATGGGCAAGAGAAGCCTATTTCTTGTTAGTGTCATAGTGCTGTTTTGGGGGTTGAAATCAACCCTTGAAAAATGCAGAGTTTTCTTTTTCGTGGAATATCTCGACAACGGTGAGAGGTGTCGGATAGAGGTTTAAAAAAAATTTTCATCTTTTTATCATACCCACAAAACTGCGTAGAAATAATTCCGGGTTGGCTAACATCCCTTGTCAGTGAAGGTAGCTTCGCAGTTGCATCCTGTGAGCACGTAGGCGAAGACCAGCAGTTCGCGTTTTCTTAGTCGAGGCGTGATAGCGCAGCATATAATTTAATATTTCATAAGACTGCAGGTGCAGATTTTTATTGGCGCCATTGCAGAGTCTAGTTGTACCTGTCTGAAATGATCCGGCTGATTTTCACGCCAGCAGCACGACGAGTATCCCCTCGGATACTTTCCCTTCGTTCCGTTAAACGGAGTCATCTGTGTTTATGCAATTACACGTATCGATATGTTGATATAAACATGAAAAGATTGCGAGGGTGACTGAAACGCTACAACTTGTTTACGGGATGAAAATTACGTGAATGTCCATTCATTGATCGACAATAATACTGCGCTCGTACAAGCACACTCGAGTCTCACGTTACGAAATAAATTACGCCCACCCCCCCCCCCCCCACCCCTATGTATATACGAAGTATGGTTATTTTCACGCACATCGCAACGGACCTCTGCGCAAAAACAAAAGGGAAAAAGCAAACGGCTCGTAGGGTTGGCCCGCGCTTTATTACCAACAACTCCATGCACCCCGCATTCGCGTTTCAAAACCTTCCGAACGGTGCACCCTTATTTCCAGAGGCCACCTACTCGCTATTAACGATTGTCCCACCCCACTGTTCAACGACGCAAATAACCAAAGAGAAACAAACGAACGTTCACCCGTGGAATAAAACCTTCGCTTCGAGATAATCAAGGTATTAAATGTTAAGTCGGCGCGGAGCGTGCGTACATCTGCACCGACCTAATAATAACATTTGAAGAAATTACAATAATTGGAAGTTCCTGGAACCGAGGTGCTGGACTGGTTCCATCAATCCTGCGTTCGGAAAAAAATCCTATCTACTTAGGAGAGGATCGCGAGGCAGCGCGAAGGGGGGAAACTTTCACAATATGACGTCGGATCTGAACAACCGCGCGACAGTTAATTATCACGCAGTATGTGTCACCGCGATAGTCAAAGGTTTCTCTTTCGTTTGCCCGCGAACATCGGGCGACCGAGCAGAAACGCAGACGCGAACGATCTTAGCGCCACGATCGCCGTGCGTTTGGTAAGGTAGCCCCCCCCCCCTCCCCGTCTCTGTCTCTAAATTCCGTGACCGCGAATGTAATCGTTGCGCAAGCCGATGAAGCGATAATTCGCAATTACGTATGCATGATCTGCAGTCCGCGAAGGAGAATTGCTATACTACTCACGGATCATAGGTTATCCTTATAACTCGGCTCTAAGGCGCAATAGAAGCCAGCCTGTATTTATCAGGCAATACTAAAGCACGCTGCGTATAGTTGGAATGCTTCGGTACTGTCACTACGCGAAAGGACTGGGAAAATATTTCCCCGACCAGCCACGTCCCGCTGTAACTGTACTCGCGTTGATTAATCTTTCGAAACCTCCCCTATCGCGCAGTTGTGCTGACCGCGACGCACAGTGGGGAAATCTCGCGATTTTATTGGCCAAAACCACAGAAATAAATTTTTCAATTCGACAAAATAAATGGGAATGTCAATTGAAGAACTAATATGAGTAACAAATGCCACCAATCTTACTGTTAAATGTTTTCATACAAAGCTCGTATAGACGCGCAAATGTTTATGTTCATGCGAGGTTGGACGGATCAAAAAGAATTAATCCAGATTTTCAAGTTGCTTCAAGCAGTTATATTGTGTTTTCCGAAGATCTGAAAATAATTTCAAGGCGTGGATTCAATTCCTGGTGCTTCTAAGATATCTTTTTTCAAAATAATTATGTTTCAGTTTTTAATACGTAATTTATACAATTTTTAAAGTAGAGTTTTAGAAATAGCCTTTTCATATAAGAATCAATTTTCAATGCATAATATAGTTATCAATCCCGTAATATCCTGCAATGATTTTCATCTACTAGTGTGATTCTATAAATGCAACTATTAATTGCTAATGGCATGCTCTAACAAAGAAAAAGTGTATAAATCTAAATAATAAAAAAATCTTTATCGTTCGTAATTTTTGTAAGTGCTGCTTTTCGGAGAATTCAGTTTCTCATGTATTAGAACGTAAAAGTGCTGAATTTTATATATTAAAAATAAGTTTTCTGGTTTTGACCACGAAAATGGATACAGTTCTTCAATTGACATATATTAAATTTGTAAAATATAAAAATTTCATTTTGGAGTTTTGGCCATAAAATCGCAAAATTTCTCCACTGTGCGACGGAGTATGATTCAGTTGGTGGCACTATTTAGTAGAAAGACTAGTGCTACCAAGAAAAATTGAAATTTTGCTATCAGTTATCATACATTTAGTGAGCATGCACAGTCAGGAATGCTTACTGTATACAAATTCACTTCTCTATATTAAATCTTCTAAATTAATTAAAAGTAAAAAATTAAAACTAACTTTTTCAATGTTCTCAAGGTATTTAAAAACATCGAGATAAAACATTGCTCGCATAAACAAACGGAATCTATACAGGATCATGTTCAATAAAGACTATAGATCTTAAGGGAGGATTCTCGTGCAACAGCCCCAAAAGTAACTGATATTTACGATTTTTTTAAAAGACTATTGTTAATATTGGATTAAACTCTTTTGAGATATAAGGAGGCATATTTAAATTTGCAGAAAATATTTTTTGTATCGACCCTGTTTATTATTTATTAATTATTGTGGAATCTGGTCAATCTCTTCGACGATGTAACTCCTGTGCGCGAGACGTGTAGCACCTATCACAGTCATCTGATTGCAAAAACCAGAAAAGTTAGCTTGAAGAAAAAAATGAAAAATTGAAAAAATTATAACGCTTGAAAGAAAAAGTAACTTCTTTCCTTGGATACATTTTTCCTAATATTCTTTATGTCGATGAAATCATTAGTATAATATTATAAATAAATACTAAAATTAAAATTTTAGGTCCAGTCCCAGCGTAAATTATTTAACCTTAAGAAAACTTTCTTCTTTTTGCAATCAGTGCTACACTTTACGCCAACATCGTCGAAGAAGTCAACACGATTCCACAATAATTAAAAAATAACAAGAAGAATCAACAAAAAAAGAAAATTCTGCAAGTTTAAAGATGCCTCCTTACATTTCAAATCAGTTTAATGCAATATTAACAGTAGTTTTCTCCAAAAAAAATTCATAAATATTACTTTTGGGGGCTGTCACACGAGACCCCCCCTCAAACCTACCAGAAGGATAAAATTCCACGTTCAAAGGATGTTCTCACGCCAATGTCCCGAAACTCGATTCGATTACGATCGCCGCTAACGAAGCCCACTCGATCTTCCGGATCGAGCGGTTCCGCGGCGCATTTTTTTTGCGAGCGTTGCCTTTATATAACAGTTTCAAAGGCGAGTATCACGACGAGTATCGGGGCCCCGCCTATCTGCATCTGCATCTGAGCGCTGTTAAAAAGTACAGAACGATTACGCAAGCTGGCGACCATACGGTACGGCGCTTTTATGAGCGGAGCTAAGTTTAGAGCGCCACGATATGCCCGCGCCGCCACCTTCTTCCCGCGCTCCCGACACTTGTTGGATAACGAGAAACCACGAGAGCGGTGCGCGCGCCCGCTTGCGCCTACGCGGCCGAGACCAGCCGAGCCGCGGCGGAGGCCGCCGAGGCGTGCTCGCACATCCCGTCCGAGCGGAGGCTACGAAAAGAGCGCGAAAGCGGCGACGGGGCCTGGCGACCGGGAATCCCACGCGGGGACACGCCGCTCGCGCCTCCGCGCTTTCGAAAACGGCGTAGATCGATGCGTTTCTTTCCTACGTAAATGCCACAGGCGCCTCGACGTCAACGCTGACCGTCAAGCCGTTCAGCGGCGACAGAAGCGCGCGTCTCAAGGCGAAATCGAGTTATAGGTAGCCCGAGCAGAACTGATCGAGCTGGATGATAGAAGATCGAGGAGTTTGTGGACCCGGGCTGACCCTAAACGGCAGCTGACTCCTCCTATTTTCTTAGAAGCTACAGCTTTCTCTACCTCTTCAGTTCTGCTCGCGACACTGATGATTAGCTGGTGATTTAATTTGTTAACTGGGGAAGCAACGTGGTGGGCATATGCTACTGTAATGATTGGAAGGATAATTATACAGCAGGATTGTTCGGCTGAGAGAAATTATGCGCGTTATTACGTTACGCGCACAATGGAAGCTTTTATTACATGATAACTAGTTCTCTGCGAATCCTATGCGGATGGAAACACAGTGGATTTAGCTTTGCGTAAAATTTTAGTAGGAGTAAAATTCAAGAGCCAGTTCCTTTGGTATGTCCACACACGTTTCTGATACAAAATCCTGATAGAGAGGTCTACGTTTCAACGCGATTCCTATTCAGAAGCCAGCGCGTATATTCCACATTCTCCTGTAAAACCAGCCGGCCCCCCCTCCTCCGAAACGCATAAAACGCTAATTAGGATAAAAACCATTCGACATGGAAAGTTCCTACATTCACGGAAAACTCTACCTCGCCGTGACCAATATCACGAACTGTGCCTGGTAATCCTCACCAAACAACGAAATAGTGTCTACAACGTGGAACCCGGCAACTTCCACCCCGTACGAAATAAATAATTTAAAGCTCGTTCCTACCCATCCGCGGACTGTAATAAGCATTTAAATTTCGAGAAACTGTTTGTAATGCTACTAGAGAGACTTACTATAAACAGTAATGCTCGTAGCTTTTTCACATTTGAATCTGCTCGACCAGGGGTTCGTTGTATGAAATCTGCTGAATATAGTACACGGCATAAAAATTATTTATCCATTCTCTTTATGGTATTCCAAATAATTAGGTACCTTATTTAATCTTTAACTACTGACGTGTAGTTTCTCAGACTACTTGGCAATTTTATTTATTGAATTACTGAATTATAAAAATAAACTTAATATAACTGTTTCATTTAATGGTATTTATTTGTTTTATAATGTTGTGGTCGCACGCATAGGCTCAGAGCACCGTTCAAAGTTTTTAGCAGTGAGAACACTTTTGTTAGCGAAACGATCATCGTCAAACTCGTCGCAGGAAATGCTTCCATCATAGGAAATATTCGAATTACTGTCGTGATCACTTATGTCACCTAAGTTTTCAACACGTCTCAGAGATGAATAATTCGATACGGAATACTGTGTAAACTTTTAATAACCAACGTTATTTTTCAATACCGTTATGAAAATACTGTGCCGCTTACTGTCAATTGAAGGAAATCAATCGTTAGAGCCTCCAAAATTCTCCAGTAGATTATAATAGTGAAATAAAAGTTCAGACTCATCACCCAAACGAGTGGTCTGTAGCTAAGGGTTCACCACAAAGAGGTCGCCGCGGTTCTATTCAGTTGACGATTCTTAGCAATTACTTATTTTAATATGGTTACATTGCCATGTTCTATTAATGACGCAACACTAATTTTTCATTTATGGAAAAGAGAAGCTGATTTCCCGCATGCAAGCACAATCATCACACTGAATAAGATAATTAAGTATATTAAAATCTTTCAGTATATTTAATATACGTATTAAGAAAATGAAATATTATTAAGTTAGAATTATATTCCGAAATACCTATATTTAATGTGTTTTCTTTACTTTATTAAATCAACCTTACCTAAATGGGGAGATCGCAGGTTGTTTGAATATTATAAAAGGGGGTCGCGACTAAAAAAAGGGTTGCGAAACTCTCGGTTAAGCTACTTTCTTTCCCTCCCACTTCACACATCTGCTCCACAAACAACGACAAGCAATAAACTTGATCTTTTACCATTTACTTCTCCCAATGCTAGAGGAAAACTGAACCCAGTAACAGCCAACAGAGGCCCAACTACGTCGCCAAAAACCAAGTGCATTGACATTGGGCGTGCCCCTTTTAGCTAACATTTCTCAAACCCATTACACTGCTGAAAAAGCCAACTCTGTATTCACCGGCCATATCCAAACACAGAGCATTTCGACAGAGACAAGCCCACCCATACTTCACAACCACCCAGTACAGCGAAGAGTCTACACGCCTTGGGAGGCTTGCCTTCGCGTTCGAGCGAACTCGGGACGGCCTGCGGTTGACTTTGACCCCAGGCAGGCGAACGCGAGCGAGACGGAGGCACGATTCGTGACGACAAGTAGTATCGGTGGGTACGCGACGGGCAAGCGAGCGAGCAAGCGAGCGAGCGTTCGCGCGCGGAAATGCACACGCCAAGAACAGGCGAGTCGGTGTAATTGCGACGTGAGTAGAGAGCTTGGTCGTGCCCCTCTCGTCGCACGCGACGATTGGTCCACTACTGTGGCTGCTACTAGCACTCGGCATACTACGCACAAGAAGAGGAACAGACGCGGTGTACAGTCTTGACGAACAGTCCGAGTCTTGGCACCGACCGATACGTATTTCCCCCTCCCGCCCTGGTCGAGGTACTATGTAATCGTAGAATCGAGCCAATTATAGATCCGTCTTCTGCCCCTCGATCGGCGTAATAGAGAGGTAAACAATGCGGCGCACAACGTGGTCCTTGTACATCGCAGACCGTCGATTAAGAACTTATAAAAATCATCGCCGCTTTTCCGACCGATAACGATAATCCCGCCGCCAGCCTGGAGGAGCAGCTCTCTCGACAGATGCTTGTTACCGGAAGCTTATCAGAGACCGAGACGACACCGGCGTGGGTAGACGATTAACGGGCGACTAGCCTCCCTAATGGTACCGCTACTCACGGAACTGCTCTAAATTTTAGTTTCTCGTGGGATTCCTTTGCGACAAGAGGGATAATAAGAAATTTTGCAGTATGGTCCCGGGCTGGGGAAGGATGTTTAAATAAATTCAGCAATTGCAGCCTCCTTTTCAATACCGGCCATCTGGTTTTCCTTCCATGGCTTACTTGTGAAATCTTTGTTCTTCCGAAACGTCACGCGAGCAAAGAGACCGTGTTTTTCCTAAGTTTACACTGTATCGAGGGTAAAGCTGATTTACGTAACCCAGATATGGTGTTTGGTTACTCATTATTACACCCCCCGCGGTTATCTTGCTTCGCGGCCGTGGCTTGAGGAAATAGGTATCGAAACTTTAATGATAATTATCCGATATTAGCGAGCTGGGTCTACATTAGATAATTTATCAAGTAACTAATCCCTAAAGCTTCTCCCTGTTTATCTCTGCCAACTAGAAGTTTCTGTTTGCCATAGAATAGCGATACGAAAATATCGCGCGGGTGATCTTTAAATACCGCGCGTAGTATCAATATCTATTTATACGACTTCTTTTCAACGAATCCATCGGAGATCTAAAGGTGCAAGCTTGTGGAAAAAATTCATAACACTTGCTGATAAATCATTCAACCGCGGCTATGCAGTATTTTTTTTAATATCATTTGTAATAATCCGCACGTTCGATACTGCTTAGAATTCCAGTGGTTCTTAAATTCAGATAGAAGCGTCGGAAGATATAACCAAGCGCGATAACGAGTCTCCAATGATGGAATCGATGGTCCCTTCCCTCCCCCACCACCTTTGTAAATCATATCTTCTAAGCGCGCGAGATCGCGCTACGATAAGAGCGCGATAGCAGCTAGGGCATCGCAACTCTATTTGCACAGTTGCCTTTGCCATGTAATATGCAAAATGATCGCGGGCAAATTTCCATCGGGGTCGTGTCTGCTGCATTTCTTGGAAATCCACGATATCAGCCCCCCCCCCCCCCCACCGCACTTTCTTCGATCCGTGAAAGCAGCCCGCGAATACCATCGATAATAAGCGTGAAAGCGCGAAAGATAAATACGCTGATGAAATCGATTTGCTAATCAGCGCATTTACGTGTACTTTTGTTTCGCGAATTGAACCATCGCGCACTTGAGCTAACATTCACGGCGGAGGGAATCTTTTAGACGAAGTTCAGAGAGATAAGAGCAGAGTATCGGCCAGTAACACACACGCATACGTTTTATTCGAACACACGGCGACTATGACTTTGTTCGATTTACAGTCTCACGAATCTTCCATCCGCGCCGATAAGAATATTCAGACAGGCAAAGTGGAGGTTCGGAGGTTTCGGTGAATTTCACTTGATACGCGTGCCTGGTTTTGTCCAACCACGCGGAAGATACTTATAGAACTAGGAGTGGAATGTGCGGTGGAACAGGAGGAATTAAAAGATAGCTGACAAGGGAACAATCCCGAACCCGGAAATTCAAAAAATTCTGAACCTTTGTGAATATGTAGGGAAATTTTGTTTGCTGTCCAAATTCACTCTCAGGGGGTGTAATTGACCCCTGAAAATCCGGTTATTTTCCGATTTTGTGTTATAACTCGTGAACTGTAAAATATTTTTTTTTACCAAATGATAGATCTAATTAGAAGAAGTAACTTTTATCTTGAAACTTTTTTTCTATCTCTTACAGTTCCCGAGTTATAACACAAAATCGAAAAATAGACGAAATTTTCAGGGGCTAATTTCACCCCCTTCGAGTGTATTTGGGCAGCAAAAAAAATTGCGTTGTAACCAGGAGGAAATCCCCTACATATTCACAAAGTTTCAGAATTTTTTGAATTTTCGGGTTCGGGATCTTCCCTTGTGAGTAAATTTGAAAATTTTGAGGTTATTGATGGAATTTTTCAACACAAATGTATAACAAGTTTACTTCCCTTATGATTTTTAACTTGTGTGTTTTTGTCAGTAGTAGGCAAGTAATGATCAATAATAAGGATAGAATAGAGTGCAGAGTTATTAAAGTTGCCTATGTCCGAATTAGACAAGTAAAATCAGTATTTCTCCTACATTCTCGAAGTACAATCTAATTGTGTAAGGTGACGAGCTATGTTTTATTCGTAGTTAAAAAGGATACAGAAGGCCAGAGAACTGAAAACTGTACTCCAGATACAACTATATAATTTGCATTCCTCCTTGCGGAGCTAGTAATGGCAAAAATTAATTCGTATTCAGGTGGAAAGCAATCATTGTAACGAGGTTTGCACGTATGCACATTAAAAAACATTTACGTTTTATGCTTGCACCTCGCGGGGTATGCAGAACGACTCGCAGAAACGGTCATCAGGTCTGTATATCGTTTACGTGTAATTCTAGTAGACGTCTAGCCTGCACAGTCTCATTCTACTACGTATGCCGGGCAGCGTAGTGTTACGTGGTCTGTCAGAAAAAGTTTCTGATCTGTTCTTATAAGCAGAACTTCATTGGTCTTACTGATTCATCAAAATATTTCTATCAGGTAAGATATTAAGTTAAGTTACAAGCCTGCTTGGGTTCTCAAGGCACTTGCGTTCGTTCTTAAATAAGGATTCGTCCAAATAACGATTTAATTGAATAACTATTAATTGGAATAAGTTTTTCTTCAAATAAAATTATTTCGTTGTCGATCAATGACGCCCACTTTATACGTAAACTTAAAAAAACATTTAGTTTAACAGCCCTCGAGTCTGATAGGGTATAAAAAGCATCTAGATTTTCAATTGTTCCAAGCTTTCTCAAATAAGGATTCGTCCAAATAACGATTTAATTGAATAACTATTAATTGGAATAAGTTTTTCTTCAAATAAAATTATTTCGTTGTCGATCAATGACGCCCACTTTATACGTAAACTTAAAAAAACATTTAGTTTAATAGCCCTCGAGTCTGGTAGAGTATAAAAAGCATCTAGAATTTCAATTCTTCCAAGCTTTACTAAATTTATTCAATGATAAGTGATTCGAGATAATTATGTATTGTTGAAATTGAAAGTTGTTATGGCACTGTATGGGAGAAATGACACTCGACGAAAAATAACGGAAACTTACAGAGGCAGGGCTATGCATGCGCGCACGAACGTAAGAATATGAATTAATAGGAGCAGCAGAAGTATCTTAATATTCCTGATGCCTCTTTATCCACTCCAAAATATCATGGTTGCCCCGTTTTGATGGAGATTTTACGATGCGAAGCAGGAAAATATTCTTAAAATAAGAACCTAGCGAAGAGAGAGATTGCGGAACAACAATGCCCCTCGTTCTGCGAAGAACCATCGAATTAGCAATGCTGAATACGCCGCTACGTTTTCGTGATGCAACAATCAACGACTCGCTTTCCACGAATCGGAATTTTTCTTAAACGCAATCGTTTTAGGGCATTCGAGCGTGTGGCAATCACGACTGACAAGTCGTCCTTCAGAAACGAATTCGTGGCACTCTGAAATACAGAGGCGAAAGGAAGTCAGCGGCAACATCTCCGCGATGACGGTCGATTTTCATTGACTCAACTCTGCCCCCACTTTGGAATTCTTTCCACGCATTCTAAACTCCAAAAAGCAAAAAGCAAAAAAAAAATCAAAACCCGATCCATCATTAATATTGACGACAGAAATTCCACGGCGCACCTAACATATTTAACGGAGCAGCATTTCGACCTACGCCAGAAATCGGTTACTCCTAAAAGAAATCCCCGCTGCGGAGTTTAATCAAGTTAAACTTGAACCTGTCAGGGTGAAAATCGCTGAAAATACACTCGGATGCCTTGGAAACTACTCGATGTCAATCGATCACGCGTCTCGCTGTGAATAATCGAAAACTGCGAAAGTCTCTGCGCAGCCCCTGTCGAAATATGCTCCTTACCCGATCCGCCAAAGGAAGGGACACCGCGCTGAAATATTTGCCGCGCACATCGCGCGCCAAATAGTTCGATCAGGTACAATTACAGTGACACCTGCTCCGCGGAAAAATCGCAGCGCTTTTAGCGGCGCGGTACGGTAAAAGTTCCCCAAGTTTTTCAGCGTGTGTCAAGTAGGTTCAAGAACGTACTCCTCGAGCGTTGTCGAGTTGCGTCACATTTCAATGATCCGGCAGGGGTGTGTGCGTCGGGCGCGTGCATACACGCGCGCGCGGGCCGGCACACGCGCGCCGCTGAATATTTTATACGGGACACCGTAACTTGACGGTGAAAGAGGAGAAATGACGCTCTCCTGCGGGAGAGGCACGAAGACAGAAGAGCCGACACCATCGGGGAGGAAGGTGGAGGGACAGAGAGCTCTGAAAGCGTAGGGACCGCCGGCTGTCGAGCGACGAGCATCAACGTGGAAGCGAATTAAGAGGGACGGAGAGGCTCGGCTGCGGGAGAGAAGGGCGACTAAATAGCACGCGAGGTCAGTGCCTCGAATCGGAGATCGGGCCCAATCAGTTTGAAGCAGATAAAACTCGTGTCGTAGTTTCCAGCGAGGTCCCTCTTAATGAACAACCTCGTTCCAAACGAATTTTCGTCGTTGCCGTCCTAATGAACCCTGGGGCCACGGTGAGCACAGAAATTTCTTTCATTTATGCCACGAAATTTGTGACCACCAGATAATGCTCTGGTGTACCTATGTAACTTTCGGTTTCTAGGACTACGGCTGAGCTGGCACGGTTCTCTTCTACTTAAGCTTGCTGCTTTCTTGTTTCATATTTCAGCAATTTGAGTAGGGGAGACCGGGGCTAGTTGATACAGGGGCAGGTTGATACAGACGAATTATCTCGACACTGTATATATGTGGCTCCATTTGAGCGAGATGTGTGAAATTTGTTGTTTATTCAATTCTTTACTACGATTCAGCGTACGTCTGTGTACCTTGACGTTGACAATCGTTTTTTAACTCTTGTCGTTTATATGGAGAAGCAGTAAATAGTTTTGATACATCCAAATTCATCGTCCAAGTAACATTTTTTCATTCAGTTTGTATGTGTTTTTTCAAGTTTTCGCTTACTGTATATTAAAGGGGAAGGACCAAAGTATATTTTGGCATATTTGTTATTAAGGAATTAATTCAAATAAAAAATGAAAAAAATTGAAAACATAATATAGTATCAACTAGCCCCGCAGTGGGGTACATTGATACATTTTACCTTCGTCCAAATAACATTTTTTCATTCAGTTTGTATGTATTTTCTCAAGTTTTCGCTTACTATATATTAAAGAGGAAGGACCAAAGTATATTTTGGCATATTTGTTATTAAGGAATTAATCCAAACAAAAATTAAAAAAATTCAAAAGTGAAGAACGTATCAACTAGTCCCGCAGTGGAGTAAATTGATACATTTTACCTTCGTCCAAATAACATTTTTTCATTCATTTTCTATGTATTTTCTCAAGTTTCCGTTTACTATACATTACAGAGCAAGGACCAAAGTATATTCTGGCATATTTGTTATTAACTAATTAATGCAAACAAAAATTAAAAAAATTCCAAACTGAAGAACGTATCAACTAGCCCCGGTCTCCCCTACGGCTCTGTGAGTCGGTCTACTCACAGTTTAGAGCAGAAGTGTTTCTTGTTTTGAATCAAGTAAAATATAAGTCATCAATGGAACGCGAAAATACTATCTTGCAGTAAGTGAAACTGAGCACTGTACTAGAATTTCCTGGTGCCTCTGGCTATGCTCCTCTGCAATAAGTAAATAAGTTGATGAGTTCCTAGAAATGTGTTACGAAGAAGCTCTCCAGCCTCCGATTGCAATGAACTTAGAAAGAATTGGAAATCTCTAAACGCAGCGTTCTTCAGCATCGAACAGATGAATTTCATATTTCGAGGAGCTGCTGACACGCAACGCATGCCTGCAGTACCGAGCAAGGACAGAAACCGCATATTACGCAAGATTCCGCACATGCGTATGTGCACTTCGAATTAAACAAAGGCGATTTGTATGCTATCGAAAAAAAAACACTTCCGCGTGTCCCGTAGCCTGCATTTTTCCCCCCGATCGTTCGCCGTTCAATTAACAAATCCTGTTAGTGTATCTTTGAATACGCTCCAGATCAAGGCCGTTTACCATCGCGGAAACTGCAGCTGACTTCATTACTGCATTCCAGGACAAGTCGTGCGTACGTCAATCACAAATCACTTCGATTATCATCCGAATGTCAGTAATTAAAAAAAGAACCCGACTGGGCTCGGCAATTCTATCCGATCTTCACAATTTCGATATAGGTACTTCGCCACTCGAGGTGAGACGATAATCACAATATGTACAAACGTAAACACGAACAGTTGCAAAACGAAAAAGTTATCAAGCCTTTCGAACTCCAGACCCGAGCCAGATGAGTGGCACAATTGATCCGAAAATTTGCATAGTAATATCCAATCAAAGTAATCCATAATAACCTCCGGCTTGCCACAATTGTGATTTTTCATTTATTTTACGCGGTCGCTTCTGGAATCGACGCAGAAAAGCAGGCTTTTATCGCGAAGAAACGCTCTATTAGCGGGCGTGCAAGGGGTGCGTGGTATTCTTGTAATGCAACGTTCAGACAAACCACGGCGCAAATTGCATCCCGCTGCAGTTGCGCGCCCAGCGTGCAACAGCTCGTGCGCCCGCCCGTCCGTGTACCTTCGCCCGTGGCGCGTGTGTCTGCCCGCGAAGCGCAACATACGCAACGAATGTGCGATATACTCATTAGGAGAGTCAAGGGTAAGTTACGTGAAGAGTGCGGTTACGCTCCGTGTCTGACATTACGTCACTGAATGTGCATCTATCGGTTGCACATGCAACAGCCGCGCGTTTAGCGCGAAGAACGTGCAAGCGCCACCGAAACGCGATACCGAGTTCGGTTGAAAGGGAAAACGCTCCTTTCCGTCTCCTTTTTTCCCTGTTTTTTTTTTTCATACTGAACGTTACTCGATTTCCATGCCGGCACGCGCGGCACACTTAATCGCGCTCAAACGATGCAGTAACGTGTATTACGTGGCCGTTGCTGATTCGAACGCCGCGAAAGGGACCGTGGAAAATGGGGAAACGCGATAGATTTTTCGAATTTTTTTTCCTGTCGATGGTTGCAACGTGCGCCGAGTTTCGACGGGCGCAAACAGTGGCTACGTGGCGAAACGAGGTAAAGGAGGAGAGATTGCGAATTGTAATTTCACTGCAATCGTGTGATTATTATAGAGTTGATAACGAGTCTTCTTGTGTTGTAGTCTTTACTATCTGAAGTATGTAGTAGGGAAACATGACTATTTGAATGAGAGTAATTTTAATAATATATCATTTCAGGGAAAACTGGGGATGAAAAAGGTGGTTTTGTATATTACACCCTTTTTGTGCATTCATGCATTAGAATTTCCCACACAAAGGACTCAAACGTACCTTGCCTACTATATCTACTTCAACCTATTATTACCGTTTCCTACTCGAACTTACTTCTCTTATGCCTAGTCCGTATGTACTTAATTAATATGTTCTCATTCATCCCTCAACCCTAGGTACTCCCTTCTCCTATCTTCTAATTTCTAATTCCTTCATCCTTTTTTCTCTAATTCCATTACTTTTCATATTCCTACCATTTTCCTTGAATTCTCCGCTAAACTGAATAAATATGTATAAATTGCATTAATCTTTTCCTTTCTTTCTTGTGTGTGCGATCATGAATGTGTGTATGTGTGCGTGCGCATATGCTACGTATGACATTAGAATTAAATATATGTAGTATAAATCTGACTGCGTTTCTAATATGTATATGTATATGTATATGTATTTTAGATTGTAAGGGAATTATTGTAAATTATTAATACGAGGACAATTAACATTTTTTCTGTTTCGCAGCGCCAAGTATTTTGAATAAAATGTTTATTCGTATTAAAATATTTATTTGCATTTATCATTACCTTTATGTACGGGTAGCTCATTTTGATTTCACATAATTTTTATTTTATAATTATTATTATCTTCAATTTTTTGTGATTTATTTGATTTCATGTACTTGGCGTTATTTTTTTTACTTTTCTGATTTATTTATTACTATAGAGACTAGAGCTAACTTCAATCCCAATATGAATTCATTAGAATGTCGAAAGTGTTCAAGTTCTTAAATTATTTCTGTCATATGCAACAAATCATTTGAAAGTTGCAAGGGTGTGTAATAAAGGCCGCACATAGCGAACGTAAAAATGCACTCATAAACACGTAGAATTCCATGAAAATAATTTACTTTCTGCCTGCAATTCACGAAACTCAATACCGAAGGAAAAATTTCTACTAACTCAATTCTATTCCAATAATTCATCCACTAAAAATTTCACTGCATTTACATATTTCGAACGAATTGTGTTTCACACGAACTTTCACGCCGCACACATTACACGACGCATAAATATCACAGAATAATCCTACAACAGAATATTTAACAGAAACGAAGTGTTGCAACGTTTGGTGAATTACCGCAAGAAAAAGTTCACCAGTAGTATAACAAGATGGAGCGTGTAGACGTTCAGCGCCGCGTAATGAAATAACGGACGTTCCCGATTAAACTCAACACTTTTACCATATCTCGAGAATCTCTCGACGCCGCGATTCAAGTGATGTAAGCGCTCGTCGTGTTTCTTGATTGTTAAATAGAATATTTTAATTACCGCCTACTCACGTGTCGCGGAGTCCTTCGCTCCGAGACTTCAGCTCTCCACTTTACGAACCACACCCCCGAATACAGGTTACTTAAACAACTTAACGCAGCTATCTGCGAAATTGATCATGCACATCAGCAGATATACAGTAGAATTCTATTTACCCCGAAGAGTTTTGTTCGAGCACCTGTTGTACCGAAAATGTTGCTGAGCTCTTATTCTTCGACGCTTAAGATTTTTCTCAAGTCAGAAGAAAGAAATAATATTAATTGAATCTCCTTAGCTGTGCACACGCGACTGGAACGTGTCGAAACCTAATTATTGTTTCTTCTATCTCCTCTACGGTTTACGCGGAATAACGGCTCGGTAGCGTTTCAAATATCATAGACATAGCTAATGTCCGGTATTAGGTGTCGTCCGGCGTTAAGGGAGCGTCCGGTCCAGACGCTCGAAAAATAGGTGACGTTTATAATTTTTTTTTTAAGAAAAGTTTATAAAATATCCTAAAAAATATTTTTGGCTTTTATTGATACGCCTGTTAGGGTTTAAAAAATATTTTTTGTTCCATGTTTTCGGCCTTGACGCATTTTCCAGGTGGCGCTTAGTACAGGACTGCTAAAAAGAGATGGCTAAACGGTAACCAGGATTTCAGAAGAACTAATGAACCGATTCAAAGAAACCTTGAGGCATTTGATTTTATAACCCGCTATCGCAGCATCCTATAACATAATGTTTTGAAACGCGGTCTTTTCTTATCTGCACATTTATGCGGAAATTGATCTGCTTTTTTGCACTAGTTCGTTCAAATGCGCACCCGTCATCGTAGTTTTGGTCCTTTTTTGCCGCAACAACAGATACTGCGATAGCCGTTGATATAAATTTTAAGAGACTGTTTGAATTATCTATTTTGGACGATTCTGTGAGTAGAGGAGACCGGGGCTAGTTGATACAGACGAATTATCTCGACACCGTATATATGTAGCTCTATTTGAACGAGATACGTGAAGTTTGTTGTTCAATTCTTTACTATGATCCAGCGTACGTTTGTGTACGTGACGTTAACAATCGTTTTTTAACTGTTCTCGTTTATATAGAGAAAAAGAAAATAGTTTTGATACATCCAAATTGATCGTCCAAATAACATTTTTTCATTCAGTTTGTATGTATTTTCTCAAGTTTTCGCTTACTATATATTAAAGAGGAAGGGCCAAAGTATATTCTAGCATATTTGTTATTAAGTAATTAATTCAAATAAAAAATGAAAAAAAATGAAAATAGAATAAGGTATCAACTAGCCCCGGTCTTCCCTAAATTTCGCCGTTACCGGTCACCACAATTAATTATTTTATACCCTAACGAGTGTATCAATAAATACAGAAAATATATTTTAGAATACGTTACAACCTCTTGTAAAAAATTCATAAAGATCACCTAATTTTCGAGCGTTTTGCCCGGAGTGTTAACGGAACTAACCCAAAAACCAAAGGCAGCGTGTTTCGAGCATGCAATGGAAGGGAGAACCAGTGGGCTCCTATTACCTGAACGATCCGGTTATTTGAACCGTCATGTCTCCCGGCATGTTCGGATAAACAGAGTCCTATTGTAATGCAAAGTACAAGCGGAACAAAAGCACACGCGATTCCAACGGCCTCGCCGTCTTTTCCCCCTTAAAACGTACGAATCCCGGCACAGGCCGTCGCGCGAAACAGCGCGTTTCCTTGATCGTCTTTCGGAACGGAATTCGACGGGATTAATTACACGCCACGCGCCCGGGACGCTGTTAGACAATGTGAAAAGCTGTAGCACGGTTCCGGGAGCGGGGGCCGCGCACCTACGAAACGATAATTGCACTTATTTGAGGGTGACATGACTCGCGGAAGGAATTCAAATAACAAGAACCTGTCGCGCGGGACGCCTTCGAGAGTCGCGCGAGAAAATGGCTCGGGGGGAGAAATTCTTACGAGAGAAAGGTGAACTGCCGTTGTAGCGGCGGATCGGGCGAGGCTATAAAGCGCAGCCGGCATGATTCTGTCGCAATTTACGGCCTGGAAATCGCAGCCTTGCTCCAGGCAAGGTAAATAGAGTGTTGACCACCGCGAGCGTCCAACAACCGGCATCTGACGGGACGCGTTTGAGAAACGAAGCAAGGAATACCCAACTGCACGCAGGCATTTCCAGCTACCTACGAGTTCCACTGGATTCCACGCGGCACTTCCCGCCGATACGGCCCAACTATCGCGGCTCCGATCATCCCGGTTACCGGGAGGAACGTCACTCCCGCACGCCTCGCCGCTACGCCACTTTTTGGTTACCCTATAGAATTTATCGCCGCTAAATATAAAGCGACCGACCTACTATCGTCACGTTTTCCCCGACGATCTTGTGCTCGGAGGCTCGCGATCCACGCTAGTGGCGCACCCAGCGGCGAGGATCGACCCTGATGGGTTTCACGGACCGCCAAGTCTGACCCAACAGAGTTCAATTCTACTTAGGCGTCGACCTATTTTGGTAGCGGAGAGGAACGCGTTTCGTGGATACGCGGAGACCGTGCGACGGTTCCCGCGACCTCTTCGATTAGCGAACGGGGCAGCAGAAGAAACGAACGAACGGAGCGAGAAAAAGAGAGGGGAGGGGGAAGGAAGGAAAGAGGAGAGAAGAGACATCGGTGGAAGCTTCTTCTTTTACCGGTCCTGCTCGTCGCAGGGCCCAAAGTAAGCGGAGGGAAAGATGACCTCAAGATGATATCGGCAACGTGGTCGTCGCAGGGTCGTACACAGAGGCGGGAGAGAGGGTCCGGGAGGCGAGGAGGGAGCAAGGAGAGAGCCAGAGAGAAGGGCGGAGAGGAGAGGAAAAGAGATCGACGAGGGAGACGCGGCAACGACGCCACTGTTGCCTCGTGCAAAAATAACGTGGAAAGCCTGCTTTAAACCCACCCGACCGCGCTCATTCGAAATATACGCGGCGCGCACGTGACGCTTCCACCAAATCATTTTTAAATCTCACTGAACAGCAGACGGTTCGGAAAATTCGCATTAATTGCAGCACGGTTCGCTAATGACGGCTGTAAGCGTCTAAATACCGGCGGTGACTCGGCCAGCGGCCGTGCGCTCCGTTTGTGAGCAGCGTTTGCGTGCCCCCGTAAATGGGCATCGCGCATACCGATGCTTCGTAGGTCGTTCGATCAGTCTCCGCCATTTAACTGCGGGATTACTGGCGGAAAATAAAGTGTGGCGGTTGATACTCGTCTTATCAAAGAGGATTAAGAATTTTGTTCATAGATTTTGGATTGGGTTGGGCGAATCGCTTGTGGGATTCAGGCCACTTTCGATATCTCTTCGTCGGAGGAGCAATTATGGTGGGAATAGTATCACTAGGCACTACTAAACAGCTGTGTTAAAACGTTATATCCATACATGAAGCAGCAATGTAGCTAGTAACGTACACTGGTAACGGTGTGCATTGGAATTGGAAGTGAGTTTAAATTGATACAGAGATTAAGGGAAATTCCCAAGGGACGCGATTGAGAATAGAACCATAGTCAGTTTAAAAAATTGAGACACGCTTGTGATGGTTGTAGTTTAGGTTGAGAAGCTACTCCGAGAGGTCAGCGCGCGTTCGGAGATGCCAAAGATTCTCAGGCGGTTGATGCGGTTTCCGATCGTTGAAGCACAAGAGTCCAATCGTCATAAAGGAGCCCCGCGTTCATAGCTTTATAATAACGGGTAGCAGCGTGCTGGCGCGAGTATTAAAACCAGGCGGATGAGTGACCTTTGCTGGATTCACGGTTCCCGAGGCGCGTCTTCGTGCGGGCTCAGATTCCTCGGCTCGACGAAATCGGGCTCAGCCTGGCGCCAGTATTGCTTAAGGGCTTTTCACGTTTCGGAGCAAGCTGAACACGATACTACGCATCTCTGTGCCATCGATAGCCGAAGGGTAGAGAGGGCATCGGAGACAGCCGCGGCTGCTTTCGATCGTCAAGGCTGAATTTCCAATGTATATTTCTGAACGGGCCTCGGAAGCTTGAGCAATCGAAACAGGACGGCCCCTGACGAAGCTGAATTAGTTGAAATCTGATTTTCGACACAGGGAAGATGTCTGGGGATCGTCGTTCCACAGCTTCAGGTTCACGTCGCTTTGCAGTTTAAACGCGAGGGAATCCAGGCCGAACCAGCGATGCCAATGAGCTTGACGAAGTTAATTGCTGAAGACTGGGAACGTGGTGAAATAATTAACGAAACAGGCCACTCGAAATCCGAGTATCGACCAGAGAGAGTCTCAATTACTATCAAACATTCCACCTCCTATCAGAACGTAGCCCGTACGTGTGTTAATATGGAAATGAGTGGCAGAGGTCGACATTGTAACAACTAGTGTCAGTAATAATAAGACAATGAGTCTAAACACCTGCGTTTCAAACAAATCGTACCAGCAATAAGACCAGATGAGTTGTGTAATGCCGATGCTCGACACAGACAATGCCTCGATGTGTCACGAACGATGTTAGAGAATGCAATTTGCATGCATACGGATGTCTGCTGATTATATGATCGTTGCAAAAACTGTATTATCATATACACCGGCATTATTCATTTTTATCGATCTCAGAAGTTTTCCACCTCGCTGTGCGCCATCTACAACCACTTATCTCAACACTAGGGGGTGGTAAGATGTGGTCTCGAAATATTAAGAGGAGTATGAATGAAATGATTTTCTATTTCGCCGTACTCTCTAATGGAGAGAAGATCAAGCGCGAGATCGTTGGAGAGAATTTCACTGGAACCGCTGTTAACCCGTGTTATTAGCGAGGGATCGCTCCGAGACAAATTTATGCAACGAGCAGAATCGTCGAAATTTTATTGACCATCGGCGCAACGAGGGGTGAACGCTGAAAGGCACGGTCCCAATCTTAGAACCGTGGCCGTCGGTGCACAATAGTTATGCACGTCGCAGATAATGCCGACTATCCTCGTTTATTTATACGCTCACGCATACGCGGCCACCCGTGCGTAGAGCGCACACACCGGAGATGTAGATATCTGTACAGACGCCACGTGATTGCACGCCGCTTCGCGCGATGCATCCAAAGTTCGCAGCTGCGCTAAACGGATTTTTCGTAACGAGACTCCTTTATTGTTACTTTCTGAAGCTCGCCGATCAACGCTCCTACGAGGCGCGCTCTGCCATCTTGCTCACAGTTCGCTCCGATCTCGAGCACGCGTCAACTGTAACGAGGCTCGCGCTTCTCTCTACAATTTCCATTTCTATTAACGCTCTGCGCTACGGTTATCTATATGCATCCCAGGCAGATCGAAGTTTAAATTACAAGTTGACTTCGCGAAATTTTCTAACGCTGCAAGAATTTCGCAGGACCAAATGAATTACTCGTTTTCGGATTATTCCATACAGGGTAGGTACGTATCTGTAGCCGAGCCGATCAGTGGATGAATTGGAGTGCAGAGGGTTGGATTTATTGGGACTGTCATGTTTCCCGCAGAAACTTTCCCAAGTCGCTTTTTGTGGCCAAAAGAAAGTTTAAAACTCTTTTTTTTTTACATGTCTGTGTAACAAAGTTCATACTACTTAGGCTCTGTGTATTATATTGGAATCACTGATCTATTCTGGGCGACTCTCCAATTGTTCCTTGTGATGGAATCGAATTTCTGTCACAGTTCTTTCTTTTGACCGCTGTATATGACAGAATTATGTTTAACAGAGGAGATACGTCGCGTTTGGCACTTTGCTCGTCGTTCTTTGTACTCGGACGAATTTTCTACGGCTCCTTCGATTTTAATTCATGTATTCAAGGCAGCTTCTAATAAATTCATGATTTCTATGTATCTTACTTATAAATTGCGTAGCAGGATCTTTTACCAACTGCTTCTCGAACCATTTACCTTCACATCTTGCACGCAACCGACTAAGATGCTCGAAAGAGTGTAACATCTACATCCACATCTGCACTCTTCATTTTAATTTGCATTTTTATGATTGGTATTAATAAATTCCGTAGGCAACTCCTGTACGGGCAACTTCTCCGATCGTTTTGCTTTCCCGCCTTGTTACTCGTGTCGTTAGTATTCAAACTAACGCGAAATGTATCAACGTTTATACTGCTTATTGTGACTTATATTCTTATGAACTTTGCCCGTAAAAATAACAAATACATTTATCGTATTATTCATTACAGCCTGTTCTTTTATAAAATTCAATAATAAATTAGGGGGACATTTATAACGATTTCAGGCATCGTTTGCTAATCTCTTGTCTCACTTTCAATCGACTGAGATACCTACTCAATAAAAAAATATAAAATGCTTCAATATTCTCGTTATTTTTCATGTTATTCTCAGACTGCGATGCTTAAAACGGCTTAGCTCCATGGGCATATCTATATTTTTTTATTTAATTCTTTTTATGTATTTGCTATTATCGATCTGACCTTTCAGTGCAAGATAGCAGGCGGAAAAAGAAAATGAGGAAATGATAGACAATGCGTAGGTAAAAATTACGCTACCGAGAAAATTGTAATCTGATAAAAGTAAACATTATAATATGAAATGATAGAATATACGGGGTGTTTGTGCTAGTAATCGCAACAGTTGTAAGCAGAAGCTTAGTAGACACACGCCAACTTGATTTCTATTAATATTCCACGTCAAAAATGTATGTAAAACATCAATAACATCAGACTACACATTCAACATAGTCTGAACATATTTCATGACCAAAACAGATTCTCGTGTAAACGATTCCTCCATACATTTTGAGTATGTTCCTCAATTTAACTTTCGACGAAGGTCTAGATAATATATTAACAAAATTCCCGCGAATTTTTTATTCCAGATGAACCGGGTCAAAATTAGAGTGGTCACCGCAAACTACTGAAAAAATTTTGCTGCCAGGAGATCGCTGATATTTAATTTACAGTCGCATCGGAAAGTAAGTTGACACTCTTTAAAATCGCATAACTTTTTTTAAAATTGGTCCAAACGACTTGAGTTTTCTTTTAGAAGCTAGCGGAATTGGTTTTCTCGGTGACGTGTTTCGTCGAAAATAGTGAAGGTCGTTTTTTCAAATTGTTTTCCTGAGCCTGTAATGAAAATTCAAAAAACCCGTTTGTAGATCGAAGTGAATTGTATTCATGCTGAATTTTTCATCTAAATCGGTTAAGGTTGCTCTGAGCTACACGCGTTTAAAGATCGCAGAATAATTTTCAGGAACTTCGCGATTTTCGCCCTTATTCTGCGATCTTTAAGCGTTTATAGCTCAGAGCAACGTTAACCGATTTACAACTTACTTCGATCTACAAACGGATTTTTTGAATTTTCATTACAGGCTCAGAACAAAATTTGAAGAAAAAAAAACGACCTTCACTATTCTCATCGCTATTCCGACCAGTTGGAATTTCTTTCAAAACGACGAAACACGTCACCTAGAAAATTAATTCCGCTAGCTTCTAAAAAAAAAACTCAAGTCGTTTGGATCAATTTTAAAAAAGTTATGCGATTTTAGAGTGTCAACTTACTTTCCGATGCGACTGTATGTATTTACATTCTCCATCGCAAAAATTACCGCAAGTAGATTAAGATGCACACTGTCGAGCACACAAAGGCTAGTTTAACGAAGCCTTCAAGTTTCCCCCCCAAAAATTCTCGAAGATCGGCATAACCCCTTAACCACCGGGTCCACGTGCACCGTTTAATATGCGGTACAATGTAAAAGACACAATATGGGCGGTTGTAAAAACATCTGAGGTGCCTGGACAGGCATAGAATGGCAGTAATCGGTCCACCGACCCGATGGCTTGTAAAACCATATTATCCCCTGAATCTAAATCCAGTATTTCCGTGAGCATTATTCGCGAAACCGCAGCGACCGGCGTGCAGCGCGTTATTGTTTACCGGGGCGCGTTTTACTTCCCTCGATTTCAAAACAACTCGCAAAAGTGGTCCGCTTTGAGGGAAAAGTACCAGGCGCAGCGGCGGGAAAAGTTAACTTCGCCAACTGTTAAACCGCGCGAATCGATAGCAGCAGGCTTTTTTTAAATCCCGATGAACGGAGAGGAGAGATGATGCACGCGCCAGGCTAGAAATCGTACCGCGGCTACGCCAATGCGAAAAAGGAGCGCGTCTCTCTTCTATCAAGATCTCGCCAACGTGCCCCCACCCTCCCCGTATATCGTTCCCCAATATTCATTACACCGGGATTTGAATTTCGGGATTTCGTTTGAAAACCCCGCCCGCGTGAATTTGACCGCGGACCGCGTTTTCCACCGTCGACGTAGAAGCGTTTCGCGTCGAAACGGCTGCGGAATAAGAGAGAAAAAAAAATAGAGAAGAGGGTTTTTGTTCGGGGCGGTAACAAAAATGTGTACGAAAAGAAAAAAGTTCTGCAGTTAAGTGTGAGAACCTGTTCCTTTACTCTAACGCTACCTTTTTGCATGCCACGGATATTCTCTATTCGCCGTATTTCACGCCGAAAACTGTAAAACGACTCGCTGGCGCCTTTCTCTCCCACCCTCCGCCATCCCCCTATCGCGCTTTCTACCTCTCGCTCGCGTTCACGACGCTTTAGCGATGACGAGACACACACGAGTCGTCGAATCGCGTTAGAATCGCTGCGACCGGTCGCACGCTTATCCACGCGGACAGAAATAGTGATACGCGAGAAGCGGCCGGATATGTAGTGGCGAAAATTATAAATTCGCACGGCGGGTGTTGGTGACGGGGGAGTTTCAGGTCGATTACACGAGGAAGGTCAAAGATGGCCATTGTTGGTGGCAGTTCGCGGTCTTGGATTTGGTATTTCACCGGTTCCTGAGCTTTGCGGGATAAGCCGGGCCAATCTTGTCGAAGAACTTCTGGCGGTAAATGTTTACCACAGGGGAGGATTCTCCGATGACTTTGAGCTTCACGTGTGTTGTCAAGGTCATCATTCTGAACGACATTTCCCTCTAAACTTTTTGGCGCTCGGCTTTGGTTTACGAGATATTCCTAAAAAACTTGGCATAATTGTACTTTGAAATCTGCCTATGGGGCTGTCCTTAAATTACGTAAGGGAAATTTTGGCGATATCTTACCCCTCCTGCCCCCAGTATAAAAATTCGTAAGATTTGGTATTGCAACCCCTTCCTTACGTAATATATTTCACACTGAATTTGTTCAGTTATTAAAATTCTTTATAAAGGTTTATATAATTCATTCGACTCGGTTTCGAGAAATTTACACTAAAACTACTCTTCTGGAACATTAATGATAGAATTTGTATTAATTGAAAATTATGTTAAAAAATATTATGTAAGACGCTACCTGACTCCCTCCCCCTGTAAGCAAACGTAAGAAATTTGCAGTCCCCTTCCCTCTCAAAAAAACCCTTATGTAATTTAAGGACAACCTAACCCCTTGGGATTACGTTAGGGCGGGGGTGTAAAGCATGGTAGCTAATCGATGTGCGTATGTGTTAAATTCGGTAGTTCTAGTGTTAAAGTTTTTTTTGCGAATATCTCGTAAACTAAAGCCGACCGCCAAAAAGTTTAAAGGGAACATGTTCAGAATGATGACCTTGACAACAATAGCGATATTGACCTCATCGCGCGATGCTTGTAACTGCGGTCTCATTTTGAAGATCCCCAAACTCACATCGGTTCGCTACCATGCTTCACGCGCCCCCGCACTAACCTAGCCCCAACCAATACCAATACCGTCGGCTGTGAAACCATCGGTAGTTCTAGTGTTAACTGAAGCTTTTTGCGTATATCTCGTAAACCGAAGCCGAGCGCCAAAAAGTTTATAGGGCAATGTTGTTCGGAACGATGACCTGGGCAACCTGTGTCAAGGTCATTGAAATCGGAGAATCCTCCCCTAAAGTAAACATTCACCCTTCTGGCTTCTGTTGTACTTAGGGCATCCGTTAACATTCTTTTGAACTGGAAGAAATTTTTATAACGATGATTGCAATTTGTAAAAAGAAGGTAAGGACACTCTCCGGTCGAATCATCAAAAAATGTTTTTCGCACATTTTCACCCCAAAAACATCTCAAGCATGGCCAGGTAAAATTTTAGAACGAAATTCCTAACAGTACAGATTTTACAGGCAGTTGAGGGGGATTTGCAGTGTGACGGCCTTAAAAACAGCTGTTTTTTGAAGATGGATCGTGGCACAGGTATAATAGATAGAAATGTGATTTTTCTTTTACTTAATAATACAGTTATTCATCTAAAAAAAACAATCGATTTTCGTCTTGATCGAATAAACGCTTGGAAACTAGGGCGCTCACGGGCGAGCCCCCGTCACTAGATGGACGCCCTCGGCGTCAAACTTTAAGCACTTTTTTCTCGAAACAACACATTTTCACGCACTATCGCCACGTTAAAAATGCAATTCTTGAGCGGATCTAAAAATTCAAACGGGATTCTACTCGTAATTACACTGGAATCCGCGCTACCCTCTATTGCGAATTTTCACACTGCGTTTCTTTTACGAAACATTTTTCTACGAAAAAACCCATGTTGCAGGACTCTATCGTTTAAACATATGGCAATCATCGCCCAGTTGTTTCTTAACACTGCCCGAGGGTAGCGCGATAGCCGCACGTGTGTAATTAAGGAATACCTTTGGGTCTTTGATTTTGGACGATCCTGTCTAAAGTTATCGTGGCGATGGTCCAGGTCAGATGTTTTACAACGACGCAGCGCGTAATGCATATCAGAGGCAGGGGTGGGCAAAATTAAAATAAAACAATTGTTTTACACTCCACATTTGTAGCAGAATAAGGTGCAAACAGTTTTAGACCCATAGATTTTATACTTTTTTCTAGATAAAATCATGAAGCTCACCTATAGTGTGCCCTTAAGGGCAGTGTAAATATAAGAAAATGATTTCTGAGGAATGAAATGATTTGAAGTTCGGGTTATCACTGCGACAGTTTATAATACTAGGGGTGTTCCAATCGCTCTGCATATTACTTAAACCTTCTGAGAGCACAGCTGAATTGAGCTCAGAAGGATTGAAAAGTTTGGAATGTTGGAATTGTTGGAGAATCGTAAGAATTCTTTGATACACTTAAAGGCAGAAAATTAGGTTGCCTGATGAGTGACGATTTAGAGCTACAATACCATAGTATTTGAAATACTAATACCATAACTGTCTATCCCAAAAAGCTCCTACAAAATATTCTCAAGAAAAGAAATTGCTTTTTATTACTGCTACCCCCTAATCTAATTCTTCTGCTATTAAGCATTAAACCGTTAACTTTTGTTAGCCTAGTTAAAAAAATTCGTTGAACATGCAACGTTCCAACGAAAGCTTCGAGGTTGATCCACGTAATCGACAGCACTACCAATTTGAAACCCACGCCGATCGTCCGATTCTGATAGTCGATAGCAAAACGTTGGCAATTGACGCGCCGCGGCGCCCCCTGTCGAGTGCATCGATTTTGCGGAATTGAAAAGCCGCTGATCGCAAAATAAGATAACGTCGCGAGACGAAACAGTATCCTCCACGAAATCCCGCGTCCCTACGCGCGCTCAATTAAACGAACCGTTTCACCTTCCTTCAACATCGTCGTAATAATCACGCGGGGGCACTGCGTAAGATTGAGGTTGGAATACAGAAGTGAGAAAAGAAGGCACGATCGCAATGCGCGCGAAACAATACGGTGAACGTGAATGGAATTCGCCAGAGTCACTGTATCAAAACACGCACCGTAGTGAGGGGCGTAGGCTTGAACGCATTCAAACAATTCAAGAGCCCGAATCTCCGAATAGCTTTTTCCTAATTCGAGAACCGGATCCCTTCGAGTACGTCCAAGAATTTCGGAATTCTTCTACAGAGTCTTGAACGCAGAAGAATGTCTCCCGCTGGAAAATCTTTCACTGCCTCGAGGCCATCGCTACGTCCCGCGAGATCTTTCTAACAAGGGAAGATCCCGAACCCGGATATTCAAAAAAATCTGAAACTCTGCGAATATGTTGGGAATATCCTCCTGATACAACCCAATTTTTGTTTGCTGCCCAAGTTCACTCGAAGGGGGTGAAATTAACCCCTGAAAATCCGGTTATTTTCCGATTTTGTGTTATAACTCGTGAACTGTAAAATATTTTTTTTCACCAAATGGTAGATCTAATTAAAAGAAGTAACTTTTATCTGGAAATTTATTTTCTATCTCTTACAGTTCGCGAGTTATAACACAAAATCGGAAAATAGCCGAATTTTCAGGGGTTAATTTCGCGCCCCTCGAGTAAATTTCTGCAGCAAAAAAAATTGCGTTGTACTCAGGAGGAAATCCCCTACATATTCACAAAGTTTCAGAATTTTTTGAATTTCCCTGTTCGGGATCTTCCCCTGTAAGTCGCGGGGGGTAAATGACACAGCGATGGCGAACAAAAAAAAAGGAAATGTAAACTCACCTTCCATCCAGCGCTGCTGTTGCTCTCCCCTTTCTCCCTGAAGTAAGGAATATTCTGCATCATCCATTCGTAGATCTGTGATAGGGTCAACCGTTCGTCGGGGGCGCTGGTAATGGCCTGGGTGATGAGATCGGCGTAACTGTGATTCCCCCAGGCGTTCCGCCGCGACGAATTCTTCTTGACCGGAATCAGGCCGGTTCCCTGGCCCGCGATCGAGCCGTGTTGGGATGTCGCGGCACTATCGACGCCTTCGGCGCCCTCCTTGATGGCCGACACGCACGGCACCGCGTTCCCCTCGATGTACTCCTCTCTTGGCAGCGGCCACGTGTGCGACCGTGCTCTCGGCCGAGGCTCGAACCCGCTCTCAAGGTCATACGGTACCCCCTGCTGTGGTGGCAGCCCGGTCTTCGATCCCGACGTGGAAACCGGCACCGAGTCCATCATGTAACATTCCTCCGTGTACTCCACTTTGACCACGAGCACCCCGCGAGGTGCTTCCCACCGACAGATATCGCCCTGCCTAACGAGGGATCGCGGGTAATCGACCAAACAGTCGATGCCGCGCCGAGAGGACGGGGCTCTCGATGCTCCTAACACTGCCACTGCTACGGATCGACGGCACTGGTCGGTATCGGCGAGCCGAAATCGGGGCCGGGATCACTCGAGGCGCGAGCGATTCCGCCGTTTCGCTGCTCTCGCGATCGTCTTCTCACTTGGCCTTCTAATTCCGCGCCACAACCGACGCGGGCAGTGGGTACGCTGTTATCTATCACTCGCGAAAAGACCGCGGCGGAGGGCGTGCGACGACGGGGGACCGCGAAAGAAATCGGAGTGCCGCGCGGATCAGCCGAATCGAACTCTCCCACAACTGGCAGCGGACCGACCGAGAATACACTGGGTACGTTGGTACTGCGTGTCGCGAGTGAACGATGGAGAAAGAGAGAAACCGCAGGGGCGCGAGTGAGAGGCGCCGACGACGGGAGAGGGGGCAGACCACGTGGTCAAACTCTCTGTTTACAAGCCGCGCCGTCGGTCACGTGGCCATGTTTTGATAGAGAACTTGGCCCACTGCGAGTAGAGGATCCGCGACTTTGTTGTCCCACGTTGCGAGCGCGGCGCGTTCCTGGGAAATGTTTCGGTGAGCCGAGCGGTGGGGCCGTTGAAATATCATCGATCGGACCGATGATCCTCGACAAGCTCTCTGCCGTTCGTGGACCACTTATCTTCCTACTGTTCATCGATCCTCCCCCGATGGTCCTTTCCTCCTGGCTCCTTCCAGGTTGGCCACCGTCGGGTTCTCCCGTCTCCTCCGGGGATTAAACTGATCGGGATGATCGGAGCGTCGCTGCACTTCCGGCGCGCAGTTGCTGCACGGATTCGAGCCGGCTGGTTCCCGCTTGGCAGACGCGACTAACGTTGGGAGCGTGCACGCAGCGAGAGACTATGCCCCGGAACTTTATCGCCGTCGTATCAGACACGCGCACTCTCGTGATTACTACGGAAATCAAATCACCTTCCTACTGCGTGCAACTTGCCGGCAAGGCAGCGCGGCGAATACTGACGAATTCTTTTAGCCGGCGCGGCGACCGGAACTGACCGAGCGGAGCCGAAGTCGCGAGAAGTGAATTCGTGGCGCCTGCCTCCGCGCGTATACGGGAGAGACGAGGAGGAAAATCACGAGCGTCGGAACGCCGCGCCAGAGAAAGAAGGATCGCGCGGGAGCGAGCGAGAGAGACTGGCAGCTCCGACGAGACAGAGAGGGAAGAAAGAGGGAGATCACGGGGCATAGCGAACGAGCGATCTGGTGGGTGGTTCGACGGCGCGGTAGGGGAAACGGGGAAGGTGGGGGCGAGCTGGCGATGTTGGCGTGAAGGAGAAGAGCGCGGCATGCGAGCGAGCTGCCCGGCAAAGAGGTTAGCGGAACGCGGGAGGGAGAAGGAGGCAATGGTCTGGAATGAGCTGGACGGGGTTGGGAGGGAGAGAGACGAGCTACTCGAGGGAGGGAATCGGGGAGGGCAGCGTGGTCGGTTAGATCGAAAGGGTGGGCGGGGAAAGGGGTACGTTATGCCCCAAGGGCCAGACACTGTTCTCCATGCAGGGGCGAAGAGAGGGAATTCGCACGCGGCCACCTACCCCTGCTAATGGGCGTTCAATTCTCTTTCTCCCTCTCCTCTATCAGTTTTCGAATAATTTTCTTACGCACAGAAAGGATGTCGAAGGAAATGCGAAACGCTTTTTCGGGACCGATCCTGTAACCATAATGAAAAGTTCGCACGAACACGCGCTCGATAAACTTTTGTTCTGTCGTTATAAGCGATTTTTTAGGTATAGGGGAACCAGTCTTACAGGGGAAGATCCTGAACCCTGAAATTCAAAAAAAAATATGAAACTTTGTGAATATGTAGGGAATATCCTGCTGATTACAATGCAATTTTTGTTTACTGCACATATTCAGTCTAAAGGGGTGAAATTAACCCTTGAAAATTCGGCTATTTTCCGATTTTATTTTGTAACTCGCAATCTGTAAGAGATAGAAAAAAAGTTTCGAGACAAAAGTTACTTCTTTTAATTAGGACTATTTATTTGGTGACTTGCAGTTAGCGAGTTATGACAGAAAATCGGAATTTAAGGGGTCAATTTCACCCCCTTAAAGTGAATTTGGGCAGCAAAGAAAAATTGCGGTGTAATCAGGAGGAAATCCCTTACATATTCGCAAAGCCTCAGAATTTTTTGAATTTCCTGGTCCGGGATGTTTCCTTGTTAGAAGTGCACCCCGAGTTGTAGGAGGGAGTGTAATACTTCTTTAAAGCTGTGTACAGTTCTAGGGGTAATGTTTAAATAACTTGGAATTTTATTTGGGGTTTCCAGTGACAGATCTTGGGAAATATAGTATTCTGAACGAACTTAAAGTAGAGTAACGCGCAGTTCTATGAAAATTCCGAATCGTTATTAAAATTATATTCTGAATGTTTCCTTATAGATGAAACGTTGTAAGGTAGAACTATAGGCTTTGAAATTATAATACCAAGTAGTAATAATAAACGAAGCGTTTGAAGTGATAAAATGAAGGTGGTATTGACACCCGCTATAAGAACCAATTAAAAAATCGGAGTATGTATGCGTGGTGAAAGTTTAATGTTACGAATAGTGGTCATTATTATCTGTAGAAATATTCGTGAGAATTTTTTTAACAAAAAGTAAAGAATATTTCTCCTCACAAATTCTTCTTTCCTCAACATCTCCTCTATGTTTTTTCCCCATAATTTTCAATGTTCTTGGCGAAGTTATTAATAACTTTAACGCTCCTATTGATTTTTTTGTAATTTCTAGACCTGAAAACTGTTTTTCCTTCGAAGAATTATTTCAATGCCTGAGGGCTTCTATAACTTTGAAAAGTTTTGCTTCTTAGTACATTCGTTAAGTGTTTCGTGATTTTTCAGATGTTCAAATTTCCATAAATTCGATTAATATTTGAAGCTAATGAAAATTTTCTAAGTAATTCCAGTAGTGTTGATCTGATCGTTAGACACACTGTTTTAAGCAAGTTGAGGCTCGTTATTACCCTCGATTTAATTTAGTGGCGCAGCGCTTGGCCGAGTTTTATGTTCTACGCTCAACCTTCCGCTGTTTTGCAAATGTTAACGTCATCGCTGAAGACTAAAGGAGAAGCTCGACGTTATCAGAAACTTTCGTTGACCTCTTGCGATATTTCGGCGCAGTGTGCGTGAAATAATGAAGGTTAACGAAATACATAAATTCCGAATTGCTGATTGCAGTGTTTTCCATGATGTAAGGATATAAGGTGTGCTCTTGCGCGTCCTTCGAGATTAACAAATAACACGCCCTTCCCAGGATCCTCGATATTGGGTTGTCAATCAATAGTGTAGAATTAATTTCTCAACATATTGATAACGCGTCTGCGCACTTCCATATGCACTCGTATACAAAAAAAAAATAATAGTAAAAAAAATAGTAAAGGTCGTTATTTTTAACTTTTTTGTGGGCCTGCAATGAAAAGTAAAAAAAAAATCATTTGTGGATTGAAGTAAGTTGTATACATGCCTAAAATTTCATCAAAATCGGTTAACAAAATTCCTGAAATCAGCGATTTTCGACCTTATTCTGCTATCTTTAAACGTTTATAGCTCAGAGCAACGTTAACCAATTTTGATGAAATTTTAGGCAGGTATACAATTTACTTCAATCCACAAATGTTTTTTTTTTAATTTTGATTACTGGCTCACAAAAAAAAGTTTAAAAAACGACCTTTACTATTTTTTTTTTGCTATTCCGACCGATTGCATTTTTTTCAAAACGACGAAACACGTCACTTAGCAAACTAATTCTTCTAGCTTCTAAAAAAAACTCATGTCGTGTGGACCAATTGTAAAAAAAGTTATGCGATTTTAAAAGTTGTAAACTTTCTTTCGTCCGCCACTGTACATATTTTAATATGGCGTAAAGTGGAAATGCACAGTAAAATACGAAAATGAGCTGCTAAGGGAGCACACCTTATATCCTTACATGATGGTGTATTCCTAAGCAGTGGCGGATTTAAGCAAAAAGGCCCAGGTGGCAAACGTTCTGAGGGTCCTATTTTGGGGGAAACTGAAGATGTAGTTTATTAAAACCGGGCCAAGTGTAGTAGTACGAAAAAAATGTAGTGTTTGGATACCTATACCTAATCATAATTTTTTTTATGGAGATGGGGCCTTGCGGGTGCCTTCTGTGCAGGGGCCTAGGCGGCAACTGCTTATCAGCCACCCTGTTAAATCCGCGACTGTTCCTAACCTTTTGTGGCTATGATCAAAATTTTACCGTTCCCATTGTTAACCCTCTAAATCCATGCCATGTTTATACTCATTACCGAGCTAGAGGGTGGCCCTCCATTTTCGAAAATCAGTGTAACGCTGCCCTATTATACTAATGTGAATACGCTAACAGCACGAATAAACATTTTACAAAAGGAGAAAGAAGAAAGCAAAATATACACGCGATCGCTGCAAAACACAATAACCCTTACGAAAATTACTACCTCGGAATGAAAATTACTCTAGTCCATTGTATGAAATTGAATTACAAAAGGTTCTGCGAATTGGAAGGCCCGATGTTCAAGCGTATGGATTAACCGAAAGTATAGAATAGTAGTCTTAGTGTACAATGGAAGAATGGAGAACGGCATCGACGACGTTTGACAGTTTTTTACATTTCCTCTGTTAAATAATTGGCTGATATTTAGAGTTAGAATTCGTTTTAACGTTCCATCATTTAGATTTCACAAAAAAAAAAAAAACAGAAAGGTGGAGAGACGAAATGGTCTATCGTAAGCGAGTCATTCGGAACTTCTGGTGCGAAATTTTATCGTGTGAAATTGCACATGCTGGGCAAATTAAAGAAAGAAGGGAAGCTACTGGCAACTCTTATCCATTAGATCTACGTGAAAAGAGTAAGGTTGAGCTCGTACTATCAATTACGTCACCCCAGTTCTAAAGCTTACTTTACACCAAATCGAATCAAGACGCTTGGGGTAAAATTTGTTACGTTAACGACCAGTGAATTTGTTCTGGAATAGATTAGTCAGAGCAATAGGAAGTATGTTGAATGTTATTTATTTTGGTCCTTTAGCAGTTAGTTATTAGAATATATAGTTGTATTTAAAATGGAAGTAAAGTGGAATTGAAATGAAAAGTATTTATATTGATCAAGTCGTGTGACACACCACTGAGCAGATTTACATAAAATTATTCTTGAGGAATCATCTGTTATACTTCAGGAAAATGTAAGGTATACGACAATACTTTCATCGTCTCTTTCCTATCAATCGCCTTCCTTCATCGTTTCCCTCTGCCACACAAAGAATTCCCAACTTTTCGATAAACAAAAACTACTATTATAAATTTTTACTGCAAATATCTTACACTCTATACGCAAGATATTTCCGAAATTATTATTACACGAGCTCTTTTTTTTTAACATTTATAAATATAAAATAAAATAAGAAGTATCAAAAATACGTCATTAAATTTCAAAAGAACGTCAACTCAATACTTCCCGTTTGAATTTTAAACAACATTTGCTCACCGCTGCTCCTGTATTTACGAAGTTAAGAAACCGAGCAAAGTTGAATTTAAATTCACGTCACGCTAATTTAAATAATACCGCGAATCTGTGTTGCCAACAGCCACTAAGTTAGCGACTCAAAGAGAACCTTGTCCCCCGTCGCTGCCGCAAGTAAGCTTCCCTTCCTTACCTACTGCTTCGAAAAGTCCGCCCTCATTCCTTCCCATGCACAGGTACAACAGAAACTATAGAGGTACCGACTCCAGAGCGATCTCCGTCAGCCAGGTGCAGTTATCCCATACCTGCACCAGATGGCTGATCGGTAGTGGCGCCTTCATCGGTCTCGAATTGAATGAGCCTAACCGAACAACGGTTCGGCGACAGGACGGAAGGCCGGCCGGCACTTCGCGTACCGTCGTCGCGTCGCGCGGACGTTCGATCTGCGTTCGTTTGGGCCTGTTTCCCCCTCCCCGTAACTCTGCGACAGTATGACACCCCTACCTACCACCGAAAGCTCGCACCTACCACTCCGCGTATTAGTCGCAACAAATGCCCAAGAAGGCCCAACGCTCCTACTTTCAAACTAACCGAGACCCAAGTGCCTACCGACGCAGAAGCGCCCGCGTACCGGTTGTCCCCAATGATGCGCTCCGAAATAACCGATCTCGAGTCACGGCGCCAAAGTGCAGAACAGTGTTGTTGAAGTGTTGAGTGCCGCTGAAAGAAGGTCCCCGGCGGTAGTAGTCGCATATAATGGGGCGGTGTGGTTCGCTGATGGGACATTCGTGCGGGATCGTGGAAAACCTGGCGCTCGACTCGATCACCGGCGCGAACGATCTATCCGAGCGCGCCGCGACCTGGTGACGATAGAGACCGCGGTGTCCCGTGCTCCGAGCGGCCGTCGCAAGGCTAACACGTCGTACCTCGAAAGGCCCGGTGTTATGTGTGAAGGTGTGCCGGTTACCACGCCGAGGAATCATGCCGTTCGTGCTACGGAAGGTGGAACCGCGCTATTTGTGCCGCGGACACGTGCCGGCGGGATCGGCCCCGCAGGGCTGGCCGGTGGGCGCCGAATTGGAGGCGGTGGCGAACGGCGCGCTGACCACCACCCTCAAGCAGCTCGCGACCCTTCTCACCACCGCCGAGGACATATTCGCCGAGCTGACCGCCGAGCTGACCGCGGTCGCCGATCGGAGCAGCCGCCTCCGGCAGAGGATCGACAAGGTCGAGGAACGTCTCGCAGCCGTCGACCCGAAGAAAGTACCAGTCCGTGAGTACCATTCCGTTCACCTTCGCTAGCGCGCGTTTCCGCCCGATCTTATCGGTGCAACGGCGGACAAGCTGCCCGTTGTACACGGAAAACTTGGACGGTCGGTAAGGGAGGAGCTGCCCGCCGCGAAGGCTTCTCGGAACCCGAAGTGCCGCGCGCGAAATCGATGGAGTAGAGTAGCGGACCGAAGGACTGTTGCTACTTCCAGGTTTACTCAGTGGCAGGGGGCTTGTTTGCCGCGCGTCACGTAGCGGGGGATGTTTTTCTTCGAGGTTGAGGCAGGATATGTTGATCCGTTTGCGGCAATGTCGGGTGGAGTTGAGAGATAGCGTTGTTTAGGTATGCCGGGAATCTTGAGAAATGGGATTTTATTCTTCTTTTATTCTGATCTCATCTAATGAGAGTTACGTATATGGGATTCGCGAGGCACTAACGAAGTGTAGTTTTTCCTTGCTTAGCCATTCGAGGGATGTAGTCGTAGGAATATGGAGACTTAAGGAAATGGAGTAAGAAAGAGATGTAATAAGGATAAATGGGTAAATCACCTCTGACGACATGTGTAATTTGGAAAAGAACTTTATCAAATTGGTTTGTTTTCTGTGACGTTCTTCCAGTTGGCAAAACCGCTGCGCGTAATCGAATGCCACCGACTGTGTGATCTAACAGCATTGTATTATAAGCAAGGCTTGTATTTACTAATAAGCGTCTGAATGCAGGCCTAGAACAATGGGAGTCGAATCTGAACATTCCAATCGCTGAATTATTGCTTGAGGATAATGCCACTGTGGATTATCGTTTGTCTACTTTATTCTTCTACTTCTTCAGGCACGCAGTCATTATCTTCATACTCACTCCTTCAAATGAAATAGGATAATAGTTCAAACAGGAAATAACTACGAAGTGAAAATGACTGTTGTTTGAAACAATACGCCAAATGGTCTGGTGAGCGACATAGAAGGCTTCGTTTCAAACGTTGCAAAAGCCGGGAATCCACCTGGAACCTAAGCTAAGCTATGCTATGTATTAGCTTAGCTTTTGGTGGAAACGGTTGCATAGGAATGCATTGAAGCTAATTTTTTTAAAACGTAACATGGCATAGCATAGCTTAGCTTCTAGGTGGATTCCCGGCTTAAGTGTTGTTCTATTTTGCTATGCGAGGATGGAAAGTCTTTGATGTAAAGTATCACTTCAGGGTGCACTTCGTGTGTTATCAGTTTCTGTCCAGAGAGGAATTTATCATCATAAAGTTATTTTGACTTCACGTGGAAGTTGCTCCTTTTAGAGCAAGCTATACCTTTCCACGAACACTTATTTTTCTCCCTAATATAATGAAGTAATTTTAATAAAAAGCAGAAAGAAAATTATTTCCTTTGCTGATTTGTGCATTCCGTAACATTCGTTTTCATTAAAGCTGAAGTATAATTTGACTAGTATATATGTGTGTTCAACTGAAATCATAAAGATAAATTATTACTTCAATGGATTCTCTGTTGTTCCCCACTGCACCTGCAGTGTTTTGATATAAAAATACGGTGGACCGAGTTAATAGAAGCTGACAAGCACAGACAGATTTTACACGAATATAAATATTCATTACAGCAGGGCGGACTTCATTTAACTGAAGCCAAATGTTATTTCACGCCTTAATGTCCGTACGAAATTTCCATGCTAACCAGAAATTTATCTTCATGTACATTAAACAGCATGCAAATATGCAATCGGTTATCACGCCGTCATTCGGTTATTTAAATACTTCTTATTCACTGCTTAAACATCTCCATTATCAAGCACGTCCTCGTTAATCGATTTCTTTATTCACCCTTAAAAGTCACAAATAAACAAAGCATCATCTCCAGCCAGACACAAAAATTTAAAATATTTGATCCACCATCGGCTTCATAATTTAACATCTTAGCTAGTATTTACCATTTATCAATAACCATTCTTCATAAAAAAAAAACTCATTCCAGCGCCAAAAATTTATTTTTTCATCACAATACCCTTCCAACCCCGCTAAGCGCAGAAATTCAAATGTCCCGAAAGTCTACTTATCACCGCCACGAGTATTTTCCTCCGCCACAAGCGTTCAACGTCAGTACAACTTAATCAGACCTACTAAACGCCGCAACTAGGTCTCGCCTCGAGTCTGTGGAAACGAATCTCCCGGCGGAAAGTTCAACCGCTGGAACGCGTCTTTATTATCCCACCCAGAAGTCGCTTAAATGCTAGCCGACGTTGCCTCGCTCGGCCAGCCGCACAATGCACCGAAAGTGCAAAGCCTAGTCCCGATGCTTAGGCCGCTAAACAGCCAGGATCCCTGTGTACCGTTCAGCGCGGCAGGATTCGAAGGCTGCCTCCCCTCGCATTAGCATTCCATTCGCCAGTGCATCAGCGGCGTTACGTCGATTGCTGAGCTTCCTCGGCAATCCTTTCTTTCTACCTGGGCCGGGGAATCGTAAAAGACGCTCCTCGCTGATTTCACAGGCCAGACTTCGGCGAGAGGGAAGGAGCGCATGGGGCGAGAAAGAGATAAGCAAGGACGGGCGCACACGGGCGACGGCGAGAAGAGTGAAGGGGCGAGAGGGGGAGTGAGAGAAGTGGAGGGGAAGTATCGCGGAGACCCACATTACAGGGAAAACGCTCCGGGTTACCTGGCCTACCGTGGGAAACGGATCTCGATGCCGAAAGCGAGTTTCACCTGAGGACGAAGGATTAGCCGTCTCTCGTGGCACAATCTTACAAAGAGACCCCTTGTTCTCTAGCCGCGCGCCCTGGGATAAGACGGACGAGCTTCCGTCGGATAAAAAACCGCTGCCAACGAGAACGTTAACGACACCTTCGTCCCGCGGAATGTCTAATTATGGACGAAGTAAAGGCCTGAGTGATTAATTGTCGTAAGAAATTCGCCGGAGGAGTTTCATCTGCTGGATTCTCTGCTGTAGGTGGATCGGTAGCGTCCTGTGACTTTCATCGTGCCAGTTGGACTCGAGAAGGCATACGCGTCGTAACATCTTCTGACGTCCGCACGCAATCGTGTAATCTCGTGATTCGAGCAGAACGATGTTTTGTTTTAAATATCTCGTTTATTATCGAGCAGACGCTCTACGTATACTGCCGGACAGGGAACGAATTGGGACAGGGTAAAATTTCACTTATAGCTCGCTGCACATTCGTTTTCGCTCTAGGCTCACCTATTCCAATTACTCTTCCGTGCAGGACTGTCGATCATCCTTAATCCCCACTCGTACCATCTCCCCGTCGTCTCGCTCGCACTCGCATTCACTTCCATGTTGGTGGTCTTACGCAAGCTTACCCCCTCTCGCACTGTCTACCGACAAAATATTATCACATCCTCCAGAATCATATTCTTTTAAAACATCCTCCACCTACGTACGAAGACTGATCAGTTGCCTTCGCATCCCCGCGTTGTTACCAGCAAAATGGCCTTGAAGAGCCAGTCGATTTCGCTCAGACTACACAGCGCTTCTTTCCATGGGCGCCCGCGTCGACGCTGGTGCTAATTAACCACCCCTTCTCGAGCAATCACTTCAAAGAGGCCGTAAAACCAAGGAAGCGGTGGTAGGGTTTATTAGCCCTGACTGCGAAACAGCGAACCCAATGTTCCTCGGCCCCAACCACGGACGATAGCCTTTCTGATCGCCGTCACGCTAGACGCGCCCTTCCGACTGAATTTTTCCGACGCGTCCTGCCGCTCGTCGCAACCAGGAACCGCGTGCTTTCGTTTCGACCGTGTCCTGCCCTGGAAATACGATCTCGCACGGGCAGCTATCTCGCTCCTTCACACGCTTCCGCGTCTTCCAGCCGCGTCCCTGCCCGCCTTTTCCCCCCGAGTTTGACCCTTTATTCCCCGGCCACGGCGAAAGATCGAACACCCTCGACCGCGAAGTATTACCACGTTACCGGTCGAGCATATCAGCCGCGTATTACCATGCACGACTGTATCCAGTAACAGCCAGCGGCGGTTCTGTTCGCTGTTGCACGACGGAACGGGCCTGCAGGTCGTGGTAGACGGCGTAAAATGCATCCTACGGCTTCCATCGGCAAACAGCTGAGGCTTCTTCCTACGATCGGGGCCCCTAACCCCCCCGAGGGAACTCTCGAGTCCCACAGGTCTCTCTCTCTCGAGGCGTCTCTTCAGAGATCGCCCCTCGTGGAGAGCGCGGAGACAGCTGACTGGTCAGGTACCCCGGCCATCGACAGGCCATCCCAGGCTCTCCCCTCGTCCCTGGGTCTTTTAAATTCCCAGAGATTTTCCGTCCCACCAGATCGCCGTCTCGATACCACCTTATCCAGCCACGCGGACGCAGGCCACCTTTAGATCGCTCGTGCAGATCCGCTGATGGTTTACGCAGTGGACAGGCGTCCGACTGGTGCATAGCTCTCGCATTGCGCAGTTTACACGCGGTAATGTGGCCGTTTCAATTAAACGCGCTGCGTTCGCAACCACGATTATCCATATCGTTCGCGGCTGGGCTTTGACGTAATGGAAAACGTGCTCGGCGTCCTAAGCAGCCGATAATTACCCCGGTACACGTGCAGTTAATTAATCCTCCGTAGACCGTAATTCCGATCCAGCGTCTTGTACGCGGTGTCCTGCGCGGCCGGGCTTCGATAAATATTTACCTCGGCCTCCCTTGATATTTGTGTTGTTCGCGTTCGTCCTTCGTCGTTATTTGCGACTGGGAGCTCCGCGCTGGCTCTCTTCGCTGGTGGTCCAGGTTCGCTCGAGTTTGAACGCTCTCGCGGCTTCGCGCCCCGGGGACGCGCATGCGTGCGCAGACGCACCGTGGTTCGGAAATGTTTGAGTTGGAATCGCTGGAGGATTATTAATGGTAGAGGATATGAGCGCGTACGGTGTTTCTTGGCTTCTTCATGGAATTACGATGCATCGGCATTCGAAAGTATCGGCAACCTTGAACCCTCCGAGGCAGGTACCCGCGCTGGGGATATAGGTTCTCGTAAAATCGCAGTGTCTGTACCTTCCCACTGGGAATATCGTGTTCAGGGGGAAGAATATGTCAATACAAACGTATCGTTTGCTCTGTGTGCTGAGGTCATGTTTGTTGCATGTGTTAAGCAGTTTCTTTGTCTTGCTTTGTTTGACGATGCGTTTTTTACACGGTTGACAGATGCTTTAGAGGAGGATGAGGAGGAAATTACACACGATTCAGGTGATTGTTTACTCGATGATGTAACTTCCGTGAAAGTTTTACCACTTGTCAACTAAACTATGCGCTAGGTTCATTTACATTTGCAGAACCTTCTTTTATGCGCACAATACACTTAACGATTTGACAGAAATTTTATTTGCACTCAACAAATTGCAGTAGACGTTACGGATAAAAGAATGGAGCTGTCGTTCGTCTTCCATTATTCCTTTCATCCCTTACCGTAGGCTGGCTTCCATGTCGCGGATAATACACGAAGACATCCCTCTGAAACGAACACCTCGCCCTCGACAGTAGTTTCGGTTACACTTCGGCCTAGTTATGCAGAAAAATACCAACCCTCAATGTTCTGAAACTGGGTAAATTTAGTTTGAGGATTTTAATTATTAAAGAAAAGTAGCTTTATTTGCACTGAGTATATTTTGTTTCTTGTTATTATTTTACCATGCTTTTTAATTGATTATTTAATAGCGAGTAGTATAATTAATATTATTTTAAATATTCTGTAGTGTTTTGTTTTTTAAGCCTAAAATGAAACTTCAGGTAAACCTGGTACGGTTGCTAATTTTGTATAAAATAAAGATCACAAAATTATGAGATCCGTACTGTGTTCAACTAATTTTTTGTCATTTGGGGGTGGCAGCTTTCTGCATAGACCCACTTATGCCACACTGTACGCTTACAACCGCTGCATAGTTACCTTTAAAAAGAAAAGTGAATTCCATCCGCCTCGTTCTCCATCACTTTACGATCGAAAGATCGAACGGCGTAGCGCATCGTGGTCAGTGTAACTGCAAGGGGAAACAGTGGAGCAGAAGAGGCTCGTCGAGGTTGACGTAAGAAGAAATTAAACGCCACGCTTGGATGAAGCGGAAATAGAAAGTTCTTGAGAAACTGGTGCGGCCGATCGTGAATGTGGGCACTGGAAACGTGGAAGTTGTTCGATAGACTTCATTCAACCGCTCCGCGCGGTGTATACTTTACGTGTAAACGTGCATTTAGCCGTGGCGGAGCACTCGATCATCCCCAGAAGATAAACGCAGCGGAACGCTTGCGGCCGGTGGCAGGTGGCGACGAACGTGCCTATGACGTTACATAAGGATATCTTGTAATTGCGTACCTGTTATGTTTGCGTTATACGGTTTCAGACGTTTCTATGACGGTAACACGATCGTGCTCAGCGAACGCGGCATGCGTTTCGTGTAATAAGGTGCCCTTCTTCAACGAGTTAGAGTTAGGGGGTCTGGAAGGTGTCTACCACTGTGCGAATTATTAGCTTGCGCTCAAGGTGGTCGCGTAATAATATAGGTACCGTTTCAACAAAGTTTCTAGCCCAAAAAATTGAAGTTATTAAAAGTTTAATATGTGGGGTAATATATTCGTTGATACCATAGTTTCTCTTTGAAAATTTCCTAGTGCTTAACTACTTAGGAGGAGTGAAGAAGTGTCAGGTGTTCGAATTCTTCGTAGAGTGGGAACGAGAATTACATACTTCGTATTATGTAATTGGCATTTCTAAAAGAAGCTCCAAGTTATAAATTACGTTGTCTTTGCCCAAGCTAGAAACTGGTTCGATCGCAGTTGCTGCTATCCTGTTGCACTATTGAACCGGTGAGATTGGCAGTAGGTTTGTTTCACGCTTACATACACTGCGAAGTATGATCGTTCTACTTGCGTGTTTTATCGTCAGACGGATCTACAATACTTTTGTCATCGCGTTTGTGCTATTAAATTTTCATGCCGCGGATCATGCGGAATGGGATTTTTGTTGCATTCGCTGCTTTCATTTTTTTTTTTTTCATCATTCAAAGCAAGCACTTTTACTGTCAAGGAACACGAGCACCGGTACCATGCTAATTACCGTATAAATTAGAAAGTACCTTTGCGGCGAATATTACATAAGTGAAGAAACTTTCAGGGCTGAGTTGCGGCGAATTGAAAACCTTTTTTACCTTTAACCTATCACTTCTTCCCCGTAAACCTTAATTGGAACTCGCGCATGGAGCCGACCCAAGGGGATTTTACTGATGCTGGCACTATGTTGCAGTTGCTCGTGTATTTTCTCCGCCCGTGATACAGCTCAATTTCATTTTAAATTAGTTTCTTTCCTCGCGGCTTGTGCACATTCCGGCGCTATAAAATAAATTGATTTCCGTCGGTAAGCAAATTATTCTTGCTCCTTCTACGATTTCTTCTCCGCGCCAAACTTCTTTTATGCTCGTCTATTTTATTCTATTTATTGAAGGCACAAACGTTGATCGCGATTTCTACAGTGTTCAATAGATTGTTACACACGACGTTGGGCGAACTAAAATAATTTTACAGCTGTCAATGACTTACAACGTGGTGGTAAAGAATTTGCAAAAAGAATTTACAGTGGAGGTGAATTAAGAAGAATAATTTATTTTCACAAATACTATAAATACTACAAGTACTACAAATACAAATATTACAATTATTACAAATATTACAAATACAAAAAAAAAAACAAATACAAATACTACTTCTTTATTGTGACATAGATCATTGAAAATCATAAAATTTTGTATTCACCTTTTTTTCTGTCATCACGATAATATGAAAACTCATATTACCAGATTTCTTTGGAGCAGTGTTTCCATCTCTATCCCCGTTTCATTATCGGAACAAAAAATAGGTGTGTAATTAGAAGCATCTGAACTATACTTCTGCAAAGTGACAGCCACTTTTGAACTTCCTTTCTGGGGAAAACGGCTGACCCGAGCCACGTGCCCTCCACTTGCGAGTGAGATCATGCATCAGGCGGAACGGGGCAATGAATTGCAGCGCGAAAGGACGAGAAAGTCAGTTGCAAACAATAAGTAATAGCTGTCGTGCAAATAATGCCAGTGTAGTAGATTAGCTCTGCTGTCTCTATGACACCATCTGCGACATTAGGCGTCTGAGCGACTCCGTCGAGTCGCTGGAACGATAATTACGACCTGGGTAGGGTCTGTCTTCTGTTGTGCGCCAGATCGACGGCACGTTACAGTCTCCAGACGAATCTATACACTTTCAAGCTAACAGTTTCTTTAAATCGCCTAGTCACGAGCAGGAGAAAACCTGCGATTTCACTGCGTCTTGATATCGTGGACGATCGAACGGCGAGACCGGTAATTTTCTTGCGCCATGCAATCACGCGAATCCTCGAAACGCGATAGTCTTATAATTACAGAGACCTGGACGAAATGAGCAATCACTGCGTTTACACAAAGTTTGCGAGGCATCTCTTCGGAAGGAGTTGCAGGTTCGCGATAACATGGAGGAAAGTAATCGTGATTTTTAATGAAAAGAGATTTCTTATTCAGGTACCTACAATCTCTCAGGAGCTAATTCTGCTTGCTCGGAATTGCGTAACTAATCTAGAATCATGTATTACCTATGAAGTAATTAGAGTAACTTTTAATTTTATACACTTTAATTTTTAATTTATAAGATCCCGAAGAGGTTGCTTTATGTATCTATTATAAATAATGCGGATAGGAAATTTGTCTTGATATATAAGTAACTAAGTAGTTCTACTACTCGGCTTCGCCCGAAATTTATATTCTGATTTTATACAAAAAAAATTTGTTTACTTATTTTTGGTGAAAATAGTCACGTTCATCTGGATTAGCTGGGCATAATGAGCCGGGACACATTTCGTGACCCCAGAATTTACCGCGCCAAAGTTTTCAGGCGACAGACAAACGCACAAACGCTTTCTGCTTTATATATTAAGATATTAATGATACCTTTAACAAAATGTTTATTTCGCGTGTCTTAATTCAAAGGCTTTTACTATTCGCTTTAATGGTAGCGCAGAATATAAAGTACACCAAATTTAATGTTCCCGTAACTGTGGTGCGACTGAATATACACGGTCGAAGCTTTTGGCACGTTTTCAGCTCGAATGTCGTAACACAGCGAAAAAAGATCAGGCGAAAGTTGCTGAACAGAGAAGGTATTAAATTTGTTACCCTCCTGGGCACTTTATGTTCCACTTCGTCGGTCGTTTTTAGGGTAGTCGGGGTGTACCTACAGGATGGTCCCAGGATCTCACGAACCTTAATCATTAACCGTTATGTTAACCTTAATTATTAAGCATTCTGTATAATTATAATTTATTTATCTACCACTTGAATAAAAAATTCTAATAACTGCTCGATAACAGGCAGGTGGTCGTTAACCTCTTACGATCCTCCGTCCACAGTGCCTGGGCATCGATTTTATTCCAACTACATAGTCCTGTATCCACACTGTCTAGACATGGTGTTTGTGTTCTATAAAGATATTTCCCTACTTCGTACTACTTTACTTAAAAGATATGCTACATACGTACCAACGTTCATTCCTCATGAATTTCCGCCAATTCAATTCCCACCTGCTGCAACAGACTTTGACGAATATAACGAAAAATCAGAGAGGGTCATCCTAGACGCTGCACCACGCATCATCAACTATTCTCCCCAATTAAAATCGAAATCACCCCGACGCCCGGCGTTCCTGCCTCAGCAAACGAGGCGGAGAACTGTAAAACTTGATCGCGGAGAGCTGCACGCTCGAGCAACGGCGTTGATTCTTTAACGGGTACTCCAGCATAATGAAATCTTCTGTTCGCCCTCCTCCTTCGGCTGCGAGCCGTTCGTACCCCAAGAGGCTGGCTGCTCGATTCGGGAGTTTGAAAAGTCAGCTGGTCGATGAGTCGGCTCGAAACCCTCGAGCCACGGGAACAATATGAATTCGGGGAACAATCGAACGAGGCGCGCTCTGTGACTGACGTTTCAAACGGCGCGCATCACTGAATGATTCCTCTGTTTCGTTAAAAGGCCGCGTCTTTGTGCTGCGCGTCGATCCGCCTCCGAAAATAAAAATAAAATATCGGCGAACAGGGCCGTTAGCGTCGGGACACTAAGTAAGCGAGTTATCACGATTAGCGGCGAAACTGGGGGAGAAAGGACGTTACCGTTTGCATGGTCGGCACTGCGTTTCGCCAGCATCTTCACGGGAATTATTATTATTATTATTATGGATCCGTTGCACGATGGACACTAATATGTGTGTATGCGTACAGGGTGCGGCGGACAGAATGATACAAGCTGGCAGGAGGAGATCCCTTATGCAAAAAGGAAGCGAAAGTGCGGAATACAATTTTTTATGAGAGGCTTAGTTTCTGAGAAAATCGATTCTGAAATTTTTCTAGGCACGCATGCGCCCGACTAAGAATTGCTAGAATGCAACAGTAAATACGGCGCAACTGCTGATGAAGTGAATGCTTTAGCTACATAAGTCGAAATTGTAGAATAGCTTTTATTCGAATAAGGCGAATTTGTGTTTCAGAAAATCGAGTTTGACGACCTAAAAATCGGTCCCACTTTCAAATCGATTTTTTTTGGAGTATCGGAGTTCTACGAATTCGACTTATTCGAACACGAGCGTTCGTTCCATTCGCAGTTGCGCCGTATTTACTTAGCTACTTTCGATAAACGCTTTTCTCGAAAACTATGCCTCGCATAAACAAATTTTATTCCACACTTTTGATTTAATCTTACATAATTGTGCCATCCTTTAGGCTGCACTCTGTATAGGTACATGATGAATGGGCGACGCTTCAGCAACAAGTGCTTCTAGGAAACCTAAATCTAATAGAAAAACTTGTAATAATGCAAATAATATACATATAGGATTATATAGAAGCTTAATAATTTGTGTGGCAGGCACTTGCACCCTGTGCACGAGTTTCGCGTGTTTTCATGTCGATATTTTCTGCAATTCTCTGGAAGTATTACCTGAGCGATCCCTAATGTCCGCTCGGAGCGAGTTTAGCAAAATTTTCTCGGTAGAAGCGATTGATCGAAAAGGTCTGACCGAGTTGAAGCGGCATTTTCAAAATCTTGCACCACTCAAGGTGTTAAACTATTATTATTATTATTATTGTTATTCATCTTTATTACTCAATAAATATACAAAGAAAAGTAATACATTAAAGCAGATCGAAGTAAAAAGTGAGGCTGCAGTACAATACTGTCAGAAGCCTAACCGTAACTCACAAAGAAACTGAAACTAGAACTAGGAAGCAAGAAAGAGGAATATAATAGTACATTAAGATCAGAAGAAAAACTGAGTCAATCACGAAATATAACTATAATAGAGTTTTTAAACTAGTTTGGCTAGTTCTAATGTAAATTATAACGAGTTCTTCTGAATTTAACATTACTTAAATAATCATAGGGTGCACAGATACTTTTGCGAGCAACTGTATACCTATGGAAACTTTGAACCAAATCAGTGACACGGAGCGCGTGCACCACCCTTGTGACAGAAAAATAAACGAGAACAGGTGTCCTGTTTAAACACGGAGCGGCGCGAGGTGAGAACAAGTACCACGAATTCCGCCTACGTTCAGAAAATGTCTGACCGCGCGCGTCGTCGGGAGATAGTCATTATCGGTTGGATATTCGCGAACGGCGATAAATCGATCGGTAATGGATCTAATTGGATCGCCGCGAAAGAGTTCGCAACAAAGGAGAAGTGCGCAAGGCCACTAGGAGGCTAGATGCCCGATAAACGAGATATTGTGTTTCGCCTTATAGGTAATGGTAATCGAGGATGCCTCGATAAGGTCGACGAGTACCGCCCGATCGTACCTTTCCCCCCCCCTAAACTTGCTCCGTAACGAACTCGAGACCCTTTAGATGTTCCCCGTCAGCCTGCAACCCGCGTTCACGTACACGTAAGTTATTGTCCGCCTCGATCGTAAAACAATGTCAATCCCGCACAATGAACCGATTTCTCAGTATACTCGGAACCCAGACGCGGGACCATGGCGTACGCTTGGCTCATGAGAACACGAAACTTTTCAAAGTCGTTTAGAAATGATTTAGGGGAACGGCTCTGAGAGATAATCATCGTAAGTAGCCTGTGCGCTAGGCACTAGGGGTAATTAGCTTCCATCGTTTGTCACTTTAATGATTAAAGGCCTTGCTATAGTGAACGTGATTATAGGTAGCGCAGATTGTACAAGATGATTTAAAAAGTAAAATTCAAATCTTAATGACAATTCACTGGCGTAATATGCAAACTAGTTGCAGCTCTATGCTACTTGGCAGCTACTTGTCTTTGCAGAAGTGTGCCGTATTTCTCGATACTGGATCACAGAATAGTTAGGGACTCTGATTACGCGACTGCGTCATGGGGTACGACTGTCAATTGGTTAATGAGCACTGTAGGAACTCGGTAACAGCAAGTGTATCGAATAGCATGTTTCTTTTTGCTGGGAAATGGATAATAATAATTCGGAGTAAAAGCTCAACGTTCTAATGCAAAATTGCACAGCTGGAAATGCAGGCCTGCATCAAACATTATCATAAAAGACACACGTTTTTCATAAAATCTTGTTAAATATATTTCGTTCGCAGGGTTCATTAAAATCGAATTCGTTGCTATAAATTTACAAAGATTTCCGCCTTGGCGTTTAGGATCCTTAGGCAGAGTACGCGATTCTTGGAGTCCAATATTCTACGGAACAACTATGTACTTTTCGATCTGTCCCTGAACGACTTACGTCGATATACTTCGTGATACGTGGAATCTAGATAGACTTGTACCTCGTTCGATTAAATCGTCACGAGGCATTCAACTTTGTCTGGCCTAGCCTAGTTTAACCGACTTAGCACTTACAGACGCGATAAGAGAAGTCTCGGAACTCCTCGCCACTTGGTGGTTCGGTACTTGGAACTCCTAATAATTGAACGAAACGATCCCCGATGATTGAAAGGGCAAAAAACCTCTTACATCTAATTGACGATCTGTGTAATGAGCTTCAATGGGTTCATGCCACTTCTACGTTCTGGGCATCGACGTCCCCCTTGCGACCCTTAGTCGCGTGAGAAGTTTAGAGGCTTCACTGTTCATTTGGAGCAGCAATCAGCTCGTGCAGCGAATCCGCCGCGGAAATGGTGACGACAGTTTACCTGGTGTCATCGAGACACTGCACTTCTCAGATACACTTCTGAGAACAATCTGGCAATCGTACGAGGAGTGCCTCCTCTTTTTCCTTTGGAGGGCATCGTCACCTAGAGTTTGAATACAGAGCTTAATAATTCAAGTGATCCTAAACTATGAGCCACTTGAATCAAATGTGATAATATTTTAACCACTCGTCTTTGAAAAATCCACATCCCCAACTATTCTACAACGCATACATCCAGTATCTCCAACATGGCTGTGACAAATTAGTCTCCATCTATGTACAGAACACGGGTTATCAATGGCCATCGACAATCTAATCTTCGGCAACACCTTCGGTTTTCCCCGAATTAATCCATCGCGCGGAACGTTCCCTCTTACCCAGTTTCCACTTCGCGGCAGCAGATAGCCGCGAAAGCTAGGCCTGCGCGAGGCCGAGCTTCCGCCGCGCTTCCATCGTGCTTGCACGTATTAGGGCGTGACGTTTCGCGGCGATTTATCTTCGCGGAGCGCGTTGATGCATCGTAAACAGAAATGTTTGAGTAACGAGGTCATTACTCCCGGTGGGATAATCGAGCGATAACGCAACGTCTACGGACTACGTGGCCAGTCTTGCCGCGAATGTGCTTGGCGTAATTGACGTGGACCCCCCGTCTGGATCGTCGAAGGGACACTGTATCGCGGCGTATCGCCCGCCGAGGAAGGTTCATGCGATTTCTTGCGGTCCCGGCGCCCTAGGAACGGTCAAAGGTCTTGGAGGAGCTTTGGCAGGCGAGCACAGCCGAGTAATGGCGCTTAATAATAGGCTCGCGAGACGAGGGCAGGTGCGCGAGTTGTCCGTGATTAATTAACCAATGATAGGGTTTCTTGCTTCCACGACGTTCTGGTCGCCCTGCTTCGTGGCTGGCTCTTCGAGCAGCTGATTGATGGCCGCACAGCTCGCGGATGCAAAACGACGGGCTCGTCGCGCTGGCTAGGGATACGCGTGAAACCGTTACGGATGCGTCCGCGGCGGGCTAGGGAATAGTGGCGCGCGGATGAGTAATTACTATATCGTTTCGTAAGAGATAAACTCGTTTAGGAGTTCCTTTGCGACGATGCGGCAGGGGCTGATCGACGAGCTTCGAAACTGGCGTGTACAGGGTGGTTCGGAGATGGATGGTCACTGACCTTCATTCAAATCTATATTGCCAAAAATGAGGATGTTTTATGAGTTAATAATGCAGTTACAAGGGGAGGACACCGTGTGGTAGACACCGATTTTGATGGGCCTTAGTAATAGAAATATTTACATGGAAATTATTAAAAATTTTATAGTGGCCGTAGGGTTTTAACGGGTAAAAATCTCATACAACCCTGGGGCCCCTGGGGATTCCCCTCTGAAGGAGTCGGGGTGCCCTTTGAAGATTTCTCCAAGTTAAAAAAAAAATTTATAAAAAAATAATTTATAAAAATTTTACAAAGTTTTTTTTTAACGTGGAGACATCTTCAAAAGGCACCCGACACCTCCAGAAGGGAATCTCCCGCGGGCGCCAGGGTAGTGTGCGATTTATACCCACTAAAACCCCACGACCACTATGAAATTTTTAATAATTTACATGTAAATATCTCTATTATTAAGGCTTATTGGCTGAAACGCTCGGACACTTATTTACTTATTTTAGACATAGATCCATCGTGCCAAGGCTCATCAAAATCAGTGTCTACCACATGGTGTCCTCCCCTTGTAAGTATTTTACAACTTCCCTAATGCAGTGGTATTGCTTCGCAGTTTGGAAAACTACAAATTTGTTCAGTGCGAGCATTCTAAGGAAAAATATTCTGCTCTAAACGTGGGTGCACTTTTCCTTTCTGAAATTTAAACAGTATTAAGTACCAACCTCGTTAAAGGAATTGCTGAAAATGATTGCCTTCTGAAGGAATGGATGCTTAACATCAATACCTCCAAAAAATGTTCCCAGTTTTTGAAGCAATCCAACTTTCGTTACACGAATTCAGGATGAAATTTCATAGTATTTTCATGAGAGTACCATAATCGACAGCGATATGCCCGCAGGATAGGGTTGTCAACTTCTTTTCGAGAAAATACAGTACTTTCCGGCCAAATGTGATAACTATAGTACATTGTGGAAAAGTATAGTACTTTTCAGAGGAAAGGGGTACAAAATAGAAACTACTGCATTCAAATAACGATATCTTATTTTTTAAATGCATATTCTCTCTGCATTTTGCATTATTAATTAATTTATTGTCTTTAACAAATATGTGAAAGGTTTGATTGCACTGAAGTCCAAATTAACAGACTATACGAGGAGCTAATTTCTTATGACAGATAGGCTGGCTCTGTTTGCAAACATCCACTCTGTTAAACTTTAATCTCGCAAATTAAATGACTAAAAATTGTAGAAGCTTATCGATGAATCGGAAATATAGTATTTTTACGTACTATATCTTTCTCCAACAGCATATAGGTAGTCCACTACTTAGACAAAAATATAGTACAACACTATAATACGGTTGGCAACCCTCTCAAGATGTATTGCTATTATTTATCTCCAAAAAAAGGAAGTGATGAAAGTGTTACCTTTAAACCTATGATAAGCATTATAGACAAACTGCATCGTATAGAAGAAGTGTTTTTTTCAAAAGGAAACCTTTCTCGAGCCCGCGTTTATAGAACCTTGTTTCATTTATAAAATTAGTAGAATATGCTTCTAAAGTGTGGTCACCAATTCCTGAAACACCCTGTACACGAGAAATGCGAAAGTTACGCTCGTCTCGCGGGTTGCGGTTCTGCGTGGGACGTGAATCCATCGAACTTGGCAAATTTCCGTCGAAAAGGAAACTTGAAACTAATCAGCGGCTTTGATGGTACGGTGGGTGGAAACTGAATGCGATCTAGATAAATAGTCGGTCAAACAGGAATGTAACTATTCGAGTAATTCATGTTGGGCCGCGTAAGTTCAGGACACTCTCAGCTAAGGAACTTTCGACGTGCCTTATTATTAAAACTGTTTCAAATAACAGATACAATCAGGTTTTTGCAGCTTTGAGTGCGCGTAAAATTCCATCTATCCTTTCACTAAACATGTTCTGCCTCTGTCATGCAAGTCAAATTTCAGTTGCGTTGCGGCGTGGGACGAGTGACTCGAAAACTGTGTTTATAAAGAGAACTTTACGCTGATATATTCAGTTGAAAAATTGATTATAAAATATTGTTCGACCGAGTTGGAAAAATACTCTGCATACAGGATTTTTATATAAAAATGTGCGTAAGACTGCTGGTGACAAGAATAAACATATGAAGACATGGGTATTTGAACTGAGTGTACATTCCTCGTTACAGACTAACCGTCATTAACGTTGCTCCGATTGTTTTCACTGGTTCTTTCCTCGGTTTCTGTTTACGTGCCTCTTCAGCTCGCGTTCTGTGTTCTTGACGAAACATAGAAACACGGTCGGAACTGTTGACGAGTGGATTTTACACAGGTATCCAGGTGAGTCCGCAGCGATGTTGGCTGCCATCTGCCATGGAAAATATTTGGGACTTGTCAAGGTGTACCATAAAGCATCTATGTAAAATTCGTGGAGTGTGCTTGAATTTCTTCTAAAATTACTGCGAAATATCCCACAGTGTTTTTCGAGGGAATACCTTCATTTGGTTCGTGTTTGTTGCGCCATAGACTGCCTGGATAATTATTACTTGTTATCAATACTATACTAAATTAATAATCTGCGTTTAGTGTAATAATCTATATATAAATGTCTTATCGTTAAAATTATTCAGAACGCAGACAGCAAATGAAACAAACCAAAATTATAGAGGAAATTAGAATTAAAGCAAAAATACTCACGTTGAAAATGTTTCCTGTTCTTTTCCACACAACGCGAGACATCTTTTTCTGCCGAATACTTTCATCAAAGCTTTCCGCGAAAATAGAGCGTTCCCACGACTGGCTATTACAATATTCGATTCTGCGCAAAGATTACGCTACTTTCAAATGGAATAAATCTATAGATCAATGTGGTGGACATTATTCTTAATGAAATTAAATCAGTTTGCAAAGATGTCACGAAGTAGCCACTGCAGTGCAATCTTTCTTATGCAGCGCATTCTGAGACAAACTATTTCTTAAAAAATCTGCACCTTGAGGAGCAGCTGCCGCGTGTACATATTTCGTGTGCTCCCAACACCTTATACGAATTAGGAACCACGAAGCATGTGTTTCAATATTTATGAAACCTTGAACATGGATCTATTCTCGGTCGAAACGTTCCGAAGGTCGTAGGAATAGGATAACGAATGTTTACGAGTATCGGGCGTGTTATTAATAATCGGTAGACGCAGATATTCTTCGACCCTCTTATTCTCGAAGGCAGAAGTACTATCGCTGAAAATACTCGGCGCTCATCGAGAGGCACATGTTTCCCTTGTACGCGCACGTGGCGGAGGAACCGTGGAAATGAGGAGCAGCGGCGAAAGTGACTGCGCGAGAAACTATGCCCGCAACGCTCCGAAAGGGAATAAAAATAACACATGATCGAGAATGGGAGCGTCCTTTGTCTGGGAATGCTTATCATTCCTTCGAAACATCCCCCTGGCAACAGTGACGAGAAAAGCAGAAGTTCCTGGTTAACGGATCGAAGTCGCCGCATGTGCTAAAGTTGAAACTTAGCTTTCCCTCAAACTGCAAATAAGTTACTTCTCTACTCGACGGAAAGGAGTATCGTTTTACGCAAGAATCTCTTTCCGTAATCTTTCTCTAAGGATACAGATTTAATTTGTCAAGAGTCAGTCACTTGTTCAGTCTCAAGGGTCTTCGATCCACATCCCTAATCCTCTTCACACTCGAGCTTCTTTTCCTTTTCTCTAACTATCTACATATCCCGAGTATCCTTCCTCCCACATTTCTATTTGTACTTTAAACAAGCCTTCTATCACCTCCCTGTTTCCACAACCGTAGCCGTGACATTCGTGTTTCTCCATTGATGTATGCTTCCTGTGTCCCTGCTACACTGCTCTAATTCGTGAAGTTGTGTTAGACTGTGAGCTCCCCACAGATGTCATCTATAATTTCAGATAAGACAGTTTATACGAAACCACCTGTAGTTATCAATTTTACATTCATTGCGATACTTTCGCCTCTACTAAATATTGCTAATAGGTATTTCCTACCCTTAATCATTGCCAAGAGCTAGGATTTTTCCGATCTCTAAAACAAACGACCGTAAACTCTCGATCAACACGGAAAGGCATAGTTCCGTTCGTAGCACGTGCCAGCCGATGTCAAGCTGGCTAAAATTAAGCGAGAGCGGTCCCTCCCTTCGTGTTCCCTGCTTTCGGGCCAGCTGGCAGCCGGAAGTGGCACAAGAAGTCGAGGAGAGAGAAAGAAAGCGGGCGAAGGAATAAAAGGGACACTTCGGGGGGTGCAAACCCGAAGACACGACGACCGAGGACCGTTGCACCCAATGTGGCCCACTTTTATTTCCCCTTGCATCGTTATTATTGCTGAACCAGCCACCCTTTTCGGTTTCCATCGTGAAATTCATGGGGGGCTCGCCCTTGCCCCGCAGGAATCCGATAAAAACTTGAATTCCGACTCGAGTACCGGACGTTTCGTGCGCGGGGTGGAAACTCTAATACGATTTGTTGATCGATACGCATGGGAAAGTGTTTCGTCATTGGGGAGGGGCAAAGTTGGGCATTATTTAAATAAAAAATTATTTTAACAACGTATCGAATAAAAGATAGGGGACAGCAGGGACAAAAGTAACACTTTTTACATTTTGCCTAGCCTACAATTATCTTTTATAGATATAAAAATGAAAATCATGCCTTAAGATATTATGTTTCATAGTCTATCATTTGAGCCCAGATTCAGCCTTACGTGATAAGTAGTTAAAAAGTTAGGGCAGTTTCCCGCAGTGACTGTCATTGGTACTTTTGTCCTGCAGGGGTGGGACGAAAATAACATACGGTGGGGGCGAAAGTAACACTAATTATTTTCAGGAGAATTGTGTAAAAACAAATCGCCCAACGCAAAAAGGATTTTTTATTGTAAAAAACGATAGAAAGAAACATTTAAATAAACATATTTTAAGTAACGATAAAAACAAATAAATTTTAAATAACGAAAGGTGGAAAACATAACCAGCATCGAACATTTCTTTGGTATTGTGTATTTAGTTGAATGATACCTATTAAATTTCACTTAAGCCGAATTAAAATTATAACATACGTAGTGAAGATCACCCATGTTGCAGGCTTCGTGGGTCTAACCCTTAAAATCTAGACATTTGGGATGATTCTCTCTCGAACAGCTTTCACTGAAAGGGTCCAATAAAACCAGACATAGACAATCATGATTGTGGAAGGGGGGAGAAGACGTGTTGCTTTCATGACGCCGTTACGTTTGTCCCCGCTCTCCCCTACAATATCTTTATCCGTTGCCGAATAAAATTTGTATCTTTCATTCGAACTCAAAATCTTTATTTAAATAAATTTTTGCTCACGCAGCTTTTGTACTCGAAATTTCTAGATTTTCGTTATTAAGGTACTAAAGTTCTTTTGAGACATACATACGCCCAGATAGACTTTTAAGTGAATTCATGAGACTGTCCTGAGATGCCGAAATGAATTTATCGAAAATTTGAAGCAATGTACAGTAAATTCTGTTTGAATAAATATATAACATCAAATTTACCCAAATTTTACATCGTATCATGAGTTAAATTCTTGATCACGCAATCAACCAATACATTTACTACATGTTTGATCAATATTGCTACATCGTTAGAATCATGTTAATTTACTAAATATGACTAAAACATACGTTGTAAATATAATGTAAAGTGATGATGGCAATTTGCAATCATTGTGTGCTGCATTGATTGCTGCAAATGTGATTCAACCATGATCCCTATTTTTCAATGCACAACTGTAGGTAAATTTTGCAGAAATATAAGGTAAATAGATGACGGTTTGACGCGGGAACGTTCGCAATCCGCTTTCGAGAATGATCGGATAATTTTTCATTTTGTGTAAATATTAGCAGCACGTCATGACTCAAATATGATTAAAATATGACCTGAACAGAATATCCTCATCGAGTGTATAAAGATTGCTACAATATTTTCTGTTCTAATTGCATCATTACATGTCTTAAATTTAACGCCAAGGTGAGCACTCACAAAGCGCACAACATTGTTGCATTACGTGATTTGATATTCGATAAACTTTACGCAAATTTGCTGTAAATTATTATAAGAGCTATTGTATATAATTTGCTGTATATTACTTATAAGAGCACTTCGCCTCAATTATCCTGCACTGAAAGTCTTCTATTTACTCCTGTTTAAATATTGAATACATCTGATGTATTAGTTTGCAACAACTCAAGAAGATTATATTTTCATAGAAAAATCCGCGCCCCGGAGTTGAAGGTAGTCATCGCAAGGTGTGGATTAAATTATCAAAGTACTCCAGAAAAGCGGAGGGGCAATAAAATGAGTCGATCCTACTATTAGGAAACTTTGCAAAATATATAATTGAAAGGGAGCATTGAACTCGTTCTTCATTGAATTGCCCACGTTCTGTTTGTGGGAAAGCTTGCATAGAAAAGAGGTGTAAATTGGAGAGGAATTTGTATTAGCCTGTTTAAGAATGGAGTAATAGATGTGCTGAAAAGTGAAAGTTTGAATTTCGTAAGGAATTATGAACGGCCGTTTGCAAGGTCTTATTGTAAGCGTGAAAAGGAGGAACGAAGCGGGGTCTATGTCTCGTTTATTGTTTGGGACAATACTGAGAAAAAGCAGGCTGGGGAAGCAAGGAGGAATACGACGTCTCCGTGGGGAGTCCCATAAAAATGACTTTAACCTTCGAATACCATTGAACCTGTTCAGCCAGATCGAATTGCGCTGTCTGTGGTAAGAATCTGGTTATTTTCAGCTGAAACATTCACTTTTGATAGTTGCTTCTACGCCGGGCGTATAGTTCACTTGAAATGTTTAAACAATTAACCTTTCAATCGTGCTTTATGCATAATTTCAACCAACTCTTACAAAAATCGATTACTATTACAGAATAAAATATCCACAAAATAAGTCCATTTAACTTTTAACTCAAAGCGAGTAGGCAACGTTAATCGTAATATCAGAAGGACATTAAATACTTTCAAACAATTGAGTAAAGGAACCTACCGACTCAATAACTGCTAAGCTTATTGTCAGAAAATATACATCTTTCAATTACTGTTCTCTTCTTAATGTTAACTCAAAGCAACAATATTATGAACTGTTCTTTCTAATTTATTCGAAGTTGGTATAGATGGAGCTGCGCCACTCTTGCCGCAAGGTCCTGAACTTTAGACTTTCTACGTACAATGCTATTTGTTCAGGGAGAGCCTGCGGTTTCACAGTACCTACGGCATACTCTACGAAAATCTCTACGCGAAATTACGAACGCTTATCAAAATGTTATTCCCGAGCCTGCCGGGTATGCAGACACCGGTTCTGAGTGCCTCGCTCGGCGTAGAAAACGTCCTTCCTCCAGCTGCCACTCAAAGTCCTGTTATGTTCAGGCCTATTTAGCTGTGCGGACGCGTCGGGGCCTAAGACACAAATTATCATGTCGCACGTTCTTTCTAGGTGAGGAAGGTGGAGGAAGAGGCTGCAGGTGATCGCGTCAGTTCAGGCCACGGGAACTGTAGAAACACGTTATAGCAGATGTAAATATATGTATATGTATACCACGTACGGTTCTACGTGGCTCGAGTTATCAGGCGTTTCCCTCGACCAACGGACCAAGAGCACCTGCTACCAGGTACACGTTCGAATAGAGTCAACGTACGATGCTCGACCACGCGAAACCACTTTCAACGTTGCATTCCTAACAGCGCGCACACGTGCTCCTTAGCGCCTTCGGCTGCAATGCCCACTCCGATGTTTTATCTCCGATATGCTCTGGTTCTCGATTAACAATTCATTATACCGAAGATAACACGGGAATATCGCATAGGATCCGAGATTTAATTATACACGTTGGTTAGTACCTCGATACTGGGCGATTACGATACGAGAGGGTTTGAAGAAAGATATCCCTGCGACTCTTACCACTTCCGTTCTTACGACTGGACGTTTCTTAAATTAGAGACACACCAACCCACTTTGCGTCGAACATTTCGGATCTTCTACCTCGCATCTGAAGAAACAAGAGATTCTGTCATTACTCACACACCCCCTCCAGTCTACCGCCAATCTACGTTCCCAATTTTTCTGTTAAAAGAACGAAAACACAAGCGGAGTCTGCAATCTCAGCTCCCGCCTCGAACACGCGAAGCCCTTGGCTCCGTTTCCTCGCTCCTTACGCCCGCTTTCGTTTCACTCAGACGTTGCGCCGTGATCCGTTCAAACAAACTCATCCAATAACGCTTCGATGTTCCCGCTTACGTGGTCGTTAAAATCTTCAATACATCCCCTCGTTTACCGCGGCTAATGTTCTGTTCCGCGAAGCTCGGCACGCCGATGCCGGACAATTTCATCGGTTACGTGGCTGGCTGTAGATCGATGGCCTCCGATCTTGGCATGGGGGCACGGCTCGTTGTCGTTCGAAAAAGTGGCGCCAATTTTCCTAGCCAAGACGAAAATGCCCCCTCGCCCCGCGACGGTCCGTAGTAGCCTGCGCTGCCCGTCCGCGTTTTGTGTTCGTTCGATCGAGCTTCTGCCACACGTGCATGTACGTATACACAAGCTAGCGGCGCATTAGACCGAGGGTGGGCGAAGGGTAGTTCGGAGGGTCGAAAGGAGTGAGGAGGATCGCGAGGGGGAAGGTTTGATCACGCGACGACGACGAAGACCCAAGGTTATTGACATCTCCTCTGTGTTGTCCGTAGCTATACTGTATAGACTGTCCCTGTTCTCCTCTCTCTCTCTCCCTCTCGCTCGTGCACCCCTGTCCCGCTTGCTCCACCGCGAACCTTGGGCTCGACGATCGAAAAAAAAGCCGTAGCTTTCGCACGAAGTCTTGGAGATCGTGTGGCGAGCCAAGATTGCCGTGCTTCTCGCGTTGAAGTGCAGCGAGGAGAAGCCTTCCCAGCCACGAGCACGCCGCTGCTTCACTTGGCTACCTTGGGCCCTTTAATTACGCGCGGCCACTAATTGGCAATTTATTCATCGGTACCGAGACGGTATTACGGCCCTCTGCCGACGTTGCGTCATGTGCCACGGCGTGCCGCGCGCGAACCGCCGCCATCGCTCACGAGGAACCAGCGGAGGATCTCTTTGATATGCAATTTCTGTTTTGGTTTTGTTGGAATTGCGGGGGATTTACTGGGCATTTGGAATATTAGGGATTTGTGTTATTGCTGGTGGTAAGTGACTCAGGGAGGTTGAAACACCTCGTTAGAGTCTGAGGGAGTAGTAGGCCTTCTGTGATTATTTCTGAATTATTTGTGAAACCGAAAATTGGCTCAGCAGAAGTGGCTCGTTGTTACGTTTATGCGAGGGATTATATGGAAACGGAAGGAATTTCAGTTTCAATCATTTCTGGGTTAGGTATAAAACCTATAGGGTTAGCTTGATGGATAAAGCACACAACTTTTTGATTTGTTTGCATCTTTTCCACCGTTTGATTCGGGTTGAAATGGCACCACACTGAGATTAAAATGCATTGGGGTGAGATGCCAAATTGTGTATGAAAAGAATTGCTGTTTTTATGGGTTAACATTTAGTTTTTGTTAATTTAGTAGTGTTCGTTTCATGGTATATGATTTAGATAACAAATATAGTTTGTTGATGTGATAGAAGTATATATTATATTCATAAATTTAATGAGAAACCTTAAGCATCTCCCCAATTAACTTCCTATAATATCAATATAACGTTTGATTAACGTTAATTTGCATAAACGGAAACACGATTCTGCGTGGAACTGGATTGATAGTGATAATACAACGAGCGATACACGAGTGGTTAGGAAGAATTGCTCGTGTAACATGCTTAAGACGTAGAATGTCCATTGAATGTCCGACGACTTTTGCAAAGAGAAAGAGGCTATCGTGTGGTAATTATAAATAGTTTAATTATAAAAATTTGTATAGGAAGGGAAATAAAATATTAGGATATTAAGATGAAAAATTAGGATATTAATATTAGGATATTAAGATCCTAATTTAGGATATTAATATTAGGATATTAAGATCCTAATTAAGAATATTAATATTAGGATATTAAGATCCTAATTTAGGATATTAATATTAGGATATTAAGATCCTAATTTAGGATATTAATATTAGGATATTAAGATCCTAATTTAGGATATTAATATTAGGATATTAAGATCCTAATTTTGGGTATTAATATCCTAATATCCTAATATCCTAAGGAAAAGAAAATATTAGGATATTAAGATCCTAATTTAGGATATTAATATTAGGATCATTATATCCTAATATTTTCTTTCCCTTAGAAAGGAAGAAGAAAATATTAGGATATTAATATTTTCTTTCCCTTAGAAAGGAAGAAGAAAATATTAAGATATTAAGATCCTAATTTAGGATATTAATATTAGGATCTTAATATCCTAATATTTTGTTTCCCTTCCTATATAAATTTTAACAGAATATTTATAATTACCACATTCGTCGGATATTTAATGGACAACCACTCGTATATCGCTCGTTCTATGCTAATAAATCCTATCAATCCAGTTCCACGCAGAATCGCGTTTCCGTTTATGCAAATTCCTGTATCTCTTTCCACGTTCAAAGCCGGCGTAGGTCAGCGTGGAAAGGCGACGCGCACACGAAAGCCCCTCGTACAAGACTTCTAACCGCGTATTAGTTGGAACGGAGTTTGAATGAACACAAGGTGTCAGGGGAGAGCGCATTGTCCGCCGAACGATAAAAGCGATCGAACGTCGGCCTCCTCGGTCCACAAGGCAATCAGACTTTAATTCACCGTAAATGAAGTGCCTTCCGCCTCGACAATACGGTTACACAGACCGCTGCGACCGTTTTCACCCCTCCGCGCTCTCGAATGAGGGGTGCATAATACGCGTCCAGACATAATTACCGCGCGTGCCGACCCACATCCACTTCGTTCCACTTTCCAGAAGTCAGTGATACTCGCGCAGCGTGCATATGCGCGTGTGCTTCACTCCAGGCACGTTCCCTTCGCGATCTCAACCGGTCTCCTTCCACCGACCTGTGATTATGCGACGGGACATTCAGTCATTGTGCCTCGACTCTCTTTTGCAATCAGAAGTTGCGAGAAACGTTTGTCGATCCCTTTCCGACTCTACTGTGCCTGTAACGCGTGGGCTGTTTACTCTGAACGTCCACCTCTTCTTTTCTTCTCTTTTTTTATTCTGAAATGTGCACGAGGACTCTTATCCCGGCACTCCTTGATAAAACTTGAGGCTGAAGAAAGGTAAAACTTCCACGTCGCTTGTGTATCACATCTACATACGGTAGTGGTGAAAAGATAGTTAATACCGAACGGTAACAAAAATAAGGCTTTTCCATTAGAAGGAATTATATCTTACAATTTATATTCCAATAGGCCGAATAGAAAAAATGTCAATTTTGAATTAGTTTCTTCTGACCACCACTGTTAAAAAATTATTGTGTTTTAACCAGCACTGCACCTACGTGAGAGAAACAAGTAACTACATGCACAGTGGAGAATGAGTTCAGACTTTTTCTGGGTAAATAGGGGAGAAAGTTGAACGATAATAGCGAGTTATAAGGACGTTCCACTGGATTGTGTACCTACACAGAGGAAAAGGGTTGTGCCAACCATTTCGTTGAATTATTTGTAAGGTTAAACTTCTCATTGTTTATCACTCGATTTGCCAGGGTTGGTTAAGACAGAAGGTAAAGGGTAGTCGATCGATACCTCCTCGACGTTGTGGTAAAACTTTCTCGAAAGCATACAATTCCCGTAAACTCATAAGCCTATTCTCCTCGACGTAATGAAGCGAAAGTTCCGTGTCGTGACAATAGGAAAAGTTTTGACGTGCACGTATGGCGAAAGTCGAAGGAACTGCGAGGGATTAAAAATACCACGGATGCTCATAGTGGCCGTCTATAGGCTTATGAATTTTGTAGCGCGTCGAAACGTGTGTAATGAAAAGAGCGCTACTTCCTCGACAGACTTATGTAACCACGGAACAGAAGAATGCATGTAACTAACGTGGAGGATTTTATTAAAAATTCCGTTACGAAAGCGTTCTTATCGATATTTGACTAAGCGTGCACGGCTAACGCGCGAGTCCAATATAGTTTAGGAATCTTCGGCAAGCATTGCTCAACACCGTACGGAATACGCTCGTGCATCGCGATCCGGAATAAAATTTCGTATTCCGCGAGCTGGCGGCCCCACGCGTAGCGAACGATGCTATTTGGAAGTGCAAAAGCGGTTGTACGAGTGCTTTGCCGTGCGTCCAAGACATTCCTACGTGACTGAAATTTCGTTCGTGCGCGTTAACCCTCTTTTGTGGGGTTCCGCCTGTCCTCGGGGAGCTGGCAACCCTTGCGGGGTTCATCGAACCATAACTCTTTACTTTTTGGAGCACACATGCTGACTACCGCCTGGCAACGCAGGCAGATCTTCGAAGTGTGATTATCGTCGATTGTCACTGGGCTTCCACGACGGAACGAACTGCCACGTGTTCGGTTTCACAGGCTCTGGCACCTGGCAGTGGTGCATTAAGGGGTCATTCTGTTTAGCGCGCCGATAAATTCAGCGATTTTCAGGAATTTATTGCGAACACAGGAATCATAGTAATGGAACAAAACTTTTTCTTGTTGGTTAAACTACATTTCTACAATAAATAAAAAATATAAAAGTAATAAAATTATTGCTTTTAAAATGGTTTTGCAGGCGATTTTGATGACATGTTTAAAAATTCATGCCTCGCTTGTGCAGGTGATTTCAGCAGTTGGGCTTATCTGAATCTAAAAATACAAACAGATTCTTGATCAGTGTGACTGTCGCTATGGCCCGAACTAGAATAAATGATTTATCCTTAAAATTAACAAAATGGCGGGCAAAATATAAGAATCAATGTATTTCGGCTGGGTTTTCTGTGCTATTTTCGATTTTAAAAGTAGGTTAGACTGAACGGAGATACTTGGTTGTAGTACTGGCGAGAGGCATACGTGTGTAGAATAAGCAGTTCAACTTAAAGCAATCGGTTCGCTAGATTTTGAGATTTTACCTGCACCATGTGAAAAATTGACGTTTCGAGAAAAACGCGTTCAAAGTTTTCATTTATAGAGGCCCAGCCTCTGCGCTCCCTACAAAATGCCTATGTAGAAGCTAAAATAATTGGAATTTTCAATGAAAATTTAACAGTACATTTTTGAGGATATGTACTTTCGAAAAAAAATGTTTAAAAAAATCGTTTTTTTCAAACTGTCTAACCCAGAATGACCCCTTAACGGGTGAATGGAATGGTTACAGTGTTACAATGCGTTCTGCCTTTGTGTATTAGACATAGATTTATTCAGTTAGGGAATATTTCAAGCTCTATCGACGTATCGTAGAATATTCCGTGCTTTCGATTTCGGGTGGATGTGTTTGAATTAGATATAGGTACTCACAGTACTGGAAATATTTATTCCATCACTCTCAAATTTACGTTGTTCGTTATTTTGGCCAAGATATTAAGCTACAAATTTTTAGCAAGAAATCAATTTCGCAATAATATTTTCTTAGTAGCTACTAAATGTGATTACGTTTTTATTCGAGTGATGCAATAAATATGTCCAGTACATACTGTGTGCATGTACATACTGCGCATCTTTCTTCTTCTGCAACTGTTATTCTGTAATACATGTTAATTAACGCAAAGTACTTCTTTGCTGAAGTGAGTAAAAAATGCATGCTGCTTGAGATGCACATTTTTGCAATTCTATTTCTAATCCTTCGTATCATATATTCTATTATATTCAAACTTTATCTCAGAATTTTTTAGACTTAATATAACAAATAGTTTTTAAATAACAACTGATTGAAAATTGGCAGGGTCAAATTGACCCAGTGGGACAACGACGTTCGAAAAAGTAGGTGTGACAACCGAGGGTTAAATAATTTTTTATTTAGTTAATACCAAACTCTGCTCACGTGGTTATTCACACTTGCAGTACTCATTAAAATCATTAAAATCCTAGCGATTCGAATAACATTTCGAGTGATTGCCTTTTTTGCCATGCATTTGAACCGATTTGAAATCTTGAATCACGGTACTAGCCTCTTCTACGCGCGCTATTTTTGAATGAATATTCCGTCCACGATGAACCTTGCGCCATGCGGTGCACCACATGTCGGAGCCCTTTTAAGTGCCACGCTGTGGATCAAGTGATATCCAAACTGATGGTTACCACGCGTCGATATCAATATCGCTGCACGGCGTGGCACCGGCTGCGATCCGTTGCACGTGTAATTTTCATTTCGAGCCGGGGGTGGCTCGACCCTTTTTTCCAGCGAGCACAGTGTACTTTACCTTTGACGACCCTCAGGGACGTTCCATGCATATAGGTCAAATGTAGTGAAAACACCGAGCACTCCCCTGTACCAGGATGTTCGAGTGGTCGCTTCTGACGAGTAACCGAATTGTGAAGCGTCAGTGGGTGCAAGACCGCGTTGCTTTCTAAACGGTACACCTTCTGTCAGAGAACCTATGTTTAAGCTGAGAATTCCGTCCCCAGTCTTTGAACGAAGCTCCTTTGCGTTTTGTAAATGTTTGTGGATGGGCGTTGAAAAAGGAATCAGAAGATCTTCTCCGTTTTCTTTTATTTTTCCTTTTTTGAAATTGATAGATTTATGAAATGAGGATTTTTTGTGAAAATACGTAGTAATTAAGTCAGTGAAGAATTTTTAGACGAGACGACGCTGAAAATCCTGGGACAGATGAGTATAAACAAATTCTAAAATATTAGGTGACAATGCTTGTGTGGTTTAACTAGAACGTTGCTGCGAGTTCGTTGGCGCAGAAGCACGAGGTTAATAGAACGAGGCAGAGTTTAAGCAGAGACGGACAAAATTTTTATTTAAATAAAATTTCCAATAAAAGTGCAAAAATTATACGTCACGTGTCGAATAAAGTTAACACGAGTTAAGTCGAACGCGCGCCAGAAAATTATTCGACGTCAAAGAAAGTTAAAGTTAAAGTTAAAGTTAAAGTTAAAGTTAAAGTTAAAGTTAAAGTTAAAGTTAAAGTTAAAGTTAAAGTTAAAGTTAAAGTTAAAGTTAAAGTTAAAGTTAAAGTTAAAGTTAAAGTTAAAGTTAAAGTTAAAGTTAAAGTTAAAGTTAAAGTTAAAGTTAAAGTTAAAGTTAAAGTTAAAGTTAAAGTTAAAGTTAAAGTTAAAGTTAAAGTTAAAGTTAAAGTTAAAGTTAAAGTTAAAGTTAAAGTTAAAGTTAAAGTTAAAGTTAAAGTTAAAGTTAAAGTTAAAGTTAAAGTTAAAGTTAAAGTTAAAGTTAAAGTTAAAGTTAAAGTTAAAGACGAATTTATTCATCGTTGAAGTTGAAACGCTCGACGAATATAAAAAATTAACTTTATGCGTTGAATACTCTAAAGTAATTTTTTAAAGTAGCTTTTATTCGATCCGTTATTTAAATAACTTTTTATTCAGTTAATGCCCGACTGCGAGTTTAAGTCTCTGTTTCCCAGTGCGTGAATCAGGATCGGTGACTCAGGAACTAGAATAACGCATGGTTCGACGTAGGGTTTAGGGGCGCAGAGATTCTAGTTCAGTGGAAATATTCCACTCCAGAAAACGTTTGACTGCGTGAGACTCCATACGTTGTTACAAACGTCTCGCTGAAAGGTGTACATACTTTAATTGTCGCCAGGAACAGGAAACAAATGTGGCAGAGTGCAACGAACTAACGCTTGCCACAGTGGCATAGAGAGAGAAAAGAACACATGCCGAGGACGTGCACCCTTAATTATTGTGTTACTATCGAGCACGTACGCGGACAATGGGGTCTCGAAACAGCATAAAGGCGTGTTCGACACAACGGCCCTTGACGGATGTTCGATCGTGCATCCTGTGAGAGAGAGAGAGGAATAGGAAAAAAAAGAGGGCCGCATTATCCAGATGTAGCCTGGAACGGATACTTTGATTATACGGGCCCGTATAAATGTGTCGCACTTGGGCATGATGCGAAATCGTGCAGGCAACGAAACGCGAACAAATGGTGGATAAGTTCTTTGAGGCGATGTCTTTGAAACGTCGATCGCATTGTCGCTGCCGGCCGAAAATGATGTTGTGGTTTGGGATCGACCCCGTCCGTATGAAAGGGGCTTAAATTGCGAGTGAATGGACGCGAAATTATGCCGGCTGTTTTTGTTTCACTCGGAAACGCCGATCTTGCCCGTCCTGCTTTCTGCTTCCCACCCATTTGCCACGGATTTTTGCACTAACTTCGTCATTTAATCTCGACAAAAGTGTGTATTTAGATTTGTTTATTTACGAAGAATCTGAGGTCTCTAATAACTTTTGAGAATACTTCACGTATGATTGTGAGTACGGATAAGATTATTTTGGAGCTGTTGGCGTGAAAATAGTATTAAGCGGGGACCCCACCCAGAAACCACTAAACAGTTTGGGATTTTTTTTTGTTCGTATAAATAAAAATATTGGGCCTGGATTTTTTTACATAGTTTTAAAGCAATCTTTATTTTGCTAGAAAATTTTTTTTATGGAAAATTGTACAAAATGACGATGAACAAAATGTCTTCCCGGAGCACTGCAATAGAAACTGGCCCACACTCCCGGGAATGACAGGATCATCTGAGAAGGAAATACAAAAGAGATATATAAACTGGAATTTATTTCAGAAATTTTACTTAAAGAAGGATAACTCTTGTGTATATTATCGTATGATCACATTCTATAACTATCTGTGGAAGAGTATCCTCAACACGAATTTCTAATTATCCACTTATAGCTTTTACAATGACAAGCCAATTTTCATCCTTCTTCCTCAAATTTCTACTTAGAACATAGGTGCTACTAATAATCAGGTCTTCTAATTGATACCTTAGATCATACAAATGTGGTACAGAGTAGAAGAAATATTTCTTCATTCCGAATACACTAGAATTCATTTTATTTAATTTGAAAATTGATTTCATTTCACATCTCATCTGAAAATACGTCCTAACAAATATTCAAATGCTCCACGCATTCGAACCTCGCGTAGCGAGCATGCTCTAAAGACAATGACAACCTTGAGAACTCCAAAGTATACGGTACCAGTATCCACGAGATATCACAAATAGCCACATTTATCGCGTATTCGTAATCGTTTTACCGAGAAGTGGAACGAGAACACTCGAATTACTCGATTGCGCTTGTAACGTGTGGTTATCACTCGCGGCCTTTTACTTTAGCCGACGATTAGGCCGAGCACTTTGCCAGCATACCTTCTGGAGCCTCGAGTGTGTGGATAAGGTTCCGGCGAGCGTGGAAAGAGACTCGAAATCAGGCAACCGTGCAGAACACAATCCACCGTGACTGATGTTACGTACGTCATAAAATATCCCGTGTCACGTTATATCTGTCAGCGAATTCGTCTCGCGCCCATAGAAGCGGACGATTACTGCCGCCGCGTGCTATCGAGCGCGCGGGACTTCAAAGTGGCCCTGATAATAATATCGTAGAGAGAAGCTGCAGGTGCTTTCGTATCTGCTAACTGTACCGGCGTTAACAGTTAGAGGGACGACTTGAGCTTTGAACCGTGCTGCAAATCAAGGATCTTCTTCACTTAACTCCCGACGAAATTCTTTTTCCTAGAAACGTCGAGACAGTTCCCATTCCTTTCGCCAATCGCTACGTATGCAGCAATTTATGGCCACGCGAGGTGGATAAGGTAGAGCACAGAAAGGTTCATTAATTCCATTTGAAGTACATATATGTTTGCACAGGAAGACGCAGTAGTTACCTGTTGCATGATGGGCAGACGAATCTAGAAATTTTTAGGAGCAGCGTTTGTTTGTACTATTTTCAGCTGCATTTTTAACAGTTTTTGTGTTGTGACTTGTAATATACGTAAGGGGACAAAATCTGCATCGTTTGGGGCACGTTTGACGCAAATCTGATAAAAAATGAGGGATTTATTGCAAATTTTGAATTTCCACACATCACTGTTTTGCGCGATACGAATGCTCCAGATTTGAAAAATTTGCCAAAAATAGAATTACGAACATATCAAATTCAATAACTACTACTTATTCTGTGGAAATATATAATTTTTAATTAATATTCTCTTTTTAATGTTATCTCAACGCAATAATTTTATAGACAGATTTTTCTAATTTACTTGAAGTTGGTAAATATAAAGTTGCACCCCTCTTGCTGTGAGATCCTCAATTTGTTATTGCGTTATATTATATATCGACGCGCGTTAGGAAAAGTAGCACATTTCATTTTTTTCTACATGCAGTTGTCCGCAAGAAAAAAAAATGAAATGTGCTACTATTGGCAACGCGCGTCGATACGAAGAATGTAGATTTACAAATGTCATCCACTAGAGATCCGTGAATGATTGTCAAAATATTGTGGAGTAGAGATGTGTTTTACTAAATTTTTTTCTTTTCATATTTCCGTCTACGCTGCACAGACGTAGGAAAACGCGTTGCGCACGTTTATATCATTTTATTCCAAGCATAAAGTAATCAATATCAAACAAGCGAATGTTTGTGATTAATCAAAGATTCCTTTGAAATGATTATTTTCAGCGGAATTCTGTTCGAGAATTTAGAAAGGCATCAAAAGTATGAACTTAACGTCGCAGATAGTACATGTCGAAAATGATTATACGCCTTATTGGCTCGATCGCACCTGGCAGCGGGAGAATGCCAGCTTCAACTTAAACATGCCCGTCGAACGACGGGAAACCCCTCTGCACGCTTTTATACGCGACACATGGGCCGCTGAAATTGTCCGCCAAAGACTTTTAACAGATATTCCACGTGCTCACGACAGACACACCCGCGGCGGTTTCATAAATCTCGATTGTTGAAAGTAGAGATTAGGCGAGTTTAAGAGGATCAAGGATGATAGGCTTAATCGTGAACGGGACGCGAGGGTGCATCCCTTTTTTAATTCGTCTTCATAGAGGCTGATTTTAATTTTACTAGTAATTAGTTTCGATTATCAAAGATCGTAATTTGCATTTTGAAGGGGAAATGGGCGAGTGAACTTTAAAAGAGGAAACAGGTGGACGTTTTGTAAAATATTTGGCATCGTGTTTCTTTAATTTCAATGTTATTTGCTATTATTTTAACCAACTTCTATACTGCTGGAAAGTATTTTTTGCCGGTCGGTCACGCGAAAAGTTAAAGGAAATTCATGGAAAGTAAATAGTGTATAATCCGATACAGCTGGCATTGTTTTAAATTATCAATTATTATTATTATTATTATTAGTGTGAAGAAGATGGCGTATTGTTTCATATTTAAGAATTAGTAAACAAGTGACTGTCCTACGTGACAAGCTTTATCGTCAAAAAAATATGCTGCAATAAATTTGCCCTTATTATAAATTTTCTAAAGTTGTATGTATATTTCGTGTATTCAGATCGTTTTCCCTGTCTTAATTTACCTCTTACATGATTTTTAAGAAGATTCTGTATGCCTTTTCTTGGGCATTTTCGTTTTAACTAATGTATACATAATCATATATTCGGCAAAAAATAATGTCGAGCAGAATAGTAGTGCATTATCATTGAGATGAAACGAATCTCTAAAATCTGATTCTTTCAAATTCTGTCTTCACTTATTCTTGACTAGGCTCAATATTTCGGAAGACAACGTTCCAATGTTAGATCACAGCTGATCTATGTATAGACTAATAGAGAATAGTCTACCCTGTAGGCCAGTCGGTCTCGTGTCTGCACCAAAATACAATCTGGTCACTGTCCAGAGAAATGTGTCTTAAAATAAATAGAAAGTCGTGTGGCCTAAAATCCTAGAACAGAATATTAATTAGTCTCAGACAGTGAAACTGTACCACTAAAACAATTTGTCTAACCTGCTCAAATGTAAGGAAAAAGGTAGAAAATAATTTGATACAAATATTAGGGTTCCATAGAGCTAACAGGGAGAAATCGCAAAAATTGCTAAAGATATATCCAAGCACTGAGTGTTCCACAAATATTCTGTCTCTTATTTCATAAGCTAACGAATACGATGAACTCGTTACAGCAGCCACTCGAAACCTTCTGCTTTCTTATAATATTTGTTAAACTTCCTCTGACTCTGAAAGCATACAAATAATATAGCACCCTTTTAAGTGACGACGTTATATTCACACATAATCGTAAATTCTGGGTGTATGGCATATAGTGGCCATATTTCAGTTGCAATACGTTACATGTTTTAGTCGAAGCGGAAGCTTCAGTATTCTACGTGACACTTTACAAGGTGGCGTTTAATGGCGCGCTCGCATTTGCACAGGGCTCAAGAGCTGGCCGTCACGCGGACTTTGTATACGAACGTCTGTAAACAGCAAAATTACACCAGGACGTGCCCTAGATTAATATCGAAGATATAACGTTAATGGCGGTCACGTGGACGCACGCTTCTGCCCACAATCGTCTGCCGCCCATTACGTTATACATATAGCCACGAGGGGTGGCAGGATCCGGGTGGATCGTTAGCGTCCACCCAGAAGAAAAATGCGACGATTTGTTTCAGCGGTGTCAGCTATTTCGATTTCTAATACAAAGATGGGTAAACGCGTTATTCCAGCAGAATTTCCATGGGGTTATTTTAATATCTACTTAAAATTGACAATTTCCACGTTACGCGTGCATTACTTTATCGATCCGATAAATAACACTCGTTCTCATATAATGCGGCGAACATTTCTAGCAGTTGTACCGAACAAAATATCTTTCACCTACTTTCCACAGTGCTAAGCATATCGTTAGTAGCACAAAATATTAGTTAGATATTTTTTTCAAATATTAAAAAATATTTTTTTAACCACACTTTTTAATACGAAAGGAGTTTGGAAGCCACATATTATATACACGTACAGAACATGTAAAATAAATGTTTAAAAAATTACAACTAAATTTTCATGGAATATAAAAGAAATATTTAGAAAATGTGAAGCAAGTATTCAGGAAATGTGAAATAAGTATTCGGAGTTGTTAAATAAATAGTCAGGAAATGTGTAAAATTAATGTTTAAAAATATTAATGATGATAAAATTAATGTCTAAAAATATTAATAATGATAAAATTAATGTTTAAAATATGTAAAATAAATATTCAGGAAATGTATTTTCTGCTACTAATAAAGCACTACTACCTAATAATAATTTCATACTCAAATTACATTTCGTTCCGAAATAACGCCACAGCCGGTGATAATTTGCTGCAAAACTTTGCTTCTCTCTTTCCACAAACCATCAAAACCACAACTTATATAAAACTTACAATTAGAATGAAATCCTACTCACGATGCTGTGCGCTTGGAATTCTGGCGTTGCGAGCAAGTGGCCATAGAAGTATTACAAACAAACGGTTGCATAGATCATTCCTGCCTGTCGTCGATGATGCATAAAAAACGCATGTTCCGTATGAGATACGGGGGTTGTCTTCGCGGAGTTAATTTAATCGCGGTAAGAAGGATATATGTACGTATACGTATACTTGCGCTTCCCAAAGGCAACGCGCAACGTTCCATCTGAATGGGGAATCGTAATATTTTACTGCCTCGTTGGTATGTATGTAATTAAGCCTCTTTGAGAACGCACATGGCTGGTAGTGGGTGGCTACGTAACGGTTCATCGGGCAAAGAATTTTGGCATCCACTAATTAGTCCCCGGCGTCGCGGCGGTAACCGAAACTCCTTTTTATCGATACCAACGATCGGGCTCATATTTCTGCGCGTAGGAAGCTTTACAACGGCTTCCCTTTCCGGGATCGAAGTGCATCTGCCCACCTCTGTTCTCCATTCCATTCCCATAACACAGCACAACCGTTGATAGCGTGTTTTGTCGAATGGGCGTTAAAGGGGTAAATGAAGTTTTCCAGTGCAGTCAACCCGGTGCCCTTCATTCAGACCAACCATTCAATTCAAATTGCTCGGTTTCCCTACACTGTTATATGTGCCGATTTATTATAGGGTGGTCTACGAAATTTGGGGACATAACTTTCGGCGGAAATAACTAAATAATTATAGGTACCTATTTAGTAACATTTTTTACAGAGAAACGAGTATGAAACGATATACTCACAATTGCTGATTTCGGGAATTTCGCAATTTTCGCCTGAATCTGCGATCTTTAAACTTTATAGCTCAGAGCAACGTTAATCGATTATGACGAAAATTCAGGCATAGATACTTATACAACTTACTTCAGTCTACAAACGGGTTTTTTGAATTTTCGTTACAGGCTCACAAAAAAAGTTTAAAAATCGACATTTACTATTTTTTCTGCTACTCCGATTAATTTCATTTTTTTCAAAACGACGAAACACGTGACTTAGCAAACTAATCCTTCTAGCTACTAAAAAAAAATCATGTCGTTTCGACCAATTCTAAAAAAGTTATGCGATTTTAAAATTTGTGAACTTTCATTCGTCCGCCACTGTACCTACAATTTTTCTGTGAATTAAAAGAAGTCATTTTCTAGATACAATATTGCTTATAATTAATTCATAATGCAGAGGAAAAGACGTACAACTGAGTTCACTCAAATGAACTCGTTTCATTATCTGACATTTTATCAATCGTGGCAAATTCAGCTAGCTTCAAGTTTTATTGATATAAAACAAGTGGCATTTAGAATTACTTGTAATTAATTTTATTAATGACTGACCAGCGGCCGCAGCCGTGATGGAAAACACCGGTTGTCGTTAGATCACCGAAGTTAAGCATCGCGAGGCGGTGTACTGGGGAAAGATGGGACTCCACCTTTCTCCCGCTGCTGCTGGGACCCGAAGGCGAGAGGAGGGAACAAAAAAATGGGACTATAGTTCGTTCGTTGGGCAATATAAGGAAAAATAAGCTTGAAACGCCATCCTGCTTAAAACACAGGAAAACAATAGAAACAAACATAATTAATGCCTGGAAAACTTTAAGCTACATAAAATCGCCAATTTTATATACACCAACCTAATGATAGTAGGTAAAGTAAAAAAGACATTTCCACACACTCAACGTCATCTAATAGTGAGCGATCGAATTTTGCATCGTCCTAATACATTTATTATTTTGCCATGCTGGATGTTGTTAGAGAAAAGTACCTATTATACAAAGCCCTCGATGAAACTGACCATTTTTACGACCCGTAGAAACCGATCGGTTTCTTCGTGATATCGATGAGCAACGTGCCATATATGCGGACACTGAAGAGGTTAAATGCGGCAGGTATCTTGGTTACAAGGCACGTACAGCCGCTCGTGGGCTCCCACAGTTCTTGCATCCTGCATCTCCGCGCATCCTTTTCCTTACGTATTCCGCCCCAAGTCCGGGAATTCGTCTTGAAACGAACTTCGCTCAAGTTCTTCGAGGTGGACGGGCGAGTACCACTGCGCACCGCAGCGTCTACTCAGACCACTCGAATCAAATTGGATGAGTCCGTCCGATTAACGGCCTGAGAACACAGTCCCAGCGACAGCGCGTTATTGCAACCTCATCAGGCATTCTGGCGTTCTCCCTGCGACTGCACTCTTCCCCAAAAATATTTATCCTCGCCCGTTTGGTTTGAAAACGGGAACCGTCTAAACAGCGCACGTTGCTTTTCGTAAGTGTGAGAATTAAAAACATTTGGGGCTGAAATCATTCCGTTATGAAACGGGGGCAGTAGGTAATTGTGAATGGATCGTATGTTAGAGTGGAGCTTATACTTATAGCCTAATTGTGTAAAGGTGCGAATCCACGATGAGATTTTACACGCGACTTTTCTATCACGAGACAAAAGTTTCAGCAGCAACGAAATAGAAATAATGCAAATAGTCGCGAGAGATGGGATTTTTGGAAATATATCACGAAACTTGTCTCGTTGGAGCCTAAGTAGTTTCATGCAACTAATGGCAGAGTAATTAAAAAATAATAATACCTATAATGAAAAAATTGTCTCACGAGATTAATGTCTCGTGTGAGTCACGATATTTGTATCTCATCGTGGATTTGCACCTTAAGGGAGTCATTTTTATCCCGAATGGAGGTATAAAGTTCGAACATCATTTTAAATTCAATAGAACTTCGGAGGCTGCGTCGAGTTGCATTGGCGAAGGGTATGAAAAGTCAGAATTATATTGTCGATATTATGAGACCTGAGCTGCAGAAGTAAATATTAAAGAGTCGTGCGTGGTGTACGTTGAAATCAGTAAGTCCCAGGGGTCGTAGGATCTGATGTCAACAAGTTCTGGTACGCCGGTCCCGATGTCGAGGATTTGGTCGGGTCACGCAATGTGGAACTGGAGAGTAAAGAGATCGTGGGAGCGGGTATCCATAGTATCCATCGACCCGGGACCCGGTTCGTATCGACTCACATGGCTAGTGGGTTGTCGGTATTGGGACTCGCAACTTGAGGTTCGCTGATGCAGTTTTGGAATCTCAAGAATCGACGTCACAAGGGCGTATGACCAATCATTTTCTTACGTATTGTTACTTCTTTTCATAAATACGGCCGTGCTGCAATTATAACCAGAAATAATCAAAATCTAACGAAGAAAGTTTTTTGTATTTTCAATACTAGAATGGCATTAAATGGCTTTAAGGGGATTAGGCAGTCGAAAAATCAATTTTTTTATTCAATTTACGAAAGTATTATCTTTTCTGAATAAAATGCCGCTTGGTTTATAATAAAATTCGCTAAATTGTAGATTTGGCAGCTAAAAACGTCAAGCGGCAACCTATAGCGCCGCCTTTGCCCAGAAACTTTAAACGCGTTTTTCTCGAATATTTTTTTCTCTTCATTTTGTCCTGATTGCGAACGAATTGAGGTTCAGATTGACTTGGAAAAAATTACAGGATGTGTAAAACATGTGCCATTTCGGCCCAAACCTCTGATATGGTCCGTACAAATTCGAGATTTGCATAAAAAAATCCGGTGACTTCATAATTTTTTTATGAAAATCCAGTGACTTCTTAATTTTTTTTATGAAAATCTCGAATTTGTACGGACCATATCAGAGGTTTGGGCCGAAATGGCACATGTTTTACACATCCTGTAATTTTTTCCAAGTCGATCTGAACCTCAATTCGTTCGCAATCAGGACAAAATGAAGAGAAAAAATATTCGAGAAAAACGCGTTTAAAGTTTCTGGGCCAAGGCGGCGCTATAGGTTGCCGCTTGACGTTTTTAGCTGCCAAATCTACAATTTGGCGAATTTTCCTATAAACAAAGCGGCATTTTATTTAGAAAAGATAGTACTGTCGGAAAATGCAATAAAACAAAATCGATTTTTCGACTACCTACTCCCCTTAATCACCGAAATGAACCATACCTTTCAAAATCAATTCTTCAGGATAGAACACACCGGTCAGCTTATTTATTCAGAAACAGCAGTTTTTTTTATTGTATTCTTCTAATTTATAATCTTTTTGTGGCTATATATCTTAACCTACTTCCACTTCACTCTACTCGCGTATTCCCTACTTATACTGCTTACATGCTTGTGTCTTCCTCTTCGTCTTTGTCTCTCCTCTTCGGAATATAAATTCTTCTATTCTATTTACACTGATACAAAATCTGACCAAAATTGCCATTAAACAACATACGATTATTCCCCGTAATCGCTGAAAATGCGTGCTGAGCAGGTATTCTAGCAGCAGCGGGTACTGTATGTTTCCTCGGTCTCGTGACGTCTCTGATTGTTTCACAAAGAACCTCGAGAACCAGTCGAACGTTTTTTCGCGAAATTATCTCGGGAACTGGTCCCGCGGAGTTACGAGCTGATACCTTATAAACCGGATATACGTCACGTCACGTCAGGGCGAGCATCGCCATCGTCCATCGGGATGCTTTAAGTTCAGTAGCCCCCGCGAGTTCGAGCCAAGAACCGTAACAAAACCTGCAAACTTAATTGCAACGAGCAGACTTGTTTTCAATCGAGTTACCAAAGGGATAACGATACAATGTGACAGCTCAGAAACGTATCATTAGTTCAGTTATTGACGATAATCTTTGACTAGTCTAACAACAAGGTAGCTATAGCTGTTTAGGTCATTAAATTGAAAATTCAGCAACCCTTTGGTATCCGAACAGTGTAACGGTACCTACATGGTAAAGAATAAAATAATATTTTACAGTTAGACGAGAACATGAATTGCTCAAGTTACTGATTATGTTTATACACGTTACGTGCGTGCTTCTAGACGAACAATGGCGCCACCTACTTCCGGCTGACTCAATTTTAATCCGATCACTCGCGAATTCTCGATAAGATTCACTCGGGACACGTTTCTGCGACTCGAAGTGCAATCTGAGTCCGCGGATTAAGTATCAATGTTTCATCTATGGAATGCACTCAGCATAATATTACTGTCATAAGCGACAACACTGTAATGACGCATAGTTCAGTCCACAAGTAGCTTTAAGTGAACTGTAGTTGCACTTGTTAATCCCGAATTTTTTAATTCAAAGAGGAAATGATAATTAACTACAGATAACTGCGATATCATCCATAAGTTATCATAATTCAGTTAATTATCTGATTTAATTATCACTTAGGCTAGTAATAGAACATAATTACAACCTTAAAGCAGGGCCGGCGGAACCCATTATGCAAGTAATGCGCCGCATAAGGGCGCCAGCCGAAGGGGGCGCTAAAAACTATATCGCAGACTTAATAATAAAGGAATCCAACTCCCGTGTAAACACAATGTAAATGTTATTCTTTTTTTATTGTACCTCGTAAAGGCAAACATATTAAGTAGAAAACAGCTGCAAAAATTTAGGGGCGTCACAAATTTTCTTGCATAAGGGCGCCAATCATCCTCGCCCCGGCCCTGCCTTAAAGAACATGTCTTTCCAACACCTTCTATGTTACAAGCTTTTATTCAGCTTCACTTGTGAGTTCGTTAGTTTGTCAGGGTGAAATCTTGTAAACTAATTTTGACCCACTTCCACATATCCGTTCGACTTGAAACTTTGTACACTCGCGTAATTCCGATGACAATGCAATAGTTTCACTAAAAAGCATAAAATAATTTAGAGTAATTTTTTTCAAGGCAAGCTTTTCGTAAAATGTACTAAAAAGGAAAGAAATAATTTTGATACCGGCCTAAATAAAAGCGTGGGGAGTAAAAATTGAATATCAAAAGTTAGGCAAAAACTAATTGCTGAACGGCATGATTTTGCCTTGACTTTTAATCTGCTCAGATCTCAGGACAGTCTTTGAATTCAGGAATTAGAGTGCACGTAATCGAGTGGAAAAAACTTGTGCAATCCAAATGGGAAAACTGATGTGTCAAAATACGTAGAGCATTATAAATATTAATATAAAAAGTACATTTCATTATTGACGCCCCACGCTTTTATTTTTAGCCATATGAGGGAATTCTTCCAAGTCCTTTCTGTCCTTTTTAATACATTTTAATAAAAGCTTGTTCTTTTTTTTAAATTATTTCTTCCATCAATTTTATATTTACTAAAGATCGTGACTCATTGTGAAACCCTTTCATCTTCATAATATGTTTTTCCACCATTCCTAATAATTATATACATTTTGAATACACAGACACTTTGCTCCAAATTTCTGGCTAGCCAATACCCAACTAAATCACGTACGATTCGCTGGATTGAATCAACACGGAGCAACCTAAACTATGCTCTGTAACCGACGACAAAGGGAAAACTTTCAGGCCACGTTGCCTTACAACAGACAACATCCCAAATATATACGCGACAAACATAACAATGTACAGGAATTATTACGTTTTATGCGACCTCTTGTTTGCTCAAAGCGAATAGAGCTATTTGCAACGGGCACTCCAAACAAGGACAGAGTGTGTAGACAGGCGGTGGATACATAATTTACACCACGCCGTTAGATGGGACCTATTGAGTTTATTTTAAGTAAGGAAAGAGCGTTTGTTGTCTCAGCACGAACTGGGCACGAGAATTCCCTGTTCCACCTCGTCCTCGTGTACCTCTGCACTTTCTCCTTCCCCTTTAACCGCAGACCGTGGTTTACGCTCGAGCCGGAGCGAGGTTGCGTCAAAAGGTTTCGCCAGGATGCGTTTTATGACCCTTGAAACGCACGCAACGAGATGACGTCCGGGGAACGCGTCGACGATTGTCTATTTTCGACGCGGGATAACAGTGGAATCGACTCCGCCCGAATCTTTCATTCATTCGCGCCAACAGACTGACGCTCCGAGTCTCTCCTCCCAAATATAACACGTTGTGAGTGGTCCCTGGGCTCGAGTTCGTTGCCTTCTGGGATTACAATTTAATAACCTTTGAAGCCGAGCGAACGCCAGTAAAATGAACTCCGCCTGAACCTTTCACGGGTTCATGGCTTTAAGCACAACGAGCCGCAGACGTGCAATGGAATTGCGTTCGCGACCTGTTGCACGGAAAGCGGCCGTGTAATTTTCTGTATTCATACGTTTGTGCACTGTATTAACGCACTTCAACCCCGACAACCCCGTCGCGTCAATTGTTGAGGGCAGTTCACCCAGCAACTTGGTCCACGAAAATACAGAGCACCGCACCTTCTTTATCCCTGAAAGCAAGAAGAACGTAACGCTAAGCCAACAGTTACAAAAACACTGTGAAAGCATGGAGCTCTGCTTATCATGGAATTAGCGATACAGCACTCGGCTTTGATCACGGCGATGGAATTCTGCGAGTGGCCGCGCGCGTCGGCTTCGTTTTTCCATAAATTTCACGCCAAGATTTTCCCCATTAGCGTTAATCGCCCCGAGCAATTAGCGATTAGCCCTCGGCAACGGCAGCGGTTATCGGCCGTCGCGGAAAACAAATTAACCAATTAGAGGACGATCCGCGAGGGCCCGAGCCGCGCAGCGCTAGGGTAAACGTCCGCCGCGTCTGCCGAGTGCCTCGTGGCGCGCACCAAAGCAAAGTTCGCCGCGGTGACCCCGCGAAATGTTCGCACGATAAATTTTCGCGGTGAGCATGTGCATTCGCCGGCATGCAGCGTCCAGTGCAAATTGGTTCCCCGGCGAATGGAGGACGGGAACGATGATTGCCGTTCGAACCGGCCGCCTGGGTTACAGATACCACCACGGGCCGCGCGGATGCGCGTGAAAGTATGCCGCCCGACGCCGTCAGATTTTACCGTGTAAATACAGCGATTCGTAGGTAAACGTGGTTTAGCCGCGCGCGAATCATCGCACGACCCCGTCGTTCCTCATCCTCGACGCTCGATGAACCTCGCGCGGGTTACTTCGAAGAGCGGGGCTTTTTGTTTACGATTTACTGACAGGGGCATTATCCAGGTGTCCGGCGCTCGATTTTTTCACCCTTGAAGTATGTTGTTAAGGGGTCACGCTCAGTCAGGAGGCCGAAAAAAGGGTGGTCTTTGGAAATTTTTTACTCAAAAGCTATAACATATTTCTCAAAAAATCTTTTTTCGTTTTAAGGATTGCATCTAGTGACGTGCGTCGTAATTTTTTTATTTAAAAATATTTAGCAATAACTAAGTTATTGTCCATCACTCGAAGGCTCTCTAAGAAAAGGCTTCTGCGGTGACCAACAAAATTTACTTATTATATTATATTATCTAGTATTTGAACGAAGGATTTTTCGAAATATTGATTTGGGGAAATATGGCTGGTGTTTGAAGTGAAAGTTTTAATTTTTATCATAAATCGTGCCTGATTTTCGTCAATTAAAAGAAAACTAAGCATCGGATAACAAAAATCCTTCGTTCAAATACTAGATAATATAATATAATAAGTAAATTCTTTTGAATTTTTTATTTTAGATGATCGACTTTCGAGCAGCAGTGGTCACCGCAGAACCCCCCTTTTTTTAGAGAACCTTCGAGTGCTGGACAGTAACTTAGTTATTGATAAATATTTTTAAATAAAAAAATTACGATGCACGGCACTAGATGCAATCCTTAAAAGGAAAAAAGATTTTTTGAGAAATGTGTTATAGCTTTTGAGTAAACAATTTCCAAAGACCACCATTTTTTCGGCCTCCTGACTGAGCATGACCCCTTAAGCAGAAAATTTTAAGGGACACGTGTCTTTTTATTTCTGCCCTAATATCAATTTTATTTTAAGGGATGAAACAGTCCCTCGAAGTTCTAGGTCGGGTTTTTCCGGATGAAGTGTTATGCGTTGCCACTGTAAACGCCTCATATGCAGCAGACTACGTGGATTTTATGAAGAAACACATATTGTAAAGTGAACTACGTGTTAACAGTTGTAAAAATGGCAACTGGAAGAGTGGGGAACTAGCGTAAACCCGTCGCTTTGGTCGTTCTGGTCTCCAGGGCATTAAAGAGAACAAGAGCTCAGTAGTTGCATCATAGGCCTTCTTGTACCCATAAACGAGGGGTGAAAGTTTTCTTACAAAACGATCTGCGCAAGATGCGCATAAAGCTACAAATCAAAGTCACACAGCCATATTGATAGGGACATGTATGCATTGAGATGTGGGTGTATAAATAGATTCGCTCAATATGTTTGCAATATGCATATACATCACGGTGAGCTATCTAACTTCTACCGTGAGTAATTCTGAAATCAACTACTGTCTGATAAACCTATGGTAGGTATGAAAGTAGGGTTGCCACCTTTTTGCGGGGGAAATGTAGTATTTTTTAGGAATCTTGAAACAAATATAGTATTTTCAGGGAAATTTAGGAAAATAAAAAGTACAGATTTATTTTTGTATTTTACTTATTTTTCAAAGAATATCTGTTGCTAGTTTGTGCTTTTAGTATCAAGGAATTATTTTTTACAAAGTACCTACCTATAAGATTCCCGGCATTCTGTGTTTATATTAATATAAATTAATAGTTTATTTTTTATTAATTTAATTATAGCTTTATTTCTCTCTTCTCGCCATTTAATATTCATATAAGAACCGCTGGCCATGCATAATGTCGCGTGATGATAATAGCTAAGGGTGCGTTCTGAACACTGAGACTCGCTGCAGTTAGGTTAATTTAGTTAGGTTGATAATTAAATTCCTTTAATTAACTATGAAACGAAAATATAGTACTTTGCGTACAACATTTTGTATCAACAGTATATAATACAATTTACCAGAATATAGTACAATACTGTATTATAATATAGTACGGGTGGCAACCCTATATCAAGGGGATATGAGGCAGTGAAAGCGAGAACGGACCAACCCGCATAAAAAATTAATTTTTTTCTTATTTTATATGATTAGTAGAGACTATTGGAATACGTTATTGCTACTAACTCAATTTCGAAGAAAATGTGGGTTAGTCTGTTGCTCTCACTGCCTCATATAACGTTTGCATCGTTTTTACAGAGATACCAAGTTTGCCCTCGTTTCTTAAATGCTCCAATTTTCATCCCACCATCCCAAAGAAACTCGAATTCTCAGTAAAAAACGTACCCACCACATACACGTTCACAGAACAGTGTCTACTCTTCGTTGATTGGTATTTTAGCGAAAATACGATTCGTGCACCATATGCCCCGAGCTTATACATGAATGGTACTCCATACAATAGTTGATTCATGAATTATTTACGGCGGAAAAGTTAGATGATTCAGTCCGTATACGCGCACGCAAAGCCGCGGCTTTACAAGCGATCGGTTTCCCGTTCCGAGCGCGGGGATCGTAAAAATGTTTCGCAATTCGTCGATACAGCCTGAAAGCGGAACGTCTAAAAACCCGACGGCTGTCGTAAATGCCACCCGTATATGGATTCTTGCCTGCGCCATTCTCAGCTGGCGCGTTCGCGATCCCAAGTGACATTCTAAAAGTCGTTCCCGTCGAAGGTGCAGACCCTCCAGGTCTCCGTCGCGCGGAAACTTTACGTAATCGTCGTTCCTTCGGCGGTTTTCAGGAGTTCCTGAATTCGGCTGTAACCCTTAACGAGGCATCGATTAAGCCGTCGTTGCGAAAGCAGCTGCATCGTTAAGGCCCCGTCACGTGCGAGGATTATGGCCCGCTCGCAGCTTCGATATGATTCTTAGAAATTCTCGCCAGCGACCGAGACGTGTTCCTCGTTCGAGTAACATTCGTCTTTTTTTTTCCCCCGCTCATCGCGCTTCATCCGCCACGATGCGCGGGCAAAAACGATGAAGGCTGATACCACCAACGAATCTCTTCGCGTGCAAACTGTTCCTTGATACGCGGCAACCGCTGCGGGAATGAATTTAGAACCTGGAAATGATTAAAGCGCCTCGCGCTGGCGCTTGGCCGCTGCATCTGCGAGGGTACTTCAGATTTTTCGGGCCACTGAAAATAGATTGCAGGCTGATAGAATAGAACCGGGTTCGTAGCGCAGTACCTTCGTGCGTTACTTCGATTGGAGTCTTGGGGACTGAGATGACGCAAAATTTGCAAAAACCTAACTTGGTAGGCACACTATACAACGATGAATGTCGATGATCCCTTAAGGGGGGTTTGCGCCTTGTTCGGCCGAAAAATAGGTAATTCTTTGTGAATTTTTTCTACAAAAACGGTGCGACAAATTAATTTGAGGCTTGGCAGGCTGTTTTATTGTATCTTGAACTATTGTTCCGAATTTTTGTGTGACAGTGAAAAAAAAACACATGGCGGATATAAAAAGAGCGTTGAGAAATATTCGGGTGGTCCTGGCGTTGACGAAAAGTACGGTAAGGTTTATCCGAAACACAAAAAAGAAAAGAGATTCTTAATCTATATGAATGTGGCTATCGGTGGTAGTAGATTTATTGCCGTATGTGTTACCGTTCCTTTTTTATTTAAAGTTTTCCCGATTTTGCGGCAAAACTTGTTTCAGACTCAAATCAGGACGCATCGCCTTCTTCAAAAGGCTGCCATTTTAATATTTTTTATATTTATTAATGAATCTAATACCATCGATAGCCACATTCATGTATTTTATTTAGTAATTATACGAGAAATAAGGAAATCCTTGGTTTTTTAGGAGGAATTGGGGCCTCCAACATAATCGCAGATTTGCAACTCCTGCGCGCGAGTGCCTGCGAATATGTTCATATATCTCCATTTCTACCGAATACATTGTAACGAAAAAATTAATTTTTATAAATTGAATGTGAACTAAAATACCCTGAAAGTTTGAAAAAGATCCGCTTCACAGTTTCTTAGAAAAAAATTCCCAAGTATCGCCTTATTCCTAGCGTTCTAAATAGAGCCCCCTCCTTAATTGCTAACACCAGACACAAATTGAATACTAATAGCTTTGGGTAGCAGTGATTACGCACTGTTATCAGTGTTCGTTCGTCGCTACCCATCCGTCTACAGCTCTCGATTTACTGCGACTGTGTCCAAGGGTTTCGGTCAAGCATCGGGGATTGCACGAGCACGGGGCGAAGATACGCAAAAGCTGCAATACGATCAATAGCACGCACGTGTTTTGCGCGATACATGTGCAGCAGACAAAAAACGTGCATCGGCCAAGAGTCTTGCTAACGTTCGATCGGGAGTAGCGGGGTGGAAAGCCCTGTAGATCCGTTTTGCGGAACGACAACAATGCAGGCTGGACGGAGTGCTCGTCCTGCACGGCCATAAACATCGCATCTGCCATCCGGTTTTATCTTTCTACGCTCTTTTTAATCCGATCCCCGGCAGGGGCGGGCAGGAGCAGCAGACGGGCCAACCCCCTGATTGCGAGGCACTGAATGGTCAGCTGCCTCTGGACCATCCTATGCAAAATCGTTGCGCGCGTTGTGGTCCTCTCGAAGAAGGGTTGAAGTGAATCCAGGGGCTGGGGCCCTCCCTCCGTTAATTACATTTGCCCCGTGTTTTTCGTGCACAAAACTGCGCAGTTACGCGAGCTTTTGCACGGCGATTGAACGGGGCCTGGCAATTCTGTTTGTCGAATGATTGATCGCCGGTATTAACCTCGATCGCACAGGTATCAGGTTGGAATAACTTAATCGATTCTTCCCCTTTTGGCCATCCGTCGGTGCGAACGATTTAACCCATCCCAGGCGGTGTTTGTTTTACATACAACAGCGTGTGTCAGCGAATGGTTAACGCGCGTTGCGGATTCGTTAGTCAGATTGATCAAGTGCTGGGTTACGGTTGTCGATAGCGCGGTACCTCTAAGAGTGGATCGCACGTAATGGACAACAAACGACTGTGCCTGTTTTCGTTCGACATGGATACGCGAGCTTTTATTGGGCCCCGGGCGGGCCGACAAAGGAAAACTCGATTATAATCGCAATTTATCGCTTTGTCGCTGGGTACGATGTTATCCGACTGGATCTCCCCGGTGCAGTTTTCCACCTTCGAGCACCGCCTCGCAAAATTACGTTTAAATTATGACACATCGGCGGAATTCTCGTTACAAGGGGCCCAATGTACTCTCGGTGCGCCGTAGGCACGCAACTTGCAATAAATTCTGCGCAACGGCGTCGCGAGCGCGCGAAGGCTGCCTCGCGAGTGCGCTTCGCCACAGCAGTCTATTCCTCCTCTGCCTGCTGCCCTTTCCTTTCCCACGTGGATTTTCTTTCTATGGAACCTCGTGTTAACAATCAAGTGTTTCGGTTTTCTAACGAATCAGAGCTCCGGTCTAAGCACCCCATTTCCATTACCTTTCATTTTCGATCGCTGAATTTGTGGGGAAATTTGTAGAAGTACATACCTACTCCATGAGCTGGTAGAGCACTTCTCACATTTCTTTTTTAAAACTACGACGGAAAATTTGCTAAACTTCCTCTAAATTTTTAATCTACTGGATTTAATAAATACAATTGATATCTATCTAATATATTCACCTGTTACAGTAATAAATATCAAACAGGAACGAATTCCTAGACGTTCCTATTATAAAAGATAGGGATTACGAAGTTACGTGTATTTTCTGCGCTCCTTTAATTTATTCCGCTGAAGGTTCCTTTTAAAACAAGGGAAAATATTCGGAATCTGAATTTTAGCATATTCTTACATTAGACAGTCGAATTTATTACCGAGGTACATAGATTTCCCCTTGTTCTTTCATTCCCCTGAATTTCCATGATTCTGAATCGACGCTCCTTTCTCCTCGGTCACCCCCTGTCTCGTCGCTCGTTTCTCTGCCACCGAAGCTTCCTCGTTCTTCGCGTTTCCCGTTTCTCTGTCGCGCGTGCCCAGTTTCTTCTTCCCCTGCACGGCCAGTTTCTGGTCGAACAACCGCGGCGGTGACCACCTTGCCTTCTCGCGGGAGCAGCCGGTGGTAGGCAGCAGCAAACGGCACAAAGATGCTCCGAATAAGGGAATCGCCATGCGAGACAAGTGCGCGACTGGAGAACCTCGGGGATGACCGATGAACCCGGGTTCACCGACCTGCTTGCAGGGGGAAGGAGATCTCGGGACCATTACTAATTGCCGAGAGCAAATATCGGTGCCAAGTATGCACGCGTCGTGGTTTTCTGTAAGACCAATGCTCCCGCCACTGCCACTCTGAAGCAATGGAGCACAGCCTTTGTGGTCCAACTTGCTTTCGGTGCTACTCTTTACTTGGATCATATCAATCTCGGTCATTGGAAATAATGCAAACATCTAAGTATGGCAACGTCACATTTACAGTGGCTTGTTTTGTTATTCGTTTCGTAAGTAATATGGTGTCTCTGAGAACCGAGTGATTGTTTATTTACTTCCTTATTTAATTCCTTTTAAGGGTAGACCCCATTGTTTACAATATGAAAAGGGAATACATTACGGCATACGAGATTATGAACGAGCTTCTGAAAGCGGACTAAGTTATTTTTTTCAATTCTTTTACATTTCTTACTTGGACCACTTCCACGATCACCGACGCATATGACACGTAGGGACCTGCGGCGCCGCTGTACCAAAGTTTGGTGGAGTAATTTCACTTATAACAAACGTTCGCGATGGAGGGCAATAGGAGATTGAATAAAAAGAAGTGAGTAATTTGCTTCCGTTGAAAGGCAGGCGCCAGTCACAGTTAAAAACAAGCGTAGCGCGTGAACTCTGATTCGCTGGTACCATATTAATCCAGACCATTGCTAGGCGTCCCGTGCTCCTTGCAGCTAAAGGACAACCTCGTCTCAGTTGCCGAGTTTACTTGAGAATAAAGTAATGATACAACGAACAGGTTCGTTATCGACCATAAACCGCGAAATGAAATGTACAGAGGGATGGTGCTTCTGCTGGCTACGGTTCGCAGCCTCCTATTATCGCATCTGGTCGTCGACGATTTTAAAGTACGCGAAAGGGAGACTCGTAAAACGCTAGGCAAAATGGCGTAGCGTTCCGCGATGCCCTTAATTACGCCGATGAAACGTTTACGAGAGCTGCGCCGTACGTTTTGCACGTCGCTAATTATCACGGAGCACGGGGTGCAGTTCTTCTCCGTGGAAATGAGCGATCGTTTTACGTCGCCGTGCAAAGCGCACGGCGCACACGCATATGTCAGATTAAAGCAAGCAAAAACAGAGCTTAAGTAGCGTTTCTTAAATGAGATTACATTGAACGCTAGATTTTCTGGTAAAATGTTGCTCGTTGTCAGATATAATGGGTTCTAAGGGGGTTTAGACTGTTGTCAAGTTTTAGATATTTTGTAAATAGATGTCTTGTATTTAAAGGGATTATCTTGTGAAATAAAATAATAACAATAATAACAGTAATAATAATATTATTATTATTAATAACAGTAATAATAATATTATTATTAGTAATAATAATTACTGTTAGTAATAATAATAATAATATTATTAGTAATAATAATAATATTATTATTAGTAATAATAATAATATTATTATTACTGTTATTATTGTTATTATTTTATTTCACAAGATAATCCCTTTAAATACAAGACATCTATTTACAAAATATCTAAAACTTGACAACAGTCTAATAATAATATTATTATTATTACTGTTATTAATATTAATAATAATATTATTATTATTACGTCCTTGCTTGTTAGATGTATGGTGAAAGAAGACGTGGATGGATGGATTTTCCGTTGAATCGTTAATCTAAGAGAATGAGGCATTCATGGTATCGCGTATCTTCGTACATGTGCAAGTTTAACTATTATTAATGAATGTGACAATTATGGCGATGAATGGCATAATCAGCGATTCAGAAGCCAACGAATGAGTGTTATCAAGATTTTACCATCCATGTCCATGTTCAGTTTATTTAGAAACCTGGGGAATTAATTAGAGAAAAGTAATGAATCTTTGTGGATTAAATATTATACGAACGAAGTCGCAGTGTTCGTTTCATCAGAAAATATTATTCTCCATCAGCGCAACCTATTTAGTAATTACTTCATCGAGACGTGAATTTATTCTCGTTTAATGAAATTTCTGTCGGTTACAGGCTCACTGTGTATCCTACTGTGAAACAGAGCGGGCCTAACAAGAACACAGGCACTCACGGCAATGACCATTTCACAATCATTACAGGTTTTTAAGCGTTTCTGGTTCTAGCCCGATGCTGATTATCGGGTAATTTATAAGCCGTAAAGATTTTTCGAATGAAAGGGCGGCTACCGGTAGCATATCGATTTCAAGAAGCGATTTGTTCGAAAGCAAGGCCCCGAGCTGTGAGAATTCTTACACCGGGAACCCTTTCAGGGTTCAAAGAAGTGGGCGAACCAGTCCACTTTGAAACGATGGCCGGGGACCTCGATACTGCCGGTAGACCCTGCACAGTCAGTTGTGTATGTCCATGGTCATGCACGTCCATTTAACGAAATTGCTCGAGTGCATCTTAGAAATCCAATTGTAATCTAGGTATCGACCCTATCGAGCACATCCTCGCGCTACTCGGGAATGTTTGTATCCTGTTTTCAAGGCTTCTCTTAGGTAGCGTTGTAATGTTACCTTTAGGTTCAGAGTGCTCTGCAATCTGGTTTTACAATTCGTGAAAATTGCATTCCGATAGGAAGACGAAAAGGGGTAAATCTTTGTATAAGAATTGATTTACATAATGTGAATTGTTGACTTTAAAAAAATTTCTTTTACTTCTGGTAAATCTAGATGGAAAATATAGAGCAGTGTGTTTAGGGATTTGCGTTAGTGCGTGACATTTACTCATTGTTAGATTGAATATTATAATTATTGGAAATTGAAAATGGATTTAGGATTCTTCTAATTAGGAACTATCTAGCATTGTTAGCTGAATAAACTCTGTTAGGAAAGCACGAGGCAGGGAAATTGTACATTATAAAGTACTATGTATATTTCCAACAGAGTTGGGCATTATTTGAATAAATTTTTGATTAATGTCGAATAAAAAGTTATTCGTTATTCTCGAATAACCTCAAAAAAAAATTCGAATAAAAAATTATTCGAGTTATACCCAACACTGATTACAACTACCTGGCAGAAAATAATGATTCAGGAGATTTATAATTGTGACTGCTACACAAGTTGATCACCACAGACTCTATACTCCCTGTCATTTAAGAAGGAACCCGTTTCGCGCATGTAGAATGAGCTCATTGGCTCTGAAAAAGCGTTGGTGGGGGTACAGCCAATAGTGGCTTCTCCCGGCACCAATGAGCGTCAACCTGCGCAGAACCGGTCCAAATTCGTCGGCCGGCAGGTTCCTTCTTAAATGAAAGGGAGTATACATAATTAATATTTTTAGGTATAACACTGAAGACAATACTCACCACATTAAAAGTTATCAACGAAACCACAGTATTAACCTTAAACAGTCAGCAGCGAGCGCATTAACTTTATTGCGTGTTTTATTGTCGAATTGTTCATTGCCTTCACAGACAAGCGTTGGGAGAGTATCAGGTAATTACAGGGGCCTTTATCCTCATTTTATGCGGCGCCATTGCACAAGGGTGGTTTATTAGGTCCGAGTAAGGTGGCCTGGATTCGTATGTGTATGTCCAAATGGCCATAATCTCGTGAAAGTTAAACGGGTGCGTGTGAAACGGCCAAACCACACGGAACAATTTATGGGCCGCGCGTGTAATCCGAACTATGAATAGAATTCCTGATTGAAATGCAGGCTTTATGGGCGATCCTAGAATTCGACTGAGCACGCAGCCGTCGTTGTTCCCTTCCTTAAACGAGGCGGCACTTTCAGCAATTCACACCCGACCCCTCGAAATATCAATTATATGGAGCAATTTTGCAATTCCGAGAACATTCAGCAGTTTTCTGGAAAATTGGTAAATTTATGCCATGACGCTTGAGGCGTTCTATTTAATTAAAGTAAGGGTTGAAATTTTTCGCGATTCTTTGTCTTCGCGATAATGGAAGCCACTAATGCTTTATATCAGATTTTCAATTTCTGATTAACATTTCATAGAAATAAAATTACGTTTTTATTTATTCCCACGATTACTTATTTAAACAGAGATCCCGATCTGTAAAGGACGAAATTTTATATTTGATTTCCTCACACAGGTTGGAATACAGTACGTTTAGCGCAGGGATACACTGTTGATTGGTAGTAAACCAGCAGGGAAAGTGCTACGACCAGGGCTTGAAAACTGTTATAATATCGATTTCGGTTCTCCAAACGGTTATGAAGAACCTTTATTTTGTATAACTGTTATGAAAAAACCGAAATTTCCAACTATTATCTGGTTTCAGTTACGGTTCCTATTTCCTTCCTCGTATCGGTTCCATAACCGTTATTTTTTCGGTTCTATATCGGTTCCGAAACGGTTCTAGAATCAATCCTTGTATCGACTTTCCCCTAATTGATATCATTAATTATTGTAGCTGCAGATTACTGTATACGTGCATATTCTTTACAAAATCCTTGTAGAAAAAGAAGAAACATTTATACATATCAGTGATTTCCTAATAAAGCGACGAAATGAATAAATCAGCTACATAATTTTTACATTCACACACACTCACAAACTATATTATTCAGAATAGGAAGTTAAAAGTTTCCTCTGTTTCTATAAGGATATTGTAAAAAAGGTACACATATACCTACAGTAATCCACAGCTATAATAATTACTAATGATATCAATTAGAGAAAAGTCGATACAAGAATTGATTCTGGAACCGTTTCGGAACCGATATAGAACCGAAAAAATAACGGTTATGGAACTGATACGAAGAGGGAAATAGGAACCGTAACCGAAACAGATAATAGTTGGAAAATTCGTTTCTTCCTAACAGTTATTTGGAACAAAAGTTCTCCGTAACCGCTTTAATCAGAACCTTTATATAACAGTTTTAGACAGTTATTTTCGGAACCGTTTCAAGTCCTGACTACGATTGCGTGTGTCAGATCCGTGGGAGCTGCGCAGATCGCTCGAAAATCGGTAGGGGCGTTGGTACACTCTTATGTGGAACACAGTGTATTTACACAATTATAGACACACCATACTAACAATATGCAAAGTTTGTAATCAAATGGACAAACCTCGCGCAGTCCCCTTTTAAGAAATCGTTTTCATCGTTCAGACTACTTGAACGATGAAATAATCCTGTAAAAGGAAGGGGAAATAATGCGTCGCGGCGCGAGTCTACTCGATCGTAAATGGAAGATTGGACGCGCTGGAATCGCCGGCCCGACGCACCTGTCAAATTAATTGTATGCAGCGGAGGCTCGGTATTTAGTGCTCGCGCGACGACTGTTATCGCGCGTCCAGGAATTCTAATAAACGGCGGATTGTAGAACGTCCGCCGTAAAAGTGCCGTAAACACGGCCGTGCGGTGCGGCGAGCGCGCCGACTTGAATTTTTGGACGGCGGGCGATCCGATCGCTTCCGTGCACGAATTACCACCTGGCTAGGGCCGGCCAATTTCAGGAATCCACGGCCAAAGTATGTGCCCCGAGATATTCCGCCCCGGGGAGACATCTGGAATGAGTAGCGGCGCGAATGCTTCTTCTCATGCAGATTGCGCGCGCAGCTAGCTGTGGCGACGCGGTAAGAAAAATTATTCGGTTCGTCTCATTCTTCGCCGGGTACATCCCTCCGAACCGAAAATACACTCCTGGCGTCTCGCCAAAGTAAAGGCGTGCACCGCGGTGTCATTTGCGCTTCCTTTTTCTCCTCGCCCCGCGGGACCTTTCTAATTTCCTTTATAAACCCTTTGAAGGGGATTCGAAGAGGATTCCCCCGTATGCAATTTCGGCGTCTATTCGGTACCCCTTTTGTGGCAGCAGCACCGCGAGGGAATATGTGATTATCTGGCTTGCCACGTCGCACAGGATTGCGGGAACATTGGGTGCCGAGATTTTCTGGGAATTTCATTTATAAATGTGCAATACTGATTATTGGCTCAAGTGATTTTGAATTTTATCAGCAGTTACCAACGTTAGCTCAGTGTTTCCGAACCTTTTTGGAGTCGCGGTCCACTTTTGTAATATTCGAATAACCTGCCCCCTCCCTTATAGGGTAAGGTAAATTTTATAAGGTAAAGAAAACGGATTAAAAATAGATACTTCAGAATATAATTCTAACTTAATAATATTTAAAAAAAAAAACAGATACCGTGAAGAAGGATAACTTTGAGAAGGCGATTGAGGATTTTGGATTGGAGTTTGTGGGTGTGGAGTAAACTGTGCGTCAATACCGCCTTTCCTTTTTCAAATTTGGCAACGTTGCATGTCACTAGAGCCACTGAGTTATGCCTAGTGACATGCAACGTTGCCAAATTTCCGAAGGGAAGCCGGTTTTGACGCCTACTGTACATGGTTCGTTCTGTAAAAAATTGTTTAATTTCTTATTCATATCCTGAGGGCGAATATACAATTTATACGTGTATTGCAGAATGGATATGTACATTTGGAGATCCATAGGGATATTTCGTCGTTCACGAGGTTAACGTTCTGCGAACATATCAGGCAATCAGTTCATAAAAACGCGAAGCTCGACTTTTGGTATTGTCAGGATGTCGGGGAACGCGTAACTGTTGAAGTAAAAGCAAGTTACGAGCAGCCTCAGGAAGACCGGCGCCAATTTAAGGACCGTAAAGGTACGGATACTCGGTCCGTTCCAAGTTCGAGGAAACCGGGATGCTTTAACGATCTTCCGTAACATTCGAGTCCCATCGCGTTACCGTCTCCTTTCTTTCCATCTCCCTCTTTTAACGGCTATCGGAAGAAATTCAGGATGCATTGCCAGAGAAGCAGTAGTATAAACTCGAAACTAGGATCACGGGTGGGACATTTTCGAAAAGTGTCGATACATTTCAATTTAAGATCAACTTGTCGATAGGGGCTTTAAAATAGAAAATTTCGTTCGGTAATACGTAGGTAGGTAGTATGTCAAATAGTGATAAACCTAGGTCGTTATTGAGTGCTTTGCATCTCCATTCTTTTTTTATCAAACTTATACAATTTATACTTCTTCCGCTATATAATACAATTCTCCACTCAAAAATCCAACTAACAGGGGAAGATCCCGAACTCGAAAATTAAAAAAAAATTTTAACTTTGTGGATTTGTAGGAGATTTCCTCCTGATTACAACGCAATTTCTGTTTGCTGCCCAAATACACCCGAAGGGGGTGAAATAAACCCCTGAAAATTCGGCAATTTTCCGATTTTGTATTATAACTCGCGAACTGTAAGAGATAGAAACAAAGTTTCAAAACAAAAGCTACTTCTTTTAATTAGATCTATCATTTGGTAAGAAAATATTTTACAGTTCACGAGTTATAACACAAACTCAGAAAATAGCTGGATTTGCAGCAAAAATTGCATTGTTATCAGGAGGAAATTTTCTACATATTCACATAGTTTCAGAATTTTTGTATTTACAGGTTCGAGATCTTCCCTTTTAAATAGCCTATAACCTTAGTTCTCAATCCGTATCTCAACATCCTTATGAATCTTTGCTACCCCTATAATATGTAGGTAAAACTTGCTACCCCTACAATAAGTAGGTAAAATTTGCAATAATTGTATTTATTATTGAATTATAATAGTAAATACATGCCTTATTTACACTATGTCGACAACAATAAGTAATAAAACTAAAAAAAATAAAAAATAATAATTCTCCGGTCTAAATTTCTCAAAAACCAGTCTTCAAACGAGGAAACTTCCTTCTCCATTAGCTTCTTATTTCTGCAGAAGAAATCACCTCTTTCCCAATTGTACCAACGATACTTTCACCAAGTTTGACCGCAGAACGGTGCCACGAAGAATTTAATTTGAAGAACCACTCTACTTTGGCCCACGATTCCTACATAACACGATATTTACGAGCTTCGACCAGTGCCCCTCGGTATCCAGGATAATTCCCTTTATTATGCCTTTAAAAGCGCCGCAATATGCCTCTCCGCCCGATGTGGGTGGTGCGGGCAGGGCACCGCGGTTTATCATCGCCGTTGCAGCAGTGACTTCTCTACCTTCGCGATGATACGGGATTGTTTTGGGGAACTTTGCGCATTACGGAGGGAGCCGTGTAGGCTGGATAGATCGCGGCTCGTTGAATAATGGAGGCAACGGGTTATTCGGCGTCGGTGCGAAAGTAACACTGGCGCGGGTCCAATTGCTAAAATGTTACGGCCGATTTCGATGGGGGAGGGTGTAGGGAAAAAGTAAGCCTGTTACAATAGGGAGAGGTGACGCGACGAGTTCACTGCCACTGGAGTCGATCCAAATCGTCCTGACTTCTCGGGGAGACGATTTTTATCGGGCCGAGAGCTTACGCGTACGATTGCCGCTGGGAAAGATAAATGATTGCCCTCGCTGCACTGCCACCGTGTAATTGTGCTCCTTTTTTTTCTGTTTCAGGTACGTATCCCCATTTTCTTCCCTCTGTTTCTTGGCGGCGATTCAAGGTAACGAACGCCACTACTTCGTTTTACTGCCGTCGCTTGTTTGACACGCTCCCCCTGGCCACTGTGGTCTCCCGGTAATTGTAACTTCCTATCCCATTTCGTACGGCCGAAAGTGCTTGTGGGAAGTTTTCCTGGGGGCTTCACCTGTGGCGATATTTACATTCAGATGGGATTCTTCGTAAAGCTCCCTACCCTAGAAGCTTAAACATTGAAATTTTCTAGATTGAAACGAATAGTTAGGTCTGTATAGCCATTACGCTTCAAACAGCCTTTATAAAATCTTCCTTCCACCGCGGGAGACTCGCGGCTACAATATTGATTGCCCCAATCAGGTGCCCGTCTCTAAAGAGCCCCGAGAAATGAAATAACAGACACCGCCCGCGTGGAAATGGAAACGAATGTCACATGTGGGCTAAAAATCCGTTCCCCTAATAGCCCACTTTCCGCTAAATGCCTTCAATTCTTTTCTTACGATTCGTCCCGGCGACGATTTGCCCCAGCATCGTCTAATAACGCAAACGTCATAAATCTCTTCCCTACGTCCGAAGCCACCGACTTACGCGTACGAGCACAAGCGACGGCTGTGTCCGCTCGCTCAGCACCGCGAGATCTCTGTAACATCATGGCCGACAGCGGCCACCAACGTAGCAACAAGAAAACGCTCGGCGCTGGCAAGAGCGACGGCGAAAGAATTGGAAATCACGCGAATCGTTAGCGGTTCGTGCCTCCTCGCTCGGCGAGCTCGTGAAGAAACTTTAAATAGAGCCGCGCCGACCCACTCGTGTAAAATCCGCTGGCTGACCTGGAAACCAGGGTACCGTTCGGAAGAGACAGGGCAGATTCGCGGATTGAGGGATCACGTCTCGTCACGCGGAGCCGCGCCACGTCCGCGGGCACCGTCCCCCGCCTGGCGATCGCGCAATCGTTCGATCAGCTTTCGAGAGCAGCCGCGAACTCCGCTCCCCATTAGCAATTCATTAGCGGCACGGTGCGACGCGTTAACAGCGAAATCCATTAAACGAATCACGTGGCCCGGGGCCGACCCCCTCGCCACGGGGTGTATCGAGAACCGTCCAGATCCGCTCCGAGATTATCAGTGTTTATGTAACACCCTCGCCTGACTCGACGAAGACAGACCCGGCGCGGCGGCGGGGCAAGGTGAAGAAGGGAACCTTGCTCCGCTTGCGCTCGCTCGTTCCGCAAAGTAAGCTATAGCTCCAGAAACATACGCCCACGCGGCCGTGAATACGGGCGATCCGCGGGCTGCCCTCGACGCTTTCGGAGACGGCCGAGAAATGGAAAGCAGTCGTTTCCTCGACCTAATTGCCCGCCTGGCCGTTTCGCTCGCGTCCTCCCTCGACTGGTCGTTTACCCTTTTACTTTTCTGAGACACGCGAGTCGGAGGTGTACTGGGAGACGCCCTCCGTGGATATTTAGGTAACGTCAGGTGAGAAGTACCTCCGTGGGGTCTGTCTTTGTGGGCATAGAGGTCCTGTCGATGCACTTGGTGGTCTACCGAAGTTGGCCGTGTCTAAGAACAAGATAATGGGCATTATGGTAGGCTGTTAACCCTCGGCCGATGGTGGCTGGGTTTATTTGAACTCAGGTGTGAGGTCGACAGGTGTAATAGTAAATAGCAGGGGTCGAAAAAGTTCTGGAATTCTTATTTTTAAAAAACTTCTGTTAGAACTTATATGTTTCGTTTTAGAAAATATCTGTTCCTGTGGAATTTTTATTGGAAGAAATGTTACCCTTAGGAACTTCTTTAGAAAGTGTTCTCATGGAACAGATTTTTTAGAACCTGTATAATTAAAGTTTCGTGGAAACAGTGATATTAGAACATTTATTAAAAAAGGTTGCATAAGATAAAGAAAAGTACTAAACTATTAGGTACTATTTTTATTTAACAATATAATATCATATCCTTTGTGTTTATTTAACAAAAGGTATGGAAATTATAATATAAGTGATTCATAGTTTCATAAGAAGTATTGAACAGAAAAGAGAACTTGTCAAGAATAAGATCTAAATAATATTTTTTTATAACTTACATGAACCAAAATACACAAAAATTCTATAACATCTGCGTAGGTAAATATTACAAATAAATAACACATTCAGAATACCAATTTAACTGGGATAATTATTTATTATTGTTGTAGTACTATTCACTAAATAGTATTCAGTATTTGTTACATCGATTCAGAATTTTTTTAAATATTGATGAACAAAATATCTGTTCCTGTTATAGAGAAATGTTCATTTTTATATTTTATAAGTTCCATTCCAACTAGAACTTTTACTTTATCAGTTCTCATGGGAACTTATAATGTGAGAACATTTTTAAAAAAGTTCCACTGTCCATGTTTCAAATAGAACCTATTGAAAAGTTCCAGAACTCTTTCGAACCCCGGTAAATAGCACTGAATTACTTAAAAATCGAAGAAATGAACTGCTATAACAAAAAGAAAAACAGTCACGTAAAATAGGCATAATAGCACAATTTCTATGAGTCAAAATAGACGGTCGCCCAAACCTTCCACCATTTGAGGATGAACCGGTGCTTCTGGGATGGTAACGGGACAGAATGGTGGATTCTGAGGAACTTACAGTGTGTGATACCTCGGTAGGTTTTCTAGGTTGAAGTAGCAACTGTTGGGATTATACAATCAGTATCACGAACTCTTAATCCTTTCCTTAAGCTCGCAAGTACATAGTCCAGCAGAGAAGTTCAACCGCAGTAGATGTGTACATGCATATGTACGGGGAAACACTAGAGAGTAGACCCTCCCTTCATTTATTCATTTCTGTATTACACAACTGTATTATATTAGGTCGGTAAAAAAGTGCGCTCGCTTTATTGATCCAGACTCTTTATTAAAAGTGAATACATATATTACAATTTTTTTAACCAAAGTAATCTCCTTGGCTATCTACGACCTTTTGCAATTTCTCTGGTAAAACTACAAGTGTAGTAAAAATAGACATTTTCGTGCACCTAGTATCACCTAATAGTGAGCGAAGGAACTTTTGCACCGAGCTAATGTCTGCCTCGACGGATCCACCATGGATTATTCGTCGAGCACAGTTACCATTCCCTAAATTTGATCCAGGCTATCGCGACAATCTTGAGTCGCGTTAATCAAGAGACCGCTAGGAGTAATAAGCCCGGCGATATATTTTCGTCCCCGTATTATGGAGTCCCGAGGACTATTTCGAGTGTGGTAGTGGCTGCAGCCGACGCTGCCACCCCTGCAGTTATATTTAAGTCCCTGGTCCCTAAACACTCGAGACCAACCATCTCGCGGTAACTGGACGAGCGGTGCTGGTAAATGTCTCGAGCTTTGTCTTCGGAAGCATCAGCCGTCTAAATGTAGCCGAATGTTCCTGCTCCGTTACTGCGTGACGGTGTCAAGGGCCGCTTAATATAGGAAAGCTCGAGTTCGATGCACCTTTTGCATCCGCGCGAATAAACGCGGTCTGCGTTCAGGTATCCCAGAGATTCCGCAGACGCCTCCCAACGCCGGCCCGTTCAAATAAATGACAAGCTCGAGTCAGCGGCGCGAATACCTTGAATTTTCATTCATGGTTATTATTAACCCCTTCGCGCCAACCTTCGGATCTTGCACAGCCCCCGCGTTTTTCATGTGTCGCCGTCAGTATGAGACACGAACCAACGTGACCGTTCTTTTACTTTCTCCGTGTGCTCACGCGAGCAGCTACAGAACCACTGTGGTCGTGTTTCTAGCTGCACAAGTCTTACGCCGAGTCCGTACATGCCTCGCCGAATATTCGGTATTCGTTCATGGATATTTGTGAATTATTATAGTTCTTCTTGAACAACGATGCGCGACAGTAGTGCTTCGCTAGTGAACAGGTTGCTCCGATGTTTGCTAATTTACTAACTCGAGTTTTTTTAACGCGGGCACAAGGTATTCGCATAGGAGTACCGCATGGGTGGTGGCGGTGTTATTGTCTACATGCAAATTCCAGGCTGAGTAGAAAGGAAATAGGCTTCGGGATTCTTTTGTTCTCTTCTTCAGCCAATTTGTGCACCTCTGTATGCTAAGACACTTGTTTAGTAGATTGTATAACGTGTTAGCGAAATTAGCATCGACCTTCATCCAGCTAGAGCTGAGCAGCCACGTGCTAATTATCATTTGAAATTAATGCAAATTTAAGTGAGCATTGGGTTAACATTATCCTTGGGAAATACACAGATGTGTACGCGGACCATCGGGTTCGTGGTGTTGAGGGCGTGCAATAAATTGCGTGTCGCCAAACGAATTTATACTTCCGTGGTCGCGGTTCGAAAAATTGCGGTGCAAGTTGGAAGATCGAATGAAATATAAGTTTACCGGTTTCAGATATCGTTAAATATCGCAGCAACGCGGGCATCGATACACGTCGCTATTTTTCATGCGTTCGAGCTATTTTTCCGCCGTACAATTGGACATCGGTATTGGTGTTCCATTGTGCGCAATTTATTATGTCTACAATCGTTGAGATGTAAACGGGATAACTAAATATGAAGATGAATATTCATGCATAGCCATGTAGCAGGTAGCGTATCCTTTCACGGTACAACGAATACGAATGTTGGTGGAATATTTTAAGGAGCGTTGATTTTTTTCTTTCTTTCATGTAATAAGCAAGAATTCGCGTAGCTCTGGTTCGATGTTAACAGAGTTATTACAGGGATATCTATTAAATTTCGAAGAATAAAATTTGTAGTTTAAAATAGCTTATTCTTTCTGAAATGATATAAATTTCTGCCACATTAATTTTTCTCGCGTTAGGGATTTCATCGAAATGGTGGTGAAATTCGATATTTCAACTGCAAATCGTTTTCACACCCCCTTTGATTGGCACAGGCGTTTCCCCCGTTTAATGAGACACTTCAACTGGAAACCCATTTGTAAATTATTGTCGCACACTCGTTCGCAGTATGCGAGAGATTTCGACTGTCAAATTAAAGAAAATTCATTGAACTGTTTTGGCATCTTCATCATTCGAGTATTTAACGTGCGCTGGAATTCTAATGCGCAAAACGTTGATGGAGTTAAAACGTATTTATGTTAAGTTAATCCAGTAGCTAGAGTTTGGTTTACAATTAAGCTCCTCAATTTTTATTTTACACAATCTTTTTTCAGCCATTTAATCCTCTTTTGCCTCTCCTTTTCATTGAAGTATGTTTAACCCTAAACTTTCCAACAAATCTCCAAAATGTCCTCACAAATTGCAACTTATATTCGAACTTCTTTCTGCCAGTAATTCATCCTTTCCACAATTCCGCTACTACTTTTCAGCTATCGTCCCAATGAACCGTTGCTTTTATTCGTACTCCTAAATGCGATACAATTGAATTTATCAAAACTGTATTCTCCATTTACAAGAAATTCCAACAGTCAAAGCTGCTCTCTCACGAAACGTGAAATATCAAAGAGAAACGGGCGCTTGTTGAAGATACATCGTTTGCTGGTCGTTCGTTCGGTGGTTGAGCGTTATTTCGTTAGGTTCGTTACGAGCACGACTTTAAAGTTGAGACTTCTATGTAACGTAACGTGACCCGTAATGTTTCCGATGTTATCACTATATAATTCATGACGGTTGGCGTACCGGCAGGAGACTGAATTTCGTCGTGCTTACGATTTACGGCTGTACGTGCAGGTAGGCCTGAAAGCACCGAGGTGCCGGAACGATGAATATGTTCTTGTGTACTTCATAACCCGAGAACTAGCGTTGGGACTTCGGGACGCTGCGCTGCAAATGTTTTTTAAACGAATCAAGAATACAGAATTTCTAAATTTTTAAAAATCGTAAAAATATTCAGGCCTGAAAAGATTAATTGAACGACTTTGAAGAGCATGCTTTTATTCATCCTACAGATCAATATACAGTAAACTGGGGGAACTTTGGCAGCTTTTTTTTTTAAATTTTGTTATATAATTTAAAAATTAGCATGTTTATATTTGCTTTAAGTATCCTCTCATAACATTGCGTCTTTTGTGATTGCACTACAACTGTCAAAATGCATAAAATCTTTGTCCTTTTTCTTCTTTAATACATGTTAAAAACGTTGGTGTACCGGGGTAACATTGGCACATCATATAGATAGCATTAACGGGTTAAGTTTTATTAATCTGAGGCCAGTAAGATACATTGACACTTAAATTTGTTTTATTTTATTTTTTACACCTTAATAACATTAATAGCTTTACATATAAATAGCATTAACAGGTTAACTTTTACTAATCTGACGTAAAACAATGTAATCCCGGCGTATGCCAATGTTTCCCCAGTTTACGGTATCTAATCGAAACAGAAGCAAAGCAGTGAACATTGAAAACTCCAAATTTTCAAGCGCATCCAGACTTCAAAGACTTCCAAGATTTCATAACATTTGCAAGACTGTGAAAAGCTACCAAACACAAGGTTCTTGCGACACGTTTGCAGTGCTCTAGAATTTTGGATTTTAACTCAAGATGTTTTGAACCGTCTTGAATCCCATCACTACCGAGAACCATCCTGTGCGGAATGTAGCGTTCAAAACAGAACTTTCTCTGCACGATCATCCGTGCCCTTCCAATACCACGTCTCCGTGGGAGTTTTGATTACTTTCTTAAATTCCGCTTACTCTTAACAACATCACCCTTCTCAGAGATATCGAATGATGGGTTTAAAGTTTCGAAACCGGGATTTTCGAGCGAGCAAGCTAATTAGAAAGTTTAGAAGTTCAACGGCCTGTGACACTTTTCGATTTTTATTCTCTAATTTCGCTGAGTTTCCACCTGTGAGAATATGTGATTTTAATCAAAACCTACAGATGCTTCCAAACTTCTGACCAGCGCTGTACTCCCATTCCAAATCACTGAACTTTGTAAATAATTTATCGCACCGTTAATATATTCGTGAATGGTGAATATTCTAGCACAAATATTTCTCCATATGCTTAATTTAAAAAGCTAAAATAAGATGTCTGATTTCCATCAAACCACCCACCACGCGGGACCATCGCCGTTCGATGCCACTTCTGCCACCTCTACACGTCCGTTTATCATATTTAAACAATTTACAAGGTCTCCTTAAGGCCCGATCCTTACACCTGATCGCATAGCTCGCCCCGACACGTGAGATTTTCAGCTAGTAACGCGGAGGCTTTGGCCGTGTTTAGTTACATTAAATAGAAATATAAAGGCTTAATGCAAATTGTCAATGTAATCAGCGGCCGTCGAGGAAACCTGTTATTTCTGTTGAAGATACGAGGAGACAGGGAAGGCTTCGCATGGCCCGTAAGCGATACGGGAGAAGGAAACCGAGACTTTGCTTGAGTAAGCCTGAATAAACCTTGAGACAACCGGCCGAAACCCTTCTCTCATTTTCCATCCTCTTTTACCAACAGCATCTCGCCCGCGATGGTCCCCCTTTAATCTGTTCTCCGCTGCTCAAGTCTGGCTACGATCGGCCACGGTGTTCTGGATTTCGTTTCCCGTCCGCGCGAGATCGCGAGATAGAACAGAAATTATCGAACGCCACGAATTGCTTCTAATGGTGGACGGGTGCGTTCCTTCTAACCGAGAGCAAATTAAACGCGAGCCTAGCCATTACTCTTTCTACCTGCACGGAGCTAAGAATCGTTGTGCAGTCGGGAACAGGTTGATTCTTGGCTGGTTGATTAGATTTCTGGCGCACGGTCACGAATCAGTGAAGTGTTCGTCTAATAACTTTGCTCTGGTAGTTGGCTTTTAAGTGTACGAATTATTGGCGTGCTTGCTTCCTATTTTAAAGGATAGGTTCGTGTGAACTGTAGTTTAGGAAGTAACTGATGGTTAGAGTTATCTTTGTATCGATTATGGGGGGAATCCTATTCTTTGGGCTAAAAGCTTTGCAAAGTTGGGGATTTTTTTTTAAGAAACCAGACATTTGATTAATATGAAATTTGGACCATATTTTGATGCACCTTTGAGGAAGCAATAGTTTTTTTTTATTAATTTTTAATGATAAATATAGGAGTTATACATGATCGACCAACGCGTCGCGCAAAATTCGCTGTCCGCTGGTGTGCATGATATTTATACTCCTGGTAATCTAAAACAAAAAAATGAAACGGCGTTTCAGTGTATACGTATGTAGCCATAATTCGATGAGCCAGAAAAAAATACAAAAATTTTTTGAGGAGTGTGGAGAGTTTTCAAGTTGAAAGATCTGAAACTTTAACTTTTGCTATACAATTTTGCGCCAATTTTCTTATGTAATCAAAGACGTATATAAGTTATCGGTATCCTGGTTCATCGAAGTATAGTGATGGTCAATCATGCACAACTCCTATATTTATTAAGAAAAATTTATATAGAAAAAACTACAACTTCTTCAAAGGTGCATAAAAACATGTTCCAAATTTCAGATTATTCGAATCGCTAGTTTCTTAAAAAAAAAATCAAAGCAAAGAATAGGATTCCCCTCTTGAAATTGTGAATGATTTAAGTGCCAGAAGAGAACAGTTTCAGTAGTTTCTTTTGAACCACAGCGGATGATTAGAGACTTTAAGACAGAAATTTAGATTTAAGATTAGAATTTAGATCCTTTTCCACTAAAAACATATTATTTTACTTCCACGGCGTTTACATCGTTTACCATTGCAACTTCTCTAATACTGTAGCTTAGGTACCTATATTTATTCGCCATTTATCAAGAAATTATGTGCGTAGTCAGAGACTAGATTAAGTAAAAGATTAGAATGAATAATTCAGTGATCATTGTACTCAATTTTATCGTACGAATTTGTCATCAAAGTGTAGTATATTGTTATATCATTCTCTAAATCCTTTAGTTTAATTTGAAAAACTGAAGTGGAATAGTGAATATGTTTCCTCTGCTGCGAAACTCCGAAATGGAAAAAGTTTCGAGGCCTATCTTCGTTTACCTCTGATTAGAAAACGTAGGCCAACGTTAAACGGTATTTATTGAGTTGCTGGCCTGAATGAAGCGCACGCTGCTCCAGAACAGGGCCAATTCAACTCGCAGCATTTTATCTTAAATTCGCGATACAGACACGCCGACGGTTAATTGAGCGAAAGCGATGCGAACGACCGGACGGCGGAATTAATTAAGCGATTAACTTAGGTAGCTCGCGAGGCCTCGTTAAGGGGTTAAGTTTCGAAATTGGGGACAACCGTGCCGAGGTCAGAGTTCGTACCTCGAAAGTGACATGTAACTGTATGTTGGACACCCACGCGCGACGGTGTAGTTTAAAGCACGAAAAGTACAGAGAGAGAAAGAGAGAGAGAGAGAGAGAGAGAGAGAGGATGTTGCAATCCGTGTAGCCGAGGTTCGATACGAGAGAAAAATTAGCACAAGGGCGTTGTGATTTATCGGCGTTTATCTGCAGGATTGATTCGTTCATGAGCAGGAATGACACGGGCATAACTTGTCCGTAGTATGTCCGTGAGTGAATCCGAGAGGTGGTTGAACGTTAAGGAACAACTTTCTTCCATGTAACAATCTGTTACTATTACACGTGTCGAAGGAACAATTTCCACGAGTGAACGATGGATAAAGGAAGAAATACTTCGAGAGGGACATTATTCAAGGAAAGTTCGTAAACATCGATAAAGTGGAAGTTGCTTCTCCTTCGTCCCTATAATTACCGTGATAAACTTAACCGCGTTTCGTACGAAGAAGCCCCTTCCTTCCGAAGGAACGCACCCCCTTCGACACCAGATATTTTCTTTAGCTAACTCATATGGTTTCCTCCACCTACCCCGAACCCTTGTAACGCTGAAACAATCACTCCAATTGACTCTCACTTTTTAACGCATACGCGGCTCTTCACTGTCACGGTTGCTAGAAAATTGGCCAGACCTTCGGCTCGTCCTATTCCCGAAAATAATATTTCGGCCGTCGTTCTAACAAATTACTTCGAACTCGGGATAAAGTGTACAGTGTATTTATTCTATTTCCAATAGGTATTTATAATATTATGTAATATAAAAAGATATATTTATAGTAAATAGAATAAATGCCTCCAGCTCTCGACCGGCTATATTCAAGTACTCTATTCCATATCGCTATTTTTCAGGAATCTAACTTATTTTTGTCTGCAAAACAGATGTGTCTATTTCACAACAAAATTCAGGTATACCTACGCATGCTTCTCTATCGCGACATAGCATTGCTTAGATTTCTCTAGTTCGTCGAAGTTAACACGTTTCATACGAAAAGTTATTGATCGAAATCAAGAGGCCAAGGTGTTCGAGTACCTTTTGCCGTGGCTGCAGGATACATTAGAGCTTTAGAACTCCCACAGCCACGAAACAACAATCACCCGCGGTCCTTCGATCGGGGGTTAAGTAAACATTTGTTCGATGTAGAAAGTTCCATTGTTATTGCGAAATGAAAGGTTCGTACGTTGAATATATAGCGTCTCCGTTATTCCTGTATTGGCCTATTCTCGCCGGGAATTCGTAGGCGTTTCTCTCCTACCTGGCCCACACCTACATCCACAGAGGCGGATGTCAGTGAAGAACGAAATAGATAATAGCAGAACGACCGCTGTTTCCGGCGCTGAATTTTTATTCCAATGGCTTTTCGTGCGCGCGTATACGTGTGTCTCCGGCGCATCAACGGAAATAGTATTAGTCACGGGACCACCGACTTCCTTCCGCGATTTGTTTCACTTTTGTAACAAAGCAACCCATCGTTCTGGAAGCCTACATATGTACGCGATGCTTCGAAACTACAGCGGCATGTGTATTTATAGATGTTGTTTCGTCTTGGAGATAGATGGAACATGATTCGTTGCATACGCTCTAGATTCGAATTGTGCAGAGTGGGATGATATAATGCTCCGTTATCACTAGAAGCGCGGCAGCTTCAGGTAAAGGTACCAATGCTCGGCCTAACCCAGTACCTGACCAGCGACGCGAATTTTATTTACTTTTAAGCTGAATTTTTTAATGTAATTAAAAGATATATTGATTAAAATCATTATTATAGGGAATTCAAAATCCTTAGGTAAAAATAATTATTTTTTAACGCACTACGTGCGCATAGCAGATTTCCAGGGATTTCTTAAGCTTCTGCCAAGGTACGCCGCTGATTTGTTGAGAAAACATTGACTGCATTTCCTATTTATATATTACTGGATTTATCACTCGGCTTCGCCCGGAATTTAGGTTTTGATTTTATAAACAAAAACTTCTTTTAGCCTTTTTTTGTGAAAATAGTCGCATTCGTCTGAATTAGTCAAGCAGAATGAGCTGAGGCACATTTCGTGACGCCAGAGTTTATCGTTGGAAAGTTTTTAAGCGACAGACAAACGCACAAACATATAGAAGCTTCCTGCTTTATATATTAAGATAATAATACATTGGTGTAATAGTAAATAGATTTAAATTCAGTTTAAGATAGTTAAACTTGCAAGGAAATGAATGTTTTTTGAAAGAAGTATAAGTTTATTTATTGGTACAAGAATTTCCTTAATGAATCAGTAGGTCACGTGCACTTTAAGGTTGTCTGTTCACTGGGACATTTGCATATTTTCGTATTTTCATTAGTAAATACGTTTATTATAACACATAAATTTTTTTCCAGTTTTCGAGAGTATTATATTGTGATATCCTTCACATTTCAACAAAATTTCTTTATTCCAAGATGGTGTTACAAATTAAATTAGAAGAAAACGTTGCCGCTATTCCTTAGGCTCCTTAAGCGTCCGGATATTGGTACATTTACCTTATAAGTCTATATTATAAGATGAGTAGAAGTTCAAATTCTGTCACTCGATAAATAAACTCCAAATTCTTCGTTAACTCTTTTGTTCACAAACCACCATTCCTTTTAACAAACCTGGAGGTGCAACGTATACTTTATACATTGCTTAACAATCTCTGTTATTAATTGATTTCGTCCGTAATAGATATTTAGATATTAAACTTGAGAGGAACGCGCTGCTAGTTTCAGTTTCCTGCAACTCGGGGTCCGTTCAATTATTTTCAAATTTTTGGCAGCCGCCTGTATCGATTTTTTGCGTGCTGCCAACGCGGACACGCGCACGCCAGTTATGCGGCAAGTGTACAACGTCAGATGAGAGGGAACAGAGGAATGGAAAGGAAATGTAAATTGTGCGAGTTTAAGCCGTTGTTATGTAAATCGGCGTCCCGAACGCATCCGCCGAAATAACAGGACTCAACCATGGGGAAACAACGGTACAGTCGAATTTATTGTGAATTTGTCGAATCGCGCCATGCCAATCGTGCGCCAGCGTTATGGATCATTCGTCTTCTTAGAAAGTACACGAATGTACATAAGGGTCTCCATTACGGAGCCACCGCACCGGCGGAACTCGTGACGCCTGCGTTTCGCGTGGTCAGTGGAGACGCTAACGAAATTACGCAACGAAGGCTGTTCGCGAGCCGCCTCGAAATGGCTGGGCTACGAAGGAAAAGCTTGCTGGACGCATAGCCAACGATTGGCAGCTTCTTCCACTCGCGGGCGAAAGTTCAGCGAAGCGGAGTAAAGGCACACGGGGCTGTGGAAGAATTGCCATGTGTGGGCAAACAGGCCCCAGGCTCCATCTGCCCACGTACCCCGCCGTATCTGTGCACGCACACGCGGTCCAGTGTTCCCGTACATCTATCCAGGAACGCGTCCACGTGTACCTGCACGTACGAACTGCGGTAACCTATGAATGATATTATGCCTTGCGGTTGCTTCACACCCGGGTAGATCTCATCGTATTATCGTCACCTCCTAAAAACCGGATTGGAGTAGCGGTGACCCCGTCGCCTCCCTTGAGTTCCGAGGTTGGGTAATACGGGCCGAAGCCGTTCTCTCCAAGGGCCCCGAAGAATTACTCGGAATCCCCTCTCTTCCGAAGTAACCGTAGCTCACGAACGAAACGGGAGGTTTCGGCGCGACGTACAATGAACGCTAAGGTGTCTGGACGGGGTTTGGCGAATCAGGTCACCCTTTCAGTTGCGAACTATTGCAGCGGATGCGTCTGGGTTAGGTTCTCGCAGTGGGCAGAGCAGTTTAGACAATTTCCACGATATATTAGAGGGGAAATGATTGTCTAGGTTCGGTAGATTTTCTTTTTGAAGGGGAAGCATTGCTGTGGCGCACTCAGAGGGAGCCAAGGGGGTCTGCAACCCCCAAAGAAGGGGCTTTGTAAAAAGAAAAGAAGAACGGATTTTATTCTTTAAATGAATTGTTATAATCACCTAATGAATTTTATTGGATTTGCATTACAAATATTTTTATACGGTCAACTTGGTTTCTCCCAAGATTAAATCCTGAATGCGCCACTGAAACATTGCGTGGTGCATTGTAATGTGTAGTTATTGGAATTTTGTGGGTTTCTTGTAGTAGTACTTTGTGGTTCAAGTGATGTTTTTACTTCGTTAGGGTGTTTGAAAATTTTGGTAAATTCCTGTGTCGAGTTGGAATGTAATGCTATGCTGAGTCTCCGTAGGATTACGAGGGGCTGAAATTTATCGCAAGGCTTGTTTCTTTGGGCTAATCTCTAATGTGACCTAAATATTTGTATCAGAAACAGGCCTCGTCTCTGTTAATGCTATATTCTTGTAGCGTGTTCTTTATTACTTCTTTTTTCACATCTGGATATTATAGACACGGTATACTTACAACGAGGGTAAGGGTATCATTTAGAAAGAAAAATGATGGGTGACATGTTTGCGGGACCGCTATAATAGTAATGGTGTGGGGACCATGTGATGCAGCAAGCGACATATCGTGTTACTTTAACTCACTTGATGACACTTGGTGTGACACCTACTACTCTCCCATGTCTTAGCACAGTTGGAAAGGGTTGACAGTGAAATTGCTCCAAAAATATTGTGCCTGTCAGAGGCTTCCACTTCCTTCCTGTCACATTCTTCTTGCCTCGTTCGTTCAGCCTTCTTTCATACAAATTGAAATCCATCAGTGTGGCATACTATTCCTAATTTTATGATTTTCTGTCACTTTTCAATTCTTCAAAGTTAGAAAAATTTCAGTTAAAGATGATGTAAGTCCAACAATAGAGCGTTCAGTTTCGAATAATCTAAGTGGGTATTCGAATATTCGAATACCAGAGAATTCGAATATTCGAATAATTAGGAGAATTCGAATATTCGAATAATTAGGAGTACCTATTCGAAAATTCGGAATGATCGAGTTTCGGATTGTACCGAATAGGAATCTGAACATGAAGTATTTTTTCACGCTTTATCGTGAAATTCTTTTCCTATTGGCTTACATTTTGAAACGAAGACAACCACCAGTTATTAGCATTATTATTTTAATTATTTTACAATCGTTATTCAAACAAATTATTCAAATAAATAATGATGAATTATTTGAGTAAATAGATGAAATAATTTGTTGTAAACAGTAAATATTTATTAAATAAAATATTCTACTAAAAAAAATATATTCAGATAATTACATTACATGCCTATACATTTACTCGAAACAATTAGAATAATTCATTTTCAATATAAACTTTGAAACATTAGTACAAGCAGACATTTTTGTTGGAAGTTAAAAGTTCACCGCAGTTCTAAATTCATCAATAATATTCGAATATTTGACAACTCCTAATTATTCGAAGAAACTATTCGTATTCGAAATTATTCGAATATTTCCAGCTCTAGTTCAAATAACAGAAATTCAGGTTGATTCTACTGTATTTTACAGGCAAAACTCTGAATTACTAAAAAAGTACTGTGTTTATAAATGGATCAACACAACTTTCCAATAAACCAATAACATTTCCTTTCCATGCTTTTTCTCTGCGTGCACGTGAGATTTATGAAGCGTGAACGAAGCACTGTAAACAGAAAGAAAAGGGTCATCTTTGTGTACACTTCTTCCCACGGACCTGTTCGAAAGGTGAATAAAGATCGTGCTTATCGTAGCTACGAATGCGATAGGGCACCTTTCGCGTTATCGATTGATTGCGGGATATTAATGGACTATTGAAAAGTAAACCTCGATAAGAAAGTTTGTCGAAGGTATTTCATTCACGAGAGGGATACTAGAAACTCAAGGTTTTGGTCAATGGTACTTTAAGTTACTTTTAATTCCTATAGTTTATTTCAATTGAACTACCCTAATACACCGACCACCACAATTGGAGAATTCTCCTATAAAACACTGTAAGTGCCAAAATTAAAAAAAAGAAAAATTATCAGAAAATGTTTTACTATATCCAGTGGTAATACTATAGGTACTGTAGAATTTGATTTTTGGCACTTACAGTGCTCTCTACAAGGGCTCTTCAATTAAAAATATCTCTTTACTCGATAAATATATCCCACATTAGCTGTCCAATATTTCCGGAGTCACTCATGTTACATAGTACCATAAGCGGAGTACTTAATCACCTCCATCCTCGTTAATAATTCGAGAAAGTTGCCCGCCACAAAAGTGGTATAGGCCCTCATAAGTCAGACGAAGCTGGCAGATAATTTTCTTCAAAAGTTACATACTTCCTTACACAGTAATTACAGTCATCAGCGTTTACTTTTCGAAATGCAGCCCTGCCCCAGAATAAAATCGAATCTATCGTAAATGTGCACTGACACTACTTCGCAGGCTAAAAGCTACATCTGCATCCTTAACGAAGCTCCAACATACTCATTAATATCCATGCAAATGATTACAAATTACAACTGCTCCATACTTTCTCCACTATAACGTTGCGAGTCCCCCAACACCGAATTGCTGCTCGATAGTGGCCCTGGCATCGGTCACGTATCGTTTTCCACGCATAGTGGCTTAATGCAGGGAAAAGCTGGACCTCTTTACCGCCCATTGTCGTCCATGTCTTTACGTGACGCGACCAGTTTATGCAAATAAGAATGGGTTTGACTTAACGCGCCGAGGCAACCTTGCTGGACAATGCCTATCATTTATTCGCAGCTGTGGCGAGATTTACAAGGCTGGACATGATTTGCAGCGTAAATGCACGCGCGCACGGATCAGACAAGCGGGCGGGGAAAGATCGAAAGAGGGACAAGGCGAGACAGCACGGTGGAGGTGTACCCTGTGCACCGAGCTATGCCAGTCTGTCGTGTCTTGTATGATTCATTGTAATTGTCAACGATCCTGTCTATCTAACAGTTGCTGGCGCAGTGGTCCACTGCGTGGCAACCTGTCCAGCGGTACCGCGGCTCGCCCCCCCCCCCCCAACCACCGATCCGTCGATGAGGAATTCGTTGAAGGGGAGCATAGTTCGATGGTTATCGATTTGACGCCGCGGGGTCAAATATCTGAATGACAGGTGCTATATTTTTCTGCCTTCGTTTTGGCGGCGGGAGGATTCGTAAGATGCAGGTCAGAGGGGAGGAGAAAAGAAAGACGTGGATCGATAAGTTATGGGACGAGGAAGAATAAACGAACAATTTGAAATGGTATTTTTTTTTCACTGAACGATGGCACATGCGATCTTCGAGGGAATGAGTTTTAGATTACAGAGCGGATTTTGCATTGGCGAAGAAATTGCTGGGGATTTCCATAGGGGATAAAGAGTAAAGTGGAAATAGCGAAGTAAGTTTCGTTTCAAAGAGTTTTGTCTGAAAAAAGCTTGCAGGAAAATTTGTATTTATAAAGAGAAATGATATAAGAAAAGATGTGTTACTATCTGCCTCGATTTATTATCAGCTTCTGATAGATTACTGATCGATGATCGAACGATCATTGCCGTGACTCGGAATGCACTGAAAACTGCGGTTAATACGGCGCAACGCGACATCAGGAGACTGCTGTCAGCCACGTTGAATATCCTGTCAGAGCAATTGGTCCTAATCTCATTTGAGCTTAACGACTAAGTGTCCTCGGCTTTTATCCCTTTGTCTGCCGTACGGACAAGTGGCATTCACGGGCGCCAGAACTTTATTCGGCATGATCGATCGACGGATCGGGCAATGAAACGGTTACAGCGCGGTGTCATACAAAATGACTCTGTGAATGGTTGCTTTGATCGGATGAAAGATGACGAGAAGCGGTTTAAAAAACGAGCGCACCGACTGCCCGCTCACGTTGCGAACTTTTTCTTTGAGATGGACAATACCAGTTGACAAGCAGAGATTAATCCTGAGGGAAAGAAATATTTCATACTCTGCACCTGCGAAGCACGACACTTAAAATCTTTCGCCACCTTATCGTTCTATTTCTGATAATCAAATTTAATATCAGAGAATATCAAATATTAACGAAGAATGTGTGTACTATCATTTAGAAAACCACTTCACTCTAATTGCAAGAACTCTCCATCTACTTTGGAGATTCCCTGAGTCAAAATATATCTGTAGAGGAGACCGGGGGTAAGTTGTTCCGATGGCTCTATCTTCAAAATAAAAAGAGCTTTGTACTTTAAATTATTTTTCCGCGTGAGTTGAACACGCCACTCTGTCGTCCACTTTAACAGCGTCCGCGACAGCAAATTGTGTGGTTGTAAGCAAGGCGAGTAAAAATTGTAGTCTATTTTAAATATTAAAAATTCCAGTCTATTTTAATTATTTAACGTCGATATTATAGATTGATTCGTTCTTACGCGAACATATGAATGAAAGGCGGAAAGGGACACGACTTCAATCGAAATTATGCGTAAAGATAAATAAAAACTGTCGGTAGAGAATTCAATATCTGCCACATGATTCTATCGAGATTTATTAAAATACTACAATGTGGACAAGAGTCCACAGTAGGCTACAAGTACAGATTTTTCTTTTGAAGATAATACATTTTTGTTGTTCCGAACCTTCATAAATAAACATTATTAATAAAATTCTGTTTTATTTCATTAGAAAATGAAATATCTCATTAAAAAGCAACTCTTATATCCTAGTAACAACTTACCCCAATCCGATAACAACTTGCCCCAAATAGGGGTAAGAAGTTCCGCTTCGATCAGCCACAAATAAATTACTTTCTATGGAAAACCTATTACAATATATTAAATACAAGCTTAAAATCAGAAAATATAATAAATTTAACAAAAAATTAGTCAACAGTGAAGAGAATAACTACATTATTTTCCAGTCATTTTTTATGTTTTATCGAAATCGGAACTTTTAGCCTCGGTCTCCCCTAGCCATTTTCCAAATATTTTTCAAAATATCACTGTAGATCGTTCTCTCAACTATCCAACTCTCGGCGCAATCGAGCTCACAGTAAGAATCGTCGAAATTAATACCGATACGATAAATCGTACTAGCGCATACTCAATTGTCAGGTTACGTTCGCGTCAATTATACAACTTATAGCTCGACCTACTCTGCGGATCGAGCTGTCTCGCTGAAATTGTGCCAGGCTCGCGTGCCTGAAATTGTTGCTACGTGTAGCGCAGATTTCGACGCGTAGCTAATGCGAGAACGTGTAAACGGTGCAAGTAGAATTCACACGGTGCGCGTGCCGTATCTTTTGCTGGATCCAGCCAGGCATCGGTCGATCGATCGTTCGGTAACCGATAAAATCGTGACTGGGAACGGTTTGCGGGTTTTATGGCGCCGACGCACGTTTCATGATAAACGGTCGTTCGTCGGTTTCTGCGCCTACCTCATTTGCTCACTCTGTTTCTAAATGTTCCGTCCGACGCCGCGTGCATCATCAAAACCAATTGAACGGCGTAAATCACGGGGAGAAAGTCACGAACGCGGCGAAACAATGGGATTTGAATAAGTAGCGTCGCACTAGAGTTATTGCTTCGACGCGGTACCGCGTGAATTAAATTCTGTTTCATTGAGGAGATGGAACGTTGGCACACTGTAGGAAAGTGTTTCTAACAGGATCCAGTAGCATTTGCTACCACAGTGCGCTAAATAGCAAATTGTACTGTTGGATGCAAGAAGGGCCTCAGTGCCAAACTTTGGTTTCAGGAAAAGTACCTATCTATAAACATTACGACGTTAGATATATTTTATACATAACGAAGCTGTTGTAAAACTGTCTATAATATTTGAAAATTGGATGTATCTGCTTACAAAAACAATTCAATTATCTTTATAACAATTTTTTTAATCTACTATAGTTTTCAAGATATACTGGAAAATAGGAAGTCATGTTAGGTACGAGAATTTCTCGAGAAATTTTATAATTGCTTATTTCTTATTTCTCGAGAAAGATTATAATTTCTCGAGAAACTTAAGTCTAGGAAAAATATTATAGATCTCATTTTTCGTAAATTAATGTATTACTAGTTAATCTCGAACGTATAAACACATCTACAATTTATAATACATCTTATTAATAACATTAGATCCTATATGAATTCCAATAGAAAATCACAGTACAGAAGATTCGATATTATTAACTGCTGAAGGTGCTCGTAAATTCTTATTTAAAAATTTAGAAAAATTGTATACTGAATCAAGTACCTAATGAGTTTCTTGTGGCTATTAAAGAAGAAATATTGAAAAGAGGAGATAAGACTATTGTAGCCCGTATAAAATTTTTGCATGATCCAGAATTTCTTCCAAAAGGATCAAAAGACGCAGATTTTGCAACAAAAAAAAAATAGATTCGCTGACGCTACATTAGACGCATTGTGCTATTTAAAAATAAATTTTAAAACCAAAAAGTAAGGAGTTCGCTTTGTACAAATTTTGTATTAAATAAATAAATTTACCAATTATATTTAATATCTATTTTTTCATTTACACAAGTTTTGTATAAATTAGACAGGAATAATCATTTAGTTAAAGTTTCCTTGTGTTTTTGATAAATATTATCAACATTATTCCAAAAATATAATTTTTGCAATATTTTTTTCAATTTCTCGAGAATTCTCGAAAAATCTCAAGAAATATGATCTCACTTCTGATTTCTCGAGAAACAAAAAATATCGATAAATCAGGAACACTAAGCGTTTCCCAACCTTTTTTGAGTCGCGACCCTTTTATAAGGTTAAAATAACCTTCGATCCACCCCATACAAGGTAAGGTAAATTTAATAAGACAAAGAAAACGCATTAAAAATATGTATTTCTGGATATAATTCTAACTTAATAATATTAATAAAAAGACCCCAAAAACTGTGGCTATCCCTCAGAAAACTCTTCGCGTCCCACTTGGGAGTCGCGACCTATCGGTTAGGAATCACTGCTACAATTCTACGTTCGGAAATATGAATTAACGCTTCGAGTGGCGTTTCCACGTGCACATTTTTTGGAAAGCATCGGAAATGTTACCCGAGTGTTTCCGAATGTTTGCTCGAGGCAAGTTACGCGAAAGTTTCTCGGCATTAGCGGACGTTCGGAGAGGCCTGTCCGACTTGAAGTGACATTCTTCCAAACCTTGCGCGCAATTACACTAACGACACAAATATCAAGCAGGTAGGTGCTTACCCACATGCTACTGCTCCTCAGAGATAGGTAAATTCTCCTTATTAAAACCTCCCAGAATTTGCTGATAACGATGCCCAACAGTTAATACGATATTAAGGAATGTAAATTAAAAAAAAAAAAAAACAAGAACAAGGGAGAGGAATAATTATTCGATTCGCGTGTTCAGCTGAATCGCTTTCGTATGAAAATGAAATAGCGGTTGGCCCCGAAACCAGTTTGACGGCTCGAAAACTTTTATCTCGGCCTGCTAAGGGGGTGTACACTTTGTCGTTCTGTGGTGAGATCTTTCCCTCGGCTAGAGAACGAGCGACACGGAAAAAGGTACTCGATGGTGTAACGAGGCTCTCGTAAATTATGAATTATTCAATGATTCGCGACCCAAGATGGAAGAGGCGATGAACCGATGCAGCTGCTGACAGGTTCACGTGAACAGCGCGTTCTTTGCATTGGCCGTGATCGTGAGAACGGCGTTAAAGCTTCCCGAACACGTTACCTTAATTAGCATTACTTACGACCCAGCAATCGGACTTCGAGGATCAACGATGCCACGTGCACCGTACACTTACATTTCAACGGGAAGTCGTACACATTTTATTATTATATTGGATATTATAAGCGATGGGATTATCAGGAGAATCGTCTGTGATACCGCACGGTTATTATGTCATTAACTGGTGAACAAACGGGACTCCAGGGTGTCGGTAGTTGTTCCTGGCGAAATGTGGCTGGTAATCTCAAGCGGCAAAAATATTCCAATCAGGCATTCACGATCGACTAATGCTCCTTAATGGCCATCAATTGTATGCAGCGGGTTGGATAGAATATTGAGGTCGTTTAATTCTGTCAATAGAGAGATATTCTTACAGCTGACGTGATACTTGCGGTAAGACCACAAGACGGACGGTCATAATGAAGCTTCCTTTAATTAGTTTCTTTTCCCTATATCTCGTTTCAGAGACGACGAAAAAATGGTCGCTCTCCTATGGAGAGGTTCTCATTAGATATTCGTTATAAACCGCCAGCGAAGTTTGCCCGTACCCTAGTTCTTGCTAGAATCATTAAAGACAGAGCAGAGTCGCTATCAAACATTATGGAAATCAAGCATGACGCGTGTCAGGCGAATTTCATTTTTTAAATTCGCCTCGTGAAATGTCTGATCACTTTCTTCCAAACGTGCAAGAAACAAATATCGCGTCCTCCATCCTCTGTACCTAGCCATTTCGTACGCGTTCCTTATTCTACGCTCGGTCTCGTTGCCATTAAAAGCAGGAAAACAATTGAGACGTTGAAATGGTGAACGACGTAAGTGCCAGTAGTTAAAAGGTTCAGTAGAAACAAAAAGCGCGCGTGTGTTCATTTTGTCACTTACATCGTGCATCGCTCGTTTATCGCTATGGATTATCAGCGCATACCAAATTTACAGATTTACAGGCAAACAAAAAGATTACTGGCACTTTCATTGTTTTCCACCACCACGAAGTTGACATTTACAATTTTTAACAAGTCAAAATGAATTATTCTAGCACTTATAATTTTTGCTATTCCGCAAGGAATTCATATTTTCTTTCGGCTAAAAAAATTGTTCTCCTTAACGCTAAACATCATCGACGGTGCAGCTTAGAAATTGAAAATCACGTTTGAGAAGCTCCCCTCGCAGTCTCCCTCGCGGCAGCTTTCTAATCCGACGGAGACGATGGACAAGCGTTGTTAAACTAGTAGGAGACAGGCTGAAACGCAAACTGGCGTCTCGGTGACGCAAGATTTATTTCACAATTTCCGGCCTCGGGATGCATCCGTTCGCACGCGGCCGACCTAAATTTCTGCACCTGAGGTGTGCAGCGTATCAAGCCTCTAGATAAGGATTTCCTTCTTTTTGCCGCGGCTTCTTGCGACGCGCCCGCCGCGAGATAGGAAGCTCGGAGCGCATGTACGCGCGGTCATTACGAGGCGGAGGAGAACGGCATCGAGTGCGCCGCGGTTTATAAATGCTCGTCTAACGAAGCATTCTACCGTCACGTAGAGATAGGTTTTTCAGCCGCGCTGGCGCGGACGAAAGCTGCTTAAGCCGTCAAAGGGACATTTTCCTCGAACTGCTCGTTAATCGCGATGGTCTTAAGGTACCAGGAGAGAATCCTTCTCGAATGCAATCCCCTAGCACCGAACACACGACACCGTATGCACGTATACTCGGTTGCATCCAGGGTCAGTGTACTGTGTGGGCTGGAACTAAAAGTCACGACATACGTATACACCGGCATAATACGTCGAAGATTGTATTTCATCGGAAAAAGGAGAGTTAAGAAGGACGCCGGTATACGCGACTAACGTTCTCCGCCGTGGAATGTCGTCTGCGGCGTTGGCTTCTCACTCTAGCTGCACAGCCGCGTATATAGGTACCGTAATCCTTGAACATTGTTGGAGCAGGATTCGAATTTGAACTGTGTCATCCCCCTGCACTGTGTCGTCGAAATATGGGGGACTGTTGCGCGCCTTGGTACCGGCGAAACGAAAACGAACAACGGCTCGCATTCGGATACAGGCGGGCATGAAGCATTGCTGCGGCTTATGCTGGACGCTCGAGAAAGCGGGTGGAGATTTTCAGACGGCGTGGTACTGTTTCGAGCAGCGGAGCACGCAGACGGGTGGCCAAGGAGCCCTGGAACCCCCCAAATCAAAAGGCAAAAGGAGATTAATGTAACCACGACTGAGGCAATTCAAGAGCTTTGTGAAAAGGAAAGAATACTGGATTTTATTTTTTAAATTTTTTATTTTATTGAATTTGCGTAAAAATATAGATACAGTTGAATGTAAGACTGATTAGGAGATTATAGTTTTTATACCAAAGATAATGTTTGTGGTTTAATAAACGATATAATTATCGTTTTGGTTTTCTTTTAAAGACAATACATTTTTGTCGGTGCGAACCTTCATAAATAAACGTTATTAATAAAATTCTGTTTTGTTTCATTAGGAAATGAAATATTTTATTAAAAGGCAACTCTTATATATTACAAGGGAAGATCCCCAACCAGAAAATTAAAAAAATTCTGAGACTTTGTGAATATGTGGGGGATTTCCCTCTGGTTACAACGCAATTTTTATTTGTGGCCCAAATTCACTCGAAGGGGGTGAAATTAACCCCTGAAAATTCGGCTATTTCCCAATTTTGTATTATAACTCCCGAAGTGTAAGAGATAAAAAACAGTTTCAAGACAAAAGTTACTTCTTTTAATTAGATCTATCATTTGGTAAAAAAAAATTATTTTACAGTTCACGAGTTATAACACAAAATCGGTAAATAACCGGATTTTCAGCGGTCAATTACACCCCCTTAGAGGGAATTAGGGCAGCAAACAAAAATTGCGTTGTAATCTGGAGGAAATTCTCTACAAATTCACAAAGTTTCAGAATTATTCGAATTTCCGGGTTCGGGATGTTTCCTAGTTAGTAACAATTTACCCCAATACGATAATAACTTGCCCCATATAGGGGTAAGAAGTTCCGCTTCGATCAGCCACAAATAAATTACTTTCTATGGAAAACCTATCACAATATATTAAATACAAGCTTAAAATCAGAAAATATAATAAATTTAACAAAAAATTAGTCAATAGTGAAGAGAATAACTACATTATTTTCCAGTCATTTTTTATGTTTTATCGAAATCGGAACATTTAGCCCCGGTCTCCCCTATTCGTTCAAACTGACTCTCCGAAGATTAAATCCTGAGTGCGCCACTGTTCGAAAGGGTAAGAGATCTCTTCAATAATATCGATCTCTTCAATAATCTCTTTCAATAATAACGATATGGAGTTAGCCTTTGAATGGAATAACACTGGGTAAAGTATCTCTATAAACAGAATAATAATATCAAATAAGCGAAAAGTGAAAACAGTTCTATTTTGCAATTTCTGTTAAACAGTTGCTCAGTGATCTCATATTAGTCGAGGATTTTTCACTTTTAATGCTACACTCTAAAATCTTGAACATTACACCATCAGAAAAGAAATCATCACTTTCCTCTTATTTAACTCTGAATTCTGTTTGTTGCTTCCACAACACGAATCGTCTCGTTGTACCTAGCTCGCGATGCTCCCCGATTCCACTGTCGCGATGCAAAGATTGTGCGCGCGGCTTGTTCACCAGGGGCAAGGTGAGCACGAGTGAATGAAAATAAGCCCCGTTGCCGGGATACGTTCCATTAACGGCGCATAATCTTAACGCCATCAACAATGGTTACGCGCGTTGCCTGGCAAATGCATATGCAACTCGTTACGCGTGCACCGCCTAGGAAGAAGGAGCACGCCGTAGGTTTTATCTACAATTAACCGATGTCTAAGCAGAGTTAATGGTACAATGCACTTCCTGCTGGCTGGTTGTTGCTACCGGCTGCCGCAATCAACGCTGCTGCAACGTCAAAGGGATGTCTTCGCCCCGTTCCTTTTTTGTATCACCCTCGAATGGTAATTGCCGTCAGCATTAATTACCGTCCCGATGGTACCCGCTTCCCGTCCCTCACCCCCGACGAGTTGTCAATCTTTGCCACCATTGCCAGCCAATTTCCACAGCGGACGCGACGTTTCGTTATCAGCGTTACACCGTGCCACCATTTCCATTGCCCCGCGACGCTGGATCGCGGGTGGCCCGGTTTTATTTAACACGCCAAGGGAATTAATCTTCCGCGGGACACCGAGGTACGACATCTCTGCCCTGTACAATCGAAAGATTGGAAGGCGCCAGGTTTGATTTATGAGTAATTTGTGTGTACCCAGCTTTGGAGCTGTCGGGCCACTACTGCTGTTTGCGCGTCGTCATGAAAGATCGATCGCCCGGGTGCTAATATATGGGTGGATTTGCTTAATTTTCGGGGATATGCATTCGTGTAATGTGTTTGACAACTTGACGAAAGTCACGGTACCGTGGCCAATACCTGTTTCGGTTGAATTCTCGAAATTATTATATCGCGAAGCTTGAGTATTATATTGTACTAGCTTTACCATCCGGCTTCGCCCGGAATTTAGATTCTGATTTTGTAAAAGAAATTTTGTTTGTGAAAATAGATAATTTTTTTTTTTGTGAATATATTCATTTGGATTGGCCAGGCAAGAGCTGAGGCACATTTCGCGACCCCAGAATTTACCGTTCGAAAGTTTTTAGGCGACAGACAAACGCGCAAACATATCAACTTTCTGCTGTACCTGTATATGAAGATTTGAAACTGATAGATTCTTAGATGGCGTTGAAGCATCACTTAACATTCTGCACTCTTAACTCAAGCCTGATTTTCCTTTTATTCCATCGTTGCTTTCATCGCCCTGTCTTTGCACATTCCGCGCCTAAACCAAACTTCCTTTGCGAAGAACGAATGATGCATTATACATGCGTACTCGCGATTAGGCTTTACAAGATTTATCTTAATACAATGGCAGCATTTATTACGTTATACACGGGCAACGTTTTCAAGCCCTGAGAATGAAGCGCAGTACAAGATAATCCTTGTCTTCTCTGGAAATTTAATTCCGTTGCGACGGATTAGCGTATAATTCTTGGGGGATTAGCGAAGGCAAGGAACAAGGAGAGTCGATTCCGATATCAAGCTCGCATTCCTTTCGCGGGTCGAGTATATCAGTTAACAAACTTGTTCGTTATCGTCCACAGTAGCGGCTCGTGAATTTGTGCACGTGGATTCCTGCACAGATGAAAAATCGTTAAGTCGCTCCGCGCACGCAATCCTATTCTATCATCCAAGGACGATTTATATACCTTTGCCGATTTACATAAGGAATGCATCGTATATTTATCTATAATGAAAATCTTATGCCACAGTAAATGGCGATCGTTCGAATCAACAACCTACTACGGCCACGTTAATTAAGACCCGGCGATTTCGCGTTTAATAAACTGTACACGGGGGAACGATTTTTTACGAACCGGTGTCCTCCTCTTCGTTCTTCGTCCCGCGTTTCGCCAATGCACAACGCGTTTCTTAACCCTACGCTCTATTGTGATGCTATCGGTCGATCTTGGATTTCCAGTCATGTCAACCCGCCAAGCCAGACAATCTGATAGAACCTTATTGTCTCTGCCGTCCTCGCTTCGTATGGTTACACGCTTTGGCTCTTTTAGGTCCCAATAAAACCAGATAGAGAGTAATCAAGATTTATGACATAGGCATGGCAATGAAGCCTGTAGAGGTATCGAAGGGTGAAGTGCGGACATACATACTTCTTCGGTAATTAATGGGCGAATGTAATTTTCTAAGGGCACTGGAACGCTGTGTGCTTGGAAGAGAGGCTTTCTGTACAATTAAATTAATTTTACGAATTTTTTGAGAGTTTAATCTATATATATATAATCTCTATTAAACTCGTAATTCGTAAAATTAATTTAATTGTACAGAATGCCTCTCAGTCTGACTCATCAACGTCCAGCTCAAACCGTTTAACCTAGGAACGTGAAATTTGGAAGGTACGTTGCTTTCATGACGTAGGCGCCCACTAAGGAAGGATTTTTGGAAATTCCATCTCCAAGGGGGTGAAAAGGGGTAAAATGTATTTTCTCGGATTCCTTAATATCTATTAGGCCCGATTAGATATCAACTTGGTTCTTACTCACAAAGATTGCCCACACAAATGCCTAAAAACCAATTTCAGGATTTTGCTCGAATCAACCCGTAAGGGAGTGAAAAGGGGTAAACTGTGTTTTCACGGACATCTCAATATCTCTTACGTCCGATTAGATATCAATTGGTTTCCACTTACAAAGGTTACTCACATAATTGCCTAAAAACCAATTTCAGGATTTTGCCCTAATCGACCCCTAAGGGGGTGAAATGTGTTTTCGTGGAGTCCTTAATATCTCTTAGGCCATTTTGCTAGTGACTAATATCTGTGTTTATATTAATAAATACTTTGGTAGAGCGTGCAATTGGCATTTTCCATGGAAATCCAGAGTATTATCTGCTTTTAATCTTGGTATTCTACTTCGGCTACTTGGTATTCTGCTGTCTCCTTCTATTCCGACAGTTGCAGAATTAAGAAAAATTGCTTCGTCTTATGGCGTGTATTTTTTCTAAAGTTGCTGGATGTAAATCTTAATATTACAGACTGACAATTTCCAATGTCTGGGGCGTTTTCCCACGCCTCGAATTTTTAAAGCGCCGCGAAGAAACTTAACAAAAAGTTTCAGAGAACAGAATTAATTGGAGATATTTGAGTAATGTTCCATGATGGAAATGAGTGCAAGTAGAATTAATTGAACGCTTGTATCAGTTAATGCAGGATAGCAGCAGGCATATATTTCCCCTAGAGTATCGATAAACTGGTCTTAGCATCCTCGTAAAATGGAAGCTACTCCAATTCTACATAATACTCCTACGAGCCATAAAGACTCGTTTCAGTGTGACATTAACGAGTGGTCTCTTTTTCACGCTGGTTGCTTGCTGCAAGTACGTCCTGCATCTATTTAACGCTGTCAGCTAGTTCGCCACAGATCCTGTTTCCATCGCCACGTTTATACGTCTCTAATTGCTACGTGTTCATTGATAACGCAACATGTTTTATTACCATTGATGTTTTTATACGATATCGTGGCTAAGTATGCTACGAACTTTTCTTCCTTCCCTGACGAGTGTTACAAACGCTGACGTTCCAGTGATCTTAACATCACTTCCTTTGATCCTCTTGCCTCTACTCCAATAAATTCTATTTACGGACCTGCTTGACATAGGTATGCTGAACTTTCAGCGTTCTCAATATTTTATAATTAATTCATATCATTCATATGGAAATGGATTTCATTTCTAATCCTTCGTGCTCATACATTCGTATAATCACAAATTAGTCACACGGGGTTCACTGTACCCTAACAGAATTTCTGAGTTACCATTTTCGTATTTTTGAATCTTTTCGATCATGCTATAATAGTTTTTTTTCCCGAGAAATGTAAATTTTGATATGGTGCAATTTATAGTTCAAGAAGAGCGATTTTCCACGGTCGTGGAAAAGAAGATATTTCCTTTTTTGGCGATAAATCCCCTTTGGAAGTCTTGCTCTTGGAATGCGATACACCCCGTGTGACCACTAAGGCTTAAATTAAATTCCATTTCGTTGATAATTGTATCTAAGAAAACTTGAAATTTGGCACAGTATTTACTTAGTATTTACTTAGTAAGGTACACGGATATTTAATTTCAACTCTTTTTAAGTTACTCAACATTATTCTATCTTTTTGAAACATAAATATAGTAGATGGCAAAGTGTACTGGGTAGGGTGGCATTTTTTATTAGATGGTTGGTGCATTCCTTTATCTTCTCATGATTGATAATTGGTACGGAATTAACCAAGTTCGTACTTTTATGTAACAAATACGAGGTGCTCATTATTTACTAAATAGATTACATTATCTTCCACTTCAGCGTGTTTCGTACAGTTTCACGTTCGATACGGTTTCTGTGATGCCAAGATAACGGATTCAAGGAATTTGCCTAGTTCCTTGCAAGGGGTCCGGAAATGCATAGAGCATTTGCGGACGTGCCAGACTTTTCGCCAAGCTATACGTCACTGTTCTTACGGTAGCGATATTCTGCCAAGTAGTCGTACTCCCCGCTTATTTTGATGAACGTTGATCCCGAAAGATGCGATGCTTTTTACGGATGGTAAGAAAATCCAGCTTTACTGAAATCCCAGCTCGCTCGGCCCGGAAGAAGGCGAATCTACGTGCTGGGGAAGAATGAATTATTGCAACGTCAGATGTACAAATGCATATCAGAATCTTGGCAATCCTTGCTCAATAACACCCACACCTCCACCTACTTCATCGTTTTTTTTCCATTTTACGTATCTTACTGTATACATTTCATACGTTATCAATAACATACTTCGAGAACTTTACCCAACAAGTAGGTATTTTACACAGAAAAATGAGATTAATAAAAGACATTCTACTTCTTCTACACACGCACCAAAACTTCAACTACAACCTCAGAAGCTACAGAAACATTAAATTGCATGAAACGAGCTCCAGAGAATGAGAACGAAGTAAGTCAATACTACTTCACATTCAAACCTCAATCCTTGAGGTTCGGTGTCTGGTAGATTAGAAAGTATTGTATGCGCGTGCCTCCATTTTTACATTTCCAGCGAGTACACACCACGGGGTGTTAGGTACAAAAGACTGCCACCATTAGAGCGTGCGAAGTCCTACTCGACAAACTTTTTGTTCGGAACAGCAATAATCCATTTTTCTTTCCGACGCACATGGTCCAAGAAACAATTAAGATTCCGCCGCGAGATGGGCCTCGGATGGCAAGGTCAGGAAGAGGAGAAAACAACCAGAGGACGAGCGTTGGGTTGCCTAGAAAGGGGTCAGGTGAAACGTCTGCGCGATCCTCTAGCAGTCGCAGAGGGGTCGGTGTTCTAGAAGGATGGAATTTTATTGGAGCAGCGTCGTTCGCTGATGAATGGCACGAACGGAGATCCTCGAGAGCGCGGTGGGGCCACGCGGTTTTCGTTCTGCTCGTTTTTCGTGGTCCTTCTTGGGCCTTGCAGGACCTGTACGGGGACTGGTCCGCGATCTACCGTAACCGCATTCCTCCCTACCTCACCTTGCCTCTCGCACATCCCTTCCTTGCCTCAGTGGAGCCGCTTCAGGTGACTCTGTCCTTCTCTTTCCTCCGCGGTACACCGTCCTCTCTCTCTCCGCTCGGCCCCTTCCATCGACCCTTCGCCTTCTTTTTCACGAAACCTCTCTTCTCGTCGCTTTTATTCAGCCGTTCGCGATGTTACCTCTTTCCCTCTTCATCAGCCCTGCCTCCTCCTCCATTCCTTTCAGCTTCTCCTTTTTCAACGAACGCGCCGGACAAAAGGGCTCGAGTTCCGAAACGTACTCGCCGAGAAACGTCCCTCCGTGGCCCACACAGACTTGTTTCACCCGCAATTACACGGAGTCCCCCGAACCTGCGCGGCCCACTGTTTACCTGGCCGCGAGATTGTCCGTCGGGGCAGACGCGTGCTGCCGCTATTCGTCATTGTTATGCGCCCTGGAACAGCGCGAACCTGTGTGAACGTGAACTCTGGGTTGGAAGGATTCCTGCAGGATCGTCTGCGACGATTGTGCTACCTGTTGACCTCGTTTTCAGCCACTTCTGACACGTGATATAGTATTTTCTGGAATATCCTTCGAATATGGAACATTTACAGATCTCTTGTTTCTGAGTTGTCAAGAAACGGTTCAGTCTTTTCCTTGGCCAACTTGTCAGTGGTGAATTCGAAAGCAGGGCACTCGTTAATACTGAAGACTAATCGAAACGTTCGACGCCCATGAAGATGTTTAAAATATTTGAGATTTGAGTAATTAGTGAAATGATTTGATAGAGAGCAGATAGAATGGCCCTCGGTGTTTAGTAGCAGAGCGCCAAACATGGAAGGGAATTTTAAATTCGAAACAATTTCGATAAACTCCCTTCTATTGGGTTACATCGCATAAAACGTTGAACTGTAATTATTTTTATAATGTTTATATGTATGAACGAAAGGGCGATTTGCATACAATGTTTCTCTTTACAATGGATCACAGATCTGCTTGCATTCCTTTGTGGCGTTGGTTAACAAAAGAAGCACATACGATCGTTGTTCGTGGTAATTCTCAGAAAAATGCTTTCAGGTTGAAAATTCTAGTTTTGTAAGTGACTAGTCCTTTCTGCGAGAATGCTTTCCGGTTGGAAAGCTGTAGGAAGCTAATTGTCTTGAAAGAATTTTCAACCACCCCGTATTTCTTTTTCAAACTGAGTGCTTACAGGGGAGACTGGAACAGAGCATTGAACGAAGCAGGAAGCAATCCTAATTCCGTCAACGTCGAATGAAGCCTCGCGCGAATCTACCTGCAGACTATTGCAGCGGATCTCGAAGCTATCGGTGCTCGGGCCAGAGACAGTGACCGACGCGCACGAAGTTACCGATGCGCGCGCGCTGATTATTTGCGCAGGGTGATTTACACGCTCGGTCTTCCATAAGTGATATTGCTAATTGCAGCTTTGGGATGGTGCCGACTCTATGATTAACCAGCTCGTTCAGACGCCACTAGCGGAATATATGCAAATTTCTGATCGTTTAGCTCGGCTACTTCCGAGAACTCGCAGAAACGGGCCCCACTGTGTTTACATCGGCGAAGTGTAGATCCACTTTAAACGAGGCCCATTCAAAATCCTTAACCGATGAGTTCGAAAGGCGCGACACATTTACGACGGCAAATAACAGGTGGCAGTTGCTCGTTTTACCTGGCCATTACCCTTGTTTCATCGTCGTTAAGTATAAACATTACTTTCATCCGACGATCAAGGCACAAGAACCATACACGCCTCACGTACGTAACGTACCGGTGAATTTTAATGCAGCCGTACGTGCAACGAGATTCTTGTTACGTCATTCGAAGTGACTCATTATAGGTAACGAGAAATGGAGGGAAATCTATGAATGGAACAGTGATCAATGTTGCGAAGGTGAATCAATTTGTTGTATCTGTAAACCATGAAGAGTGAAGTTCTTAATCGATTTCTACATGGTATAGCTCCTAAAATGTCACTGTCGCGGGCAACAAAAATAAATTCCATCATAATTTCTCCTAACAAAATTCTTAATCAAGCAACGATATTCGTGGGAACATAATATATACAAATGAATCCAAGCAGAAATACTCGCGTTGCCGTAGGTATCCATATACATTACTAGAAATATTTATTACACCAGCCACAGGGGCGAATTTAGGGATTCTACACCCCTAGGCTAACAAGCGTCTGCCGCCCCTTCCGTGAAATTTAAAAATTAAGACAACTCAGATACGAGTTATTACTAATTTGCTAGATGAAAGAAAGGGAATTGTTTTTGAAGTTGTCTCAAGCCTCTGTATATCAACTTTTCTCAATTTCATTCGCCCAAAATTTGCCACCCTCCAAAATTTGCCGTCCCAGGTTGCAGTCTATTTAGCCTATATACAAATCCACCCCTGATCACCCTCAAATCCACGTCCAATGAAATAATCCTCGTAACTAGGGATATGGTTCATACAGTAATTGGTATCCTACTTATTTTAACCATGATATCGGGCGCTGTATGCCTAGTCAACGATCGCGCAAAATTACTTTCCAAATGCTAGTACTAAATGAGACCTACGCCGAACATTCGAGTAATATAATAGATACTGTAGGTACAAATCAAAATGCATAATTACTCATGTATCAAGAACACAAATTTCCAATTGCCCTATACACGTGACCCCCGGTATCTATCTCGGCGCACAATCCACACCGCCCTACACCTCCTGACAGCCAGCAAGAGAGCGACGCCCGCGTTACACCGCGTACTGTCAATTTTAATTCCGCTCATACGTCGTACGCATTCGTCCGAGAGTACAATTACTTTTTCAGCCGTCCGCGTGCCGATGGTATCTCCGTTTCCGCGTCAACGACACAGATCGGGACACACGACGAACCGATGGTTGCATGCGGACAGTTCCCACTGATCGAGATCGTTGAGCGCGCGAGGCGAGCGGCGCGTTTCGCGCCGACGGAGTAGAGGCGCCACGAATCCTGGGGCCCAACCGCGGCGAGTGATGCCAGTTGGGCCAGTAAATGTCGGCGTTCGCGAGGCATACCTGCAGCCATGAATTACGGGCTTTCTGATATCTTGGTTTGAGCGGTTTGAGCCGCGGCCAAGCCAGCGACGCCTATCGGGCGCCTCTGTGGGCCCGCGCGAGCGGCCCTTCGGGCCACTTTGCATAGCCGAGGCTCATCGGCTACGGGTAGACCTCCCACAGGCCGACCGGCTCTTCACCATCGGAGATCTACCTTCCACTCCTCCTACGTCCTCCGCTGTTTCTCCTCTGCCACTCTCCGTCGGCCTCGCCGTCCTCCTCTCGCTTCCTTAATTCGTCGATCGGCGATTCTCCAACTTCGCCCTTGAAGTCTGACGATGGGAAGGGGGGGAGACACGATGCTCGTGGATTTTGATCATACTTTGTGTATTGTTAATGTACGTTGTGGGTAGGGATGGGATCAATGTCAATATGTAAGTACTTTGATATTTGAAAGAATCGAATCTCGTGAAAGTAGTAATCATACCCTGAAAGACAGCGACTTCGCAAGCGAAACAGAAAGAAATCACACACTTACATAGAAAAGTTCTGTTTAAAGTACTCGTTATACTGGAAAGTACCGCTGGCGTTTCTCAAAGTACTTATAGGGAGTTCGAACCTATTTCGTCCAGGTTCGAGTCTACTTAAAAGTATTGTTTTTCTTTCGAAGTAGGTACCTACTCACGAACTGTTCGAGACTATCCAGTACGATTCGAACCGACTTCCAATATACTCCATCCCGTCACTAGTCATTTTGATGTATTTTGACGCGCGGAACTCAAAGTGGGAGGGCTTTAGATGAAAGTGTGGGATATTTTCGTGCAACGTTTGATGTCAGCAGAGATTTGAGGTGTACCTATACAGTGGTGTTCTAAAGACAGATTAGAATGCATATTTTTTATGTTTAAATAACAAACCTATTATGTTGGCATCACTGTTTTTTTTCTAGGACACTGTCACCGTTCATAGTTTAAACTTTCTTTTGATTACCACTTTAGGTAAGGATAAGGCTGGTAGTCAGGGGTCGAATGAAACTGTAAACTTTTATAAATAAAAGTTATTTATCGAACTAATAATCATTATTAATAAATCACTAATAAATCATTTTATACTATTTATTGTCTGTTTTAAGTTAACTTTGTACATTAACACTTTAACTCTGTTATAAGAGCTCACTTTTAACAGTTATTGTATGTTCGATTAATAAAAGTTTTGTAAGATCATATACATTTGAACAAATATTTAAGGGTGAAATATAAAAGTTAAGAATATTTATTTAATTATTATGATTCTTTGGAATTGGAAGCAGGATAAATATAGAAGAGAAGGCACATCGTGATGTCTGTATAATTATTTTCACCGAACGGTTTAAGGTTTCAACTTCACAATCAGATCTATTTACCCCACAACATTTTCAGGAAATCTGCTTGTCACGACTCTAAACTTTTCAGAGCAGAATAAATGTTTCTGTTTAACTACATTTTTCTACTTTCAAGAAAATAAGAGTCTTATTTATACAAAAATATATGGAATAAAAGTTTCAGTTAATACACTGTATTTTATAACAGTTTTCTCGCAGCAGAAAAGATAATAAATAGTCATAAAATTACAATTATTTCATAATTAATTGAAAATTTTAAGAGTCTCATTCGACGCCTGCTGTTGGTTATGATGGAGTTGCGATGTGTCGAAATGTGTCAGAGGTTTGTTTTTTCAGATTCCGTATGTGAATCTATGCGTAAAAACGAGGTGATTGCAGAGATAATTAAGGTTTAGTAAAACTGTATGCTAATGATTGCCTATACAAATTAAGATTGGACCGCTACTATGGCTTAATTACCGAATTATCGAGAGCCAGCAGAGGGCAAAGCTTTTAATCGATTTTCTTAAAAAATGTTGAGATGTGTGCCCTGTGCGTGTACTACATTAATATAGACAGTGTATATTCACTATAAATATGCAAAATTTCAGCCAATTCGGTAACCCGAACCTCGTACACTCCTGTGAGATTAGCTGGAAACCCGATGTCATGCAACCAATTGACTAACTTAATCAACCAGACGAGTCGAAGCTCAGAAACCTAAAAAAATCCACCAAAATGTTCACTTCAGCATTATACGTTCCACATTGCCATAGATCTTCATCTGCATTAGAAAATATTGTCTCCCCCACGTCATTTAGACGTTCCTTTCCTTCCATGAAGCTCATTGAACCCATCAGGACGTGTGAAACAAAGCCGTCTACCAATATTTTCCTGGTACATTTGTTGGAGCAAGGGAGCAGTGGAAATCGATTCAGGAATTCATTAACATAATGGTAGTCACGGTTTAGAGTAGAGTTCCATTGTTCTCTTGTACGCCGAAGAAGGGATCCACACATGCAGTTGCTTAATAATCGCCAGCCACGCCATTCGAAGGAACTCATTCGCTGATTTCAATTCCCGTTACAAAAAGAAGCTGTTCCTTGTGTTCCTGGATTGGAGGCAGGGCTGCAGGTAATAGGAAGCTGTGCATTGTTCGATGATTTCACCCCGATGCTCTTTTGATCCGCCGATCGCAATTAATCCGTAGAACTTGTCGGAATGAATTACACTGCGGCGATTCACAGCAAGCAGATGGGCCGAATGTTTAGCTACCAGGGTGTACAACTATCACTGTGTAGCTGGTATATCTACCACCGTGTCCAGTCATATTTCTATGCTCATGACCGGGCAACCTGTGCAGCCGACCTTGACTCGTAACTCGCTCTCTTCTTGGCGTCTGTAAAAAGCCCTCTTTCGCTAACGGCCGTGACGCGCTTAATGCCGTTCACTGCGCATTTATCGACGCAACTGTCTAAGCTTTGTACGACACAGGACCCCTAAAGCACACAGCATCCCTTTCACGTGAACAATACTGAATCAGCGGAAGATTACACGGGATCGAACGCCATTGACGATTTAACCGTGAAAGGGGTGACTCTTCGTGAAAAAATAATTCGACAGTGCAAAGTAAAGTCTCCCAAATAACCCTTTCTAATATCTCTTGTAGCTGTCAGTAGCTTCTTTTGTCGGGGGAGGAGAGAATCGCGAGGGAGAGATAAATATAATTTGTAAATTAAGGGAGGAAAACAGGAGTGTTGTCGTTGCAACATGTATAACCCTACTATGTCCCTCGGGTCTTTTTTGACCCAATGGTGTCCTCGTTTCTCAACCCGACTGTGCACCTCGGGTCTTTCTTGACACACTTGCCTCTTTGTTGTGGAAATATGTAACATATTTTCTTGGAGAATTCAATTTTTCTTTGATCGTAATATTCTTTTATATTATCTTACGTGTATTGCTGAATTCAGCGTGGCAGCAGGGATTAGGGAAACCAGATCTGAAAATTTTCGTTCCACCCTTCTATCCTATGTTTCCAGTGAATCAAAGCCATTTCAAGTTCACGACTTCAGGTACAGAAGGTTCGTAAGAAGCACCCCTCGGATCCATTCAGACTGGTTTCGAACACGTAGTTTCGCGTCGAGCTGAACGTACACGCATCACTTTCTGTTTATACACTGTGGCATAAACGCCTGGAGCAGTCGTGCGATATTACCGTCCCTGCAGCGACGAACAGTCGCGAGAACTCTTAATTCGCTGAAATATTTCAGAAGCCAGTTACCGTGCGCAGACCCGCTCGTAGTGGTTAATGAAAACTTGTTCCTGTACGATCGTTCCACGCGCACCGTGTAAATGTCAGATATCGAGCAACCGTGCCCGGTCCTTCGGGCGATTGAAATTTTGCAACTGTCACATTCAATAATCGCGAACACTGATGGTGAAGTCTGTACAGCGGTTGAAAGTAAAAGTGATTGCGCTCCCAAGTGACGTTAAGTGAAACGAGATTGAGTAATTATGAAAAATAAACAGCCGGAGGGAAATCTTTGTATCTAGAAATCTCCACGTTCGCGTTTAATTCTTACATTGAATAGTAATACTAAATTAATAACGCTAAAATCACGATTAATATTTGTGGGGACACCGATGCTTACACAGATTCTCAGCCTCCTGACTAATGTTAAATGACGGTTTAGCCTATTCTCTTTTTATCATACTTAAGGGTTGTAACATCTTGTATTGCGGTACCTCGTTGTACATACTTTTAGTTATAAGTTATAGTTTTAAGTTTTGCAGGCATAAGATCGGATAAGGGGTTTTTAACTTCCTTCAGGTTGTAAGATTTTTCCCCCTTAACCTCAACTTTAACACTCGCAAGCATCGGTGTTAATAAATCGTGTAGTTCTTATTAGAATTTATCCCTACCAATATTGTACCCCCAAAGATATTCGCCGATAATGGATAACTAAGAGTTTCCAACGTGCGGAACAATTAGTTTTTTTAATTCTAAGACTGTGTAGCAATTTTTCCTAATGTTTTCTTGGTGCTAATTTACATAAATATTGTACTTTGTTCTGCTAATAAACATCGTTTTTTTTTAAACAAAAAATTGTCAGCTTCCTTCTTTTGCAACTGTTGCAAACCTACGGCGCTTCTAAACCATTCTAATTTTTAACAATATGTAGTAATAACAGTGATATAACGTTTTCTCGCAGGAAATAAACCTGATCCTGCACAGAAGTCTAATTAAATTGTCTTAAATACATAGGAAAGGGGGGTGCGTTTTTATGACCGTCGAGCACTGCCCGCCACGTTCAGCAGACACGCGTGTCCAACAAACGATTCCAACCGAAATCCGTATTCCCTTGGATTCGCGTGCGACGCGAGGGTGAGGCTCGGTACGGCGCTTTTCATCGAAAGAGAGAATGGACCTATCGCGTGCTGAAACAATGCCGATTAACCCTTCGCGTTGTTGGGCGAAACAAAACGGGAACAACAGGAAGGAACAACAAGGAGCACGCGATAATGGGCGCAATCTACAGTGACACGAAGGAAGAACAGCCGGCATTGTTGTAATGCACGAATCGTTGGCCCCACGTCCAAAAGGAGTCAGCAATTAAAAGCGTAACGAAACTAATCGCGGCAGAACGCTGCTTTTCGCCGTTCAACAAACAACACGCCGGTGTGCATTGTCCTGAGAGAATAATCTCCCACGAGTACCGAGCGAATAGAAGCAACGAGCGATGACTCATGTACCGCGGTATTCGACATTGAACGTCTCCCCGTGAGACTTCGCGTCGATCAGCTTCGTTGGTAAAAAATGGTGCAATTCGATTAGCCACTAAACTTGTTTGTGTTGTTAATTATTCAAAGCAACTGGACTCGAGGATTTTGTGGCTCACTTCATGTGCACTTCGACTTCGAGTGTTCCTGATACATTCGTTGAAAGCCCTGCGGGGACGTTGCCTTTGAGGTGTGTCACGGTTGGAGCTACCGGAAACATCGAATTAAACACATGCCCCTAAAGGAAATGGAACATGAGTTATGCTTTTTTATTTAATTGCTGCGCGTGAGAGAGCCAGGATCACTGGCAGCGATTAATATTTATTTGTTTATTCAAATATACGGGTGTGACTCTGTTGGAAACAAAAATAAAATAGGTGCTATGATATTAACTATAGATAGAGGCGAGGGGAATATAGAAATCGCAATGTTACGATAGAAAATTAAAGAGTGACCCAAAATTCTGGCCTTTTTTAGCCTCCTTTTGGTCCCAGGATTTTGGAACTGAAATTTGTGCCAAATGATACCTTATGATGAGACATCGATTGCAACAAATTTTCGAGTTGAGGTGATAATTAGTTTCTGAGATATGGGAGGTCAAATAAGTGAAAATTCGTTAACGCGTCAATTCATACGCTTCGATGTACGAACTTCTATGTCAGTCCGATAATTTAAACAATTATTTCCAGGGGTTTTGCTGACTCCTAACAACGAATTTGAACTTAGATTTTCAAAAAACGCACCTACTACACAGTCATTTATATTTCATGATTTTGATTTTTGTTCGTGAATTTTGAAAATCTAAGTTCAAATTCGTTGTTAGCAGTCAGCAAAACCTCGGGAAATAATTGTTTAAATTATCGGACTGACATAAAAATCCGTACATCGAAGCGTATGGGTTGACGCGTTAACGAATTTTCACTTCTTTGACCTCCAATATGTCAGAAACTAATTGTCGCCTCAACTTGAAAATTTCGTGTGATTAATGTCTCAGCATAAGGTATCACTTGGCATAAAATTCAGTTCCAAAATCGTGGGACAAAAAAGAGGCTAAAAAGGTTCTTTGACCTCCCATATCTCAGAAACTAATTGTCACCTCAACTTGAAAATTTCGTGTGATTAATGTCTCAGCATAAGGTATCATTTGGCACAAAATTCAGTTCCAAAATCGTGGGACCAAAAAGAGGCTAAAAAGGTTCTTTGACCTTCCATATCTCAGAAACTAATTGTCACCTCAACTTGAAAATTTCGTGCGACTGATGTCTCAGCATAAGATATCATTTGGCACAAAATTCATTTAAAAAATCGTGGGACCAAAAAGAGGCTATTTTTTGGATCACTCTTTAAGAACCTATGAAAAGCAAAGTGCGTAATAGCAATTACCAGTCATTGTCCAGGAGTACCTTGTACACATTGGTCTTAAAACTAACAACGTACTTGTGCGCTGATTTCGCCAAATAATGATTATCCTTCGTCTTGTGATTTGTAACTTCTGATCGTGTTTAATACCCTAGCAGTTGAATTTATATACTGGAACAGAACGAAAACTTATTAACGCTATCTTCTGCTACCATACCAAAATGAAATCCTCCATTTTTCAATCACAATTTTTCAGAATGCTGAACGTTCTCGTTTCAATCAATTTTTTCCGGTGAACGTTACGTGAAAAATCCCATATAGTCCAACGTTGTTAATCCCTCCGTAGAATGATCACTTCCACGCTGTTGTAATAAAAACTTGCAACCTGAACTTTTTCACCTAGCAATCATTTCTCAATAACTCTAACGGAACTCTCGGTTATAAGCTTTCTCAAATTTTTTACCTGTAATAAAATGGATTCCATCCAGAATTTATCGTATCTCATAACGCGTATCATGGATTGTTTCGATTAAAAATCTGTGCATTCTTGAAGCACTGCTCGAATCTGAGCTCGATGCCCGGAAGACTCATACTAAGAACTTGCTATTTACATTGTTACAGCGGAATCGGACATTTGCACGTTCGCGGCGAGGACTGAGCACTTTCACATCGTTAACAAACCATCGACGGCTTTATTCACGTCGCACACCAGGCCGAAAGCTCTGAGGGAACTATACGAGGCCGCTGCCATAGTCGCTGTCAGAAGTTTGGATAGCTTGAGAAGGGATGGCAGCTCCATGGATATGTTCCTCTGCACGCCCGTCCTTGGCAAGAAAAGGCGGGACCAGAGTCTCGACATCGAGTCTAGAATCGTAAGTACACACAGAACCGCGTATGCGAAAGTGCAACGACGTCCCAGCAGCCATGGATTAACAGATTAACCGTTCCTCCTCGCCGATGATCACTTCATTCCTGCAAAATTCTTCCTTCGACAATCAAATGATACTTTGATTATCACTAATACGGCACCTTGTGCGATAACAAGCGAAACTTGAAGCAAGATTTCCTTTCGAAATTTTAAATTTTACGTCGTATCCGTTTGGTATATCATTGCAAACGGTGTACACTGTTTGTAATATGCGAAATTTTAGTTGAATGGGTGTCTCCGGAGGTTGTACAATACCCTCGTGGCTTGTCAGCTCTTTGCTGTTTCCTCGATAGATTAATAGCAGAGGGACACCGTTAGAAGCTTCCACGGTGTCTTTGACAATGCAATTGTACACCTGCGTGAACGATCGTGGTAGCCAATATGGTAGCAAAGAGGGATTAGATTTAAGTGGACTGTGAGTTTGGTATCTGTGGGACTCGGTGCATAATCCCATCAGCATAGCTACGATAGGATTGCCCGGTATAAACAGGTTCAATGGGAGATGTCATGGGAAGCCAGGGAGATACATTAAATCCTACACGGTGGTCCCTGTCGACCGCATCAACTGCTCTATAATGATACGTATCGTCCTCTTGCATTGTCGTTTCGTTAATGCACCGCTCTCTTAATAACGCGCTACATACCACTCTTTGTGGCCCGAATGATCCGTCATGATTCACGCCTATCGGGAACGATCATCAGGAACGTATCTCTGTCGTCATTTGCTTTCGCCTGCTCCTTAATTAACGTCGTTACAGTAGTCGCGAATCGTGGACAACTACAATTGTTGATTGGCACTGGACAATTGGAGTTTCAAGGGCACAGGGAGGAACTTATAAGACATTCCTCCAGCAAAACAGTTACATGCATTACTCGAGAGGCGAAAACACTGTAAGGGTCTGAAAAGTAAGGGTATTTTCGGATTTTTTTTTTAACTAAACAATGCAAGTAAATCAATGTACTGCTTAGTAGAGTTAATATGTACATATGGAAGAGTAAAATTAATTTTTTCAAGCAAATTCATTAATTCGTTTCCTGAAAATTCTTCGTCAAAATGTGCACTAAGGAAAAATCGTTCCACTGGCGTTGACGGTGTTTTAGCCATACGGTTATTCTGAATTTAAAGAGACAGGAGTATTTAGAAACTAGAAGCCTACGTCTATTACAAGACATACAGAAAACTCAATATCGTAATAGATAACAAAATGGTGGACCACTGAAAGAAATCATATTTTAGGGAAAGATGTTAATAAGAAAATAGAAAGGGACCATTAATTAAAAAATTCTGAACGTTTTTCACGCCTTAGTCGTGCCAATTGGATGTCTAGTTGTCTTTATATACTGTCAACACGGTTGAAAAATGTCATTCTGAGAAGAACGCGTTCAAAGTGCCGCTGACACCGCTTCACGAAAAATACTAGGTACCTATATCTCTGCCTTTCTTCCTAAACTTTGGGGAGAGATTTTTCCGATTTCTTACAGTGTTTTCCCCCCTTAAAACTGCGGAACAAGAACGTCGAGCTTAAAGTTACTCCGTTGTCACTGCAATCCGCAGAGTAGTCTTACAAGGGGAGGACACCATGTGGTAGACACCGATTTTGCTGAGCCTTGGCACGATGGATCTATGTCGAAAATAAGTAAATAGGTGTCTGAGCGTTTCTGCCAATGGGCCTTAATAATAAGAATATTTACATGGAAATTATTAAAAATTTCATAGTGGCCGTGGGGTTTTAATGGGTAAAAATCCCGCATTACCCTGGCGCACCGGGATTCCCCTTTGAAAGAGTCAGGGTGCCTTTTGAAGATTTGGCCAAGTTAAAAAAAAAATTATAAAAAAAATAATTTATAAAAAATTTTATAAACTTTTTTTTTAACGTGGAGACATCTTCAAAAGGCACCCCGACACCTCCAGAAGGGAATCTCCCGCGGGCGCCAGGGTAGTGTGGAATTTTTACCCACTAAAACCCCACGACCACTGTGAAATTTTTAATAATTTACATGTAAATATCCTTATTATTAAGGCTCATTGGCAGAAACGCTCGAACACCTATTTACTTATTTTCGACATAGATCCATCGTGCCAAGGCTCATCAAAATCGGTATCTACCACATGGTGTCCTCCCCTTGTTAATATATAAAGCAGAAAGTGTTTGTGTTTGTCTGTCGCCTAAAAACTTCCGAACAATAAACTCTGGCTTCACGAAAGGTGTCTCAGCTCATTATGCCTAGCTAATCCAGATGAATCTGACTAATTTCGCAAAAAAAAAAAAATAATAATAATAAAACATTTTTTTTATAAATTCAGAATCTAAATTTCGGGCGATGCCGATGAGTAAAATTAGTTAGACAATAAAGTACGAACCTTATTAGAAGCCAGCGCGAGTAATGCTTGCATTTGTTTTCCAAGAGAAATGAATATTTCAATGAGGTCCCAATTCTAAAGCTGTATCCACTGGTTTATTAACGGGCAAAACCGTGCACTCTAATTTTTCCCCTGGAACTAGACCGTATGCCAAGCACGAACAGAATTCGACACGGCCATTCACGTATACCGACAAAGACTTTTATATTCCCACCCTACGTTACCCTCGAGCATTGACCACTGCCTTATTTCCCTCTCCCACATCGTAAGTTCCAGACAGTTTTACGAAATGGAATTGGAACTTCATTTCCCTGTCAAACGCTTAAATCACTCGTAGTCGCCGTGCCATAAATCTGCTACTCGTATTACAGCTCTCCTCCGCGCGGCGTGCACGGCCATTAACAATCGTCCATTATCGAAAGTCAATCAACCCTCGCCGTTTCAAGGATTTCTACGCTAGAGTTTCGGCTGTCCCTCCTCTGTACCATCATCCGTGGCCTCCACCCTGCATCCCAGAAAGTGTCCCCGCCACATTGACAAACAGACGTGAGTCAGAGCGAGTCTTCCGCCCTAGATCGACGGAAGAAGGAAATTGCGAGTGGAACCAAGCCTGGGAGCATCGGAATTCTTCTCAGAACATTCTGAGTTTCCCCGGGTTCCATAAGAACCTTCGGAGCTCAACGAACGCGAATTAGCCCGTTCTCTTTCTCTCACCCAACCCCCATCGCTCCTCTCGTTATACCGAGCGTCCTGTAGCGCAGCACGGATTAAATTCTTCCGTGCCATCAGACCGGGATGTAGACTGGGTGGTTCGTGCTCAAAACACATCGATCCGCAAGGGAAACTGTTTTTGCTGGCTGAAGTAACGGAAGTAGAGGAGGTAGCGCTGGCAGAGATCGTTCGGACGTTGCTTCTTCTCCATTGGTTTAGCGTCCATGAAAGCAGAAGTGTAGTTCTGTCGTGTAACGCGTGGTAACTCCCTTCCCCAGCTGATAATGCGTCATGTGGATAGACAGATAACGGTGACCCGCGCGCTATGCTTCGCGAATATTCGAGGAATCGGTTATCGGCGTTACGATTGAAAGTGGAACAGATAGTGGATCGAACGCTAAGAGGTGACGCGTCCTTGACGGGTCCTCGGCTCTTTGAGCAGAAGAGGTTATTACGTACCGCGCGACAGTTTTGTCGGTGCTCCGATGCCGCGTCGGGGCAGAGATTTATCGACCACCCGATAGACACGTCCTTCCAGCAGAGACGATACAGCAGGTTGCAAGTTGGTTACACATTTCTTCGTAGCGAAGGAACCCCTGCGGCGATAGTCCTGCCGCTCCTTTCCACTCTATTCTACAGGCTACCTGCTTCGTTAATACAGCCCCGAGGATCGAAGGTTAGATAGACTCGACGCTGCATCAGGAATTCTCTTCTGGCGATTTTGAAGACCGCGTGGCATGCGTTGCGAATCGATCTAATTCCTGTGCCATTAATCGAAATCATTCCACTTCCAATAAATTGCGCATTGCACTCCTTGGTCCATTTGTTCTTAGCATTCTGCCTCTGTGTTCTCCGAATATAGAGAGTGTTATAGAAATGGGAGGATAAACTTTGGTGGCTGGATTTATGAGCAGATTTTAAGGAGTACAGGATGAACTGAAATTGATGGTACAAGTAAATATGCAATCTCGTGGAAGAATAATTATGTTCGAGGAAATAGAATTTCAAGCGTTCCGGAGTATGCCTGAGTACACCGTGGACGTTTTCATTAGGTTATCCGTTCACGAGCCACTATCTCTGCTTTTTGCAAATCTTGACGATAACATATGTAATTCGTTTCCTGTCAGTTGTATTATTTTATTTCAGTTCCAGTTCTTGTCGAGCTGTTACGATAGCGCGATTCAATTGAGTATTGCAAAAATCGAGGAGTACTATTGAATATTACTAGACTAATTATAAAAGGTTGAATTATTGAAGATGCCGCTGGAGAATCAAGTATAGGTAAACAAGTTATGCACCTGAGTTAAAGTGAAGCAAAATTTCATTGGTCTATTTTGTGCTGTCACTCTTGGGCTAATGCTTAATGATTCCCAACATGAATTTTAGCTGTGTTTTCATTAATACTGGTTTTCTAGATAATAGATGCTCATCGATCCTGTTACCATACAAGTATATCTGTTATATCGCGTGTTATCCAAACCAGTAATATTCCTACGTGTCACGAAAGGTAATAGCACTAAAAGCAGATGAAGCAATCATCTATTAGAAATAGCAGCTGGTCTGTCAAACAGGATGAGTCATTAGATAACGCCTAACGTTTCACCTTCTTCTGCCTTTTCCCTGTCAGGAGGATATCAAGTCCGTTTCCCTTCAATAACTATGAGACAACTGTTCTCTATATATTTCATGAACAATTAATGGAAACGTCAGCTAATTTCGAATAGGCAGTAGCCTTGTTGAGTACGAATATGCTCGTGCGAGACTGCCAAACCATAATCGTTTCTCTGATGCTGAGTTAGTTATGTGGATTGATGGTAAAGTAATTACACTCGTTTTAACAATCACGAAGCAAATTGACTGTGTTTAACCCTTCGTTGACACACCTTTTTCGATCAACTTTGGCGTACCTGAGTGGCTCACACCTAGAACAATTTTTGAACAACTGCCATTATCATCTACAGAATCCAATCGTCATAAAAAAAATCATGGATCAGTTTCAAGGTCTCTAGAATATATTCCAATAGTTTTTTTATTGAAATTTAATCACAGTTTTTGTAAAAAAATCTAGATTACCATATGTCGAGAAAAAACGAAGAAAATCTTTAAATAGTTGTAACTTTTACAAATTTCAATTCTAGAAGTTACAAATCTACAGAGTTGTTGCTCGGATATAATATTTTGAGAGAAAAAATAGTTTGTAAGTCAGCTTTGGAGAAAAGGTATTCATTTTGCATATAGAAGGTACGGAGCGTCAAAATCAGCTTATGGGTGCCTCGCACCCAGAGTGTCAACGAAGGGTTAACAAAAAAGTGTGGTCAAACAATTATGCACTTATTCGGTTGAGCGCTTGTTTCGATTTGTTCTTTGATCGCGCGTTCTTATTGCGAGACGATTCATTAACGCAAGCGATTGGTCGCCATGAGAAAGGGTGGATGAAAAAAGGCCATGCCTATTGGTTACTTTCACTATAGGAAATTCGATGGTGAGAAAGGATCTTGTCGAAGGAACGCTGCAGTACCCGGAACTGCGGCTCTGTACAATCTCTCCCCGCAACTCTCGAGAAACCCAAACAAATCCGCCTAAACTCGGGCCGCGACGCCAATCCAGCAATCAGAATCGTTACAAATGCCCTGCTGCCAAACATTCATAAATAAAGCGCTATCTATAATTCAATAATGCGACCGCGAGAAAGAATCCGTTCAAACCTCAACAAGCCTTAAAAGAATGAAACTACACATCACTTTATATCAATAGCTCAATAGGTACAGCAGCCATCTGGGAAACAAACGGTCCAAATTTTGTCTAATTCTACTATCCCAAAAGTTCCACAATAAAATTATATTTTCTGTCACCCGACCTTCACAAATCCATGTTCACGGAATCAATTTCATCACGCGGATGTCAGACCTCATACAGAAAACACCACCCCAATAATTTCCCCATTGAACCGTTCCCTGTACACCCCACAATCTCAAATCCCAAAACTTTCGCGTCTGCATGCCACGTGTTAACTGGGCATGCAGACGCGAAGGGGTGTTTCGACTTATAGGGTACTAACCCGGGTGTTGCCACCGATTCAGGTGCCCATTAGCCACCCACTTTTCTGGTCGCCGCACATTCGTGAATCTTAAAACAGTCGATCCATTTTCACCTTGCCCGTAACGAGCGCACCGCGTAGAAAGGGACCCAGACCGTAATATAATCCGTTCCGTATTCTGTGCGTGAAACCCGCTTGGTCACGAGGTGACATCCGACAATGGTCGTGCCCACGCAGCTCCGTAGTGCGTAAAACACGTCGGTCGCTTTTCGCCGCAGCATCAAGTTTCTTTGAAACAGAAGCAATGCGGCGGCGTCCTCCGCCCCCGCGTCTAATCCGTCGCCTAGTTAGAAATCGGGGAGGAAGCAAGTCCCTGTTGACTTTATTTCACGCGCAATTCGCCGTTACAGCCCGCCGCTATCGAGGATCTACGAAGATGGACATCCACGGAGGCGCTCGGGGACGTCACTGTACCGCCGGACTGCATGTCCAGGATCCTGGGAGATACAACGGGCGACGACGCCGTCGATCACAAGCTTCCCAGCCCCGAGGAGCAGGTCCAAGCTGTCGCTCTCAAGTAAGCAGGGAATTTATGCCACCGTAAAGATAATGGATACGAGAGAGTAAACTTTTGTCGATAGACGGGATGGTAAATTTCGTGCTGTCTCGTGGAGCTCTGGTAAACATGCTGGTTTCGTTAGAAGCTTTTCGTAGAGGGTATTCGTCATAGGGTATATGACTTCATATAACACTTTGAACAACTCTGTATTCGCAATATGATTTTTAACTGTAACTTTCCTTTTACTGGTATTACCGTTTTACACTTTGACTCGCGTCAACGTATTTTCACGCCGAGGGTTGTGCGTCCATATTTTCCTGGGAACCATTAACGTGGTGGCATGCAGCACAGTAGTAATTGTAAGTTAGTTATGGAGACATATTGTAAAATATGAGTTTCGAACTTTCTTTACCACCATTGTATATGAGTTCATAGCCTAGGGTTACTTTCAAGTCTTACTTTTGAATGCAGCGGGGGAGTGAGATACATGTTCAAGGGAATTCGATTTGTGTTGCAGATTCCCGGCAGAAATCGTGGCGGTGGACGTCAGTGGGAAAGGGTTCGAGAGGATGTCGATGAGGAGGAGATCCTTACTGTCCGGCCCTGAGAGTCAGGAAACAGCTGTGAAGAGACGGTCGAGGCCCCGTAGGCCTAGGGGAAAGAGACGAAACACGATCGCTGGTACCGATCAGAAGGAAATCCGACAAGCTGCAGGAGGGTAAGCAATTCCCCATACCTTTCCAATCATGAGAACACCATTACTGAATCGAGCAAATACAATGATCCACTGGACAGTATCTATACGATCACTGTTATTCGATTCGATCCAGCAGAGAGTGTGGCCATTTTCATGAATTTCTTATGATCTCCATTCGCAGAGAAACGACTGGAGAAGACGCGGAAGAAACGCTGTCGAATATAGCGGCGAGAGCCCATCGGTCGGCGAGCACAGACATTCTGGGCTCGTCGAAGAAGGAGTCGCCGACAGAGAAGAAGTCCCACTTCAATACTTTGAAGGCGTGGGGCATGTCCAGGCTGAAACTGATCAGTCCCAAGTCTAATCAGCAGCAGGAGCTACAGGAGGCGGCCGCCACTAGCACAGAGAGGTCAGGGCGGGAGCAAGGTCAGTCAAGGTCGCCGGAAGAAACAAATATTTACGAAACGGTAACAACCAGGCGCAGGAAGGACAAGTCTCACGAAAGGAAGCCTAGCTCGTCTAGCTCGAGCGGGAAGAGCACGTCGAGCATACCGGTATCTGTCCCGAGCACAGAGAGACAACCGAGCGTGAAATTGCGCGAGAGCGCCGCCCAAAGGAGAGAAAGACGAAAAGGAAGCAGCCGCGACGACCCGCCGCACTCCAGCTCTGGAAACTGGAGTGCGTCCTCTGAAAGTGGGAGGGCAAGTATCGGAAGCGAAACGACCACCACCACGCATCAACCAAGGTATGGCTGGTGGAGGGACTTGAAGATTGTGCTTAGAATGTAATCTGCAGGATCAATAAAGTTGTTGGCGTAATTGAACCGAAGCTTTCGACGCATTCCCCGCGCTTCGTGTATGATAATAAAGGGACCTCATTCACTTTCTAAGAAAATGTATATACCTGCACTGACATCTGCAGATTTGGTTCTGAGGGTTCGTAGATTTGGAGACCATCCAGCTATTTGTGGTTGCGGCAGAAGGGAAGCTTTGTGAACAAGTTTCTCTTTAGGACGAGTAGCAGGAAATAATATCTTTTCTGGATTTATGAAGTATCTTGAGTCTTGCATGTGGAGGAAAATTAGTATCACATTTTGCAGAAGGAAATTTAAATTTTGATTTTTCGTTTGTGCTTTATTAGATTTAAGTGTTAAAAAATTGGCTAAATATAAGTAATTGTGGTGGCAATCTGTTATCCATTTAGAAGAATGCCTATTTCAAACTATTATTTCTAAACTTTCCAACCACTTTCAACTATAAATAATTCATTTAACACAGTCCTATAAAATTTATCGTCTTCAACAGATATTACTTCAGTTTAGTTGGCTTCGTAAATGGCACACCATTTTAGCCCTCAATTGCCTTTGCACACTCACTGCTCTCTGAAGAAGATATATAATAATATGATCATCCACTTTATAAAAAAAATACCATAAAAACTGGCACTATTCACCTTTAAAGATCAATGTACTTAATGCTCTGTTAGGTTCCTTATGAGTAGTTCAAGATGCACCTACGTGAGTTCTATGTAGTGACACAGAGTTTGATAGTAGTAGTACCTAACGATTAAGCGTCCATCGCATTCGCACTGCATCTAAAGTTTTCATTGCACAAGACTTTAAATGCATCAGATTCTAACGATGAACAATTTCAATACACACGTAGATCCACAACGACAGCTTCGATTGGAACGTCGTCGACTTCCCTGAGCCACATGAGGCGATTCAAGGGCCGAGATAACTCAGCCTCATCCTCAGTAACGTCAGAAGGTACATTAACACCGGATATCATACAAGATATCGCTGTGGTGCCTTTCTCCGACGACGGGGAAACCTCGTCCGTGTATTCGTGCGACACGGAAGGGTATTACACTTCGTTCCACGTGGACTCTGGCTTGAAAACCCTCAGGGAAGAGGACCCAGTCCCGCAAAGCCCGTTGACGAGGTCTAACGACGTCAGCTCCGATCCTACCTCACCTGTTGTCGAAAACGAGTACGAACTGTTTGGAAGGGGTTCGACATCGACAACTACCAGCTCCGCGGGCACAGTCTGCACTGCCTTAATGGCGCCGCCGCCGCCAGAAAGGAAATCTAGCCTCACCGTTGTTGCCATGGTGAGAAGAGATCATGATGCTCAGTATTTATTTTTATTACAAAAATTTTAGACTTAATTCTGCTTTTAAGTATATTCCTCAGGTTGGTAGAGTCTTTTGCGACTTCTTTCAAGTGTATTAATGTGAACTGATTTTTTGCTGGAGAACCCAGAATCAGTAATCGATTAACGTCAACTGCTAACTTCTACTTTGCCAGCGCAATTTTTCAAATATTGCAATACTTTCCAAATCGTTCATTCCCTTCAACAGGTGCACGGCCAGAACCAAAATGGTGGCGAGTCCCCGGACAGCGGGCACAATACCTCGTCCTCGCCCGTGGAGTCAGCCTCGAGTCCAGCCTGCACCGGAAGGTCGTGCTCGGAATTCGAGTACTCTGAGTCCAGCGATCTCGAAGGCTGCGAGAGGATCGAGAGGATCCGTTCGAAGACCGCGATCAACACCAGTCGTATACCGTCCATGTGCGTAATTACGCCGCCAGGATCAGACGACGAGCACGCGAGAGAGTCTGATCAAATTGGCAAGAAGAGTGAGAGTAGAAAGCCCGACCTACAAACTGGAGGTTCGGTACTGATGTCTGCCACCGTTGGCACCTCCAAGATGGAGGTGATCAACGGGCAAGACAAGAACCTCTATGCCACAGTTCAAGTGCTACCATCCTCCGACAAAGCTGCGGTCGGACAGACGTCAGCCAAGATCAGTCCACTCAGCGGGGTGCTTGGCAAGCTTCGTGGCGTGCTTCCGGGTAGAAAGCACGTGTCGAAGAACGCTGTCCAAGATCAACCTAACACAGACTCCGGCGACTATGTGACTATAGCCGACGTGAGGAACAACAACGACAAGCGCCAGGATACAGGATCGTCATCGAGCACGAACGCTGCCAAGTCCCCAGCTGCCTACGCTAACACCGATGTCTTCAAGAAGGACGCGGAGTACGTTAGCTTGAGCGAATTACCGAAGAAACCGGATTCTTCTTTGGAGAGGAAGAGACAAGGTGCTAGGGTGACGCTGGATTCTGAGGGGAAGGTTGTATACTCGTCTGACAGTTTGAAGAGGAGGAAAGGAGCGCACACTACCTTCAATCCAGGTAGGCTTAACTCTTTTTTGGAAATTAACTCCTCTTTAAGGTCCTCATATCTTTCATATCTCCACTGACGCGAGTCACATAAAATGCAAGTTCTTCTTATACAAAATCTGTATTTGAAATATAGTCTGACCCACTCTGTGAAGTTTGAAAAAAAAAAGAATTACTAACTGATCGTTTCACACACCCCGCATTAACCATGAAGACTGCATATGGCAACTGAAACCATCGAAATAACACGTGCCCTTTGTTAACATTGAAATCCAGGTCCCTTCGTAAGGGAAGGAACATCGCCGAGCCCATCGCCGCTGTTACACCGCGCAACCCCTAACATTCGAGCAGTGACGAAGACTAACGACGCTGTGGACGGCCCGACTAAGTCCACCCCGCCCACGTCGCCCCAGTTGGGCAAGCTGATCATCAGAGCGGCTAGGAGTCCCGAACGAGCGGCCAGTCCCGATTACGTTCGAACACCAACGACCGTGGTGGGACCCACGAGTCCGACCACTCCTCACCGACAAGTTCGCGGGGCGTACGTGAACGTGCAAGACGACGAAGGTAAGACGGCTTCTAGTACAAGCACTGACGAACGTGATTGCACTGGCTGCGTCGGTAGATTAGAAGCACCATGTACATTTGCGATCAGCCTTCACCCTAACGGCGAGATGAGCACAGCCCCGACTACGAACGGGGGTCCCTTGCTTTCGAGCAGCAGCGCCTGTCGAACCGATGGGACGGTAGCACTGCCACCGAGTAACAAAGCACCAGACTCCGCTAAACCCAGCCACTGCCCTAACAAAATGTACATAGATAGGTCGACGGATGTAACCTGCGACGAGAACCGTCCCCCGGAGCTCGATAAAGATAGCCTCGACGCGCAGAAAGATCGTCGAGCTGTTAATGCACCAGACCCGCCGATAACGAGCTTTAGATCGACAAATCTAAGGGTTGACTTCGAGAAGTCAATCCTGTGCCCGATAACACTTAGGCAGACGGGTAACACTCCGAAGTTGAGTAGAAAGTTGCTAGTGTCGGACCTGGATACACCGAGCTTCTGTAGGAAAATCACGAAGCTGGATTATCAATGCGATGATCGAGCCTCCGCTGCTCTCAGAGACAAGGAGATTCGCGCTAGAAACGGAGAGAGGTCGTTACCTGCGGTGCCCACTGCCGATGACTGTAATACAAACGCCGCAGATATTATTATAGATGCCTCAGACCTTTCTGAGACGTGTACCGATAACAATTCTGCGAAGAAATCCGACGCGTTCAGAGGAGATAGAGTCGAGCGTAAAGTGAAACGAAGCGAGAGCTATCGAATGGCGAACAGCCCGATAATGTTTATCAAGAGGTTCTCTAATAACACGGAGAAATCGTCCAAGATCTGTAGAACGCCGTCGGAGGAGCTGCAGGAGGAACTGTTGAAGGAGACGATCAATTATCCCGAGACGATCTCTAGCCCCGATCCACAAATTAGTAGCAACTTGAACTTTGACATGAACGTGACGAGTCCCATTCCTATCACGACGGTCCCAAAGAGTCCTCGACCTAGAGCTATGGATATTGAGCCTGCTAGAGTGCTCAAATATTCTGGTAACGATACAGAGATTTGGTGATCGCCTCGCTGAAAGGTACATTTGAAAAATATCCCACTGACACAGTATTGCAACCGTTCTTTAAACTCTGAACACCTGCAGGGGCGGTAGAAACACTTTGGGCCATGATATATTCCACGATTCTGTAACTGTGGTATCAAGGGGTTGATAATAAAACTGATAATAAGTACCCACTGCCTGGTATCAGATGCATTTACCAGTCTGCTACTTTAAACGAAAAAATGGTACCTCTTTGTAACTTCTAGCACATGTAGTGGCGGAAAAGTTGCTTCTGTGTGAAATATTGAGTCAGTAAACGTTACTCGAATAAGTAGAAGGGTAGAAAAGCTACCGTTCCCTAAGAGTGTGAGGCTACCCGAAATTACGGGACACGATTTGCGATTGGCGAGCCGATTTTCTTGCTTAAAAATCCTTACATCTCGGGTACCCGATAACTTTTAGGTTTTGATTTTACAGTGTGATCAGATGTATGAATTTTTAAGCGAGAAAATCCGCTCCCGAATCCCAAATCGGGTCCCGTAATTTCGGGTACCCGCACACCCCTACCGAAATTTTCAGATATAATTGAAATCCTGAAAGTTTCTAGCCACGTAGAATTCTTTTAATCTTAACAATATAGTTCAGTATCAGCGTTTCAGTTATATATCAAACTTTAAGTATTTAGAAGCTTCAATAACCCTCAAATTTGTATCATATATCACCTTCCAAGGAGCTGGAAGTACTTTCTTCTATTTCTAGTACGAGATATATTCTTCTACGTGACAAAGTTTGAAAAAAAAAACGTCACAAAAATTCTAGTTACATCTTGCCCTCCTCGTGATGTAAAAGAAATTCTATGTGGCTCCAGAATTACACCTGACAGTATGAACAATTAAAATTCGTACCCTCTTCAGATGCTTGCGAGTGGTCTTGCAAAAACGTCTCCTCGCTGTTCCCGCTGCGTTCGTGGCGTCGACGAGCAGTTACGTAAATTGTACACGCGATACAATTGGCGTCAGAGCAGAAATTATACATGAAATCGACGGGAGGCCTCGCCAAGGACCAATATTACACGATCGAACGAAAAGTGCGCACCGATATAGGAGTTATCTACTTATTGCTGTCCGTTATGCGAAAGGAGAGTACGGGCGGCGCGAGATTGTCGTTGCATGAAATTAATGAGGGCAAACGGCAAACGATTCGCTCGACGGTCACGATAACGAGATCCGACAATGTTTTTCCGTGTTAAACGAAGATACGACAGAGGAGCCCGAACCGGTCACGTTTTCCGTATTTACCGACCCGCTTCATCTTCGCCAGCTGCAAGAAACGCGGCGAACCCCTGCACGTAACCGCTGCAAAACGATGAATGCGAGTCTTCTTGTCGCCCCCCTTGCGCAGCGCGGAATATTTTAGAGTTCAAGAGTTTCGTCGATAAGCTCGGCGAACCGATCCCAACGAGGCATGCCTCTCGCAAGGTTAATAGATAACATTCCTGTCGCGCTTCCACGGATTTCCCCAATTATTAACGTGCCATGAATTTTCCATTCTTTCCCTCCGTCATCCACAGATTACACCTAATCTGGGGGAACTAAAAGTATATCTCTCCGTTGTCACGAGCAGATTATTCTCCCTCCCCTCCCCCGAAGAGGGAGAGAAATGATCACGTGACCTTTTCAAGGCGATGCGAAATTTTTTAGATTTTCATGGAAATGCTTCGTTTACTTCTCTCTTTCTTTCGCTCGTGTAATTTAGGTGGTGGCCATTTCTGCTCGCTAACGCCGCAGCTGATCCTTTGACGCACGGTGTCACTACACGGGGAAGAATTACCGCCAGTGGACGAGTAAATAGGAAATCTTTCGCATTAGCGAACGGGATGCAATAAAGTCGGTAGCGGGGGCCAAAGACGATAAAGCTGGTAAACTCCAGGGAGCCCCCAATGAAGCCTCACTTTGTTAGCCCTTATCAGCCTCATTAGCCGCTGCCTCAATAACCAACGGAGTTGCATCAGACGTGATGTTTATCCCGCCCGATAATTCCAAATCCAGATAAACAAAATTCCCTCCCTACTCGCGGAGGATTGAAATACTTTCGAGCGAATGCCGCCGCCCTCAGTTCGCTCCGATCTGGCCACGTTCACGGTATACTTAATTGCTTGACGTTTCGTCAATTGCTCACCCTCCTGGAGCTTGCAGCCCCGTTCGGATCATAAACTCGCAAAGGAACAGCTCTGGTCTTCCTATGGCTGACGTAACTCTGCCAAGATCTTGCTCGATTCCGCCATCGTGGGATCACAGAGTCGCACGGCTGATGGGACTTCGCGCGCTCGTAGCGTAGAGAGACGTTCGTTCGAAGCGGTCTGCGCCCAACCGTTCAGAATTTATCAATGAAAGTTTGTCCCCTTGTTCGTCCAATTCCGTGTACAGTTGCACCCGCAGCAGGAAGTTGTTAGATGTTCGCGCGTGGACGGGCACGTTGAGTCGGAGGGCGGGGGAGAAAAATTGGCGTTTTTAGTGAGGGGGCGATGATAAGCCGGTATCAGTCTACCAGCGAAGAGGAAACCTTGTCGCTAGACAGACGGTCGCCAACGTCGATAGCCAGGGAGATTCGGTTGTAAGACGAGCGTGGTATTCGCGGTTTGACAGTCGGCTGCAGCTGCATTCCAACATGTTGGCGAGGCATCTTCTTTTTATAGCGAGCAGACGACAACGTAAGTCAAGGAAATATATTTCTTTCTTAAGAGACGGAGTACGAGCACCTTGCTTGGTTTTTCTTCTTCTAATTACAATAACCATCCCCTCCTGGCGTTTCTTCCGCTTCAAAGGGTACAGAGATTGGCTCGCGATCGTATCGCTAAACCTGCTGTTTGTATAAGTATCTTCACGAGAACCATGTATTCCACGTAATTTTACTTCTGCAACGGTTCGATTAATAAGTGCGAGTATGTACTTGTATTCTTAGAATTTTTGATTCGTCGGGTTTCTGATTTCGTTCTGCCGAAGGGGGTGCCATTGACGTGTTAGGGCCTGGTAAGGTTCAGACAGACTTTCTGTGGGAAATAGCTAACATTCCAAATGCTGTACGTCAATGCTAAAGTGGCATCTACTCGTTTTTTACAAAGTTTGAAAATTTCTTACAGATTTAGACGTCCATTTTACCATGCATGTGCTGAATTATAAATTACAAAGTAGGGGCTGATATAACATAGCTTTACAGAAGAGGGAAAATGTTGACACGTTTGCACTCCATTTCACTCGTTCTCCAATTGATAAGATCTTTTGCTAGAGGCTGCAAAAACTATAGTAGGGAAAAATTATTTACACGTTTACACTCCAATTTATTCGTTCTCCAACTGATGAAAGATTTTTTACTGAATGCTGCAAACATATAGTGTAGTGGTTTTAAACTCTCGTTTGAATCATTTTAAATCTTTTGAATTCTGTTCCGTTTTGTTGTAGGGTAAATTCACCAATAAATGAGCACTTAAGGTTAATGAATGAACACTTTTATAAAATTAAGTTTGGACATGAAGCAAGAAATTAAAAGAAATCTCTAATTAACTACTTGCTCATTTTAATAACTTATTTCACTAATTTTAATATAAAAACTGGTACGTGTTCATTTACTGGTACATCCACCCTACCGTTTCTATTTTTGAGCATTGCTAAGATAAAAGTATAATAATAAACAATACGTCGCGCACATTCGTGCTTGGATTCCTCCAATTGTTCTTCATAATTAAACTGATGGTTGTCAATGTCACGTTACGAAACTTTCTCAATCGCGACAAATGTCAGCACGATGTTATAAACAACCACGAATAAAATAAGTTCCAATCAATGGTTCGATGAATGTTTACAAAGTTGTCCCGCAAAAAGACGAGATGTCCCGTTTTTTTTTCATTCTACATACCTTTCTTCTTCGCAATAAATAATACATCATTCTTTCCAGTCTTAATTGTCTAGGTACTCACAAATAATAGAATAATTTTAAAAAACGCAAAAGGAACATAAGCAGAAATTTTTTACGCGACAGTCTAAAGTAGTTAGACCATGCATAACAATGTAAATAAAGTGAAATTATGTACAGTTATAACATTTAAACGTGTGTAAAGTGCTTGATGCATGGTTTATGATGATTCTTATGATGATTCACAGAATGCAAGAGCTATCACTTATTTACACATTCTTCTGTGTACGTTTCGCTTTGTTTAAAGTGGAAAACTGTTAACGACATGCCAATTATGCAATGCATCGTCATGCTTATTAAAAGAAAGCTTCGAAAGCGTTTCGTTAAATGTGCTTTTAATCACCTTTTTAGATGGGCAACAATTTTGTTACGCACACATGATTCCCGCTCGTGGCAATGAATTCTTCGATAGTACCGCGGCGTTTTTGCAATAATTTTAATCGGTCAGATCAGCTCGCGTTTACTTTCATTAATTTTATATCATCGTTGAGTCTCTATCGCACTTATTTCTTCATCGGAGGTTGGCCACACAAAAAAGTATCGAGGTTCGTGAACCTTAATATCCAATGTTGTTTTTTTTATCGCTTATGATATTTATGTTAATTGAATTAAACCTGACGCTGCATTTGAAGATTAAGCTTGAAGTTTCTCACTTTCTATGAATAACTTAATAATATCGATCCAGCCGTGACGTAATGGAATTCATTTATTCACTTATTTCTTGTGGTTATCCAACTCTCATCCATTTTTCCGCGATTCTGCTGAACGATTAGAAACTGTTATCGCTCGCGCTATTAAAAGATGCGAAATTTAAGGATAAATAGAAAATAAGGAAATGTGTAATCAATATCTTAATATAAGAATGCGAGGAGAAAATTGGGGAACAGGAATAGTATTACTCTTCTGTTGATAGCGAGTTTTCAGTTATTGTACTGAAAAAAATAAATGGTAACAAATCGTATGGTGTAAGCGAGACTTTATTGATCTTGTAATTTGCGATCAGTCCATAGCTGATTATATTTCGACTTACGTCACAGAAGATATCATGGGTCACGTAGCGTCACATTAGAGGAAATACTATGTAATCAGTTTTCAGTCAAATTATTTCAGAGAATTGTCGGGGGGTTATGCTAATTCAAATAAATTCGAAACAACCATTCAAAGTTACAGAGAGGTACATTTTTGTATTTAAAGGTAGAAATCATGTCTCCAGTCAGGTATTCCATTTTGAATGCCTCCTTTCTCTTACTTCAATTGTAAGACCTAATCGTAATTCACTAAATTATAGTACAATCTCTCTTGAAAGCATTCTCAGCTGAACAACTTTGAAAAGTAACTGCATGTTTATTAATAATGTCATCTCATATTCTCAGAACGTCATTCTGTTTACTATCTTCGAAAGCGTTTTAAAATTCTCTTTACCTTCTTTCATCGGGCGACACGATGTCTATATCTGGTCATACAATAACAATTAAGAACAAAGACAAAAAAAGTACCGATGATAATGTGCTATCGACTGTCTATAGGTCTATAACAACATCACTGTCATACACCGCGTTCAGCTTTGAAGTAAACGTGATTCACGATGGTGTATCATCTCGTATTCTTGGTAATAGTCGCGGCGGGCGTATATCGTTGGAGGTATTGAAAAAGTGGAGCAACATGGAATGGAACTCGATGAAAATAAAACCACTTGCTCGGCTCTATCGGCGGCAATGTGGTTGCGAGATGGATTCGAAGAAACTTTGTTTTTCTTTTGCTATTTCCATCATGTAATCTCAAAATGCAACGAGCGCAGGGAATATAATCATGCAGTCGCGTGATTTGCGGCATGCACAAACCACAGATAACTACAGATTTCGTCTGCTAGTGTACGAAACAATTTTTTTAAATGCCAAGTATGCACTGACAGAATCGAGGCACTTTGGATCATGGAGCTGAGATTATAACGTAACATGTAAACTCAGCAACATTTTGCTATCGTCACAGGTTAAGTAGGTGGCTTGTAAAGTTGTTGAGTGATGAAAACAATGGTCGCGTTGATACTTAGTTCTTCAATCGCTCTAACTATTCGTTCAAAAGTAACGTTCCGTCCAATCTTGTAAATAGGCAAATTATTAAAAGAATTCTAGCATTTAGTTGAGGATACAGGTAAAAAGGGTGGCAGTAATTGCCTCTATTTCGTGATAAGTGCTCTACTTTATTGATCGTGTAATTAGTGTCAACTGTAGCTTTCTATGTGTTTTATAATCGAAAAGTCCACCTGCAATGGCGATTACAGAACTACTAGAGGAATAAGAATGAGCCTGAATCAATTAGAATTGTATATTTTCACTTTCCGAGGAATATTCACTAGTTTGAGTTTACGATCACAGGCCACACTCACGATACAGAGTAGATTAAGTAACCATAGACATGTTTGGGTACACGTATATACACTCTCGTTTTCCTTAAGAGCCAAAACGTATTTAAAGAGCTGTTCCGGTCTAGAGCCCATAAAATAGGTGATCTTTAGGAATTAATTAAAGAAAAACTACTACATACAATTCAATGGGACTTTTTGCATTGTATTAAGGATGTCTTAAACTGTAGAAATATATTTTTTGTTTTACAATTATACATTGCAGACGGCACTGGGGAGTCGTTAAATTCGAGGCGTCAAAAAATTCATCCAAATCAGTGGAACCTGTAGCACCTAAACCACTGGTCTGAAATAAAAAACAATGCCAGATTATTAAAGGGCATGCAACTCGCTTGTAGACTAGACCAAGAAAAATTACAAAATTACATTTTTTGAGAAAATAGCGACACTTGAAGTTTGAAATCATTTCCCCCTTTTATTTTTCGTCATTTCTACGCCCTTAAATTTTATAAATTTTCAATTTTTGTTAAATTTTACTGGTGTATCCGCCAGCCAGAATTATACTCTTCAAAATAAAAAGAGTTTCATTCGAATCGGATAATAACTGTTGGAGATACAGATTCCACCGATTTTGAGACCACTGTTTCGAGAAAAACACGTTTAAAGTTTTACGTGAGTGCCGAGTGTTATCCATGCATTTGCCGCTACTCGAATGCCAATAACTTCGGGAATTTTACGAATTTCAAAGTATCCTTTTAAACAGATATTCCTAAAAGTTTGAACATTCGAAAAATGAAATAAAAAGAATCGATTTTTAGACCGGAACCTCCCCTTAAGTACGAAAACTAGCGCGCGCACGTAACGATCGACTTCAAAGTTTGAAACGGCCCGTTGAAGCACCCCGAGACTGTAATCACTGTAGCCACCAAGAAATGGGGCATTGCCCATTCTCGTAGGTCAATCGCGAAACGACAGTTGATTGCCAAGTATCGTTCTGCGTCATGCGCGTACACGAGAACAATATGCATTCAATTTGAAGGGAAAAGAAGACGGGACTGGTCAGATACTTGGAACAATAAAGCTACGTTTACGTCAAGCGAGTAATTGGCCTGCTCTGTTATCGTGTTCGGTCCCACCGTTGGTCGTAGCTGTGAAGGGTAAACAGAATATAGGCTGCATCCAATAAAAACTGTCGCAAAGAAAGATTGTCTGTAAGACATAAAGTTATACAACGATCATCACACTCTAGCTTTCCCCATTAAATGCAACCGGTACCATAATTTTAATCTCCCTGTCAACAGTTCGCGCAATAAAAATGTCACTGTCTTAAAGTAGCTGTGTCAAGGCATACGCGAATGTTTACAAATCTCCTTTCTCTATTTCGTGTTGTCACGCGATTGGCGCCACTAGCGTTAGACGTTAACACTTTGACTGGCGTCGGCGTGTTTTCGCGCCGAGGGATGTGCGAGGGTAGGTACCAGTTAAACAATGTTTCCTGGACAGAAACGATCGTTCGGAAACGATTCTCTCGAAACCTTGCGCCACTCAGAGTGTTAAATTTTGTGCGTCGATAAGTTATTGAGAAAACCATCGACTTCAGGTTTTGGCATGTGGTGAAGACGTAAGTGTGCCTCGACTTGCCGTGCCGCATGTTAGCTCGATGCGTGGTGCTCGCCCCTCGTTGTAAGTAGCGTTTAACACTAACAAGGACTAACTTCAAACATTCCTTTGGGACCTCATTGTTGCAATCGGTTTTTCACCCGCCATCGCATTAGGCGCCTATCATTCACACTGCAAACACCCCCTCGCCCCCTGTGCGCCACCCCTTTCCCAATCGAAAAGGAGGTCTGTTGGAAATTTTAAATACACTTTCCATGCGCGGCAGCTTCGAAGTTATCTGTCAATTAGCTTCAATTATCGATAAACTCTTCGCGATTCGTGTTTGAATGATGGCGCTTGGGCGCATGGCGGGTGAACATGGTCACGCGACGAAGGACATCGGGCAATATCTCGTCGAACGCCACTTTTTTCCCCCGAGAATTAATCAGCTTACGACTAATATCTGGAGACCTACTTACAACCTGGGTAGGGGACGATGCAGCATTTTGTACCGTACATGTACATACGTTTGTGTTACTTGTATAAGACCTGCCTCTTACTCGTCTGCACTGTATGTTTATAAATGTGTATATTTCGTTCTGTATCTGGTAACGAGCAACGCATCTTGCCACTCGAATGTACATACCGACAGACGATGTCGTTAAACCCTCACGAGGAATGTATGTGAATAGATGCAATTTTTTTATAGAAACTACGACTGCATTTTGTTATTTCTTCTGTTCTGTTTCACACATGTGTCGTCCATCCTTTCACTGTAAATAGCACGATCGGAACGAAATTAAGTGGCCACCGAGAATCATCCCTATCTGAACACCCACCCGCCATACCGTTTCCCCGTCTCGCCCCTCGAACGGAAACACGAATTCCACCGCGTGGGATAGATTCTAACAAGGGATGATCCCGAGCCTGAAAATTCGAAAATTTTGAAACTTTGTGGAAATGTAGGGGATTTCCTCCTGATTACAACGCAATTTTCGTTTGCTTCCCAAATTCACTAGAAGGGGGTGAAATTAACCCCTGAAAATTCGGCTATTTTCGGATTTTGTGTTATAACTCCCGAAGTGTAAGAGATAGAAAAAAAGTTTCAAGACAAAAGTTACTTCTTTTAATTAGATCTATCATTTGGTAAAAAAAATATATTTTACAGTTCACGAGTTATAACACAAAATCGGTAAATAACCGGATTTTCAGGGGGCAATTACACCCCTTTAGAGTGAATTTGGGCAGCAAACAAAAATTGCGTGATAATCGGGAGAAAATTCCCTACATATTCACGAAGTTTCAGAATTGTTTAAATTTCCGGGTTCCGGATGTTCCCTTGTAAGAAGGTGTATACACCGAGAGAACAGGGGTTATATGCAGAATAAAATCAAATTTGAAATCGTGCCAAGGCCACTGACTATCGACCTACTGGGCGAAGGTGTGCTTACACTCGTGCGCTCGGGGGTTGGTTGGCTTAAAATTCCACAACTTCTTCACTGGTATCAATCTCAACGTAATGATCTGCTAGTACGTTCTCAAGGCTTCATACTTTCAGACACTGAATGCCAAAAATCGAAACTGTGCAAGTTTCTTGAAATTGTCCAAGCGTATGTTTAGTGCTGGACGCTATTTTTTGCCGATCGGTCACGCGAAAAATTGAACGAAATTTCTGTTTTAAATTATCAATTATTAATTAGAAGAAGGTAGCGTGTTGGTTCAAATTTAAGAATCAGTAAACCAGTGACTATTCAAAGCGACAAGCGTTATCGTCAAAAAATGTGTCGCAACAAATTTGCCCTCGTTATAAGTTTTCTAAACTTGTATGTAAATTTTGTGCATTCAAATTGTTTTCTCTGTCTTATTTACTTGTTTCAAGATTTTTAAGAATATTCTATATGCCTTCTCTTGGGCATTTATGTTCCAGTTAATGTATACATAATCATATATCCGGCAGAAAATAGTGTCGACCGTAATAACCCCTCGAGAGGCCACTTGATTCTCTCCCAATTGTAACAATTCTTCATCCCCCGTCCATCCCAGACCCTCCGTTCGTTTTGTATCTGTTTTTTCCCCAATCACCTTACTGATTCTTCACTTGTACCCGTGCACACCATCCTGTGTACATATGCGTACTAGTTTTAGAGAAAAAAAAAATGCACATCACGCGCGTGTGGCACCCCTCGCTAGTAGCTCACATACATGTCGTAGTACCATAGTTCATGCCCGGTGAGTACATTTTGTTCTTAACTTCACCAACGATACACGTCGGTCCGATATCGAATCCCCCTCACTTCCCACAGTGCGCGTGTCGTTGGACAGAAAACTGCCTAGCCTCTTCTCCTGGAGAAATTGGCGAAAATCGCGAAGCTACATTCTATATCGGACACGAACGATGCATCCACATATGTAGTTTCCCCACGCTTCCATTGCACGCCTGCGTTTGCAACGTCTGTACGTATTGCTTGCTTCGCTTTCGTTCTATTAACAACGCTGCTAACAAATTACTCGACCTTGCGTTCGTATAATCTTCAAGAGGGTATCTATAGAACTGAAAGTTTTGTTTCGCACTGGCAAATAGGCGAGAGGGATAACGAACAACGTAGTGATACATTTGTCGCACTAAAATCGATGGGTAATATTAATGGCCGGTAATAAATAACTGCTCGTACGTATTTGTGGAATAATAATAAACAAGCTTGACGTGTATCTAGTAATAATACTAAATCCAGTGTCTAACATGGCGGAAGAATTGCCGCGTTTCATTTACATAACTTACAGACACCCTTTCTAGAGCCTGTATATGTACTCTTCGATTAATCGTTAGTTGATTGAAAGTAACGGAGGCGAGAGTCACGACTGCGGAACGGTGGAATGCAAACACGGGTAATTATTCGTCTTTTTGTTTCAGACAACACTTTGTTGGCGATAGACTCGGTGCCCCCTCATGGAATCGCGCAGCCACCGCCGTACATTTCGCCCCCCAAGCCGGAAGACTGTCAGAAGGATCGCAAGATCCAGGAGATACTGAAGGACTCTCAGGCGACTGAGAAGATAAAGGCGCAGTGCGAAAATGAGCAGAAGTATGGACCGCAGGGGCTTCATCCGCAGAACATTTGCGCCCATGATCCCCGGCAGAATCTTTGCAACAACAATAATCGATTCATCGAGCAGAACAAAGTGCCCAGCTATAATGAATGCCAGCGTGCTTGCGACCAGCGTCGCATCGTGCACATGCACAACGCGAGAAACCAGCAGTACTACGGGCCAGGGAAGGATAACAGCCAGCAATTTTATACGCTGCCATCCAGAAGGCCTCAGAGGGACGTCGAGCCACCCCGTAGCGTCACGCCAGACATTACGAGGGGCCTTGGACGCGGCTCCCTGAGTGCTATGCACATGCTTGCGAGACAGGGCCAGAGACCAATCACGGAGCAGGATTGCAATCGGTTTGGCTCTCAGGTAGACTTGAACCAGAGGAATTCGGAGAGATTCGAGACGGAGAACAGGCTAATGAAGAACCATCAACAGCCGCCGATTGTGGATGTCAGAAACAGGTGAATATAGAAGTTCTTCTAGAGATAAGGGAGTATTACGGAGGAAGGGGCAAGCTTGATTTACAAGGGGAGGAGAAGGTGGTAGATATCGATTTTGATGAGCCTTAGCACGACGGATCTATATCGAAAATAAGTAAACAGGTGTCCGGGCGTTTAAGCCAATAGGACTTTATAATAGAGATATTTACATGGAAATTATTAAAAATTTCATAGTGGACGTGGGGTTTTAATGGGTAAAAATCCCACGCTACCCTGGCACCCCGGGGGATTCCCCTCTGGAGGCGTTGGGGTGCTTTTTGAAGATTTGCAAACGTTAAAAAAAAATTTATAAAATTTTTTTTATAAATTTTTAAGTCTATTGGCTTAAACGCTCGGACACCTATTTACTTATTTTTTCGACATAGATCCATCGTGCCAAGGCTCATCAAAATCGATGTATACCAAACCTTATTAGTATCCTCCCCTTGTTAGTAATAAGATTGTTCAGATGTTGGAACTGAATTTAATATTCTTTGATTATGTCTTACTATGGTTTGATAGCCAACAGTACATTTTTACATTGATGGACGTTATTGTATGTGAACACGTTTGCTGTGGGTTTCATATTTAATTATCGCAATCAGAATTAGTTTTGATGGGCGCAGAAAAAATTTCCATAAGAGAAGGAATGATTTATGTCGACTCTACTTATTGTTAGTAGAACGTTCAAGTGGTAGAGTATTCAGATATGTAGTGTAACATTGAGACAGAAAAATTGATCGAACATAGAATATTTCAGCAAGGTGTTAAAATAGATGAAAGTTCATACTGAAATCATCGAAGATCCAATGTGTTATAGAGATATTCCAAGTTCCATCCCCTCAGGTAATGAGAGTTCAGAGTTTCCAGTTATTACGAATACATATTATTTCAGTAGACGTTCCGTTGAATAAACGTTCTTATTACTCAATCGAATGAGAACATACAGGGTGATTTGAAACGCCTGTAAAAAATTGACAGATTGTGTGGTAGGTCCTTTTGAAGAAAAAGTGTTACACAAATGCAGGTCTTATTCTCAATACTTACATCAGTGTTTCCCAACCTTTTTGAGTCGCGATCCTCTTTTATAACGTTTAAATAACCTGGTACCCCCTCCCACATAAGGCAAGGTAAATTTAATAAGGTAAAGAAAACACATTAAAAATGAGTATTTCACAATATAATTCTAACTTAATAATATTAAAAAAGAAGCTCAAAAACCGTGGCACCCCCTCAGAAGACACTTCCTGACCCCCAAGTTGTGAATCACTAACTTACATAATAAAAAGGATTTAAAATTCTACTCATCTCATAGTAAAATCACAACAGAAGAATATGAAACATCACTTATTTACAGTTCAGTTTTACAAAAAATCCTAAAGCTGTGTTCCTTGAGCTTCAACATTGGTACAATACATTATTCATATAAATTTCACTTTGAGAATATGCTGTATGTTCCTACAACGCTTTTTGCTCAGAATAACCTTGAAAACAATCCGCCAAAGTCTTTTAAACCCGCCTGAAATCATTCTGCACATTAAAACAGTTGTTTTGAAACGATAAACAACTGCCACACGAATGTCGTTCTAAATGTTCCATTTCCTTCATCTAGATTCGCAACACCATTAGGCCTGACAGCGCTTGGCTATCGATTTTTCGCGTCCTCGCCTGTTAGTGATCCCGTTATGAAGTCTCCTAGTGCTGATGCTCTAAAGCACAATCCAATTTCCCCGATCGGGCACAGCTATGGCAATAGTTTCAAGCCGTCCACACCGGCCGGACGTACTATGCCAACTGTTGCCGAACGTTTGGCTCTGACTGCCAGCAACAACTGCCCGTCACCGATGTCCAATTCCGGAAGAAGCACACCCGTCCAGACTTCGTCGGGGAGGAGCACCCCGACGAATCTCATCCTTTCTCCAACCAAGAGCACAATGTCCAACGAGGAGCTGTTCGCTGCCATCCATAAATCGAAGAAAAGACTGAATATCAAGGACGACAGCGAAAACCTGTCTCCGTACGGTTCAACCACCTCGCTGGCGAAAATGTCGCCCGGTAGCAGGCATAGTTGGAGCTCGGAGCAACAGAAACCTCCAATAGTACGTACAAAAATGTGCTCCGTGATTCCTTCGAATGTTTCTTCTTCTTTTTCTCAATTTCGTTTGTAACTTTACTTTAATTCCAGGTGGCGCCGAACGTTCAATCGCCGTCGCCAGCGACGTCGCGATTGGACTTCAAGCGTCTGCTGCTGCAGCAGAGCGTGAAGACTGGCCCGGCCAGGCTCTCAGCCGCGGAGCAGTTGAAATTGTCCCGCCAGCAGTGTCAGCAGCAACCAGCATCGCCGACCATCCAGCAAACGACACCCTTAGCCAAAGTTCTAAGCCCGCGGTCAGTGTGGAGGTTTCAGACACCACGGACGGATGTTCTGTCGTCCACGATCATCGAGGACACAGCGGCGGAGGAGAAGGCCATGAAACCTTCACCTGAGAACACGTCCCCTATATCAAGACTGAACGCCAGGAGGCAGTTGGACCTCTGCAGCGATCTCCCGAATTACTCGAGCGTCGTCGACCTAGGGACTAGGCCCTCGGACGCGTGCAACGACAGGTTATCGGGCAACGTGGCAGCTGTCGATTCGAGGTACGCTAAAGAGGCTGAAGCGTTAATCAGAAACGTTCACGCGCGAGAGCTGGCCACGAGGAACAGCGTGGCGACTGCTGGCGACAATCGCCTGCAGACTGGTAGCCCTCAAAGTACATCGGTCGCTCAGGCTGTTTTGGACCCCTATTCGCAGTGCAACATCGGCCTCCCAGCAATGCAGTATTCGTCGAGCTGCTCGCAGCTCACGCCTACGTGCCAGCAAGCGATAAACGCTTTCGAGTCGAGGAGGATCAGCAATCAGCTGGCCAGGGCGCAGTTCCTGGCTAGCACGCCGGCGAGTACCAATCAGGGCCACAATACTTACGTGAGGCAGATACTCAGAGCGAGATCAGTCTCCCCTCAGAACCCTGCGACGCAGAATGTCACGCGCAGCCCTAGCGCCCCCACGCTGGAAACTGCGCTGTGATGGTGGCGCGCGGCATCGGCGAGGGTGGGCAACGTGGGACGTTGAGAACCAAAATGAACTATGTAACTCCTTCATCGCTTGCATCTTTCAAAAGCTTAATGATCTATATAACGTCACGAATTGTGGAGATCGAGTTGTTGGTACAGATTTGTTAAATTTTTAGCTATTTTTTTTTTACAGAGTTTTATGTAGCTGGTTCTCGATGGCTTTTATTTAACAGGGAGCGCGACTGTTGCAGCAGGTAAAATTGAAGCAAATAGCCTAGAAACGGTTGAATAATTGTACATTCAGTGACCGTGAGTCGTTTTAACCGGAAATCTGATTTATTGAATCGTCTACGGCTTCGCGGAGTTCAAGGGGACAATAATATTTTAATTCCTGCTGTTTCGTGATGACGGAGAAATTAGTATTACACAGTATTGGATTACTTTTCCGCCATGAAAGTAATAATTTTAGAGCGAAGAGTGTCGTGTAATCGGGAGGAACGAGTTGTATCGTTGGGACTCGTTTGAAATTGCAGCGTGTTGTACAGCTCAAGCCGAAGATTCTCGTAACGCGTATACGCATGCAGATTATACTTTGTTAATATATACAATGTGAATTCACCGAGAGCAATAAGTCACAATACAAAACAGTCCACTCGTTAATCTAGACAGAACTATATATATATATATATATATATATATACACATATTTTATGCTGTATTGACTTGTGGTGAAAAAGATTTAATACAAAGTGAAGGGAAAAATATTGAAATAATGGCTAGCGTAAGCGTTTGTACATGAACGAATCAATATTTAAAACGATAACTCACAATATCCATACACCTTAATATTCAAACGTACGCATAATTATTACTGGCGTTCATTTTCTTCTATAAATGAACATGTACTGTAAGTGCTGCCGCTTTTTGGAAGAAGGGTGGCACTAAAGATTCATAATCACTGGTTCCTTAATGAAACTTATCGTTAAGATATTAATTTGTTCTTCATTCGTTGTAAGAAAGAAGAGAAGAAGAAACACCAGAAATCTCTGAGAACTGTACTGTAAATAACGCATAATGTAATTACAAATGCATTCTGCTTAAAATTCGATCGCTTGCTTGTCTAGTCCGGGTAGCTTAGTATCCACAATTTCGAGTTTCTCGCGAACAATGTCCATATTACTGGAAAACTACGTAACGAGCGTGTAATTGTATTATTACGAGACGGCGTATAATAGAACGTAAGCTTTACGATTACTGGGTGGTGAATAGTAATATATTCGAAGAAGACTAATGCGTCGAGTAATAAACAGAGTTGCCTTAATTAAATTATTTTAAGTTATGCCGCGACGATCGATCGTGTTTTCGGAAATTAACCGCGCCCCCGCGTACGCGGGCGCCTAACGACGAATTTACGGACGATAACGTTAGATTTTAAGCTGAAAATGTTTTGTACTTTGCTCAGAATAAAAGAAAAATATTTCATTGAAATATCACTGTTCGTAGCGCTTCGCCTTCCATCATATCCATTTTGCTAACTCCATACCTGACTGCCCAAGTCAACTTATGGGAATTTTAAAGAAATTTGTCCATTTACAGAGAAAATCATATAGATAGTACCTATAGCGAGTTCCTGGTAATGATCTACGAAAGAATAATCGTTCCTCCAGTGTCTAGAATTCCTACTATACTTAAGTCAAAGTAGTTTTTGGTTTAAGTTATAACTCTGTGATTACGTCACATCCACGTCGACACGAAACATTAGATTCATGTTCCACGGAGTAAAAAGGTAAGTATTACTTGTACATTACGAATCCTGAGGAAACTATCAATTCATTTGCGTGACTAGTCGACTATTCTTTTCGCGATAAGCTGGTCGAAAGAATTTACTTGAGAATTTTTCTCGCTGCTCGTTACATCTTCATATCTGCGCCCTCCTCAAGAACGCAATATCGAATGAAGTGGTGCTAATTCACATAAGTGTATTGGCAAATAGCGCTGTGTTAAAATAGAAGAACGATGATAGATTATTATAGATAAACTATTAAGTGCACACGCCTCTCCTTTTGTGCACAAGATAAATGAATGGAAATGTTTTACTCAAGAATCTATTAGCGTCAGTACTTTTTGCTATTGGCATATTGTAAAAACACGTATTCTTCAGAATTTATTAGAAAAATATTCGTTAAACTCTGATTTATCTCTTCGGGATTGCGCCGTCAAAAGTATCAGAATTTTAGTATGCACGCCAAACAGTGATACTATGGTACAAGTTATCGAAGGTACTTTCTTTTGTTACGTGTAGTAAGAAATTCCGGTGCGTCTAATTAGTGAATCTAATTGTTGATCTGTTCTAACTAAAGTAAAATGTTTTTATTACTATTCAGCCACTTGTGGCACGTGTAGTGTCGTAGATATTTTGAAGAATTTCGATTTTCTCTTTCACGCCTCTATATTTTCTGTTATATAAGCAGCAGAGAAAGTATAATTTAAGTCGAGTGAAAAATGAATGCCGACTTTATCTTAAGCCGAACAGTTTAGCGATAGCAGCAGTAAGGATATTTATTGAATCGAAATAAATTGTTATCGACCACGAGTATCGTAATTAATAGCTGTGTATTAAAAGAATTAGAGGATGTGTTGATGTACTTGATTAATGTCTCCAATACGAAAATGAATACCATTACAAAGTGATAACTTAATCTACTTATATAAGTGATCATTGAATTACCATTAAGTACTTAATTTACTGTATCACTAAACACTGAAAAGCTGTATAGAATGTTAGAAAATACAATGGACATTGCTTTCAGTGGTGAAACTATACGTAGATTTCTAAAGATTTTCTTTAGAATTTACTATAAAATTATTTTTACTCTAAAATTGGAAATCGAAAATTTTCTTACTTGCCTTCTTTCTTGCATACGATTATTAATGTTTTAGCGAATTACGGCGTTGTAGGCATATTTTAATATTAACTCTAGTAGCATTTATTGTTGGCATTTTGATGGCCAACTAAGTCCCACCTTGGGGATACTGTGGGCCAGCCAGAAATGGTACTAGGGAGAACGCCAAAAAAGGATCCATTCGTGGCGTACTTGTTTAAACTTCTCACCCTATTCTCAACTACTATACTGTAATCAAAGAAGCTTCTCCACGATGAAATAATTTAGATAAATATATCTGAACTAGCTGTGTCACCCAAATTACCTTATCATAAAAAATCTTCAACGAAACCTGACTTCTGTAACATTAACAAGTAACATATCAAAGTATGTACATACACCACCCCACAAGTAAATACGTATTGCCTCTCGATTAAACACGATACATCTGCGACCAGAGGCTGTCATGAAAAACAGGTTAAACCGAGATTAGATGTTTGATACGAGCATTCTGTCTCAGACATGAACGACCGTAAGCCCCGATAAAAGACAACTGAACGATAAAAATAATTAGTACACGTATCCACCTCAATGATACAGAATGGACGCTATAAAGCCCCAAACGGATGTTACTGGTCTTACATGAACAGTTGCCAACAGAAACTGACGAAGACAAATGTTCTAATCCCCCCACAATCGTAACGTAATTTAATAACACTACGATGTGTACAATGGGCTTCCGGAGCGCCTTGCTCATGGTAACAGTCCTAGGACCAATCACGCCGATCATCGCACACCCCCAAGGATCAGTCGCTGTAAAAAGGCTTGAAAAGGACATCGACCGTTTGTCGTACAGGCTGCCTAAAGTGGTCGTCCCAATTTCATACGATCTTTGGCTATACACTCGATTGGCAGTGAACGACTTCGGGTACCAAGGACGCGTGGACGTAACGTTAAAAGTGACGGAGCCTACGGACGCGATAGTGCTGCACAACGATGGCTTGGATATAAAGGAAGAGAAGCTGTGGTCTCGCCAACGAAGGGGAGAACAAACAGATTCTGTCACTTTCCCGATCCTTGGCCGAGGCTCCGACAAAGAGAGGCAATTTTACATCGTGAAGTTCGCGGTGCAATTGGAGCCTGGCGTGTATACCTTGGAGATTCACTTCGACGGTGAAGTGCGGGACGATGTGTTCGGATTTTACAGGAGCTCTCACGTCGATAATAATGAAACGAAGTAAATCAACTGCATGGAGGTTTGTCTGTACGGTAGAGGGTAGGAAAGGTTTTAGAGAAACGAATTTCCAGGTGGATGGGAGTCACGCAATTTTCACCGACGTTCGCGAGGCGTGCATTTCCTTGCATGGACGAGCCCCACTTGAAAGCAGTTTTCACGCTGCACGTTGGTCATTCCGGGGACCAGACGGTGACGAGTAACACCGGGGTGGAGAGTTCGGTGAAACGTTCGTAAGTCATTTTGTACACCTTTCAAGTTGCACTAACACCACCGCCCAACTTGCCACCAGAAGTGACAGATTTATTTACACATGTGTTTGTGTACTTGCTTCGTCTTAACTCCAAATATCTCTCTCATCCAAGGCAGAAGAATCCACTGTATAGCTGTCTGAGAACGATGTGTACTCATCCTGCAATTTTTTCATTCTTCCATCCTCCGTATTATTCATAAAACCCCCAACCCCTTAGCCCACAAAGCAAATGGCAGTACTGTGTCACTGCGTTAATTTAAAGATAAATTTCACACAGGATCCATAGAAACACGATGGTGTATAAACATACACCAATTTCATTTAAAAACTTCAATGAAACGAAATTAAATCAGCCCACGCTAAATGAATCTCCGAATTCGCTGTGCCCCGAATTAAAATGCAATTACCACCAGGTTCTACAGCCACTTACATCGCATTCATTAAAAAATATGCAGTTTCAGAAACGACTCAAATTATTACGTCACTACGTTCCTACCCACCCCAAGGATGTCCACGTACCTGGTTGGATGGGCTGTGCACGATTTCGTTCCAGACACGTCGGTCTCCTTTCCAAACTTTAAAATGTGGACGCGCAGATCCATGAGACAGCGAGGATCGATCGCGTTGAATCAAGGTACATCGATATATTCGTTCCTGAATAGCTGGCTCCTCATCGACAATCCAATTCCGAAAATGGACCAGGTTGCTGTGGTCGATTTTAATTTCCACGCGATGGAAAACTGGGGCATGATCACGTTCAGGGAGTCGGTGGTGTTGTACGAGGATGGCGTCACCCCTACGAAGAGCATGTTCGACGGATTCACCACAATGGCGCACGAGTACGCTCACACCTGGTTTGGGAATCTGGTCACACCGATGTTTTGGAACGTAGCTTGGCTCAAGGAGGGTTTTGCCTCTTATTTCCAATACTTTGCTGTCTCCTCGGTGCAACCAACGTGGCACGTGATGGACAAATTTGTCGTGGACATGCTGCAGCCAACGCTCCTCTTGGATTCTGCGAATCACAGCCGAGTCATGAACGACAATAGTATAGGGAGCCCCAGCAGCATCATGGCTGCGTTGGATTTCGTTTCGTACAAGAAAGGTTCGGTTGCATTTTACGTGGACCGATTGACGCGTGGATTTCAATGACAGTTGCTCTGCTTCAGGCGCATCCGTGATCCGTATGCTCTCCCACGTGATTGGGTATCCAGTTTTCCAATGCGGTCTACAAAGTTATCTGAAGAACATGTAAGCATTGCAAACGAAAGCATATAATGTGTACAAGGATTTTTTTTTGGGAATGTACAGTGCTACTTTTGTTTTAAATGTTCAGGGTGCGAAGGAGACCTTCGAACCACTTTGGAAAGATAACTCGCAGTTCGGTTGAGGGGCGATTTCATCAAGTTTAAGAGTCTTATAATTGTAGAATCGATAATAAATTCGCAGAAGTGTTTTATTAAATTTGATAACTCTCTTACTTAACAGATATCACTGGTTTCCATATTCGGTCGGTTCTTTTGCAATCATTGATAATTATTAAAAGTTTGTCAAAGCTTTATTTATTGATCATATTGCATCGGTTTTTTAACTGCAATATATTGATAAATAATTAATTAAAAATCTGAGGTTCAGGAGAAAGAACGAATGAGGTGAAAACCTGTGCGAAGAATAGTCATTCCCAGTGGCGGATTTAATAGCGCAGCCGATGAGCAGTTGCCGCCTGGGCCCCCGGCCAGTAGGCCCCCCAGGGCCCCAACCTTAAAAAAATTATGACTTTATCCAAACTATATTTTTTCCGTACTACTATACTAAAACTGTTTTTAGTAAACTACCTCTTCATTTTCCTGAAAAATGGGCCTCTCCAGGGGTCCCCTAGGGGCCCTCCTTAAAAAATTGATTTTATCCACACTATATTTTTTTTCAGTACTACTACCCTTATTTCGCTTTTAGTAAACTTCCTCTTTATTTTCTCGAAAAAAATGGGCCCCTCAGAACATTTGCCACTTGCGCCTTTTTTCTTAAATCCGCCACTGGTCATTCCTACATGAACAAAACACTACTTTTAGAACAGGAACACGTCTCTCATACTCCATTTCCTCGAATTCCGATCGCTTACACGACAAGTTATCAAATTGATCGTTAGAGAAACCCGATAAATGAGATATTAAACCAGGCAATCGCATCCAAGTGCTCTCGCACTTGACAAATTTGTCAAGTCATTCCTCTTGAATAACACCACATAAAGATGTGTTTTATATGTCACACGAAACACAAATATTCACTTACCTATTAAAATCATGAATAATCATCTTCCATTTTTACGACATATTTTCTCGTCAATCTATTTCATACTTTTACTACCATGCTCGCATTATTTGACCGTAGGTCGTACAAGGCAGCTTCACCGTTCGATTTGTACGAGCATCTGCAGATTTCTTCGGACAAGATTGGCCATTTACGAAGCGACATACTTATCAAAGATATGATGGAATCGTGGACAAACCAGCCAGGTTTCCCTCTAGTGACAGTGACTCGAAATTATAAAGAAGGGACGCTTGCGGTGTCTCAGGAACCATTCCGCCAAAATCGTAATCAATCTGCAACAGAGCATAAAACATCTGGATGGTACATACCATTAAATTCCGCCACAGAGTCGTCGATAACCGATTTCGCTCGGACATCTGGAAGACATTGGTTGAAACCAGGAGACCAGAATCTAACTATCGATTTCTTCTCGTCGGAAGACTGGGTCATTTTCAACGTCCAGCAAGTTGGATACTATCGAGTGAACTATGACGAGCATAACTGGCACATGCTCGTTAACTACCTGAGATCCGAGGACTTTGAAAAGATACACAAAGTGAACAGAGCCTCGCTCATAGACGACGCCTTTAACTTGGCTAGAGCAGGCTACATACATTATTCCATTCCGTTCAAACTCTCCGGCTACTTAGTTCAGGAGACGGACTACGAGCCGTGGGTCGCTGCCACTAATAATTTCAAATTTCTGAGCAAAATGTTGAGCAGCGTCTCGGATGCGCATCGAGCTTTTCAGGTAAGTAACAGACTATTTAGTAATAACGAGATCACAGGGTCAGATCTAGGGGGGGGGGGGGGGGCACAAGCAGGGTACCCAGAGCGGCAAATTTGGAGGCGGTCAAATTGGTTAATTGGTAATTTCTGAATATTACATTTTCTATCAAACAAAAGGTTTTTATTATTCAATAAATATCTGCAAATAAAGTCACTCACTGTAAAAAATTATACTTTAATATAATGATTTATAATTAAATACACAGGGCGGCAAAAATCATTTTCTGCCCAGAGCGGCGGCAGAGCTAGATCGGGCCCTGGATACTGGAGCTTTTGATAGACCAAATTCGTGCAATTCAGAATGTTAGAGGCTTTAAAAAGGATTTTGCTTCTTTGTTATTTCCGAGAACTGAAGGTATTAAATATGTCATCGTAGATAGTTCTGCTAGTAGCATCGCAAAAGCTTGCGTTTTGAACAATCGTGATAGAATTGAGAGAATTGTTACTATCGATACGAAAGTAGTTGAAGTGGTTTAACGAAGCTTCGGTTGAGTGCACTTGATAAAAAGTGAAATGGTTGTTAAGATCACTTATGTAGCTTTCTACCATTGAACAGGAGCACGCGCTGCGTTTACTTGAACCGATGTACGAACAGTTAAGCTTCAATGAATCCGCGCATGAAGGTTGCACGACCAAACTACAACGTCAGATAGTCTTATCGAACTCTTGTTTAATGCACAATGCTCATTGCTTAAGGACGTCTGAAACTCTATTTCAGAAGTGGATCTCCACGCCCGATGAACGGTATGAGAAACTTTACGTTATATCATATAGCAACGACTCCAGTCATGAATCATTCGTATGAGTCATTCGAGTTGTATGATAACCTTGCGTAAATAGAAGAGTTACATAGCATCAACGACCGATATAATAGAATGCAGAGGGATTTTGTGACGGAAGAATATGACACCAGTCGTTTCAGAGTGACAAAATCATTTCAATTTCATCATAGAAGATTAATTTGTAAAATTACCTTAGCGCAATCACTCTTCTTTTCATGCCATCTACACAACAACATGAAATCGTCTATTTCTTGTTGTTAAACACACAAATATATAGTTCTTTATATTGCCCATACGATGAAAGGATTTTCCTTTAAATACGTGCAAGTAAATGCAAAGTCTTGCATAGAGTTGGGCATTAAATAAATAAAAAATTATTTAAATGACGGGTCAAATAAACGTTACCTTAACTTTAGATTATTCGACGAATAATGTTAATTTTCTTATTCGACGAATAAAGTTAACCAGTGTCAACTTTATTCGACACATAATTTTTTAAACTTTATTTGCTATTCAAAATTTTATTTCAATGATAATTTTGTCCATCTCTGGTCTTGCTCCAGTTATCTAGACTTCACGAATACTCAATGCTCTAGGGGGTGCTTCTACAGGCGAAAATAAGATGAAAATCAAGAATGACGAAATTGCGGTAAAGGTTTAATTTTTAACTTATCGATGCTTAAAAATTCGCCTCTGGAACGCCTGAATCAATCGCAGACAGTAATGTGCATAAAAAACTGTGAAAAGTACCGGCATCTAAGCAATCCAACCTAAAAGAAACCGTCGATTTTAGTCGTTCAACAGTCCTGCACCCCCTTAAGCCCCGATGAGGCTGTCGTGACTAGTAAAATTGTGAAGTTGCTCCCACTTAAATCTGTTGCACGGTATCAGCGCTGGTGACACTACTCAAACTCCAAGCAATTAGGGGATGTAGAAATGTCATTGTCATAGTGGAAGTCAGTTTCCTTCTTTGTTCATTGCAACCTATACTTGATTCTACTTTGAGCAGTACTCTTCTATACCTGTCTATAAAGAACGCTCTTTCAGCCTTATCCAATAAAAATACTCCCCAAGAATGCAAACAAACTTTCGATATGCCTAAGAATCACTGCATTGATTTCGATCAACATTCTCTTTCTGATGGAACGATAAGATTGAAACCTATGAGTTGCCTTAAGTTGATTTGTAAATATTGTGCATCGTTCATGAAGCAATACTTTCCAGCAACCATCAGTGCACCCATAGTTTCATCAAGTCAGATAAATCATCGTGTTGAAACTGATGATCCATTCTCTATAACATATTGGAGGTCCGAATCATTCCTCCAATAGTAGGTACCAACGCCTAATCTCCTAAATTCCCCAATACCAACGTCTTCTAATTATGCTCCACGTTTACCATTGCTACAATTTGCTGACGCGCGGCTTAGGATCCTGCAAGATGTCAAGGGCTTCGTTTACTGCGAGGGGATACGTAACGGGGACGAAAAGGCCTGGCGCACGGTGCTGAAAAGATGGCTGTTGTACACCGATTTACAAACCGAGCAGGAGCTACTCGTGCAAGCACTTGGCTGTACTAGAAGAGCCAATTTGATCGACAAGTAAAGTTTCGTTCGAACGGATTCCGATGCTCAGATAACGGCCCCTAAATCTGAAATTTCCCTCCAGGTATCTCGCCTTGTCGATATCGGAGGAGTACAGTGTCCGCAAACAATACAGGATTGCTATAGTCGACGCTGTTTTAAACGGCGACGGGGGAAATGTAGAGCGTGTCACGGATTTCGTTCGTCACAATTTACAGAGAATCATCAGCTCGTACGTACACCTTACGAATGCTTCTTGCCATCCTTATCTACGGCTCTGGAGTTTTTCGCGATAAACGTGAATTTTCTTTTTCTAGAAGGGGATACGAGTTCCTCGGTAAGATGCTCGGGGCAATTGGGAACGCGATAACCACAGAGGAACAAGCAGAGAAGGTATCACTGTTTTTTTTTTTTGGTTAAACCGTCGGTGTTAATCCAATCACTCATTAACTCCACTGGATAAGTTGTATCTGTTGTATTCTACCGTGAAACGTTTGTACGGTTGATGTTGTAGCTACGTTCATTGGTGGCCGAGAAGGTGGATGAACTTGGAGCCGCATTGAACGCTGCCAAACAGGCGATCGCTGTATCCTCGGCGAACGTGGAATGGGTGAAAAAGTATTCGCCTATCATTGCCGATTGCTTGGATTAATGCACTATATTTCTGTCGAAATATGTAGATTGATATTTGTGATGGATGCGGTGGATAGAATTATATGAAAATTGTAATTCGATAATATATGTACGTTGTTTAAGTGAGAATGTAGAATGTATTTGCTCTTGTTTTGATATCTTCATTAAAATGTTACTACTGTCTTACTCAACTGAATCACACCATAGGGTAAACCAACCAGTAATTGACCGCATACCAGTGAATAACTATTAGGCAAAGAAATGTCGATTATAAATTTAAACATTATTATATGTTTATAAATGGAGTGTAGTTGCAGTTTTAATATCCTATATTTTTAGTTACGCGTATTAAGCAAATATTAATAAGTACAATTCTTATTAAAAGTATGCGGTCATTTACTGGGCTTCTACAGGCTTTGCACTTTATAATTTTTTTTTAAATTACGATTAGAATAAGCAATTCTTTTTATAGAAATTTCAAGAAAAATAAATTTAAATGCAATTTTAACAGTTGTTTTGTTGTTATACATAAATATATTCAAGTATTAATAATCTCAGAGGTCCATGGATTCAACAATTCGGTCATTCACTGGTTGGTTTACCCTACGACAACAGTGGACTTTTTAAAAACTATTTGTTAGATCCATTAGTAGTAAGGTGTATTAGATCACTATCTTCGCATCAGCCAGTATTATAATCGACTTCTAACGCCAGTCTGTATGCTAACGAGGAAACGTTCCCAACTTTCTAACTGTAAGTATATTAAAGACAACGAAATCTGCGCGATAACTTTGAGGGCTGATTTCACCCCTTACGGGTGAATTCCCCCAGAAGAAATAAAATCAGAAATTTCAGGTTGCCAACGTTTCCTTGTAAGTGGACTAAAAGGTAAGTAGAATCGTTCAGTTGGATGTGAGCTCTGATACACGAAACGAAGAGTAAATATAAGCAGCACTTATTCTGAGTGCATCAAATGATGACAATATACATTCATTACATTCTTCGTGGGCGAATTGCTGCAATGTATATAAATACTTGTATTGAAATAATATGAAGCAATTATCCACGTACAATCGAATTCAATTGAACCAACGCGCGACAGTTAATTATTAACTGATTAACAATTATTCAGTATACAGGAGACCAATAAACCTTGTGTATATGTAAACGCGATTGCAATGAAAAGGACATTACGAATCATCATGAATTTCAAAGCATAATAATTTATTGATACGCCACTGGAAACATCGAAGTCGATCGCGAATCAGAGAATTATTGTTATTCTGTAACAGGATAAATAAAATACTGTAGACAATATCTTCTAAATATTTCTCATACCCCGCGCTGAATATTACAGTTAAATATGTCTCGAAAGCATCGTCATTTTATGACGCACGACCAGGGCAGCAAATGTTTCACCTGTTTCACAAATAACGTTCAATGATCACGGGGAAACTTATCATTTTATCTCGTCCGTTAAATCAAGATGTGAGATTACCTAATACAGTATAACATTGTTTCAGTGATATCAACGATAAAAAACGAAACTGCCGAGGATTTCGTCGTATCTGGCGTCGGTTCTGGCGTTCATTGGTGGAATAGTACTATGTGTTGATTGCCACATTATCAGTAAAGCCGTTGCTTTAAAAGCGGAGGTGAACATTTCAGAGAAATTTCGCGGGGCATAGTAGCTCATTTGCCGGTCACTAGCCAACGATAACCGATATCCCGTGTTCGATCGGAAAAACTGGATTGATAAGATTAGACTAGCCGGCCATATTTTCGATAATAGTCCTACCGTGAGTGCCTTATAAAGCACGAACATTTGTGCATGTAGTCTTTCAGACGGTAATCGCCGGCGCACAATTTACTCGTCGGGTTTCTTTATTTTTTTTTTACGCCCGACCGTTGATCGTTCATTTACAAGGTACGTTATCGAGATTATTGCCACAAGTGTCGGGAAAATTCAATAAACGCCGATGCTATCTAGCAAATACGCTTCGATGATTCTGGAAATCACGTTCGAGACAAATTTCGAGCGGGATCGCACGGGGGACAGTGCGAACGAAAATAAGGCAGCCTTGCTTATAGATTTTTTAATTCAACGGCGATCATAGAGCTGAAGCTTCCTGCTTGATACGATAGTCATTCGTAGTAGAGTTTCTCGTTTGAAATATAAATAATTATTGAACATACCTAATATTCGGTTGGTGTTTGAAAGGATTTATTTCGAGTTTCTACCGTCGAGTAAAAATTAAATAAATATTTCTTGACGATCGCAACGTAACGCCTTCCATCTCTGTGTGGTACCCTACGTGTAACAAGTGATGTGTTTTCTGAAACAGGAGCAACCGAAGTGGATCGTCCACTGAATGGGATTTTAGTGACAAACCAATCGAGGATGTCAGGCTTAGTGTTTCTGCCGTTGCTTCTGCTCTCGGCGATATGTCGGGCGGATCTGCTTTCTGAAAATACAGTGACCTCTCAAGCAGATGGTGCGACAAACGTTAAATACAGGTTGCCGAATATTGCCAAACCTACGAAGTACAATCTTCACCTGCAGCCAGACTTGACGAAGTTCCAGTTCACGGGGCAAGCGATAATCACGCTCGTTCTGCAGGAAGACACAACAGCCTTAACTTTGAACGCTAAAAATCTGACAATAGCAGCAAATAATGTTGATGTGGTTGGAGGGAGTATCAAGAAACCGCAGATAGCGACGAAAGTAGATGTGAACGATGAGGAAGAGTTTGTGGTTGTCACGTTCGCCGATACACTCCAGAATGGCACAGAATACGATCTCACAATTAACTACTCCGGCGAGTTAAATGACCAAAAAGTTGGGTTTTACAGAAGCAGGTATCTGACGAAAGACGGCACCGTAAAGTAAGTACGCACGATCACTATGACGTAATCACGTAAAACGATGGCGATTACTTTGAGCCACAGCTGCTATTAGTTCGCAATTAGTCTGCCGTTATCTGCGGCGGCGATAATTTTCGAAAATGTCCTTCGCGTGTTACAGATATATCGCCACAACTCACTTCGAGCCAACACGTGCTCGGCTAGCATTTCCATGTTGGGACGAGCCCGCGTACAAAGCGAACTTCACAATTTCTATAACACATTCGACGAACTATACGGCAATTTCCAATATGGCTGAAGCAGGAAAAAAAATGCAAAACTCGACGTGCACTACCTCTTTCAAAACAAGTCCGCCAATGTCCACCTACCTTGTGGCTTTTGTGGTCTCCGACTATGTCAATACAACGAACGCGAACGGAACCTTTAGAGTTTGGACGAAAGCAGACGCTGCGAATCAAGCGAGCTATGCTTTGGAAGTGGGCGAAGCGGTGATAGGAAAGTTGGACAATTATACGGGAATCAAATACAGCGATTACATGGATAAGATGGATCAGATATCTATCAAGGACTTCACGGCAGGCGCTATGGAGAATTGGGGTCTTGTGACGTACAGGTAATTATCGTGACGTGCACTCAGATTTGATCAAGGCACCTGTCTTCGTACATTTGGGGGATTAATCCACCGGCGTGAATGACGAACGCGAAAATTCCGAAATCATCGAGTGCTTTTTAAATCGCACTGTTCTATTCATATCGGTGAACACGATTCGTTCATGACAGTGCAAGAGTGTTCGGCAGGACGAGTGGTCTTGGTCTACTTAGGTGTACTGTATCTACAGAGTGTCTCGTAAGTGATGGTAATTCGACACGGAAAGGTAAGTTGAATTTATAAAATTCAATTTGCAAGTAAATCGCTTCGTATTTGAAAAAGTTCAGTTTGAATTTCAATCGAGTACCTGAGCACCAAAATATGGTTGGTGGTGTTTGAGGGTTGTGATGAGGTAAGGGGAACGGTTTTTGTCCGTGTAGGACCTTCGCGAAGCGTTCCTCTAATCTCAGAGTCCCCTTTGGACGCCACCAGCTGTACTTCGGTGCACGCCTACCGTGGAGAACATTAAGGGGTCGTTCTACTTTGATCGGCCGATAAATGAAGCTATTTTTTTAAGATTTTTTTCTAATAAATACAACATGTAATGAAATAAATCTTTTTGGAATTTATTAAGCTACTCTTATGTTATACAAAAAAATTAAAAAGATTGTTTTTAAATTGTTTCATATGTCTTTTTATGGCGTGCATGTGACACCTTGAAAAATTGATGATTTTCCGGGTCAGGCTTATCTAAAATAAAAAAATCGAAAAGATTCTTAATCTGTATGAGTGTGTCTATCGCCCGTGGCTCAATTAATAATTTTTGTTGAGAAATAACATAATGGCGCCCGTTTGAAAGAAAAAGTTCCCCAAAAGAGTGTTTTCTCGAATGTTCCCCGAGAAAAATCTCGGTTATTTTTCGACAAAAATTGTTAAGTTAGCTACAGGCGACAGCCACACTCGTACATATTAAGAATCTTTTCGAATTTTTTATTTCATGTAAGCCTGAGCCAGGGAATCACCCACGCCACGAATATACGTCTATTTTGGAGTTGTCACATTGACGCTATAAAAAAAAACATATGAAACAAATTAAAAACAATCTTTCTAATTTTTTTTGTAATATAAGAGTAGTTTAATAAATTCCAAAAAGATTTATTTCGTCATATGTTGTATTTACTGAGAAAAAAATCTTTAAATATAGCTTCATTTTTCGGCTGATCAAAGTAGAATGACCCCTTAAACTCGTTCATTTCCAGAACGGAGCTAGTTACGAACAAGTTTTATTGTATATTTGCAACTTGTTTATTCGTCTATATATAAACATTGGCGTAGCTAGGATTTTTGTCTGGTGGGAGTCAGGTCGCATCCCTTCCCCTCCCTCTTTTTTTTTATAAGTAGAGAAAATCTTCATATACTTTCACATGTTATTACAATCGTTCACCTACATATTTATTTAACACTAAAACAAAGGGCGAACTAAATAAAAAATTATTGATTATTTAACAGAAGAATGTTTTTTAGTTATTTCGATAGTTTCTAGGGAGGGGCCATTCCGCGTTTTGGGGAGGGCGGTAGGCCCACCCGGCCCACTAAATAGTTACGCCAATGTATATGAATATATTCATGTGCAGTTCATTTGTGCATATAAATACGACCAAACAACTTGATATAACACGTTTCCACAAGTTTCACAGTTCCATGAAGCCGCTATTACGTTGCTTTCTAGAACGACACGCTTACGTATGAAAATAAATATTAGTACGAGGAATAACGGGATCTGGATTGTCACATAAATTTTTTTAATATTTGATTGTTAAAGGGAAAGTGCCCTCCAGTATGAAGAAAATGTCACCACGACTGCTTCCAAGCAGAGCATAGCAACGATAATAGCACACGAGTTCGCACATCAATGGTTCGGGAATCTGGTCAGCCCGAAATGGTGGGAATACATCTGGCTGAACGAAGGGTTCGCTAATTACATGCAACACTTCATCATGGATAAAGTAAGTGCCAACGATTACGTCTTCGATTCTATATTGCAAAGTTGCGCCGAGAATACGAAATTCATTACACTCGTTCAAGTGGAAGTAAAGAAGGAAAGGAACTCCGTGGTAATTAAAAATTTGGATAGAGGCAACGGTGAATTACTACTCTAAATGTAGGAGTTCCTTTCTACTTAGTCATATACATATCAATATCTGATATCCAGAAAATGAGAATGCTAAATTATCTCTACACTTTTGTCCCTAATTATTTTACACGTAACTTCATTCAACGATTCACGAAATTAATTAATCATTAGACACACCGGGCATCTAGTCAAGAATAACTGCTTACACTTCTCAAACACATCGTTATCAGATACGAAGATTATGCAAGATGCAAATCAATTCTGGACGTTCCGAAGCATATTGAATTCAAGAAACTTCTTCTAATTCTTCATCCGTCTCCCGAAGATATTATGCTTAACGCTATATACGTTTTCGAGATGAATTACTGTACTCTTATCTGCCCCCAAATGCTTGCATTAAGTACTCATGTCTGAACACGAGGTGAAAGTGTAGAGTGTCGGAGCTTGAAAGTCACTAATCTTACCGTGTCGCATGATCTAAAATCTGACGAAATCTCACGACTTGTTGCGCACACTTTCAGTTGGAGCCATCCTGGCGCTTAATGGAATATTACGTTTCGGACTCCTTGCAAGGGAAGGCTTTCCTTTTCGATGCAGGCGAGCAGACGCGCCCCATGAACAAGGCCGTCAACAGCCCGACAGAAATCATGGCCCTGTTCGACAGAGTCGCCTACGAGAAATGTAAGATTTTAATCGGTTAAATACACCATCGTCGTTGCCTATGCGCGACTAAATGACCTCAGCCCATTCAGAGCTATCTCTGTACGAGACACTTTGTTACAGTATAGATTAAAAAAGCGCGAGCAAACATGATACGTACTCCTAATAATTTCTGTTTATTACCTCGCGCCACCGACACCAGCAACCGGGCACGCTCGTGATCTAATACCAGCGTAGTCTTATCTTATCAATCAATTAATACGATATACCCTGGTTATAAACATTATCAGTACGAAGATAAAGTACAAGACACATGAGGCCGAGAAGTTCGAGTGGCATTGTTTCGTGAGAAATATAAAATTGAAGGAGTAATATAGAATAGGAAATAGAGTGATTTTAAATCGCTCTTTTTGGCGCTGACGATGGCGATATTTATAGCCCCTACGACGATATAATGTATAATGATATGACTTGAATTCTCTACAGCTGGATCGATTATTCGAATGATGTCGCATATTTTGACACCAGAGGTCTTCCAGGCGGGCTTGAGGGATTATCTGAACAAACAGTACGTACAATAGGGCGCATGCACCATTTGTGGCCATTTTAAGATATTGCACCAGTTTTTGGCCACCTCTTAAAAAATATAATATTTTTCCGTGTAAGCAATAAATGTAACCTTATATTTCTGGTTATGTGAAATCCTCCACATAACAATGATCTGCAAGCAATTTAAATATGAGACAATGAAGCACATGGCCAAAAACAGTACAATGGCCACAAACGGTACACCTGCCCTACGAACTTTCGCGTGTTTTATTTCAGGGAATTAATTGCATACGTATATCTGCGCTGGGGGGGTCGAAAGTTAACTTGTTCGTGTAATTAATGTCGGTATAGAATAATGTAGCGTTGATTAATTTCCGTTCCACAAAAATACTAATGCAATAAGAACGAAGGAATAATAAAGCAATTAGTGTTGTTCGAAAGCTAGTATTCTCGTAGACATACCGAATTGCGGAATATGAAATAGGTACTCTTTATAAGAACGCTTCTTTTAATGTACCTAATTCCTTGAAACAGGATTGTATTATTGTATTGTTCCATGTACCTAACTGGTATTAATAATAATCATTACAGTAAGCTGGGTGTTGCTGATTCCGATGCACTCTTCGCGTCGCTCCAGAACGCTAGTAAGGATAAATGGGAAGGCAAGGAACTCAAGGAAATCATGAACGAATGGGTAACCAAACCTGGCTATCCAGTACTTAACGTTAAAAAGAACACGGCCGGAGTCTACGATATAAGTCAAGAACGATTCACATTGAACGGAACTGGCGATAACACCACGTGGTGGATACCTCTATCCTACACCGACAAAAGCTTAAGAAATTTCACCTTCACCCTGAAAGGATGGTTGAAATCAGGAAATAAGTCGGCGCAGGTTACAACAAAGAACAATGAAAATGATTGGATCATTTTCAACGTGAACCAAATAGGTGTGTAACGTAATATCTGTACGGTGGTGGGGGAAAGAAAGTTTAAAACTGATGGTTTTACATGGCTGTGTAATTAATCTAATACTAGGCTTGAAATATTATGATCTATGCTGGCAACCCTCCAATTTATAGGATACCAGCTTTAATACCCCGCTTCGCCCGAAATTTAGATTTATAAAAAAAATTTTTTAGTTTTTTTTTTAAATAGTCACATTCATCTGGATTAGTCAAGCATAATGAGTTTATCGGTCGAAAGTTTTTATGCGGGAGACAGACACACAAACATATTAGAAGCTCTCTGCTTTATATATTATGATAAATTTAAGTATTTAATTCTTTCTAGTGGAAGTATCTTACTGTCGTTACAGTTTGTACTTTCTTTTCATTACTACTGTATACTTGGTGGTAGAGCTGTAGCGAATTCGTCCAATATTTTCAATTGTTAATCAGTCCCCATTACTCCTAAAGCAGGATGTTCGAAATTCAGAAACGGAATTCGGTGATGCCATTTAATTCCCAAATTTACGAGTTCGGTATAGGTCTAAAGTAAAGTGGTAATCGTGTTACCGAAAGGGGGAGGATTTTATGGAAGCTGAGACGAAAGAAAGAAAGAAAGTGTATATCGAGTCGCCAAATTTGTTTACCTATATAAACATCAACATATATTCGTGATAGACGTTACAAATTCGAAATTATTTTTTAATTCGTGGTTTGACTATTAATAGTAGAACATGTGTTCCTATTTCATTTGTATACGGTTTAATTATTGGACCCGATAGAAGTTCATATTTATTTTTATCTGCCTCAAGTTAAACGCAAGCAGAACAGGATATTTCATTCACACGAATGTCTGCGGTTTCATGCATCTTTTACTTCTTCCAAGGTGTTCTAGATTTAACAAAAGCGATAATTATTTTTCAGGTTACTATCGCGTGAACTACGACGACAACAATTGGAAGCTTCTATCGGACTACTTAAACACGAAGGACTATAAAAATATAAGCCCCTTGAGCCGTGCTCAATTGCTCGATGACGCTTTGAACCTGGCCCGAACAAGTCGCTTAAATTTTACCATCGCATTGTCCCTCACTAGTTATCTCACCCAGGAAGCAGACTACATCCCGTGGACCACAGCTTTCAGGAATTTGAACTTCGTGCACAGTATGATGCAGTCTTCGAATAACTATGCAATTTTACAGGTACATGCATGCACGTGAACAGATCAACGATTTCTTCTTCTTTCATTTCCTACTCTCAAGTTCGAAAACATCTGTTTCTAATTTATTAACACTTTGAGTGGCGCAAGATTTCGAAGAATAGCTCTTTAAATCGGCCTCTCCGAATGATCACACATCCCGGGGAAATTTCGTACGAAGCAAACTCTGAGCTTGCTTAGTTTTCAAAGTAAACATTTGGAAACTCGTCGGTCAGAGGTGCACAGGGAGCCGTTTTTAGCGCCTAACTGCGAGCAACCCGCCTATCCTGTTGCTCAGGTTAGAATCGCTGAGGAGAACTGCAGTAGTGTAGGCTCGTAGCGTAAGCATATATAGCTGGGCTCAAGTCATAACAAATGCACGTACACTACTGCAGTTCGTCTCACCGATTCTAATCTTAGCAACGGGACAGGCGGGTTGCTCGCAGGTAGGCGCTAAAACGGCTCCCTGTGCACCCCTGTCGTAGGTCAATTCTTTCCCTGCTTTACAGAAAATATGGGCAAGGAAATACGCGTAACTCCACACGAGGTGCAAACCCCTCGGCATGAAAACACGCCGACGCCACTCAAAGCGTTAATTCTACTAACAGAATCTTGAATTTCCAAAATAATATACATTGTTTCACTCACGCATAACCAGACTTTTTCGCGGATCCTACGCCCAACATATGTTACAGATTTTCTTATACTGTGCTCGTTGTTTCAGCTTTACGTCAGGTATATATTGAAAGAATTGACGAAAACTGTACCATACAAACCCACGAACAAGGACGAACACGTGACGAAACTTCTTAGAACGAACCTACTGAAATGGGCTTGCAGAGCTGAGCAGGAAGACTGCACGAAATACGCCAAGGAGGCATTTGACTTGTGGGTCAAAGATCCTGCTAAGAATCCGTAAGTTCTTATCGATTCAGTACTCTGCGCGCACTGCGCCTTGCGTAGATATGGTGGTGTGTTAGGAGTCTTGGAGTGTGTAGAAATGTGACCAAATTAGTACGATCCTGTAACGAGTTGTGATAAACACATTTGGTAATTGTACCCTGACGAATACCTCCCAGATTAATCACTATATATCTCCAAGGCACAGTACATTGCGAGTCATAGTGCATTAATAATAAGGGTTGAAAATTTGCGTACTATCCACTTAATTTGGTTCCAAATCAAGACGATAAGACTACGATAGACGTGAAGATTTTATAAAATGTGTGACAGTTGACGGTAGGTAGTGAGGTAGGAAGAAGCTCGACTTTGCCTGCTAATCTGAATGCCTGAATTTTATCTAACTTTAAAGCTTGATTCTGGCTTCTCGATTTAGTTCTACCCGAAGACCTACCTTTTAACAATTCTGTCGCGAGTTACGCGCCATTTTTTCCCTTACGAACTGTGAGATCAACGCACAGTTGTGGATCTTAATTTGCCATATAGTCTTTGTGGTGTCATAACTATGTAAATGATATTTGTGTGTGTTTACAGACTCGATGCCGATTTGAAGAACAACATTATCTGCGTGGGATTAAGAACCGCCGATGAGAAGACGTGGAACACAACTATGGCAACCCTGATGAATTCTACATTCGACCAGGACGAGAAGAACGGTCTGCTGCCTATCATGGGTTGCTCTGGCACGATGGAAATTCTCAGGAAATTCCTGATGTCGTCTCTTGAGGAGAACTCCACCGTTGACTTCAATATCGCTCTGCAGGCCGTAATCTCTGACAACCCTGAGGGATTGAACCTCGCCCTGGATGTAATTACCACGGAACTGGAGAAGATAAAGAAGCTGTAATTATCTATAACACTGAATACTATGCTATTGAAATGCAAAAGCCATAACCAAACCGTTTTTCTTATTTCAGCGACAAAGCTGACGAGAAGATAAAATCGTGCATAGAGACCCTTGGCAACGCTATCACGAATAAGGATCAATTCTTCCAGGTACAGTTAAGATTTACTAATTATTCTCTCCGTTAAGAACGTTATCTGGACTCTGTATTGTATATTGGCATGTGCCACTTACCTATACGCGATATTTTCCATATACACACATCCACTTGTTCCACATACAAAATGGAGTAATAGATAGAATTGTCATTCATGAGCAGGGGTCGAATGAAACTGTTAAGTTTTATAGATAAAAGTTATTTATCGAACTTTTAACTTTTAAATCAATTCCTTTCTGTTTTAAGTTAACTCTGCTGCAAGAGTTCAGTTTTAACAGTTGTTCGATTAATAAAAGTTCTGAAGGAATATATACTTTAAGGGTAAAATATAAAAGTTAGGAATATTTTTTTAATTAGTATTATTTAAGGAGTTGGAAGCAGGATAAATATAGAAGAGAAATTTTTATATAATAATTTTCACCGAACGGTTTAATTATTTTCATAGCAAAATAAATGTTCCTGCTTAACTAGCACCTTTTTCTACTTTCAAGAAATTGAATTATTATTTACACAAAAATATATGGAATAAATGTTTCAATTAATACACTGAATTTTATAACAGTTTTCTCGGAATAGAAAAGATAATAGTCATAAAATTACAGTTATTTCATAATTAATTGAAAATTTTAAGAGTTTCCTTCGATCCCTGTAAATGGATTTCTTCTGCTAGTTAATAATGTTTGTAAAGCTATTCAATGATTCTGTTAATCGATGACTTACCTTGATTGTTAGGTAACTCGGTAATTAACAGCCCGTGGGCAATGCGTTTTCAAGCATGTGACTATATTATAATTAATATCTTTAATATGCTTGACAGGTTGTTAATAGGATCTCCATAAATAATATATTAATATTCTGAATATCCTATTCTTTCAGCTGACCAAATTCAGCACAAAGGCCAGGGCGCAGCCAGATCTTGTGCAGAGTACCATAGAGAAGGCGACAAGGAACATTGAATGGATTAATACCCACGCAGGAGTAATCGATGACTGGTTGTTGGAGCATGAAGAACATTTCCGAAGTTCCGCTAGCACAATAGCCCTTACATCGTTGCTCGCCATAATTTCCATATTCATCACACGATTCTAATAAGTGTAAGGGGACCGTCATTTTGAGCAGGTCACTGAAATGGTGCCCGAACTCGTTTCTGCGAATGAATCGAAACGAACGAGGGAGGAAGGAGAACAATGCAACTATGTTCTTGTATCGGGAGAAGCATACGATGTTCGTGTGTAAAATAGAATTTGGATAAAATGGAAAGTCTTAGAGAACGGCGAAACGTACAAGTACCTATATGAATTATCTGAGTTATCATGGACTCTGTTAGAATGGAAATATTTAATATGTAACTATGTAATATGATTGTAAATAATATAGATGTATCCATGTCCAAATGGTCTAAATATATTTATTTTGTATTCTTGAAAATGTATAATAAGATGAAAATGAAACTTCCACATCACTATTTAAATAGCTTACTATTCATATTAGCAAGCACTCGTTGCTACATATTTCTATAGAATGAGTAGGGGTGTGCGGGTACCCGAAATTACGGGACCCGATTTGCGATTCGGGAGCCGATTTTCTTGCTTAAAAATTCTTACATTTGATCACACTGCAAAATCACAACGTAATAGTTATAATTATGCAGTATGATCAGGTGTAAGAATTTTTAAGCCAGAACCCCCCCAAGAATGAGTCGTTAGGGATAGTTTTGAAACCAAGAAATATCAGTTAAACGACTAGTCGTGATTGTTTTCAGAAGTATATGATAATTATGATATTTTTAACACTAATGATAATGTAAATGTTTTCGCATATATTTCAGTGAAAAGGATTTGTAGCAAAGTAGAATATATGGTTTAATAAGAACAGTAATTTTCGAGCTTCGTTTTGTAGATATAAAAGGTACCCCATGCTAATTACTATAAGCGAAGACAAAGATTTCTGATTTGCAATACGTTTTGAAATATAAAAAAATTTGAATTTTGCCAGGGTACGTAAAGTTCTGAGGTCCCATGAAGTGTTACAAATTACTAACACTCCATCGGACCTATTTTGCATAAAAGTGCATAGGTTTAGGTCGATAAAAACTTTTATTAAATAGTAATGAAAATCCTTATCCTTCTGTTTTGGAATTAAATCTTCTCAATGAGGAAAATTCGAAACAATTATTTCTTTCAAATATTATTTATTATTTATTAGTGTCGGCCAATTAGTATGTTCAAACGAAGGAATGTTTCGCAAATTTAAAGAATATGTTAAACCACAGAATATTAAACTACGTACAGGTTTCTCACGAACCAAAGATAAACTGGTTTAATATTCTTCAATTTTATAATAGCTCGCGATGTAGATATGCGTAATGCGAGACGTAGCTGTAAATAATAAGAATTGGCCTTCGATTCTTCTTTTTTTAGCGTGCAATCAAGGAAATTACTGTGCATTCCTGTATATTGCCTATCAATGAAGAGCGTAGGTTAACTGAATAAATTATTCACGCCACGGTAAGAGTCAAAACATTCACATCCGTCATTTGGTCTACTTATCAACGATTATGACAGTAGTTGTTACCAGAACTTGAAAAACCTAGTACTCGTAACCGTTATTAACGGTAATGCTCTGTTAATATATCGTTTGCGTAATTCAGTGGAAGACTATAATAATTAAACATTCGTCAAACAAATTTATATTAACACGTGTAAGTACGAAATTATTAATTCAATGCTTTCTGTAGTATGGCATAATAGGGCAGCTGGATTTGAATATTACACGGACTCTGAAAAATGAATATTAGACGTAGATTGATTATTGTTAACACATAGAATGTATATAATTTAATAAACTTGTATTTTTAGTAAGACACTATTTCGTTTTACAGCTGCAGTTTGGAGATACAGAAATAACTGACAGGAAAATGCTGTAATTAAAAGGCGAATTCTCGAACGATTTGAATTATTAAATTTATATAGTGTCAAGGCGATAGTGTTTTTGAGAAATATGGCTGCGTTCAACATGCTACTGCATTTATACGTATTCGTCTTTGCTAGCTTCTTATCACTTGGAACTACTGATGAAAATATTCGAAAAGAGGCTGTAAATAAGTATCGTTTACCAGATGACACTATACCAATACATTACAACATTAAATTAGATTTACACAATTCCACTTTCGATGGTGAAACCGAAATTTACTTGAAAGTGCGGAGATCTACATCGACTGTTGTGCTGCATTCGAAGAACCTTACAATAGACGAAGTGACGACGAATATAAGGAAAGATAATAATACAATAAAGCCAAAGGAACATATTTACGACGATGCGACGGAAATGTTAGGTCTTCGGTTCGAAGATCCTCTCGAGGCAGGAGTTTACATTTTGAAATTTAAATTCACTGGTGCACTAGCTGACGACCTTTATGGAATTTTTAGATCATTTTACGAGGATGAAGAGGGGAACGAAGTGTGAGTAAACGTTACTTGAGAGTTAACGAAAGTTAAAAGCACTTTTCTCCTTCTTAATTGCCACTTATTTAATTGCCTCATCGTGAATGACGATATTAGTGCACGATGTCAGACGGGTTTTTCTTTACAGGCGCTTCGGTTCATCTTTTACTTTAAGAAATACAAAGTGATTCATAACCACTTTTTTTTATTATCTTAATACCTACATGAAAGGTGTGGAGAAAAACAGGGAATGTCACAAAACAGGGTTATGGAAAAAATTAAGCGTTAATACTTTAATGAAATTAATTGTCTTATATAATTTTCATCTTAAAGAATTTCTTATTTTACCTTGACGATAGAAGCTTATGCTTAGGCAAAGAGCGAGGACATTCCGTATTTTGCTCCAGTGCAGAGTGGACATTCCCTGTTTTTCACCAGTATACCAAATCTTCGACGTTATCTTAGGGGGGGATTTAAACTTTACAACCCTTTGTGATTCGACGGTTCCGTGGCCCCAGTTGCCACCAACAAAATTTCCAGTTTTCCCCTTACCCTTCATACAGAATTAATCCTATAAAATTATCTCAAATTTTTATTAACAGCAATTATTAATTTCAATTCCTGTCATGTGGTTTATCTATTTGACTTGAATCGATTACATTCCTACTAAATGATTCAAGTAGAAAAATTGAAACCGAAGTGGTAACTTTTATAGGCCGATTATAATGACACATTTCCAACGTACGTATGCTCGTCGAGCTTTTCCTTGCTGGGACGAACCTGCTCTGAAAGCGACGTTTAACGTGTCTTTGAAACATTATCCTGATTACACGGCGCTGTCAAATATGCCTGCTTACATGATGGAACACGACGAAAAGGATGGAAAGAACTGCACACACTTTCAGACCACACCAATCATGTCGACCAACATTTTGGCTTTCGGTGTAGTCGATTTCCCTCACGTTTCCAATTCGAACGACACGATTAGAGTATGGGTCAGGAGCGGGGAAATCAATGATACAACTTATTTTATGCACGTTATAGAGAAAGCCACCGATGAGTTGACGCGATACCTAAATAGCACGGTTCGTGTCCCAAAAATGGACCATGTCGTTATCCCAGATTATTCTGCTGGAGCAACCGAGAACTGGGGCATGATCATCTACCTGTAAGTAGGAAACAAACGAATTAAGAGGGGAAGCCACTGTGAAAGTCTTTTCATCCCGATTTTTCTTTTGGTGCAGCTTCATAATATTTAGGGTCTCAAAAATATACCCTCGTAATATGAAAGTTAATCTCAAAAAATTCTGGCAGCTGCGGAAGGTTTTGTACAAGTAGCGCAACGCTTAGAATCCAGTGCCCGCATAGGTGACTTTGTGTCAATCGCCCGAAGAATTTTTTATGTTCAAGAATCCAAATGAATCTAATAAGAGAGATTAGATGTATCTGATTATGACCTTATACATTGTTTAGAACTAGGTACAGCTATGTGCAGCTGCGATCTTCGAGTTGCAGAAATTAACTTCTGTTAAAACTTAAAAACGCGATTACCTATCTCGAAACGGCATTTTTCAAACTGGACGGATTAGTAATTCAGTGAATATTTATCGGACTCGCTTGAATTTTTCAGGGAATTTTCGTAATAAAATTATCTTCAGTTAAGCGTACAAGTGTATAATATCGAATAATTCATCTAATCGTAACATTGAATAAACAGGTTGATTTTTTTATACCTTTTCTTCCAAAGTTCGCCATTTCTTCAGCAATTAATATTTTGTTAAATCTGTACGCTTAACTGAAGCTATTGTAATATACTTTAAGAGGCCGTTCCAATTTTTCAATTCAGAGCAAACGTTGAAAAGTTACACGACCGCCGTTTTGCAAATTCTTTTGCAGAGCCCAATGCTATCGTATGCTGTGGCTATACTATCCAAAAAAAATTTCAATCTAGAAGCATAAAATAGTAGGTAAATATATGTATTTTCAGTTGGTAATACAGATTTTTCGTAGAAAGTTACATATTTTCATTATAAAAGAATGCCTTGAAAGTTGCCTTTATTTTCGACCGTCACCGTGGCTTCCTCCCTTGAATGAAACATTTAACAGTGAATCAGTGACGAGAACGCAAGTTGTATTTCACCATCCAGGCGATAAGAAAAGTCTTACTTATCGAGTTGTTAAAATAATACTAAGTGGCGTGAGTAGCACTTACAATTTTCTTGAAACTCAATTACTCTGTTTATCTAATCTATCGCGTTGAATTTAAGTGAATGATATAAATCGAATGAACGTAACACGTTAGTACCCATGTTGTTACTCTTGGCAATTCTCTAAAATTCGGAACCTTATGAACTTAAAAGGCCAGCAAATAGTTGGATCTAAGCACGAATCCCGTTGAATTTTGAGAATTTTCTTGTTTCCCGAATCAGGGTGTATTTAGGGATGTTTTATTACACTAAAGAACTTGGTTAATTGGCTGAATTGAAATACGCACTGCTACTAAAAGCTCCACGCGTAAAAGATTCTAATATTCACTTGTAAGAAGATTGAGAATTCTTTGAGAAAGAGTGCAATAAAATCATAAAAACAGTAAAGGGTGAACGCAATAGTGCGCCAGAGTATTAGGAGCCAGAGCTTAGTGAAGCACTAGCTTTAGTACTCGGTTTCGCCCGAAATTTAGAATCCGATTTTATAAAAAAAAATATATTTTTTTTAGTTTTTTTTTTGTGAAAATAGTCACATTCATCTGGATTAGTCAGGCATAATGGGCTGAGGCACATTTCGTCATCCCAAAGTTTATCGTTCGATAGTTTTTAGGCGACAGACAAACACACAAACATACGAAACACTTTCTGCTTTATATATTAAGATTTTATATATATCTAAAAAAAAGTAACAGATTAACGCTGTAAGTAGCGCAGGGTTTTGAAAAATGCCTCTTCAAGTCGATCAAATTTTTTCCCAATCGACAAAATGAATTCCAAGCTTGGTTTCGCTTCGGAATAAACATTCGCGGATTCACGGGCAATGCTTCCAGTGCTTTTGAGAAAATATCGAAACGTGAAAACGCGCCGACGCCATTCAAAGTGCGAAGTGTGAAAAATACGTTTGGTGACATGGATCTTGAGGATCGTTCGGCACTTAAGTAGGACTGAAGTATCTTATGCTCTATCTCTTGTCTCTTCGTGTGAATCGTAGATACATATGTACTGTTAGAACATATAGCAAAGTACTCGGATCACCCTCAAGTGGTGTACATAAGGATACATGTATCCTTGAGGATACAACATGTTGAACGTGTGTCCCCTTGTCATCTACAAAGTTCATAGACCCAAAGCATTTACCTAGCTTGATATTTGAAGAGCAGGACTTGATATTGTCCAAAATCTATATTGATTGTACCTCTTTGTTTTTGATTTGTCACACTCGAGAGCGATGATATCTTAGCCAGAGGACTTTATACGAGCCTCTTCGTGGCTTTGTTCGTGGATCTTACTGTGCAAATCCATCACGATGCTTTTCTTTTTCAAATATTCAGAGAGTACGCTGTTCCACGCAATTCCGATTTAACGCAGATTAGGATGCAGAAAACAATGACTGTCACGCACGAAATTGCACACCAATGGTTTGGGAATTTAGTGAGTCCAGCTTGGTGGAAGTATCATTGGTTAAGCGAAGGCATGTCTACGTACCTGAAATTTTACATCACCGACAAGGTAATGCGCGTTGTGTATCGCAGTTTTAATATTCCGTGGGAGTAGTGACGATTGCTGTGTCCTAATATTAATTCTAGATGTTCGAAACGTGGACACTAATGGACAACCTTGTACACACACAAATACTCTTTTTCTCGACGGACGACAATGCTGATGTTACTCACGTAAATCGAGACTTCACTACTAATCAAGCCAGACGACACAGCGATTATTTCACTGTGTACAGCAAACGTAAGGATAATTGGGGTTGTATAAAAGTCGAAGTACGAAGTGTTTCCATAATTTCTTTCAGCGGCGATTCTTTTCTGGATGCTGTCAAATATGGTCGGCGAAGACGTTTTTCGAGCTGGTTTATTGAGCTACATCAACGAACAGTTAGTAGTTACACGTATATTTTTTATTTTCTGGTCTCGAAAAAATCGGCTTGTAAGAAACTATTCAAATAATCAAATAGACGTGATAAACACGACGAATCAATTAAAATTTGTATCGTTTCGGTAATTTTTTAGAGCCCGTTGTATCGCTTCTTCTGTATTGTCATTGGCACGTAGAACATTTACCGATTGAACAATAATTTAATTTTGGCACTTAAATTCTCAAGATCGCTTCGTATTGTTACAGCAAATACAGCAACGTTACATCGAACGACTTATGGGAAGCCATGCAGAGCGCGTTGAACCAGTCGAACACTACTGGGGGGAATTTTCAGGTGAAAGAAGTGATGGACACCTGGATTGAACAAACTGGATATCCACTAGTGACGGTGACACGAAATTACACAACAGGTGACATCACGATATCTCAAGAACCATCGCCAGCAGACACCGATAAAACGCAAAGGAAGTGGTGCATTCCCATAAATTATGCAACTGCATCAACGCCGGACTTTTCAGCGACTAAACCTATGCGATGGTTGAAGCAAAACGATGACAAATTAGTAATCCAGGGAGTCGATGTTGATGACTGGATAATTGTCAATTTACAGCACACTGGTAAGTGCTTGTATATAAACGTAAACGATTATGCTCTATTGGTAGTTTAGAATCTTGATGTTTAATATTTGATAAATGATTAAAGGGGCATTGAAATGATCGGGAAATGATATGCTAATAATAGAAGCACAAGTATCCATTCCTCGTTCATAATCGAAACAACCTTATCGCATCAAATAATCTTTCAAATCCCCTGTTGCACAGTGTTTCTGGCCGTTTCGAAACGTTATTGCGAAATTTTCGAAGTTTTTTACTAGTTGCCGAAGAACTTAGAGTTCTAGGAGCATAAACCTAAGCAACGATTCCATATGTGTGCACTGGTTCTCAGTTACGTTTAGATTACACAAGAAATTTCGTAATGCTAGGTATATTAATCGTAATTAAGCGAGCCACGAGTGGAGTAGCAAATATGGAAGCGCGGTTTTGTTCAGTTCACATTTGACATACAGATTTCAAGTATCCTCTTCCTGTCATATGACAACAGGTTATTTCCGGGTGGACTACGATTCTACGAACTGGGAAAAGATCGCACAGTATCTAAATACAGAACATTATAATAAAATTCACCCGGCGAATCGTGTTCAACTCTTGAGAACAGCTGTCTACTTGCTATCAGTGAAGAGGCTTAGCCCCACGATTTTTCTCCAACTTGCTAATTATTTGCGTCGTGAAGTGGACCCTGTAGTATGGAACGGTGCACTCGAAATAATCGACAACGTGAAACACAGCTATTTGAAGAGTCCCAGAGGGGCTGCAATTTTATCGGTAAGATTGAATACTCTCTATTGTTTACGTCAAATAAATGTTAAATATATTGATGAAGGTATTCAGTCGAAAATACGAGAACTGATTTGAATGATAACACAAAGCGCATCTTACTAGGATTCAGCGTATCATATGTTTAAATAATTTCATCATTCATATATCTTTATTTGCAAATATTAATCTTTACTTTCCACGATTGGTAGCAAAGTAACAGAATTTATAAACAACAAAACTTGAAAATGTTATGCCTTTTCTTTTCTGCGATATATAAGTTTTATATACTTATGTTTCTCTAATCTTGATTGACAGTTAAAATCTTTCGAACGTAGCTACAGTTCCACGCCTTTCTTTTATAGGTGAATGAAGCGAAACATAGCAAGAATTTATTTTTACATGTTATATTATCCTTGCACGTGGAACGAACTCATTTCAATGTTAATAAAAGGATACTAGAAATCCGTGTGAGGACTTCCCCTTGAGGAAAAGATTTTTCTGATCAATGTTTCTGATTTAACTTCAATTCATCCTCCTATTTCACGCGTGAGGGTGTCCACCCATCTTAAGGGGACCTTCCGCTCTAAAGCCCCCCAAAATAGGTGATTTTTAGGAATTAATTAAAGAAAAACCACTAGATATAATTGAATGGGACTTCTTGCATTGTATTGAGCATATCTTAAATTATAGAAATATATTTTTTGTTTCATAATTAATCATTGCAGACGGCACTGGGGAGTCGTTAAATTCAAGGTGTCAAAAAATTAATCCAAATCGGCGGGATCTTTATCTCGAAAAGTTATTATCCGATTCCAGTGAAACTTTTTTTATTTTGAAGAATATACTTCTGGCTAGGGGGGAAACCGGAAAAATTGCAAAAATGAAATTTTTTAGAAAATAACGACACTAGAAGTTTCAAATCACTTTTCCCCTATATTTTTCATCCTTTCAACGCCTTTGAAAATTATAAATTTTCAATTTTTTGTATTTTTTCTCATGTATCCCCTAGTCAGAAGTATATTCTTCAAACTAAAAAAAGTTTCAGTCGAGTCGGATAATAACTTTTGGAAAGACAGGTCCCACCGTTTTGAGAACACTGTTTCGAGAGAAACGCGTTTAAAGTTTTACGTGGGCGCCGAGTGGCCCATGCATTTGCTGCTACTCAAATGCTTGTAACTTCGGGAATTTTACGAAATTCAACAAATCCTTTTGAACACGCATTCCTAAGAGGTTGAACATTCGAAAAATGAAATAAAAAAATCGACTTATAAACCGGAAGGTCCCCTTCAGAAATAAACTTTTACCTCATGTACGCTATGAACACTTTACAGCCGATGATCCTTCGTTTAATGAACAATTATATGGAAACAATTAATTACGACGAGCTTTTACTCAAGGATGGTTACCCCAAGTTAGTGACATTAAATGCATTAAATTTGGCCTGCCAGCTTGGTCATAGTACCTGCCAGGAAAACGCTGCAATTCGATTAAATGCGTATATCAGTGATCCAGCAGCCAATGGGTAAACCCAAAAAAATTTTATTAATCTCTAGATACACTAGTTTAATCAACTCTGATCTCTGATCTTCCTAACACTGAAACAAATTCATTTTCACAAGCAAGTAGACAGTTATCGTGGGAATTTTATTCTTCCCCTGTTATTCGAAAGACACGAGACAAAGGAAATTTATTTTATAGAATACCATCCGACGCAGAATATTGGATTCTCTGTATGGGGCTGGTAAATGCAAATCGATCGACGTGGGACGCGTTGTTTCAATTAAAAATGCAGAATCTACACGAATCACTGAAATTCCTCAGTTGTGCAGGGGACCCAGATATCATTGCACATTACTTGTCTTTATCGCTGATGACAAACGCCTCACTATCGAGGTTTATTGAACCGAGCCAAGTTCTATTGGAACTTAACACTGACATACCGGCAAATATAGACGCGGGACTAGATTTCGTCACGCGAAATTTTGATAAGATCGCTAATCTGTAATTATATTATACATATCACGTAGATTCGTGAAATTGATAGAAGAATTCTGACTGTTTGCAAGAAATTTCGTTTGGGTGTCACTAATTCACACTTCTGATTAATGTGAACACACACCATTTCTCTGAGAATGATGCTTTCGTGAGAATCATTCTCTCGGGAACGTAGAATTCGGGTGTATATATTAAAAGTGACTCTTCTATCAAGGAAACAGGAAGATACAGTAAAAGAAAATGAATATTTAAATGATTCGTCGCGTGGAAATTTTTTTACCCGATGTTTTAATTGTTCTCCGCAGTACAGACCAGGCAGAAGGTGTTTTAGATAAGCTTATCTGGAAAATCAACAGGATGGATCAATTGGATAAGGTTTAATACTATACACTAATAATGTTTTTGTCGTTGCCATTACCGCCTGAATTCTACGGATTAAATAAGGTATAATCGATCGACGACTCGTTTCAGCTAAAGACGTTTTTACGAGCGAGAGGAATTAACAAGGATTCATCCATACACTACCGCAAAACAGCTCTGAAGGCAATCGAGGTGGAGATCGATCAAATTTCAAGTTGGTTAACAATAGCTGCAAATCAAAACATTACGGTTACACCTCTGCCACAATGAAAGTAACGAATCCTTTCCAAATTGTTCTGAACGAATTTTTTAAATTAACTATGCGCGCAATACATTTCACTGTTCTTTTGTGCAGAACACAGTGGAATTGATGGAGCAAATGGGATTAAATCGACGATGTGACTTTTGTTTAAGACAAAAGTGTTGAAAATTGAAAGGGCGTTTATATTGTCGTAAATATTCAGTTTAATGGGATATCAACAGCGGATGTTTATGTTTCCGTGTAGAAATTCAGGTTAATTGTTTTAAAAAGGCTTTTTGTGAATTCTCTGCTATGCGTGTAAGCTTAGTGTATAAGATGAATTATAAACGTAATTTTGTATAAATTGCCATGGATTTATGATCAATAAACGAATGTGTTCCATATGTAACTACGTGTTTATATATTTCAACCAATTTTATTTGAAGCTGAAAGAATTTCGTTTTTATGGTAGAATAATACAAGAATAAACGAGAAATCATTTTATATCTGCCTTATGATTTTTAAGGATTAATGAATCATTTTTTAGTAATACTGGCAAAGCGGTTGATTAAAGTTCACAGATTAAGTTCAAACATCATGTCGCAAATAATACAGCTACATGTCTATGATTATTGGCAAAAAAATATATTTTCCAGTACTGTTATCTGAAGTAGTTTAGAGTAATGATAATAACGAACACTAATTAATTTTCTCCTGTGCAGTCCTTGGTAGGATGAATCAGTTTTTCCTTTAACTTAAAATTAAATTGGAATTTAAAAATATATCAAAATTGAAATAAATAGCAATAAAACAACTGATCTCAATTGCAATAAAAGATTTTAGGTACCTACTAAATTTTGTATACAACAGATTTCAGAATCAAACACTCGCAAATGTTTAGCAGAAGTCAAGCGAGAGGAATGCAAAACCTTTCTGCAAGAACCGACACCCAGTGGCGGATTTAACAGGGCGGTCGATGAGCAGTGGCCGCCTGGGCCTCTGCCTAGAAGGCCCACCTTGGGCCCGAAGCCCCGAAAAAAATTATGATTATATCCAAACACCATGTTTCTTTCTGTACCATTACACTTAGCCTGTTTTTACTAAACTACCTCTTCATTTTCTTGAAAAATGGGCCCCTGTCAAGAAGGCCCCCTTGGGCGTCATCCTTAAAAAAAAACGATTTTATTCAAACTATATTTTTTTTCTCTATCTACTACTACACTGAACCCGTTTTTAGTAAACTACCCCTCCATTTTCACGAAAAATGGGCCCCTCAGAACGTTTGTTACCTGGGCCTTTTTCCTTAAATCCGTCACTGCTAACACCCCAATTTTCGGCAATCATTTTTAAATAGAAAATACGAAAACACGAAAGGTCAAATAACAAATAAAATTGTTGTATCATTAGGTACCCACTATTAATTCTATATTAAAAGTTTTGAATAAACTATATATAAGAATTTATCTGTGACAACAAAGCGAAATAAATTGTCGAAAATGTCTGCGGCTTTTTCTTTGGAAAAGTATAATTCGCGATATTTTCCAGACAATGCTTTCACATGGTATAATCTTGGAATCAACATTTGAGAAGCAAGGCTACGATTAGGTAAGATAGCACTGATCGATACTTTTATATCTTCAATCCAAACGCGCCATTTTGCATTCTGAATGAGCTAAGTTGTTATTCATTCATCAAAAAATGGAAAACACATTGCTCAATATTTCAAGTAGTAATATTGGTCACATATATTATTGTTCTGTTATAAATTATTATATTCATTACAATTTCTTCCAATTAAATACTATAAATAATTTCACAGTCTCCTCGTTTGTTATGTTTATTAGCCCTTTTCATTTAGATAGTAGTAATTAAACATTGACATAAAAAAACAGTATAAAAATAAATTATGTGTATAACATGAAGTAACAGATAGGAGTAAATATTGGCTGAATATTTGTTGTAAATTCAATTATAAGATATTGCATACCTTCCGTATCATGATATAAGCTGTGACGAAACTGTACGCGACAAAACGTAATTAAATCGAGCAAGTGGATAATGTTGTAAGATAGATATCATACTTTCTTTATCCACATAGCATTATTAGGAGTTACGTACATCCCTATTGAGATCTTTCTGCAATGCCAAGATTACTGTATTTATCTTGATAACTGAATATAGAGGATGCACAATTTCCCAAAACCTCATTAATCTACTTTTTGCCGCTAATAGAAAAATATAAAATTTTACTTCGAATTTGATGGATGACGGGCAAACAAAAGAATGGCGACGTCTCCACGAGCGGCTTTGCTGAGCAGCTTCTAAATTTAGAAGTATATTTCAGATAAGAGCCCAATTGCATTATCAACGCGTAATATCAATAATTACTTAGCTACATTTGCTCAGTTTAAAAGCAATACTCGATTCAGAATATAGCGAACAGGAATCACTTACGTGATTTCAGAAAACATTCTCGGATGATTCATTTAAGTGAACCTAAAATTGTAGACGATAATTACAAGCTTTTCCCTTGAACGCCACAGCACTTAAAAGCATGGCCGTTTCTAAAAAATCAGGACTACGGGAGTAACACTATTACGAAGACCGCACCAGTGTTTCTTCGTCGCATAATAAAACGGTAATTTCTCTATTAAAGTTTCTCCAAACTATTTTCGAACTTACTGGATAAAGTAGCTAATTTCCTAATGAAAAGTAGCGCGACTAAGTAGGTACTTATCACAAACAAAAAAAAAAACAGAAAAAACACCTTCTTGCGATTATTTTATTCCCAGCATCTCATTCCTATGCTACGGACCAAGTAAAAAGAAATTTACTAAAACAATTTATTTAGAAATCATCATTTTTAGTCACGAAGCAATGTCATGACAGTTGTCAAAAACAGTGAATGTCACTTTTAACTAAAGTATTTAGTTTAATTACTCCTCGTGTAATTATATAAGTACCCTGGAAAATATCGCGCGCCTCGTTTCTCGCAGCGGCATTTACGTAACACAGCACTAAAAACGTGCGAAGTTCGGTCTGTCCTTTGAACAGAAATTTTTTTCAAGTGTATCTTTCGAGCAAGTGAATCACAGTGTCGTGAATTTTAAGCTGTCACGTCCAGGGCTTCTGCAGTTATTACCTATTGAGTCTTCCGAGTGTGAGCCACGTCTACTAGGAATTTTATCCCAACGTTTCGCCAGCTTTGCTGATGATACAGTATCAGTGTGTCATTTGACCCCTGAAGAAGCTAGCTGCTATGCTGGCGAAATGTCGGGATGAAATTCTTAGTGTACACGGCTTACACCCGGAAGCCTCAATCGGTGTGAGTGAATCACAGTAGATCGTATTGTTCTCGATTGAAAGAACGACAGAAACACCGGTAAGAATATCCATCCACTGTATATCTCCAATTCGATATTAATTAACACTTGATTCAGAGCTCACAATTGTTCGTAACTCGGATAAATCACTTTTTCCAGCACCTTGCAAACTGAAAAAGTGTACTGACGTTAGTGAGTGGCCTAAGCCAATAAGTCAAGACACGATCATTTACGATGCTCGTGGTTTAATTTCCCATATCTTCGATCGGTCGATAATCATATAAAGCGTGACAGAATTTCACACATCCACATCACTGTTTGGTAAACAGAAAGGAATACTACAGTATTGGGTATTGGTCAATTGTCTGATAAGATAATCGGCGATACTAAAACAAACGTGAGACGCCAAAAAGAAAGTCGCCGGCGCAGATAATTACTTATTGTACCGCGAGCCTATCGCGTCGAAAAGTTTATAAATCTGGTGCTGCAGTTCCTCTCGTGGATTGTCACTGACGGGCGGGAAATGCGCGACGTTCGTGGTGATTTCTGGCCTATTGTGAACAGTGATTCGTGTCCGTGAAACAATCGTGATACGCATTACACTGGCAAATAAACTTTCACTTTTTCGAAGTAGCTGCTTCCACTGCTGGCACCAGCTGATTATTTCTAGCGAAGGATGTGACTGCGAAGACACACTGATCCAGACGATAGGCAGAGCTGATCTTCAAGAATCGTTTCTGTAACCGTGAGTTGCCAGTTAATATTCTTCGCGTTGCGCTTTGTGCTGAAAATGTACGCAGAACCAGTGTGCAGGTTCGAGTAACGATAAATAATCAGTAAGAAGTGATCGCGATGAATTACGAAAGTTCAACTTCTGGTGTCTGCTGTCATTTAGCGACCAGAAGACAAATCGGCGTACCATGAATTTCTTCCAACTTCGAGAGTCAACTGTTATCTTTCTTCTGCTCTTCGCCGGGTGTCAGGCTGCAGCTACAAATGACGATAGGAATGGAGGTAATTCATTATAATTAGCAAGTACATAACGTCATTCATACATTTCGACATTGAAGTTGTCGATTTAAGAAGTCGAAGGGAATTTGAATGGATATACGTATAACAAAAATTATTAATGCATTGTAGTAATGCAACGATTGTCATACAGTATTTCAACGTTTTGACACTTCTGTCCTCGTTAGTTTACTACGACCATTCATTAAATTATATCGACGGCGACCTTCGCGTATCATTCTAAACTAAACTTATAAACTTCGATTCTTAAGGTCGTAGATTCTCTTACCACCGCGACATATATCCCTTGAAAAGTAAATTTGTAAGAATTGCAATAAAAAAGTACCGCAAACTGGGGGATGTAAAAATTAACGTTTTTACATTTGCCTTGAGTATTCTATTGTAACATCGCGTCTTTTTGATTGTACTACAAGTGTCAAGACGCATACATTTCTTATATTTTTCCATCTTTAATACATGTTAATTAGCATATTATATAAATAGCGCCAACAGCTAAGGTTTTACCAATCTGAACTTACATTGGCACTTAAGGGGTTATGCCTACCTGTAAGGTCTGAAAACGCAAGTATATTCGGGATTTTTTTTTCCTCAATTTGAAGACTTTTCTTTAAATAAACGGTAGTATATTCGAAAGTATATATTTTAAAGTTCTTGTAGTTTTTTTACAATGCGACAACTAAATAAATAATGGAATTATAAGCGATCTCCCGACAGCGCTTTTTTTATTACGGTGATCACTATAGCTACGACGTGGTTCATCAGAAATAAAAAATTCGACCAAATTTAGTCAGTATATTAGATTAGCTTGTCCTTAATCGTGGGTTTTTCATTTCCGTCGGGTAGTTGTTATTTTACAGATGGAAAATGATGAAACATGGGCGCGATTCTGTGGTGAAAATCGATACTTTTCCTATGAGAAGTTGCCATTTTGTAGCAAATTAATATCTTGGGATAATAAACGATTAAGGACAAGATAATCCAATATACTAACTAAATTCCCGCGAATTTTTTATTTCAGACGAACCAGGTCAGAATTAGAACGTTCATCGCAAACTACTGAAAAAAAAATCGCTGCCGAGAGATCGCTAATATTTTTTTTTATTTATGTATATTTTCCATCGCAAAAATTACCACAAGTAGTTTAACATGTACACTTTCGAATACATAAAGGTTTATTTAAAAAAAAAGTGTTCGAGTGTTTTAAAAATAATCCCGAAAATACTTGTGTTTTCAGACCTTGCAGGTAGGCATAACCCCTTAAATTTGTTTCATTTTATATTCAATGCACTCTTTTCTATATTTCCTCTAATTTGTTATTTCATTTTCACTACAAGCGTGAACATGCGTACAACTGTTGTCCTTTTCCTTCTTTAATACATGTTAAGTAATTGTCAGTTACCCCGTACTGCCAATGTTCCTCCAGTTTACTGTATCTATTTCAAAATGCTCATAATCATCCAGGACAACATGTAGTACATCCCTGTATGATGGTCACGAAGTTGACGACCTTCCAAATGTATTCAATATATTAAAAGCTTATTTCAATTGCACAGCAACGTCTGCACAAGACGACGCAGCGAACCCCGCGCTTTCCGACTATCGACTGCCAAAAACGATCGTTCCCATCGGATATGAGATCATGCTCTCTCCAGAGCTGGAAAATAACTTCGAGTTCACAGGAGTTACGCACATCAAAGCAATTGTACGAGAAGCGACAGACACCATAACGCTTCACCATGGGAAACTGAATATATTAAAGTGTTCAGTTACCACGCAGAATGAAACGAAAGTGATACTATCCCTGATATACAATTCTAATACGGAGAAGTATGAAATCAAACTGCAGGAAACACTGAAGGTGGGGCTGCATATTTCGATCAATTTCAATTACACCGGTAAACTCAGGGACGACATGATCGGATTTTATAGAACCTCGTACGTCGACTCCAATAGAAAAATTAGGTAAACATTTAATCAGCTTTACATTGCATCGTTGCTCTCGCGGTTAGAGGTTCCTAGAATCATTTATAAAGCGCGAAACTTTCAAGTTATTGTCGGACATCATTTCAGATGGCTCGCGTCAACACAATTTCAAACGAAGCACGCGAGACACGCGTTCCCATGCTTCGACGAACCAAGCTTCAAGGCAACATTTATAGTCAGAATTTCGAGAAAGAAGGAATACGCTTGCCTCAGCAACATGCCGTTAAACAGGACCACAGATGCGTAAGTAATTGTGTGATTAATTCCACAACTCACAAATAAGTCACTAGTGGCTTACAGCCATAATCGTACACTCTTTAAAATCGCATAACATTTATAAAATTGCAATCACTGACTTCAGGGATTTCAAAATTTTCGACCCTTTTCTGCGATCTTTAAACGTTTGTAGCTCAGAGCAACTTTAACCGATTTTGATGAAATTTCCAGCATTTATACAGCTTACTTAAATCTACAAACGGGTTTTTTGAATCGTCATTACAGGCTCAGAAAGAATGTTGAACTAAACGACCGTTACTATTTTTTTTAGCTGTTCCAAACAGTTGCAATTTTTTTCTAAACGACGAAACTCGCCACTTCTAGCTTCTAAAAAAATTCATGTCCTTTGGATCAATTTTGGAAATGTTATGCAATTTTAAATAGTGTACGATTATGGCTGTGAGCCACTGTATGTCACCAAAACCGGAAAACGCATCTATCTCTCATAGGATTATTTTTCCGACCTATGTTTATGAAAGAATTTTCGTTCAGTTCAGTTGCAACTATGAGCTTTCCAAGTGGGTGTTTTTTTTAAAGCCTGTAGTTTGCACACAATTCGTTCTTTGTTACAGAGGACAGGGCGAATATTGGGACGAATTTGAGCAAAGTATCCCGATGTCGACGTATTTGGTTGCTTTCATTGTTTCGGATTTCGATGATATTGGTTCAGGCAGTTTCAAAGTCTGGGCCAGACCTAACGCCATCCAGCAAGCCAAGTACGCGTTGAGCGTTGGCCCGCAAGCTCTCACATACCTTAGCAAGTTGTTCCAACAAGAATACCAACTTTACAAGATGGACATGGTGGCTGTGCCCGATTTTTCAGCCGGTGCAATGGAAAACTGGGGTCTCGTCACGTACAGAGAAAGCAGGCTGTTGTACGACGAGATCTCGTCTTCCGATGCAGCACAGCAAAGCGTTGCTTCGGTGATCGTTCATGAACTGACGCACATGTGGTTCGGGAACATGATCACACCAGAATGGTGGAGTTATTTATGGTTGAGCGAAGCGTTCGCTAGATACTTCCAATATTTCGCCACTGCTCAGGTAATTGTCAGTTATACTTGTTATATCACATTCACAACTAAAAAGAAACGAAATAGAAATGCTAACATAACAATTTTTAGTTAATATCCAGATGGGACTTTGGATAATTAATGTAGGTGTGCATTGAACAATAGTCATTTCGTAGAGCGTAAATAATAGCAATAACTTTAGAGGTTTAGTAAACGATCGAACTAATTTTTTATTAAAGGCCATGGAAGAATTTTGATTCTTTTAAAAACTGCAATATATCGCTGCTTACCACTGATAGTGGCGCGACGCAAAATTGTCCATTTTGAGTTTTTCGCGCAAATAGACTGGATAGGTACAGTTGTTTTTAAGTAGCTATATTTGTAATCCATTTCTGGAAGAGTAAAACGACCATGCAACCAACGCGATGCCAAGATCGCAATAAAAAAGTAGTGAGTAATAAGTGATAGGCTTTCAATGTTTGTTCCAAAAAGAAAGCAATGAATAATCGAAATAAGAAATTGCAAGTTCCTACTATGTTTGATTTTAAAAAGATTTATTTACTGGTGGTATGTTTGTAAAGTGGGCGGCCCAAACGCGCGCCGGAAAATTATTCGACGTCGATTACAGTTAAGGAAGTTAAATTGAAATATGTTAAAGAAGTTAAAGTTAAAGAAGTTAAAGTTAAAGAAGTTAAAGTTAAAGAAGTTAAAGTTAAAGAAGTTAAAGTTAAAGAAGTTGAAGTTAAAGAAGTTAAAGTTAAAGAAGTTAAAGTTAAAGAAGTTAAAGTTAAAGAAGTTAAAGTTAAAGAAGTTAAAGTTAAAGAAGTTAAAGTTAAAGAAGTTAAAGTTAGGGAAATTAAAGTTAAAGAAGTTAAAGTTAAAGAACTTAAAGTGAAAGACGTTTAAGTTAAAGTTAAAGATGAAAAATTAATTCAACGCTGAAGTTGAAAGACTCGAAAAATAAAAAAATTAACTTTATTTGATTTATGACGATTCATTTTTTTAATTTATATTTGTTATTCAAAGTGTTCATAAATAATATTTTGCCAAACTCTGGTTTGTAATGTTCATACATAATATGAAGTGTATACATCGTTAGACGCGTCCACAGTGGTAGCACTATTGGGACATGTCTGACCGCAAACCAGGTGTTTCTACTTACTTCCTGTACTCAAGAAACGTTTGCCGTCTTTCTGCACTCTTCAGCAGAAAAATAAATTTTATCTCGATCTTTATGTAGATACTACTTTCTCAATCATACACCTGGTACAATCTTTACTGGGTGTTGCCGCTTTATTTATCAAGAACTGGACTACACATGTAGATATCTATAAACATGAGATGCCATTTTAAAAAATCAAAACGATCTTAACGTGGTCTACGTGCATCCATCTAGAAGAACTTTAACTATCAAAAGGATAATACCTAACTAAATGGAATATAATAGTGATCTCTAATGAAATTCTATTAAAGTATTACTCCGGTAACATTGTCTACAATTCGCTTTACAGATTGAAAAATCATGGAACATGGAAGAGCAGTTTGTCGTAGAACAGCATCAAACTGCCCTCGCAGCAGATGGTCTCGAAACATCAATGCCAATGACAAGAAATGTATCTAATTCGGAGCAATTGGGCGGAATAGGAGACACTATCACTTACAACAAAGGAGCGAGCATTGTACGAATGATGAACCTCACTTTCGGGCGCGACATCTTCAAAGCGGGATTACAGAATTATCTCGAGAACAAGTAACTATGAGATCTCTACTACAATTTATTGGAAAAAGTGAAAAAATAGTGTTTTCTTTCAAAAATTGTTTCTACAACTGAAATATAACTCTCTTATTAACATTAACTCTGCCTTAAATTAGTAATTTTATGAAATAGTGATGGGGGAGAAGTTTTTCTACATCTTACGTATTATTTCATTAAATTGGTAGTGGGAAATGGAGTGACAAGTTGATAATGAACAAAATATATGATATAAAAATTAATTTACTCGCATATTTATGTGAACCTTGCAGCAGAAATAATGGCGTGGCGCGTCCAGAGAATCTGTGGCAGGAGTTACAAAATGAAGTCAATCGTCGTAACCAAAAACTTGCTGCGCCAGTTAACGAAATTATGTCTACTTGGACTACGCAAGCTGGATTTCCAGTCGTGACTGTTTCCATTGAAAATGGTGTAGCCACTATGAAACAAAAACGCTTCCTTTTGAGGAATTTGAAGGCGACACCCACCAATGCAAAGTGGTGGATACCCATCACGTGGGCCCGTAAAGACAATTCGAGTTTCGATGTTGCAAACGTAGGACATTGGCTGAGCAAGGAGCAAGATTCGATAAACCTCGGAACATCCCCTGGATGGGTGATAATGAATGTGCAATCTGCTGGTGAGTAGTAGAGTTGGGCATTAACTAAATACAAAATTATTTAAATAACGGATCGAATAAACCTTACTTTAACTTTAGATTATTTGACGAATAAAGTTAATTTTTTTATATTCGACGAATAAAGTTCCTTTTTTTTCATTATTTGACGAATGAAGTTAATTTTTTCGTTCGTCAAGCGTCTCAACTTCAGCGTCGAATAAATTTCTCAACTTTAACTTAAGCTTTAATCGACGTCGAATAATTTTCTGGCGCGTGTTCGAGACTGATTAGTAACATATTAATTACATATGTAGAAATATTCCCATTATTTAATCCAATTATGTCCATTCAAGTATACACCTACAATACATTGGCTTAATTTATAAATAAAATGTTTTCATTAAACACACGAAAATGGACCTTCTTTCATTTATAAAAATCGATACAAACTTCGAGGAATTATTTGAATTTATTGGAATGACGAAGTAAGAAGAAACAATAAGAAAATTCAACATAGCTAATAGGAATAATAAAAGATACTGATTCTCGAGATGAAAAATTGTAGAAATACGTTTCCAAATATGTAGTGCAAGTATTCCACTATTAACAGCAAGTCAAATAGTATTTTATGTCAAGATCTTAAACATTCCATGGCCTAATTACACGTGCGAATCAAATGGTATCTCATTATCTGCATTCGAATCGACCGTAACTCTCACACCGCGATGTACTACACTCTACAGTCTTAAATATTAAAAAAATCACACTTTAATACTTAGGAATATGAAGGTTATTCTCCAGATTGCATTTATTTTTATAGGTTTCTACCGAGTAAATTATGATAACGCTTCTTGGTACCGTATCATCGATGTCTTAAATAGTGAAAACTACGAGGACATACATGTTTTGAATAGAGCTGCGCTGGTTGATGATTTGTTAAACTTGGCGAGAGCCGGTTTACTTAATTATGAAACAGCCCTGGATGGTTTACAATATATCAGGCGGGAGACCAAATATTTGCCTTTTAAATCCGCATTGTCTGGGCTTACTTACCTCGATCAACGCTTCCGTGGCCATGATGAGTATTATGCAGTCTTTCAGGTACGTTAAAGCGATACATATTTGTAATTATGTTCGAACGACATCATTTAACGAACAGTGTAATGTAAAAAAACGTGATGGCACTATTCTGGAAGAGTTTCTTCATTTTCGACTGTTTTCTAATTCTTAATTGTCACTTACACGTTAGCATTAAATATTTTACTCTAAAAAATGATGACCAACTGTCCACACTGAGTCCACACTGTCTAAATAATTATTAGCTACTAATTTCATAAAGTCAGCTGATCCTTTTGATAACTGCGTGTGACTGCTGCGAATTTAACGAACAAAACATTCGATAAGCGCAAATTAATTGTTGTAGAAATTTGTCCTCGCACTAATCGACGAAACATACAAACAAATCGGGTACTTGGATCGTCCGAATGACGACAGAATGACGGTATTACTGAGAAGTGAACTGAACAAATGGGCCTGCAATTACGGCCATGATGGATGTGTGACCACTTTCACTACGTTATTCCGCAAATGGAAGGCGGACAATTCTTCACCGTAAGGAGATTACTAAATTTAAAAATTAAAAAATGGCCCATTTCACATTAAATACTCTTGCATAGCTTCATTTTTCAAGTAATGAATCTGAAGAAACCTTATGCTCAAACGAATCTTCGTTCTTCATGAACGACATACGTTACGTATCCACAGAATCAAACCGAACCAAAGACCTGCGGCATACTGTGCAGCCGTCAAAAATGGAACGAAGGATGATTGGGACTTTTTATGGATTCAATACGTATATTCAAACTTTGCATCTGAACAAGCAGTGATACTACAAGCCCTTGGTTGCACCAAAGACGTCAGCATTTTAGAAACGTAAAGATTCTGTGTTTTACCTCCAGCATACGTGGTGCGTAATAGTTTTATCATTCGGTAACTGTATGGTTTCAGATTCCTTCTACACGCCCTGGAGAGTTTCGAAAAAGGGAAAATTCGTAAGCAGGACAACGGCGCTGCATTTTCCGCGGTGTACAGCTCTGGCATATCTGGCGCAGAGTTCGTGTTAAATTTCGTCGCCAAACACTACCCCGAGATGATGGAATAGTAAGTTCAAAATTAAATAACACAGACGGCAGTTTCTAGTTAGAGGTAAAATTGCCTCGTTCGTTTTGAACGTCTCTTTGAGTAACTGTGTCAATTTCAGTTCCAACGGAACAAGCACAATTTCGAGCATTCTCAAGTCAGCTTCGCAGCATTTCTCAACGCAGGAGTTGGTCGATCAATTTGAGAGTTTAATTGAAACGCGAAGGACTGAATTCAAAGATATCCTGGACTCCTTGAGGGACTCGCTGGAAATAGCGAAGTACGAGTTGCTGTGGCTGGAAAAATTCAAGGACCCGATTAGATCCTGGATCACTGCTTTCAATGATCGCGAGAGTAGTGGCACCACTCCTGGTGAGAACGATACTACGAATTATCGTTTGCCAGCGAACATAAATCCTACCTCGTACTGGATCAACTTGAAGCCGCACTTCGACGAATCCAGCGACTTCCCGTTTGAGGGGCAAGTGAGAATTAATGCTGAAGTGACGAAGGGGACAAAATATATCGTTTTACATTCGTCAGGACTCAGGATCGATACTGTTTATATTTTGAGGGGGATGGTTCCACTTACAATTGCCAACATGAGTATCGATGAGAAATATGATTTCTTCACCATCGAACTTGACCAGGATTTGCAGCTGCGTGATATCGTGACTATCAAAATACATTATACGGGGAATTTAAACGAAGAAATGCGCGGATTTTATAGAAGCTCGTATAAGGACAACGATGGGAAAACAAGGTACATTTTTATTTTTATTAGGACACTAGATTGCGATATTCAGGTATCGAGAAATAGTAGGTATGTTATATTCTTCTTAATTTCAATCGCTTTTTGTTCTATTTTCATTTCGACACTGAGTTGAGAAATGCTTGTTTCTTTGGAATGAGTTTTCTATTTCTGGAGGTAAACAATTATTTTGAACGCGATTCTTTTATTATTATTATTTTTTTAGAAGTTTTTGCACAATAGTGGCATTGTATCTGTAGATGGAAACATTTAGACCATTATGAAATCAATTAATATGTTTGTGAAGAAGGGATTAATTTTATTCGACTGTGTAAAGAGGAATGAAGCTAAGATTTTAGAACTGGCAATTGTTACGTGAAAATAGTTTTTTCTTCGTCCTTTCACAGATGGTTAGCCGCCACTCATTTGGAACCAGTTGCAGCTAGGAAAGTGTTCCCCTGTTTCGACGAACCAGCACTGAAGGCAACTTTCATAATAGAAGCCACGGTACAGCCAGGCTATAGTGCCATCAGTAATATGCTAATTCAACGCACAGTTAGAGAAGCGTAAGTAACTCTCCACATTTTCACAATAAATTAATATTCCAATCACTGTCATCTATAGTGTGAAACATCTGTCACATAATTTGAAGTGAAAACATTCATCTTCTTGCTAGAACACCGTCTTTAATCAAGATATTTTAATTAACCTTGACCTCTATTTCTATTAAATTCTGTGATCGTATTAGCCTGTAATATTTACTGTAATATAAACTGTAATATTTAATGAACTGTCTAAATAATTGATCTCAGCTGTTGCGAATATCTAATTACAGAAACGGGGAAAAGACCATCATGTTCCAAGAAACACCAATCATGTCGACGTACCTAGTAGCACTAGTGGTTTCGGATTTCGCTTCCCTCGCTCACGGAACTTACTCGGTGTGGGCAAGACCGAACGCCATTTCCCAAGCGTACTATGCTATGTCCGTAATGGAGCCATTGGTAAAGTTTTACGAGAAGGCACTCAACTTCCCGTACCAGCTGTCGAAGCTCGAGATGGTGGCGTTGCCCGATTTCGCGTCAGGCGCGATGGAAAACTGGGGTCTGTTGACTTACAAGGAGAGAAATCTGTTATTCGATGGCAATGTATCGGACATCGTAGCGAAGCAAAGCATAACTAATGTAATATCACACGAGATTACCCATCAGTGGTTCGGAGACCTTGTCAGCCCGCTTTGGTGGAAGTATCTCTGGCTGAACGAAGGCTTCGCCAGGTATTTCCAGTACTTCGGAACTGCTAACGTATGTAAAGCTAAGTTCTGTTAATTATTTTAGTGTTAATTCTGAAATCGAGCCTTCCGTCTGTTTGTTACACAGATGGAAACGGATCCAACATAAGCTCACAATTATAATTCAAGGGCAAATGTTTTATTCGTTAGGTGAAGGAGAATTGGTCTCTGGAGTCACAGTTTCTCGTGGATCAGCTTCACTCGGCTTTGGCAGCTGACAGTTTACCATCCAGCCACGCTATGACCCATGATGTATACTCCCCGAAGGAAATTCGGGCGATATTCGATTCAATATCCTACGCTAAAGGCGCTAGCGTGATAAGGATGGTGGAGAAGTCGCTTGGCCGGGACATATTCTACGAGGCCCTTCAAAATTACTTGAATAAACTGTAAGTCTTGCTTCCTTGGGGGAGGGGGAGGGGGGAGGATCTGAATTTGAAGAGTCAAGAAGTTATGCAACTTGGGAATAGTTTAGTGTATTTTCATCATTTATTTATACCGGATTTTCACTCTAATCGAAGTCACTCTAAAGTCTAAAGGGGTGAACTCAACCCACGACTGATTTATTTGATGATAGAAAAGTCCTTTTTTGACACAGTCCTGCCACAGTTTCATAACGAGTTTCATCAAGTTTCTTAATACTTTGCAAGATATGCAACTGGTATTATGTGCTCGATATATTCGTAATCGTTCGATGTTTATAGTCAGTACGGTGTCGCCACGCCTGAAGACCTATTCAACGCTTTCAAAGAGGCAATCACTGATACGGAAACCCGTAATGCAATTCATGATATCATGAACACGTGGACCACTCAGCCTGGCTACCCTGTTGTCCACGTTGCCGTTAAGAATAATCGTTTGCACCTCCGTCAAGAAAGATTCTTAATCAATCAAAAGAAAGGTGTGTCGATTGAAAGCACTTGGCACGTTCCAATTACTTGGGCACCCGTTGGCACTACCGATTTCACTAATACGAGACCAAGGTACTGGCTCAAGGACGCAAACAGTAGCATCGAATTCCCAGATAGCGACAAAGACTTGATCATATTCAACGTGCAGCAATCTGGTAAGCAAGCAATGGATACAATTTACAGTTTGAGTGGCGTCGGCGTGTTGCCACGCCGAGGGAGGTCCACCCTGCGCACGGGTTCGGCATGTTATCACGTCGACATATTCTGAGAAGCATCGAATGTATCGTCTGACAAGGAAACGTTGCCTACTCGAAAATTCTGATTTCAATCAAACTTACTTAATGTGAATGTAGAACATATTGGCCTGTGCAAGTAGCAATTTTTTCTGCGGAATTTCACTCTGAGGGGGTGAAATCGACGCTTAAAGTTATCGCGATTTTCTTCTTTATTTTAATATAATTTTTTTTTGTAGTGTGATAGAGAGATAGAGCACAAAAAATGAACGATTCGTAGATTTAAAGTTCTGTTCTATCTCGCACCGAGACAAAGTTATATTTAAAAAAAAGTGGCTTCACCCCTTCCGAGTGAACTTCCGCAAAAAATTCCTTGCGAGTGTTCCCGAATGTTTACTTTGCAAACAAACCAAGAAAAGCCTGACCGACTTGAAGCGGCATTCTTCAAAATCTTGGGCCACTCGAACTGCTAATATCCTTATCTACCAAAATGCGCTTTTAACCTAACGCCTGCACAACTCTTTCCAGGCTTCTACCGCACGAATTATGAGGTCCCTGTTTGGAAGGAAATAATGTATTTCCTGAAGACAAGTCAATACAAGCAGATTCCTGAATTTAACCGTGCCGCCCTTATAGACGATTTAATGAATTTTGGTAGGACAGGCTACGTTGATTACGATATCGTCTTATCAGCAACGATATACTTGGTCCAGGAAACTGACTATGGTCCATGGCGCGCGTTTTTCAACGGTTTGAATTATCTGCGCAGACATGTTCAAGGAACTGACGTGGCGGATGCGTACAAAGTATAGTATCGATCATACCCAAGATTTTTTACATTACGATGGCCTTTATTATTGTAAATATAATTGTACGATTAATTTACAGCGTTATTTAGTGGGAATTTTGACACCCATATACGATTCGTTGAAATTTAGAGATCAGGAGAACGATGAGCATATAACAAAAATGTTGAGAATGCACATTCGCAAGTGGGCCTGCGAAATGGGAGTGAGTGATTGCAAATTACAAGCTCTCGGGTTCTTTAGCACGTTGTTGAACAGCAGCCTTGAAGGGTTAGTATTAATTAGTATTACGAAACCATAGGTTTTAAGAATTTCATTCAAGATGTTCAGGGAGAGGATTATCTTAAGATTAAAGCGAGTGTAGGATTGGAAAGGAATATCGGAAGATTATGGGACAAAGTAGCAAAATGGCTAAAGGCACATCGAAATATTCATTGAAAAATTATTTTTCAAATATTCTTAACTCGACAGAATTCACGTCGTATTTTCGAATATAAATGATCGCCATAGATCTTATAAATCATGGATATTTTGCCTCTGTGGTCACAAGGGGCGTATCGCACTCCAGGCATTTCTTTCTTTGCCAATATTTCTGTAAATTTTTAGACTATAATATTAAAATTTAAAAAAAAAATCGCTTTTTTTCCACCAGTAATTTTTCAACTACAAATTTCGCCGTGTCAAAATTTACATTTCTAGAAAAAGACTATTAGAGCACGATTGTATGAGTTTTACGAATGTACAATTGTCACTGAAAAGTTAAAAGATTCAAAAATACGAAAATGGTAACTCAAAAACAACGCTGCAGTGCAGTGAACCCCGTGTGGCCGTTATGTGATTATAAGAAAGTGTGACCACGAAGGGTTATAATATTCAACAAATGTAGATTTTACGTCTTGGAAACATGCTCATAACTCTGGGAATATCAAAGAAATATTTAATATTCTTGGCTAGCAAATTACAGAGCTACAGAGCATATTTTAAAATATAATAGACTACACGAAATCAGAAATCTCACAAATCTAGCATGTATACTAAAATATTTTCATCGACACTATTTTCCAGCTTACAAGAATTTCCACCAAATTATCGCAGCGTATCGTATTGCACGATAGCCAGAGCCCACCCTCACTCCTACTGGAAGACTTTGTGGAATACGTACTCGCAAGCAACAGTTGCTACAGAAAAATCAGTAATTCTGCAATCCTTAGCTTGCACCACCGAAAAAGTTTATCTTAATGAGTAAGCCCGAACCTTCTTAATTCCCATACACTTCACTTTTCGTCTGCGTAGAAATATAATAATTTTGTTGTTTCTTAAAGGCTGCTTCAAAAAGCTGTCACGAAAGATTCAGGCATACGATTCGAGGACAGCTCCAGCGTTTTCTCTTCCGTTATCGAAGCCAACTTAGAAGGTGTTGAATGTGTAATGGACTTTATCAAAAATAATTACAGCGAAATGCTCACGTAGTAAGTAAAGTACCATAAGACGTGGGGATAGCTATGTTTTGCCAAGGTATTAACTTTACGTTGAATTTTTAACAGCTACGACGACGTGTCTAAAATCGGAAGTATGGTACATGCACTTGCAAACAGACTGTCTACAGACGACCTCTATACGAAGGTAATTATTAGCAACAATTTGATATTCTTTGAAATGAAATGAATTAAAATTAAATTCATATTGTAGTATTTGCAATTGGGTTATAATTGAATGTATTGGATATCCAACAAATTTAAATGTACACTTAATATTTATTAATTGAGATTACCTCACAAGGTCCAGCTAAATCCAATAGTATCGTCGTTTCACTTCAAACTCTAATGGCATCTCCTTCAATTTCAGTACATCGATTTGATTAATTGGCTTAGCGAGAAAGACATATCGATTCAGTCTTACAAGACTGAAGCGGACACCGAGTTAAAGTGGACCGAAACACATATCCCTAAAATACACGAATGGCTGGGGACGCATTATGCGGAAGAAGATTATCGTTTGCCATCTCTGTTCTCCCCCCTGAAATATAACGTTTCGCTTTCTCCGCATTTCGAGGACGAAGACTTCACGTTCGACGGGAACGTTCAAATACAGATGACACGTCTGAAGAGTCGCATATCCCGTATAGTTCTCCACGCCCACGAACTCGAGATCAAGGGGGTGAGAGTTTACGAAGTCAACTCGGATTTGACGAAGGGCAAAGAATTGGAAGTGAGCAGTTATATTACGAATAAAGTCACTGAAACGCTAACGATATTCATGAAGGCTTTCGTAAAGAGTGATCGTGTAATTGTTGATATCGATTTCACGGGAGATCTGAACGAGAAATTACAAGGCTTCTATAGAAGTTATTATCTCGACAGCGAAGGAAACATTCGGTTAGTAGGGAACGAAAATAAAGAATTCTTTAAATATACCTACCATGGTGCACGAAATGGATGGTACATATTATCTTGCATAATATTAACGTGTATCGCATTACAGATGGTTGGCTACAACACAGTTCGAACCTACCCACGCAAGAAGAGCGTTCCCCTGCTTCGATGAGCCTGCTTATAAAGCCAGGTTCACGATTAACATCGAAAGGCCCGACGATTACGTAGCCCTCAGTAATATGCCTAGTCAGACGTCATCTCCATCTAGGTGAGTGTGTTAACCCTTTTGGCGCAATGGGCGCATATGTGCGTTCAGTGCACGCACTGTGTGCGAGGAACGCCCATAGGCGTTCAGAGACTATGGTTAAGAGGCGCGACTAGGGGAGTCCCGCACGCAGGGTACGCTGAGCGTTCAAAATGCCGGCAAAACAAAGAGTTAAACAAAGTAATAAATACACATTTAAGTCGACTAATTTCCTGATCCTCTGAGTTTTCTAGACGCGTTTGACAACTTGAATTCTAATTTTAGTGCGAAAGGCCGTACATGGGAAACATTCCAAGAAACCGTAGAAATGCCATCGTACTTAGTCGCATTTGTCGTGTCCGACTTCAAAACCGCAGGAAAATCCAATGAAAAGGTGAACGTGTGGGGCAGACCCGATATCACATTAAACGGCGAACTCGCCGAAATTGCTGGCATACGGATGCTAGAATACCTGTCCCAAGAAACGGGACATAACTACGCGTTACCGAAACTAGACTTGATAGGCATCCCAGATTTCTCGATGGGCGCCATGGAAAATTGGGGCCTCGCCACTTTTAGGTCAGTCACCAATTATACGAACAATTCTGTTAAAATCGCTCCACCGATTTGTCTTGTTTTTGTTTGTTTTTATTGTTTTCCTGTGTTTAAACAGGATGGCGTTTCAAGCTTATCGCTTATGTTGCGCAACGATCTATAAGTCAATAACTCTTCATTTCTCCCTCCTCCGGTGTGGTGGTCTCCCATCTTTCCCCAGTACACCACCCCGTGATGCTTAACTTCGGTGATCGATGAGAACCGGTGTATTCATCACGGCTACGGCCGCTGGTCCTTCTGCTTTTAAAAAAACCCTTTTGGGAATTGCCCTTTTCGTTGATTTAAGCGACAAAAATTGTCTTTTAGAAATTACTTCCGCAAAGCTACCTGCTCTCTAACAGTTCCTCCACAATTTGTACCGAGTTTAACGACATTGTATAATTACTTCCACAGGGAGTATGGGCTTTTCTACGACCGAAATGTAACAACAGCCAAATACGAAGAATACATATTCACTATTATAGCGCACGAACTAGCTCACATGTGGTACGGGAACTTAGTCACTTGCCAATGGTGGGAGTATATTTGGCTGAACGAAGGCTTCGCTGAATATATGCAATGGCGCATTGCTGATTTGGTAAGCATCCATACGACTCAGCAAAACTTAAATATCTTTGATTGACAACCAAGTTTACGCGAATCCGTTACAGTTCCGACCCAGTTACGGTTTTAGCGATTTGTTCGTTGTTCATGAGTTACAACCTGCCATGCAGAATGACGACTATAGGTCAACTCACCCCATGAATAATCCCGTTGCTTCACCTGCCGAAATAGCCAAAATCTTCGACAGTATTACGTATGGAAAGTGTAAGTACAGTAGTTTCTCGCTATAAGCTTGTTTCGCGTGTACGTTATAAGCTCGTCGCTATCCCCACCATTTCTGCTTCATTCTGCCTTACAAAGGTAAAATTGAATCGGAGAGACTAAAAGCAAGCGAAAAATAGTTCAAGATTTAAAGGTTTGGCGCCCCTAGGCTAAAAAGCGTCTGCCGCCCTTTGTTGAAATGTCATTGAATATTTTAATTTAAAAGAGGTGAGACAATATTAAAATGAATTAAATATGACAACTCACATATGAGTTACTGCTAAGTTGCTATATGAAAAAGAGTGAATTGTTTTTAAAGCTGTCTCAAGCCTCTGTGTTTAAACCTTTTCCAATTCCAAATTTATGGACCTAGGCTGCAGCTCACCTTAGCATATATGCAAATCCACCCCTGGTTCTAGATAGATGAATATGATACTTTGTCTCAGTATTTTCTTCGGGCCCCTGATATTGTCCGCATATACAGCCCACATGCGAGCTTGTAGGGAAAAGACTCTGAGTCTTCGCTATAAGCTCGCTCCGAACTTTGCATAGTACAACGCAACGTGGGCAAAAGCGGGATGAACCTGAGAGGGTGAAACAAGCGTACACATTAGGATAAACGAGGCATTGATAAGAAACACGGACTAACCCACATTTTTTGTCAAATTGATTTGGTAGGACTAATGTATATCAATAGGCTGTACTAATCGTATAAAATAGGAAAGATTTTTTTTTCACTGAGGGGTAGACTGTTTTTGTTCGCAATGCCTCAAATTATTATAGTATTGGTAAATCTTGATACGTGGAACATCAGAATAGCCTCTTGTATCTTTGGCAGATACCTCTTTTCTAGTCTCGGTTCTCAGCCCCTTCGGTTTCAATTAAGCCTGGCTGAGGTTATTAGACTTACGGAATGCTCGCAGCTGAGCATCTTGTAAGATCTTGCGATCGGTACTCTAAGCAACTCAGAACTCTGAGCTTGTCAGTTCCTACCCTGAAGACACGTTTCTGTGGCTTTGAGCACTTATGGAGGTAAACTTTATGCCCTGGGGACGTCAATTTTTTAAATCTTTTCTTGAAATCTGTGGACCTATTATACACCTGGTGTTTGAGCAATAAATCCTAATATGCATGGATTTACAAACTCTTTGTTTCTTAGGTGTAGGCGGCTTAAGTTTTAATTTGAACATTTATCATAATTATGACCAATAGTTTAGCTTTAGGAAATCTTACACATATGCATTTACTTGCGTGCGCAAATATCCATTAAGATGTGACCTCGCTAGCTCACATTTTTAAAGACGAACGATTTTGCAGCTTCCAGCGTAATACGCATGATACGTAATTCGATGGACCCAGAGGTATTCACAAAAGCGACGCATCGATACTTGCAGCAACATCAGTATAGCAGTACCACCCCGAAAGACCTCTGGAAATCTTTCGACGATGTAATCGCTGAAACAAACGCCCTTGGAGCCTGGAATATCTCTATGGAAACACTGATGGATAGTTGGACTAACGAACGAGGGTATCCAATTGTGCAAACAGTTTTGAACAACAATAGACTCCGTCTAACTCAGGTATTTATCTGCTGTTTCTCGTTTGTTCGCGTAATGCAAGTACATGTGTCTTCACACGAACACATTAATTAAACAGGCAGATCAGAAAAGTGGTCTGGAAATCAGTAGCAAGGGAAGATCGGTTACCCGAACATTCTGATTTTTTTAAATTGTGCAGGCTCGTAGAGAACTTCAATAGAAATACCAGCCAATTTTTCGTTTGTGCCCATTTTCGGTTCTTCAGGGTGGACATACCCCTTCCCTTAAACGTTAATGTGTGATTTCCTACTTTCCTGTATACCTTGAAAACTATAGTAGATATAAAGAAATGATTACAATGAAAACTTAACGGCGTCTTATGCCCTATAAAACTACGTAATCGAATTGTTTAAAATTTGTAGCGCGGAACTTTTTTTTATTTAATTTACAATTTTTCAACAATTTTCGTTGCACAGTTTTATAAGGCGTAAGAAAGTAATATTTGTTTTATATTAGACAATGGGCGCAGACGAAAAATTGCCTGATACTTTTATTGAGGTCCTTTACAGATCTGCACAGTTTAAAAAAAATCGGAACGTTCGGTGACCGAACATCCCTTGTAGGTGACTCGGGTCAAATTATTTTGACCGAACAATTAATACAAGTCTACGTAGCTGCGTTTCACATGAATAATCAACCCATACTATACAGTGAAATAGAAACAATACATGAACAATAAACAATAGACGATTTTCAGTAGTAAAACATTAGCTTCTACAAACACTTAGTTGCTTCAAATTCAGAAATCTGGGAGTATGTCTCATGGAATCACGCTGTTACATAGCTGTACAAATAATCTATTTCAGGAACGTTTCTCGTTCAATGCAGACTATGAAGCCGGGAAAGTCGCATTTTGGATACCTATTACAATAGCGTCTGCATCTAACCCGAACTTTGCGACGACTTCGACGAACGTTTGGCTTGGAGGGGGGCCTTTGAACATTCACATAGAGAAACCGTCCGAATGGTTTCTCTTGAACGTTCAACAGAGCGGTTACTATCGCGTCAACTATGAGCGTGCCACATGGTTCTTATTGTTTGATGCGTTAAATGAGAAGGCTCACAGCCAAATCCACGTGACGAATCGCGCTCAAATCATCGACGATCTTCTGAACTTAGCACGTGGAGGATACATAGGTTACGAAATAGCGTTAAATGGTACGATGTATTTACTCGCGGAGGAAGAATACCCACCATGGAAAGCGTTCTTCAATGGCATCAGTTTCATTGCACAGCGTTACGAAGGACAGGAAAGTAGGGACGTACTTGGCAAGTACATTGTACTTCTGACTTCGAAGATGTTCAGCAAACTTGACTTCGCTGATTCGAGCGAGGAAAAGCACTTGGACCAGCTCAGCAGAGAATTGATCCTGACCTGGACTTGCAAATACAATCAGACGGAATGCGTGGATACTTCGAAGAAGCTGTTTTCTAAATGGCGCAAGAATCGTAGTGACGTGTAAGCTTCTTCGACATTATACTTTCTTTCTTCTTTCAGCCATAGGTGGCCTCGGTTGAGAAAACCGGACAGGGTGGATACTAATTTATATGGAAAGCAGGAGATTAGAATACATGCATGTGTGCAATGAGGGGAAATATTTTTTTGTGTATAATCTACAGAATTTCACCGAACGCAAGAGCAGCGGTTTACTGTACAGCGTTGAGGCATGGCTCCCAGGACGACTGGCAGTTTCTGTGGGAACGATATTTGGAAACGAACTTTGCTTCAGAAAAGAAGATCATACTGGATGCTCTTGGTTGCTCGCTCGATCCGAAAATACTGAACCAGTAAGTAGTACGAGTAGAGCATTGGATGCACCACGTTTCGCACGTGTGTACCATTTTTCTAAAAAATAACTTTAAATGGTCAATTTTATATATTGTCGCGATTGATTCATTTTATTTCTAAATTAAAATTTATGAGGAAGAAACTATGAAATCAATGAATATCGTCAATATTAGGGTATACTGATTACATATGTTGAGCATCTTCAGGTAGGCATTTATGTATTCGTGATAAGTACATCAATTTTATTGAATCTTCAGACTCCACATGAAATTAGATGCGACCAGATTGAAATACTTTAAAATCCCATCTGACATGTATGAATTAATAAATGAATCGTGGCACTGGTGAAAATTTGATGCTTTTTAAAACTTACTATTCTTTCGTCCCGTTATAGGTACATTCAATACGCATTGACTTCTAATTACACTTCCGATATTCGGAAGCAGGATGTCAGCGCGGCCCTTGCTTCAATCTACAGCGCTGGGTACACTGGACTAGACGTGATGTTGAACTTCCTGTTAAACGACTACCTAAAAGTGTATGAATTGTAAGTGAAGAAACGAAGAAAAAGGAATTTGTCATTAACCAGTGATCGTGACACGAACGTTATACACGTATGGTTGTTTTTCAGCTATGGCGAGTGGGAGAGTGTTGGACAATTGTTCTCCAAAGTGGCATCACATTTCTCTACCAAAGCCCATATTGAAAAGGTATTATTATTGTATTATTATTATTTTATTCTGTTCCTATATCAACTGTGAACGTGAATTCCTTTGATCCTTCCAATTAGTTCTTGACACAATATTAAATTTAATTTCAATATAGCAAATTTAGTTACAAGTACAGTAGTTTATTTTAAATGATAGTGAAACTGAAGAGTGAAACGAAGCGCATGTTGAAGATTACTCTTGGGAGTTAAGAAAAATGCTATAACTTGCTAATGATAATTCTGAGAAAAGCAGCACGAATAGCAGCTATGAGGAAGTGCAACTAGTTAAAAAAATAAGTATGAGTCAAGAGATGTAGTATGAATATAAACGCTGTAGAAGCAAGAGAACATACACGTGACACGTTGATAGGAATTGTTATTGAAACTATTTTTGCTTATTAATTATCAATTAGAAATATTATTCATATAGAAATATTCCTTCCAATAGTTCCAACTATGACTAAGGGTACGGAGTAGTAAAACTGCTTTCTTCTTTTACAGTTCAAAGAGTTCATGGCTGCGAAAAAGGACAGTGTTTCGAACATTTTCTCCACGTTAGTCTCGTCTCTCGAAAATGCGGAGCGACACTACCGTTGGTACGACAAGCATTCGAAAAATATTAACGCGATCTTTACAGAATACACGAAAGTGAAAAGCAGTGGAACTATAGCGCATAGTTTAAGTATGATTGCGGTTACGGTACTTTCGATAATCGTGTACATGGTGAGTCAATAAGTAGTGTGACTCGTAACTGAATATGAAGAAGTACCTATTTAAACGTTACTGCTAATTGTAAGGCATAATTAAATGAATGTAAGATTGGGTGTGCCTTGAGAGGAGAATGATTTGGTAGTTACGAATATAGAAGGTTTAATAATAAGAATAGATATAAAAAAGGAAATCAAAGGTGTACATTAACGTCGCGCGGCATGGTCCATCGACAACTGCCTCTCCGTTCTCTCCACGCCGGCTCACCTTTCGCTCTCTCCCTTCAACGCAGCATGCATACCACCGGCGTCACCCTTACATTCCTTCATGAAAGTGAAGTGATTCCTTTCATATCGATGCGCTTAAAATATTAAAAAAATAATCTGTAAAAATGAAAATAATATATGTACATATTATATAATTTTGTAAGAATATCATGGAACTTCTTTAATTCTATTTAAAGACTTACATTTCCGTCCATGAACGTCCTGATCCTCAATAAATTAATAGATTAACTTCATTAAACACAGATAGCCATCCTCAAACGTCTTGCATAATGTTCAGTGAAATAACTTTTAATTTATTAATACTTCAATGAAACTATCCAATCTAATTTATTTACCTTCTGCTTATTAGATCAATCTTTTATCAATTTCCTTATGCAAACAGTTTCATTGTCTCGTTGAAAAGCATACTTAGTGCCTTTCATAATTTTACAAATTTTAATTTTGGTTCAATACGCTGCTCGTGCCACTTACCTGCTTGGATAACAATGACTGATCAAGTACCTTAAGTTTCTATTATGTGAAAGTTGAGGTGATAGCACTCGCGCCACAGTGACTTTCCCGTTTCCAATATTTGTGAATGAAAAATTCCGATACAAAAATCTACTTGACCCACCCGACCAGCCGTCCGAGGATTAAACGAAAGAATCCTTAACACCAAGACGACGATGAGCGATGCATCCGCTTGGGAAAGTGTATAATCGCATCTGGTGCATAATACAACGCAAGATATATAAAACCGATACAACTTTATCATATTAATACCGAAATACAATGGCATTACACAACGCGTTACAACCACAGCTTCTTTTCAAGCGCAGAAGTTTCATAATACATATCTCCATACAGCAACAATCTGATTCTATGCACAAGAAACATCGCGGCAGAGCTGCATTGGCTTCGCGTATCGCGTCCTATCCTTTAGAAACGTATTAATCGTGAAAAAACGGTTCACCTTCCTTCCTCGTAGAAACTCGAAGAGCGGTATTCTAAATACATACATTGTGCGTAATGAAAATTGAACATTGGATTAGGAATTTCGTAATGAATACTGTATGAGCAGTCCTTTTTAACGCCCTTGTTGTATGCAACCTCTCCGAATAGTTTCTAATGTCCTACATCTGTCAAAACTGATCTCAAAATTGATTAGCGGGTATACCTATATGTTCGCGAGCTGTAACATTGTATCGACGCGAAATTAGCCTACGAAATCACGAACTCCCACGAAGATTCACTTCATTAAATCGCACAGAAAAATTTTCAGCCACACACAAGAAACGAACCCCCCGATGGGGTCGTGTCTCGAAGTTCATAAATAATAACAGAAACGTGATTCACAGCACGACATTAATTTCGACGCAGATCCTTCGACCCTGATCACATCAGAGCAGTAATCGCACGATCTCCATTTATCGACGCGGAAGAGGCGAAACGACCACACGCGCAAGATTCGCGAATAGCAACGAAAGAAACGTAATCTTGACGGCACAAGTTTAAATTAATTACGAGTAATCACGAATACACTGAGTGTTCTAAATTAAAAAGTATAGATTACGTCGTTGCACTTCAACGTTGCACGTGAAGCGACCGAAGTTCGAGATCGATTTGAGATTCGTACGTAAGATCAAACCCAGTTAATTGTTACGTAAGTATGGTCCTTAAAATATCGGAATAATATGGTTGCGTTCGAACGTATATTGGCGGGAATAGACCCTATTCTATCTATCCACTAAGTATCTAAATATTTCATTGTACACATATATTAAAGTTCGATGGGTATTTACAAAAACATACAAAAACACTTAATACTTTTGCAAAGTTTGAAAACAACCGGCTTGCCACACGCCTGCCTTCAATTCGAAATATAAATGCGAGCTTTACCGTGTGAATGGGACATCCAACGATTGAACCACACTCGCAAATGCTTCGACGCTCCCAGGACTCCGTTCCTGCGACAGTTCTTTCAAGTGTCAAAGATTTATGCGCTACCAGTTTCTCCTGCATCATTACGCGGTGTTTCTCTTCAGCCAATCGTGAATAGTAACGTGATTAGTATCCACCCATCGTATATTGGCTTCGGACTGTTCAATTGCTTGCTGCATTGTTCTCGTCACGCTGCCAAGCTCATCCTTATGCTCGGTCGTGAACCTCAGTAACTGTAAATAACGAGGGATGAATTTACTCTCACATAATCCGAACGAATTAGGCAAATGCAGGGGCGGATTTGGGTATAGGCTAAGTAGGTTGCAGCCTAGGGCGGCAAATTTTGGGGTGTCACAAATTTTCGGGAGCGGCAAATATTTGGAAGCGAGAAATTTTGAGGAGCATCAACTTTTGGTGAGCAGCAAATATTGGGGAGCGGAAAATTTTGGGGAGCGGCAAATTTTCGGTAGCGGCAAATATTGGTGAACAGCAAATTTTGGGGAGCAGCAAGTTTTGAGGAGCGATAAATTTTGGGAACTGGCAAGTATTGGGGAGCATCAAGTTTTGGGGCATATCAACTTTTGAGGCGCGGCAAATTTGGGGGCGTATCAACTTTTGAGGCGCGGCAAATTTGGGGGCGCATCAACTTTTCAGGAGTGGCAAATTTGGGGGAACGACAAATTTCGAGCGAAAGAAATTGAAGAAGGTGCAAATACAGAGGCTTGAGACAGCTTTAAAAACAATATTCACTTTTGTTCATTCACGTTTGATGATATTTCGCGGAAAGAGCAGCAGACGCTTGCTAGCCTAGGGGGCGACAAATCTTCAAATTCGCCCCTGAGCGAATGCCAGGTAGATCGTCTTCACTGAACGTCACGAATTGGTTTTTCGTCCATACTTACATCTTTGAGCTCGTACATGCTGTTCATACTCCTCGTAGCTGCTTTCACTATATTATTGACAGCCAGCAGAGATGACCCGACGCTGGAACAAATAAACGTATCGCGTGAAAAATGTGATCGCAGTGAGTAGCAATTAAGACCCACTTGCTGATCAGTGTTTAGAGAGCATCAAGGGTAAATTGACGAATTTGATATAGCCTTCTGTCAAACTAGCTGCTTAACAGTTTAAGCGACGTGTAATTAGAATTAAATTAATAACACAATAATTAAATTAATAAACAGGATACACGCACGAGTGCAAGCAATTTAATAATTCCAGTTAAATAATAAATTAAGTAATAAAAACTGTCAGTTGTGTAAACCACTCCTTTCATTTTTATCAAACAATGGACTCGTGAATGAAGATAGTAAATATCGTGCAAGGTAAATCGAAAGACTTACTACTCTCTAAGACGTGACCATTTATTTCTGAAGAAATTGAACGCCAGCCGTTGTCCAACAGAGTTGCTGGCAACAGAGTTGAAAATTCGACCAATATCTTGCTTCCTGATGCCCGAGTTTTCTGTGATTGTCCAATCTAAGTACCGACTTAGAAGCCATGTTTCTCTGGTGCAACCAAGGGCATGCAGGAGCAAATCCTTTTCGGAGCCGACGTTCGTTTCCAGGTACATTTGCCACGCGAAGTCCCACTCGACTTGCCCACCAACCCGTATTGCCGTGCAATATACGACTGTCTTCAAATTCGGGGAAATACTGGAAAAGTTATTTACTTAATAGTTTACAAACTTCTTCGAAGCTGCGTATTATAGCGTAATTAAAAAGACACAACGAGTTCAGAAAATAGTAGGTAATTTTTCGGGGTTTCGTAGTTTAAAAAATCATGGAATACTAAACAGGCAAAGAATTCGCAAAGTTTCGGTAAATGCAGGGTAATTTTAGTAGTAACTGATATCAATCTGCATATCTGTGGAAGAAAGGAGGACACCTGCACAGAATTTAGCCAAATAGCTCGAGGATGCTTGGTATTAAATTGTCACCGATGAAACTTACGGGTTATTCTTATTTGGGTTCGGTGTGTTACGCCAATTGTGAAATTGATTCATTGCATTTTGCACACAGTCGTCATGGCCGAAGTTGCATGCCCAAGTTAACACGTCGATACGGGTGAAAACCGTCAGCTGAGGATCACCGGGGTTGTCCTTGAAACCAACTTGCTTGTAGACGTTGTCAAGAAGCTTTAAAACGTACAACTGTAAAGATACATTACGAAAATGACATGTCGTTCTCAATTCCTCTGTAACATATTACAACAGTGGCAGCAAAAATCAGGTTCAGGGAATAAATTTCAAGGAAGAAAAGCATTCTCTTTCTAAACAATTCGCTTGATCGGTCCACTTAAATGATCGAAATTGAGAATGAAAAAATTTTGAATCTTCAAAAAATAAACTAATAAAGAATCTCAGATATTCTTTACAGCTTTAGCTATAAACAGATCAAGTCGATTATGTCATAACCCCGTTAAAACCCTACAGCATTTATCTGGGACATTTTCGGGTATTAGTATAATTTCAAGAATATTCGAGCAAATGGATTAAAACTCAATTAAAAGGAACATTCAGCATATGAAGGCGGAAAACCGGGAATATCCATTTTTCGTGATTTTGCGATTTATAGCATATTTTGTTGTTGGCAACTGGGACTACATAATTGTCGAATCATAAAGGGTGAAAAAGTTCAAATACACCCGATTTGGTGTGGTGATTATAAACAGGAAGGCACCATGTGGTAGACACCAATTTTGATGAGCCTTGGCACGATGAATCTATGTTGAAAATAAGTAAATAAATAGGTGTCCGAGCGTTTCTGCCAATGGGCCTTAATAATAGAGATATTTACACGGAAATTATTAAAAATTTCATAGTGAACGTGGGGTTTTAATGGGTAAAAATCCCACACTACCCTGGCGCCCCCGGGGGATTCCCCTCTGAAGGAGTCGGGGTGCCTTTTAAAGATTTCCCAAGTTAAAAAAAAATTAAAAAAAAATTAATAAAGTTATTTTTTAACGTGGAGACATCTTCAAAAGGCACCCCGACGCTTCCAGAAGGGATACTCCCTCGGGCGCCATCCAGGGTAGAGTGGGATTTCTACCCACTAAAACCACACGGCCACTATGAAATTTTTTATAATTTCCATGTAAATATCTCTATTATTAAGGCCTATTGACACCTATTTACTTATTTTCGACATAGATCCATCGTGCCAAGGCTCATCAAAATTGGTGTCTACCACATGGTGTCCTCCCCTTGTGAAACAAGTATTTTGTTTCAGTGCACAGTGGAGGTTTTCTGTTTTAAGGAATGTTCCCACTCTTTGCCTAAGCATAAGCTTCTGTCATCGAGGTGAAATAAGAAATTATTTAAGAAGAAAATTATATAAGAAAATTAAATTCATTGAACCGTGTTTCTTTACTGCTGGACTAAAGTATTAAAACTGAATTTTCTCGATAACGCTGTTTTGTGGCATTCCCTGTTTTTCCCCTTACCTTGCATATATAAGTGCAAAGCGTTATTCCTCTGAAGCTGAAATGTATTACATAAACGTCGGTTCATTTTAAATGTGCATTTACTCGGAACTTATCGTAGCCTGGCATCTTGAAAAGCATGTCATCCAAGTAGTGCATCGCAGTAAAAGCAGCCTTCCATGGCAAATATTCCGTCTCGTGGGCTAAATACGACGTGACATCCAACGCGGTTGTGTAATCCAGCTTTCCAGCTCTCGCTAAGTTAAGAGCATCGTCGATCAACTGAGCTCGATTGATCGTCGAAATGTTCCTGAAGGATTCCTTGTTCAACTGATTGATTATCAATTGCCAGTTCAACCTGTCGTAATTCACTCTGTAGTATCCTGGAGAAACAGGAACGAAACGGGCGTAGTTACCGATATGATACGCTCAATGGTGAATCAGAAGTGCGTAATACCAAATTCTTTAATTTAAGCTTTGGAAACGCTATAAAGTGTGCGTGCAAAAAAACGCATAGATCCACTAAAAGCATGTAGAAGGAGTCTCAAAATATTTGCTCAGCGAAAACTTTAATTTACACGCGAATTCCTTATAAGTCGATAACAGTATAGCAGTATATTTCATTAGTCGGACAAGACTGTTTTTACATTTCGAGCACAATGATTTCAAACTACAAGTTCAAACAATTAACAGTTGGTGAATCAGTCATGACTCTGTAGCAGTCATTCCCAACCTGTGATTCGACAAGTGTTTTCTAGGGGGTCGCCACGATTTTTTGGGTCTTTTTTTTTAATATTTAGTTTCAATAATATTAAGTTAGAATTATATTCGAAAATACCTACTTTTAATGTGTTTTCTTTGCCTTATTAAATTTACCTTACATGGGCCCAATATTACCATTATATTGGAGGAAGTGCAGCATATTTGGAAATACTGTTGGTAATTTGGAATACCAAAGTATCTATTAAACTACTAACGCTATTTAATTTGTAACACCTAACCCAGACCAGTTAACTAATGACATTTGTGGATGAACCGCCATTTTTACATTTTCGACTTAATCTGCAGAATAAGAAAGCGTCAATCTGCAAAACTTTTTCAGCAAGTATTCAATCGTTCCAAGCATAGTTAAAAGATTTCGAAACTTCAGAGTTAAACACTTAATCTACTCATTTACATGTTCCTTCTATGGTTCCGTGTCAGTTTTGCGATAATCTCGAGAATACAAAGCGTGACATGATATTTTAGGTTTCAATGCCATGTTGCTAATTCGGAATACCGAAGGCAAAGGTAATTTGGAATATTCCAAAGCTTAGCAATGCTTTATGTTTCACGCGCAACAGCTACCACCGCGTCGGTTTCGGCCAGCGCTGTCCATTTACAAGTTTCAGTTACTTTTTCTTTTTTTATTATTACTGAGAGTTTGAAATATAAAAGTTCATTAGTTTCCCTATGATATTATGCAGTTTTATTTGTTCCCACCCGCTTCCGTAATTTTTTATTCGTCTTAAACAAACTGGTGTTCCAAATATACCGCATTTCCTCTACTTTATGTTTCACGCACTTTATGTATGCCTACTATCCTACTTACCGGTTTCTTGAATGTTGAAGATTACCCATTCATCCGAACTGAGATTTAGGTTCGGCAGGGTCATCGATTTCACGGCCTTTATCCATTGGGATGGCTTGGTTGTATTGAAATCCAACTGTCTCGCGGTTGTGTACGTAATAGGTATCCACCATAGTGGCTCGGTCGCAGACGTGGTCGTTACACTGCCATTACGAAGTAAGAAGCGCTCCTGAATCGAAAGCACGATCAGTGTCGAAAAAGAAAACAATGCCAGTGTATTGTAAACGCGAGGGTATCAACAAACCTGCATCAACGTCACCGAACCGTTCTTATAATCTCGAGTGACAGTCACTATCGGGAAGCCACTCTGCAGAGTCCAGGTATCCATAATTTCTTTTATAGTTACACCACGGTCTAAAACTTTATCCGTGTGCGCCTGCTTCGTCAGTGCGTTCCATAGATCATTCTGTTCCGCACTCTGATACGCCCTATTGTAACGTTATGGATCGTAATTTGTAAGGAGAAGAGAAAAACGGGAGCGCGAGAAAGTGACAAATCTGAAGTTTCGAGAGCAACGTTGTGACTTGGGCAAATTCGTAGAAACGTTACTCAAAGCTAGGGTATTGACGTGAAAATAAAAATTAAATTACATACTCCATTGATTTTCAGTCGTGAAGCGAGGATTACAACTCTGAGACTACTGAATTTGTAAGTAACAAATGTGGGCAAATTTTAGTTGCCAATGGGTCAGAAGAAACTTTTCTTCGGAGTAGGGTGGATGTACCAGTAAATGAACACGTACCAGTGAGTGGACAGTTTATATTAAAATGAGTAAATAAGTTATTAAAATAAGCAACTAATTAATTAGAAACTTCTCTTAATTTCTTACTTCGTATCCAAACAATTTTTGCAGCACGTGGAATCAATAGCGCTGCAAATATAATTTTATAAAAGTGTTCAATCATTAGCCTTAAGTGTTCGTTTATTGGTGCGTTTACCCTATTATTGTAATTGTTTGAGTTTCGAGTTCTGATTTGGACTGTGGTATTATTTAGAGATAGCGATATTAATTTGCTTTATGGTACGCAAGACTTTCGTCGCACGTGAGTACTTACTTCCCGTTCAAATAATTCGTTAAGCCTTGCTTGAAAACGTTAGTGGTGAGGAAATGATCCATCATTCTTATTATAGTAGCACCTATTCGGACACAGAGACGATACATTAAAATTGTATTATAGATAGCGTATCGTCTTCGCTTCTGATCAAACGGTACCGTTCGATACCTTTTCCGTACGAGATTTTATCGAAGATCTCGCTGATTTCATCGGGGTGGCCGACTTCGATCGATATCGGGTGCGAAGACTGCAACGCGTCTAAGCCGAACACATTTTGCAGATCGTGGACCACGAACTGTTCCAAAACCTTCCACGTTGGTTCTACCTATAAAATTACAAAGAAAACGTGCACGGGAAACTTGAATACCCTCCATTTAACCCTTTCACATCATATTTAAATGACTCCCACGTGGCATAGAAATCTCAGTACGAGTAAGAGGATATTTAAATGATATTCAATAGATTTAAAAATTCATAAAGAAATTCAATTAGTGGAGCAACTCATAATCAAACGCGAGGATTGATTGCCATCGGATTCGAATGAATTAAAGATTAAGGGAGTCTATACTTTAAGCATAGCTGAAACAGGTCAATTTGGGGGAATTTATTCTGGAGAAATTGTGAAGCAAATCATTTTTAACTTTTTTTGTGGCTTTGTATTTAACATTTGAAGATACGAAAGAAAATTTTATGTTAAAAGTATAAATTGTAAATGTAGTTATCAAGGCTTGCTATAGCATCGCCGGTCAAGTTGCAAAACGGTGGGGGTTCTAGCGCCTTCAACTCCTGTCTAGAATCATGAAAGCAAAAATAGTCTTATTATTTATGAAATTATATTACAGATAAACCTCAAAAACGATAAAAAAAAGTAAACATTGTAGAGCATAGGAGAAACAGTACAATCAAAAAATTTCTTCAAAAATCGCACTTTTTCTCCTAAGCTCTACTACTTTGTCATATTCGACTTTTTTAAATTGTTCTTTAGGTTTATCAATGATATAATTTCATAAATAATATGAATATTTTTTGTTTCGCGAATCCAGAAAAAAATTGAAGGCGCTGGAACCCCCACCGTAGTATGATGCCTAGATAGCGACATCTACAATGCAAATTTTTAACACAATTTTTTTTTCGCATCTCCAAATGTTAAGTACAAAGCCCTGAAAATGTTCAGAACGGTTTGCTTCATAATTTCTCCAGAAAAAATTCCCTAAAATCGGCTTGTTTTAGCGTCGCGTAAAGTATAGTCCCCCCTTAAATGAAGGCGATGTAGGAGACAATGAGAAAGACTCGTTAAATTTATTGTCCAGGTCTCACGAACTTACTGCGTTCATACCGATGTATTCTACATAACTAGCAAAGCCCTCGTTCAACCAAAGATCCGTCCACCAGCTCGGGGTCACCAAATTCCCGAACCACTGATGAGCAAGTTCGTGAGACACTACAGTGGCAACTCGCTCTTGATTGCTGCTGGTTGAGACATCGTCTTGGTACAACATGGCCGTTTCCCTGGAAATGGAATTCTTCACTAAATCTATAAATTCTTGCGAAGCGAGAGAATAATCGAACTTGACTCGAAGCTAAAATTTGCAGACAATGAAAGCTATAAGACTTTGATGGTGTATGGAAAATCTGCGCGTACAAATCACAATCATTCAGTAAATGAGATATGTAAATAGTGCCATTAAACAGGTACAGAAGGGAAGATTAAAAATAATAAATACACAAGGGAATATTTGTTCATTCCCCTAATAGAAATAAAAAGTGCCAAAGTGCACCGTTTGTACACCAAGCGAGACATCGGAAATAGAATATCTCATTGGCTTCTTCTCCGTATCCAAAGATACGAAGATAGGTACGTAGTACATTTCGAGAGACCATCGATTGAAATTACCTGTAAGTGATTAAGCCCCAGTTTTCCATGGCGCCTGCTGCAAAGTCAGGCAGAGCGACGTTGTCTATTTTGGGCAATGGGAATTTGATCTTGAAGTAATCCTCGTAATACTCGAGTATCTTCGGACCGATCTTCAGGCAGTAACGTGCTTGCTCAATTGCGTCGCTACGTGCCCAGACCCTGAAGTTTCCGGATTCGGATTTCAATACTTCGAAGTCCGAAACTATGAAGGCTACCAGATAGGTGGACATTGGCACCGAGCGTTCGTAATGGTCCCACACGTACGAAGGCAAGCCTGGCCTGATTACAAAATAACAGAGCTTGATAAATCCATAGTAATCGAGCATGCCTGAAGTACCTAATTAGTCTGTCCTTTTAAAGGCTCCAACGATAATTTTATTCGCATTAAAAGAGAAATAAAATTACACAATTTTTCATTGAATTGTACAGGCTAAACTGTGTAACATGGTCCCCCTTTCTTGTGGGTATTCTAATCAAAATCTCAAATAAATCTGTCTCCTAGGTTTTGATTATCGTTCCTTATGAAATATCGATGAAATTAGGGATTTAGTTATTTTTCACTTATTTATGAATATTTAAATACAGTACAACATCAATTGCTTATACTACGTCGACGAAATTATGTGACACACTCTTTCATTTCAATGTTTCTCTATTCTTCGTAGCAAAGGAATTTTCCGAGTGGTATTACGGTATCTGACTGACAAGAAAGAGTATAAGACAATTAACTCGAACGATTCGCCCTACACAAACAAATTAATTACACACTCAGGCGAACGTGATGTTTGCCTGTTCTACAAATTATTTCTATCCTCAACTCGCGCGAATAGCGTTACATCTGTGCGACCATGAATTATCAGCCATGCGTGAGCGCTGTATACTACGAACATGTGATCAACTAATTCGCAGTGAACATACTCCGGCAGTTCTACTTAGTTATATTCACTTTTGAAACATCCTGAAAGTTTCCCAATATTTCACGGGGACCATCAAAAACCTACACCCCTGAGTATCTATCCAACATTCGAATTGTTAGCCCCTCGTGGTCACATGGAGTGCATCGCACCCCAGGCAATATTCCTTCTTTGCGAATATTTCTGTAAATTTTTACACCTTAATATACAAATTGAAAAATTTCAGGGGAATTTTAACAAAAAACATCGCTTTTTCTACACCTGTTTTTTCAACTACAAATTTCGTTATATCAAAATTCACAGTTCTAGACAAAGACTATTAGATCATCATTGTATAAGTGTTACGAATGTACAATTATCACTCAAAAGATAAAAGATTAAAAAATACGAAAATGGTAACTCAAAAGTGATGCTGGAGTGCAGTGGACCCCGTGTGACCAATTTAAAACACGAGACATCTGACAAGGGAACATTCCCAACCGGAAAATTCAAATTTTAATGACGCACCACTTTGTGTGCGCGTAAAATTATTCCTTTGACTTAACATTAAAAAGAGAACACTAATTGAAAAATATATATTTTCACACAATAAGTAACAGACACTTACTGAGTTGATAAGTTTATATTTCTATATTTGGCAAATTTCTCAAACCTGAAGTAATGGGTGCAGATTGAAAATTTGCATAAATTGCTCATTTGTCATCGGATTTGCATCGAACGTGCACCAAACGCTGTAGAATTTTTTTCATATATATTACACGTCATAACTCGAAAACTGTAAAAAATGTAGCTGCACCCCTCTTGCTGCAAGGTGCACACCCCAGTGGCTATCCTCTACATTCACACAGAGTTTAATTAAAATCAGAATTTTCGGCTTCCCCTGTTGAGTATCTACCCAACATTCGATTTGTCAAACGCGAGACACCCCATGATCCGTGCGCAACGCGTCTAGCAGCTTCGCCAGCTCCGTGAAATCGTCTCCTCGGCCGGAAACTGGGTTCGATCGGTTTCAATTGCACGTTCGACCTAGCCTGTACGGCCAGCCGAGACAGCGTCAATTTACGAAACGGCTGAAGCGTGTCGCGTGTCGCGCTCTAGCCGTCTAGCCACGGCTAGAGCGCACAGGTTCTGATCACACTCACACGGGCATCGGCTCCCCATTTCTGGGCATGTTCGAGATGGACGTCATGTTCCTGGGCCGTGCTACGCTGATCTGGAACCTGGCCTTCAGGGCTGGCTCGTCGAAGCACGGGAAGGCACGTCGGGCGTCCGTCGGCTGGAATTGCGTCGCGGCGATCCATCTGCAATAGAAAACCAAAAGGATGCTCTCGGTAAACAAGCGGAGGAGGAGTGTTTGCACGGTCCGGAGGCCATCCGCCGGCGACACCCTCCCGCTCCCAGCGTTATCGGGGACGGGTATCACGAAGTGGCGGCCTCTCCTATTCAGCTTTCAACGATTTACCAGGAGACGCTCAGGGAAATGACGACGAGGGCTGTGTAAATTCACCGCGGATGCTTCTCTCGTTGCGGGTGCAGGGTGAAGGGAGCATCGTTGCAGGGGGATGAACCTTCGTCGGCTGAGTAAAGAACCGAGGGGTGGAATTTCACTTCTTTGAGAACATTCGTGATGAACAAAAAGTTCGCGGAGGGAACGGAGCACGTTCAATGGACGTAATCGTGGAGAAAATTAGGCGCTAGTTTTTAGTGCCGTTTTTCTCTTTGGAGGGGATGCTCGCTGGATAGCTTTGCCTTCGTTGATGAATTTTAGCTTGGTGTTTGTGGTAACGTCGTTTTTGGATGTTTAGTCTTTGTGGTACGATAAGAGGAATTAATGATCTTATTTTTTTCAGTGAAAGATGGAGGTATTTTGTTTGAAAGTTATTTGCTTCCTTATCTAGCTCGACGAGCTGTAATGACGGTCCAATCGAGAATGGAGCGATTTCTCGTTCAAAAACAAGTCGAAAACGTGCAATGAAATTCATTCATTTCGATATCTACTTTGTATTGGTGAGAGGTATCTCGTATTTTTATTTAAATTTACGAGTCAACTAAGAAAGCTACTGTCGTTCGTGAACGTTATGTATGTACCTACATTAATATCCTGCAAGTGTGAGAAAAGTATATCTGCATTGAAAGTAACAATCTAATACTTGTTTTATAATGACACAGAAGGTGACTCATACTTCTTAGTACGATTATTCTTCAGCACGATATCTGCTGCTTCAATTTTCCGTGAATATACTGATAGAAACAGGAAAATAAAATGCCATTGTTAATTCAACTTCAAAAGGCATTCTACCATTTAAATAACTCTTTCTCTAAAGTATCGATGGCTTAGTGTACAAATGTCGTATGTCCATTTTTAGTGTTTTCGAGAAAAGCAGGTTTAAAAATGCAATGGTACGTAAGATTCAGAGGCATACAGTGAACAAAAATATTAATTTCACTAATTTATGAAGTAGGTATAAATGTGATTTTTATACAGTATAGAGAAACAGTCAAAAACTATTTGCTACATATAAAAATTGAAATTTCACAAAAAGTGGGCATACAATATTTATGCACCAAGCCGTGGATATATTCTCTTATCTTCGGAACCAGGGAACAGGTATTGTAACCCGCTCGGAGCCGGTTACTAGTAATATAAGACAGTCTAGTCCAGACATCCATTTAAGGGGGTACTCTGGGCGTCTGGCTAAAAAATTGACTAGGGCACAAATAGATGAATATTATGTAAAAAGTTTTGCACGATTATATTTGTTATTGATTGAGTAAAATATTCATAAAGATTGCTCATTTTTTCGGCCGGATGAATACGTTAAAAAAGGGTGGTCTTTGGAAATTTTTTACTCAAAAGCTATGACACATTTCTCAAAAAATCTTTTTTCCTTTTAAGGATTGCATCTAGTACCGTGCATGGTAATTTTTTCATTTAAAGATATTTAGCAATAAGTATGTTATTGTCCATCACTCGAAGGTTGTCTAAAAATAAAGGCTTCTGCGGTGACCACTGCTGCTCGAAAGTCGATCATCTAAAATAAAAAATTCAAAAGAATTTACTTATTATATTATATTATCTAGTACTTGAACGAAGGATTTTTCGAAATATTGATTTGGGAAAAAATGGCTGATGTTTAAAGTAAAAGTTTCAATTTGTATCATAAATCGAGCCTGATTTTCGTCAATTAAAAGAAAACTAAGCATCGGATAAAAAAAAGCCTTCGTTCAAATACTAGATAATATAATACAATGAGTAAATTCTTTTGAATTTTTTATTTCAGATGATCGACTTTCGAGCAGCAGTGGTCACCGCAGAAGCCTTTATTTTTAGACAACCTTCGAGTGATGGACAATAACTTAGTTATTGATAAATATTTTTGAATAAAAAAATTACGATGCACGGTACTAGATGCAATGCTTAAAAGGAAAAAAGATTTTTTGAGAAATGTGTTATAGCTTTTGAGTAAAAAATTTCCAAAGACCACCCTTCTTTCAGCCTCCTGACTGAGCATGACCCCTTAAGTGACTGTCTAAACCAGACTGTCTTATGTTACTAGTAACCCCCTCCAGGCGGGTTACAATCCCTGCCAGGGAACATTGAAATTTTCAATTTGCAAACCTACTTTTCAACTATCCTTAAGAAATATTCGTGGAACAGTGATTTCCACTTTTCCCATTACCTGACTCCACGCTTTCGATAAATAGCGTATATTTTAGGAACAACTTAAATTTGTTAAAACTCGTTACAGCGGTCCGTACAACTCTAACGTTCCAAATAGATCAGCTTACTATTAGCTATAGATATCGCTGGATAAACGTTTGAAATTTACAGCACAGAAATAGCTGCCACTTATAAGGTAGAATTAAATTGCCAGGGCGTTTACCTCGTCTGACTTTCAACCGTGTACGAGCTCCTGTAGAAGCCTTGCATGTAGTCGTTCAGATGGCCGACAAACTTTAGATGCACTACGTATTGCATGCCCCTCTTCAACGTGTCCGACGTTTTAATCACGTGAAACTGCCGTTCGGTATCGTTCTTCTGTCCTACGATTCCAATTGCCTTGGTGCTGTTCGCCCCTGAATGCTCCCTGATTGTGGTGAAACTTTCGTCGATGATCATGTCGACCGCGTGCAGCGTCACGTTCTTCGTATCCTCGGTGACATTCACGAGAATCTTTACCTAACAGTGGGCAAAGCACCATTATTCGAATAGGTAAGTACTACAAAAACAGATCACACCTGTTTTCGTTCGGTGTCCACGAGAAAGTCTGTCTTGAAGAAAAAAGAACGATCGGTCGAGGTGAAGATTAACGTTTCACTCGAAATCCCAGGCTACTGTTCGTCGGGTAATAACTAAAAGCGAAAGTAAATGGAGTTTAGACCACGCAACTTTTTACCCGCGTTTTTCAACATATTTTCCATTCCCCTTCGTTGTGCTCTTTTTTCCCCCGACACTCTAAAAACGTCCATCGAGGCAGGAATGAAACGGCGTTTCGAACTTTCTAGTTACGATCACTTACTGGACAAGTTCGCATACTTTCACCCTTCCAGAGGCGCTCGTAATCATCGACCCCGTTTTCGATATTTTGTTTTCTTCTTTCCGCGGTTGCATAAGGAGAGGAAGAGATAGGACGGAAGAAAGATAGAGCGGAAAGATATGCTCCGAGCGTACGAATTCATTATACAACGCTGAGTCTATATCTTTTGGGATGAAGTATTTTGCGAGCATCGGGGATTGCGATCGACTTCCCCTTTCATTTGTACCGGGAAAAATGGAAACCGCGAAATACGGGGAACAATAGCCTCGGCTCGCCGAGTGTTCTGGAATTTGAGGAATTAGAATATAAGGGCATTCTCGGAGCGTGCCCTTCGGGTGTTAAATACATCCCTTATTGGGCGCAATTGGAGCATAATACTTTTGTTGCCGCACACTGTGGCGATGGGATGCTGAGGATTGATTAATGACCGAAGGTAGGGCAGAAAAAAGGAGGAAGTTCGTCTCGATATATTTTTAAATATGTGCAGGTCAGATACCAATAGACAGTGAGAGAGAAGATTGCATTTAGTAAGTTCCATTAGAAAGAATTACATCTCTATTTAGAGATATAATTTTAAATATCGTATCCCATTGAAATATTAAATATTATATGCCATAAAAATATTAAAAATTATATACCAAACAATATAACATATTATATCCCATAAAAATATTAAATATTATATTCCATGAAAATATTAAATATTATATCCCAAACAATATTAAATATATCCTCTAAAAATATTAATGGACTAAATATTATATTCCATCAAAATATTAAATATTATATCGGATAGAAATATTAAATATTATATTGTATAAAAATATTAATGGACTAAATATTATATCCCATCGAAGTATTAAATATTATATCCCAAAAAATATTAAATATTATATCCCAAAAAATATTAAATATTATATCCCATAAAAATATTAATGGACTAAATATTATATCCCATCAAAATATTAAATATTATATCCCATCAAAATATTAAATATTATATCCAAAAAAATATTAAACATATTCCAAAAAATATTAAATATTATATTCCGATAAATTTGATATCCCATAAATTGAGGGACTGGCAGAATACACTAATGATACCAAATAGAAGATGACGCATCTATTACTGACAAAACGATTTCTTCGCAAAAATATGAATGTTTCTCGATGCAAGCTGTCATAAGGAAATCAGTTCAATCAAATAACCAGTTTTTGCAGCCATCAACAGGACATGCTAATTAAAGTGGTCTTCATATACGTAGAAAGTTCTGGTTCAAGGCTAGACTGGGAAGTATAAAGGAAGAGGAATACACGTTACCTCGCCATTGAATGTGAAGTTTCCCTCCCATATAAAGGGGATCAGCTTCAGTTCGTAAGAGTCTGGCACCACGGCTCTTGGCAATCTGACATCCAGTTTCCTCTTAGACGACAAGTCCGTGGGGAACATTCCGCGCGATTCGAATCCCGAATTCTTCAGATCAATGCATGATTTAACGAGTTTTTCCTCGAGGCACGGGGCGAAGTGATAGACCAGGAGGCCCGTCATCACCAGGGATATGAGAAAAGCTGCACCCAAGAGGAGACCGCCGCAAGGGGAAAGCGTGCATCCTCTTTTGCGCCCGAACGTTGTCGTGTGCGTGTCCATCATTGCCAAAACCTCGCGGGACTGGGTCATATCATGTGTGAATCTGAAACCATAAAAATAGTGCGACCTCGGTTTTAACAGAGACTGGACGATTGATTCAATTGGCTACCAGAATATTTTTAATTCAGGTGGATTAAGTTCTTTACAAGTCTGGCGGAGGATGTTTGATTCTCACTACCGAGCGAAAATATTTGCACAAGCATTTTGTAACGACGTGCACGTACGTCTCCATACGAAATGTAAATATCGAATTCAGAAAAGAATTGTACACAGCTCCGTTAGCAGGTCTGCGAATCTCTAGTCGGTCAGTTGACATCCACAGTGCACATTTCCGTGTGAGGTGTTACTTTTTGAAGCACCTTCTTAATATGATTACGAAGCTTCGGTGTGCCTCTCTTTAATAGAAACCCAGAAACAATGAAGCATAATACAATAAGAGGGAAGTGTAAGTCGAATGCTTTGAAAGAGTGAACGTGTTGCAAGGAAAAGCTTCTTTCTCTTGGATGACCTAGAACTGTACAATCCCAAATCAGGGATCACCGATAGTTCCTGCTAAATGCTGCAAATGATGTCCTTAGGCGACGATGCATCGCCTGAAACGACCAATGACAAATTGCGATGCTTTTTCAATGGCTCCTGGAGCGATAGCAGCACGAGTTCTAATTATCCATTCTGATAGCAGAAAGACCTAGATATCAGTGTGATTATGAACACGTTTGCACATTACTCTTCGCTGTTACTGAAACCTGCAGGCTGGAAGAAAATATCGGAATTCGAGGCGCGTTTTGAAATTCTGGAGTTTCGTATCATTATTGGAACGTGTTGCCACAATAGGTGAATAAATACTCATATCGTTGACGCTAGATTATCCCAACGTTGAATTTTCTAGAGGGCGAATATTCAAAGCGTTACGTAAAGTGAATTATCACTCGCGTATGAAAGTGATCGTTGGATTGTAAAGACCGTGATTCTACAGCTCCCAGTTGCTTAAGTACTTAACTGTGTGGAAACTCTTTCATTCCCGCTACTATTCCCCAATCGTTAATTTCATCCTCCAGACGCGCGTAAACACAGTGTTATTAGCATCTGTGACGACATACACGAAGGTTGTCATTGGATCATTGTCCCAGGGAAGCTTCCTGTCCGGCGTAAACAGGGTGAAGGCAACCGATCATTAAAAGTAATTTCACGTGCGAAGCGAACGCGTCAAGAAAACGTAAGTCGCGATTTCAGCGACCAGAAAGGATCCTTACCGATTACTCTTCGCTTCTTATTGGCAACGAATCTTGATTAAATGGGCATTCCGACCTCGGTGTAATTAATCTAAGGCGACATCGATTGCTTCAGTCGCCAAAAGTGACGATACACGTCCTAGTATAGCTGCCATTAAATTCCACTTAATAGGAAATGTAGACGAAGAAACTGTCTTTCAATTGGAGTTTGGTTTTCGTGTAATAGACGAGATCATTCGAACACCGATACATGACAGGTTTAAGTACTCGGAACAGTGTTGTTTAAGATATGAAAACAAATATTTTACATATAGGGTAAATGTCCCAATTACTCTGCCAGCGTCGCTATTACTGCCACTTCATTTATTTTACTTAATAAACACGCCACGTATAAAGAATAGCGTAAAAAAGAATTAAATAATTGAAATGTTTATTATAAAATTGGGACTGCTCTTCTTATTATTATTATAGTACATTCTTTATACGTCTATGCTTTATACAGTACGTTTTTTTTTAAGTGAAATAAATAAAGTGGCAGTAATAGGGACACTGACAGTAAATGGGACATCTACCCTACATTTGTCAACATAACACTTATACTTTCGTTATTATCGAGGAGGAATTTGCTACCTTTCATTGCAAAAGTCTTCGTTTAAAATTCGTAGTTTCATTTCGATAGTAGACTATGTTCTGTATACCTGTGTGTAAGTAGATTTACAAATCGACCGATTGGTAATAGCCATCAGGTAAGCTCAGCTCTTTACGCTTAAGTATTAGGTATATTTAACCTTCACTCTGTGCACAAATGGTTTAACTTTAACCGTGTGCATTTTCAGTGCAAAAGCTATAGAAAAAATCTTTCGCTGTGTAAGTACTTGTGAAATTTTATTGATTTTTCAGAAGTTAGGTGTAAAAAGAATTAAAACATTTAATTGAAAATACAAAAATTAATAAGTTGTGTATAAATAAAGAAAAATAGGTTTTTTTTTAATCAAATTATGTGTGAAACATATCAAAGATAGCATTGCTAAGAATACTTTTATTTATGTTTTTATTAGCCTGGTGTGTGTTTGCACTCCTGCACAGAGCGAAGGTTAAACGTATTGCTATTGCTAAATACTAAATGAAAGCATTTGGGGGTGACGTTGTAAACACTTGCGTTCAAGAAATGTTATGTAAGGTGTTGTAGAAATCGTAAATAAAAACGTTTCGATAATTTTTTGAAATTTTAAAGAAAATCGAATTAATTACACCTTCGTGCAGATAATAACAAGATATAAAATTGAGCCAATATATTCAGGATTTATTGTATTTAATTTCTCTGGAATACTAAATTACACCTATTACAATTTATTTTACATTCGACAGTCAGTAACACATCTCCATGTAGTACAAAAGCCACAATATTGTACATCTTTATCCAATTATTTCTATTTCCATTCGGTAATAACAGAAATAACAATGATGTCAGACCATGTCCCGAACAATTACAGTTTACAAGAAACCAAGCTAAGGCGACACCAGCATATTTCAACGTCCTCGCGTCGGAATATATCGATAGACGCCTGCAGTACGCGAATTGCGAAGAAAACTTTTGCAGAATCCTACGTGCAGAGTATTTCGACGAGCACACCTTTAATCCAAACCTTTCACTCTTACTGTCGCTATCTTCACCTCGCATTACTCCGGAATATTCTGCTTTGACGAGACCTTCAAACGAACATCAACACGAAAGGCTATACAGAAGCAGCAAACAGAAGCAACAGCAATTTACAGAACCCTTCCCACTGTTTTATCACTCCGCTATAATATTTCTTAACTATTATGCTTCTCAGCGGTAAGTCGCGATTAGAAGACCCTAAAATCTCTGGTATCCGAAAGTTTTAACATTCGAAAGTCAGAGCCGATACATGTATACACCTGCGTCCTTTACTACCGAAACAGATACGAGCGCAGCACTTCCATCCTTCTATAACGATCAGAATGAGTACTGCAGGAGTTGTGAATACCGTTACTATAGATCGAGTCTCTAATAACCCAGCTTAGTGGTTGCGACTTAAAACAACTAAACTAAAAAAATAAAAGAATACTATTCACGCTGCTTTAGTATCAAACGACACGAAAGAGGAAGCGTATACTATTAACTGTAGCTGTACTTCAGAATCTACAAAACAGCGAAAGTGCCTGAAAATGGGCAAAAACAGAAAACGCTGGACGATCTATGAGAATATGTACTTCTTATTTTTCACACTTGGCACTGTTACTTGTATCATCCTTTCCGAAATACAGAATAATCACTACGAAGTGTCTGCTCGACTGTCCGCACAATTGCATCTCCCTATTAATTCGGATACCCGAGATTCTACATAGTGCGCTTATCTTTCACCTACCATGAACAGTCGCCGGAGGGTACGCTCGCCTGAACGTGGCGCAGAGGTGGTATCGGAAACTCGCGCAGCTACGCAGCCTTCTGGGAGCAGTATCAACAGAAAGTCACCTGCCGCTTTCAAAGTGGTTGGCTCGCCGTTACTTTCCGAACTAACCGGCACGGGGAGGCGATCGCGAAGGTAGAGGCAGCACGAATCCGCGCGAGTAACTCCCGCTCGGGCCGGTGGTTTGCGCGCGACTGCCAAGGACCGACGCGCATTCCGGCTTCGTAACTTCCTCCGTCCTTTCCTTGCCATCCGAGCTTCCTGCCCGCCCCCATCGCCCACTCGTCGATCGCCGTATCACCTTCCGTAACCCTACATCCTTCCACCTGCATACCGTCTTCCGGATCACGCGAAACCGTACGATCGTTTTCCGTCCCGCCTGCCAAACAGGATGCCGGAAGATCGATGAATCTTCGCCGCTGCCACTTCTCGCTCGATTGAACGCGCCCCATCGGATCCGCCGGCGAAAGCAAACGGTGCTCGACCAACGATGCATGGGTTTGCTTTGTGACCTTTCCACGTAATTTCCGGGGCGTTAGCGCGCGGGGGGGGTGCCTTTTGATAAGTAAGGTCTCCGACCCTCTAAAATGAGTTCGAGAGGAGATGAAATAATGGAACTGCTATCGAAATGAAGTAGAATTTCTCTTCAAGATTGAAAGCTTATTTTTCAATATATTTCTCCAAACGGTCTATCCACTTTGTCATTCCGTCCACGAAGAAAGTACCTGGTTTGCGTTTTGTCTAAAGACGCATAGTATTTTAATATTAATTGAAGGATTGTTGTGCTGTTCTTTTTCGTAGCTTTCGAGTAACCGAATGCCAAGCAGTACGATCTTCTTTCCGTGTCAACCGCCCGATTTTCCAATGAGAATTCATAGTGGGGGACAGTTTGCAGTGTCATCGCACGGAGAACAATTACTTCTCGGAATGCAAATATTCGTTGAGGATCCTTCACGATCGCTGTTCTTAATTGGACCAGTGTTCTCTCCTTTGTAAATAATTAATTCCTCGCCTTTTGTCGCTAACTGCGTCAAAGAGAGATCAGTAATTCCAGGACGCTTTGGGGGAGGATCAAAAGCTACTGAGTCCTGGAATCCCTGCTATAAATTCTCGCCCATTGAATTTCTTTCAATTAATTTGCGCGGAAGTCGAGCGTGGCGCAGCACCAGGACCTTTATTGTTCAAGCTAGTCTTCATGATCACTCGTCCGGAGGTTCGTAAGTTGCCAATCGAAGGCTCCGCAGTTATTTCCAATTATTATCAGACTCGGGGGAAGGGGCGACCGTAGACGGCTTGGATAACTCAATCGGTCGGAGCAGTCGCCCAGAAAACGGCGGAACTGAGGTTAAATCGTGGTCCAGCAATCTGATTCGACCGATTCCTCTACCTGTACACGTAAACGACGTTGTCGATCAAGGAAACGGAGCGTGATGTATTGAACTACGTCGAAGAAGATTTAGCATGGAAAGAAATGATTTCTGCAGAAAAAAAAAGGAAAATATTCAGGTACATAATTAATTCAAATAGGCGTATTTGGTGAAAAGGTGGCTCTGAGAAAAATGACTTTCAGCATTTTGTGTTACGCCAGCGGTATTTTATATAAATTGGATTAGGTTAAATATTAAATCTGGATAAAAAGGTATCTAAATATTTATAACAAACCCGTAAAAAAAACACTGAAAAATTAACTGTAATTACGCCTTTTGTTACTAATATTTGCAGTTACTGCTATTTCGTTTAACAACCAGGCATCGATTTCACATATACGTCCGAAATATAAACTGTGATATCTTCAGTTTCAATCAGAGATGGGCAAAGGTTTTATTTAAATAAAATTCCGTACCACGAATAAAAATTACATAATTAACTTTATTCGTCGAATAAAAAGCTTAACTTTTTTCTCAAATAATCTAAAGTTAAAGTAACATCTACTTGATCCGTGATTTAAATAATTGTTTATTTAGTTAATGCCCAACACTGGTTTCTATGCAGATACAGCTTCCTTATTTAATATACAAATAGATAAACTATTCCTGTGCTACTTGGCAGCACTGACTTGATTCAAGCGAAAGTTGCAGATACCTACGCCTTTTTGAATTAACGCTGTAGTAGATACATACTACGTTAATATGCAACGTGTCAATTATTTCCTAGAATGCTGAACACTAAAATCATGCGGAATTAAAGTAAATAACTGCAATTTCGGTATAAGAAGTCTTAATACAATATAAATAAAAACATTTGTTGTTTTCCCCTAAAGTGGCATATGCTTGATAATAGAAACTTAAAGAACAAGCTCGTGGCTAAAGAACTGACAATTAAACGTTATTCACACTTTCCTGTTTATCTTCACGAAACATTATGCATTATTCATCCAAGTACCGCAAGAATATACTCTACTATTTTTAGAAATAAACTACTTTAATAAACAAATTCAGCGTGGCGAAAGTTCCAAAGAAGGACTCTTCTCGCAAACCATGAAGAATTAATATCTTCATAAACGGTGCGCGACATTTAACCCCGAATGCTTGGCATTCCCATAAAAGCTCCCGTTTCTTACGTGTCCTACATTTCTTACGCGTGGCGCAATCATTAAAAGTAACCTTGAGTACCCTACAAACATATCGCTCATCGCAGAGACAATTCCAAAGGATCTCAATAATCGACGCTTTTCTTATTCCGATCGTCGTTTCCACTCAGCCTGGTGCCTATTGCTAATCATGTTTATAGCGTAAAACAGAATACGCTCGCCGGTCACGGACCATGATTTATGAGCTAATTCCAGAGGAATTAGAACGCGACGACAGCCGGCGTATTTGTTTTATATTTCGCGCCGTAGGAATCGCCCGTGGTATTTGCGCAGGTAGTGGGTCGTGCATATTTCCCTGGGCACAGCCGAAAGTGTAAACAATACCACGCCAACACTGCTCGAAACAGAATTACCCCGATCGATCGAAGCGCACCGGTCTATAGCGCGCGTACCTCCGCCGAAGCTGCGGAACTCTAATTCCGATACATTCGACACGCACATTAGCGGGGTGGTAATTGGGCGTTTGATCCCAAACGCTGGCGTGTAACGATTATCGGCGGCACGCTCAGTTTGGCGGGAAAGCAGGATGGTAGAAAATGGTCTGGCTAGCTTCTACACCTAAATTATTAATCAGCCGTCATTCTGCAAGTCCCAAGGAATTGTAAAAGCATTATTCACCGCATATACGATCGGGAAGTCGGAGAAACAGGGAATGTCACGAAACAGCTTTATCGAGAAAATTAAGTTTAAATATTTTAGTTCAGCAGTAAAGAAATAAGGTTCAATGAATTTAATTTCCTCGTATAATTTTCTTCTTAAATTATTTCCTGTTTTACCGGGGCGACAGAAGCTTATGCTTAGGCTACGATTGGTGACATTCTGTATTTTGCTCCAATGCAGAGTAGACATTTCCTGTTTTAAGCGGTCAGTCCACTGTGACGTCGTGAAAAATTGTCATTTTTTAGAATTTATTATTTAGTAAACGAAATATCCCACGGAAATAATGTTTTGTCTACCTATTAATACACTTATTGACAGTATAAAAAAAAATCCATTTTAAATTTTAACAGTTTTTTTTTAAATATATATCGCACTGATGTGATCACCTAGAGGAAGCGATGTACTGCTGGTGCAGGTGATTCCGCGAGGACGAAGCATTTGGAACAAAAAATTCAAAGTGTGTTGTAATCATTATGAGTGTGCTTATCGCCAGAACCAGCATTATTTTTACTGATAAAAAATTAACAGAATAGCGGGGGTCTGAAGTTTAAGTGTCGAAATACGGTGAATTTTTCAATCATTTTGCCTTGTAAATAGTATGAAATGATTAATCAAAAAAGGTTTTCGTGGCCCCGGTCATAGCCACTGATGTGCTGAATAACGTGTAAAAATTTCAGACCGATTAGTCAAATAGTTTTTTTGCAATCACCTGCACCAGTTGAAAAAGTGTTGTTTTGAGATAATCGCGTTTAAAGTTTTAAAACAAATTAAAAAGAATTCTTTTAATTTTTTTTGTATAATATAAGAGTAGTTTAATAAATACCAATCAGATTTGTTGCATTATATGTTGTATCTACGCAGAAAAAAATCTTTAAAAATAGCTTAATTTTTCAAACCCTCACAGTGGTCTGACCGCTTAAACTAGTATACCGAGTCTTTAACGTTATCTTACGGGGGTATAACATATGTAACAAGTTTTTACAGTTTATTTGCTTGACACTGTAATTGTTTACAATTTTGTTACTACGCAAGCTATTAAAGTTGCGAGGAAACTGATTTAAAAGATTAAAAATGAATATTTAATTTTCATTTTAATTTATTATTAATTGAAGTAGTGGGAAGGGGTTACAGAGAATACACGAACTTGAACTTTCCAACTCGATTATCGCAGGGACAAAGTCTCATGTGTGGAAATTTCATTCATGATACACTTTCGATTGGTTTCTTTCTTCGAGGAATTATCTTCGTGAATATCCTCATATTCGCATGATTCGTGAATCGCTGTAACATGATTCACTTCCAGCTGCAATTCTTGGATCTTAACGATCATTGCGATCCTTTCCTGTGAGTTGTGCATCATAGGACGAGCCACGTAAGAAGGAAATGAATGCTCGTCATCGTTATAAAAATTGCGACGATATCGATCTTTCCTTTAACCTTTAGAGGACCGTTTTTTTTTCGCAAAAATAGTAGTTTACAGTTTCCAACATTTTATATATATATATATATATATATATATATATATCCCGAACGGTAATAAAATTTGTAACATTTTTTAATTTAAAATATACAGTAAAATAAACCCCCCTGGGGGTTTTTGATACTGCTGATCACGAATCTGTAGTCGGATTGCAAAAATATTTGAGCTACATGGCAGTTTTACTGACCTGCAGGAATGAGCACACCAAAATTCAGAGAGCTTTCTTTTAGCGTTACCCATAGTTAATAACGTAGACGCAGAAAGTTTTTGAATCACCATTTCTTTTTTGTTTTTCTTCTTCCCTTCTCATATTTTTGTTTATTATTTTTGGAACAAAATTATAGTTTCCGTGATAACAACAATATCAAATAATAATCTCAAAGATAGTGAAAATATCAAATTCTAGTTTCAGAGATGGCGACAATATCATGAAATCAAACAATGGTTATCCGAGATGCATATGCCGGAATTTTGCAAAGATAAAAATGTCCAGGAATACTAAAAACTAAAAACAATTTCTAAAAACTTTCACTATCAAATTCTGAAATTAAATATCATACAATCTAGGCACTAGATTATCTTTTACTTAATTAAAACACTGTACTAAATCGAAAGCGAAGGAACAAAGTTTTGATAATAAAGGAAACAAACGAGACTTGTAAATTAAAGAAAAATATCCGCGCAACTGAACGTGGACGAAAGAAATGCATCCTCCCACGATTCGATTAGCAGCGAAGTGTTGTCGCCCGGGCGTATTTGGGTAATCGAATTTCTAGGAGAGGAGGACATCAGATTTCTCCTCGAGAATCTCTCCAGCTCTGGATAGGGGTGAATCAAAAATCCTTAGCGTATGTACGCGTAATTCGATCCCCCGTGCAGGACGAGCCCCATCTACGTAGGACCAGGTTGGGTTACAGTTCATTGTGGTGTACTCTTACGGAACAAAACACCATCATCTACCATTGTAACCAACCGCGGCGCGCACTCGAACCGAGCAAACCAAGTAGATTCGTCCTACGGCCGCAGCCTCGAAATTCGGAGGGCTTCCCCCGTCCGGAAGTAAGCTCCTTCCTGGAGAATCGAAGCCTCTTACCGCGCGGATTTTTTTTTTATGGGATTAACTCTTTTATTGCTAATGCAACTGTCTACCTTCGCTGAGAGAGAAAAAGCTAAGGATTTAAATAATCCTTACAAGACTGTTGTTTCAATTGGAATAATGATTTCAAATCATACAGTGGGTGGCCAAATTATTATATTCAAACCTGTTTATATTTTATAAGTTCAAACGATGGAATAAAATAGCTGTCCCGTTGTTAATATTATATGTACTATTATTTTTTAATACTATTTAGTATATGAATTTAAGAATACAAATTAAATGCATTTATACAGGTTTAAGACTATATTGTACGAGAAACACAATTACTAAATATTTGGTGACTCTGCCTTTAGCTTTTATGTTAGCTTGGATTCGACTTGGCATGCTTTCGAGGCTTGTGCCATAGTCTGATGATATTCTCTATTAGTTCTCTCTTATTTGTAATAATTGTATACCCGCCTTTTTAAAAATAAATGAGATTTATATGTTGAAAAATTACTAACATGCTGCCAGCTGTTGTAACTAATGAATTAATGAAGAAACAATAACATTCATGCATTGCTGCTTTAATTACAGCCACGACTTTCACTGATTTTGACGAATTTTTTTTTAGTATAATAATTTGGCCACTCTCTGTACGTTAACTATTGTGGACTGGCAGAAATTTCTGGACAGTGGGGTTTTTAGGTTCGTCTTATAGGGAGATGGTAGGTTGAATTTTAATATTTAGTTTTATTTTATGAATTTTATATCATTATCTCATCATTTTTAGTAACATCGAATGGAAATGTTGGTTAGGGTGGAACGAAAAATCGAAGCACAATTTTTGTTTGTTATTCGTGATTTCTAATAGTTGGCGAACGTTGCCTTTTATAATGGCATTTAAGCTGCCAAAATCTGGACTTCATTAATAAATATTCCGAGGTGCCGCGGTCACTTAAAAATTACTATTTTTATTTGTGTTATTAATTTTATTTTATCATACGATACCCACTTCTTTTTTAAAAGAAACTTACTCGGTAGATTTCCTAGCGGGAATCTTACATCTTACGATAAAGGACTAACAACGATATAGACAAATGAAAACGCAAATGTTTAAACTACATAAGCATTCTGTTGCTTTATTGGATATGGGAGACGAGTAGGCACCCTAGAAATTTGGACAGTGGACGTGTTAAATCATAAAACAAAATTAACTCATACAAAGCTTTAAAAACGTGTTTAAAAAGCAAAAAGTTACCTGTACCTTCAAGGTTCTTACGTCACCTCAATTTCTTTCCACAGAATCTAGCTTTCGCAAGCATAATCTGAATCACTAAAGGCAAGCTTGTTTCACTATTAGAAAACAATCGTTTCGTTCCACCCTAATTGGTGATGTAGTAAGAAAGGAAGATAGTGCGATTGGGAAATGTTTATCTTTTATTCATGAGGATGGTTATGAACACTCCGACTGATTCCAGTTTGTTTAGTTTATTCTTATAACATTACATATACTTCCCAAGCAGTAGGCAGGCTATTACGATTTTTCTACCTGCAATCCTTCCCTGTGGTATCAGTTAAATATGATGTATTGCATCCGGGACACCACGCGAGAAACGAGTCATAGTTGCATTTTGAAGTGGGATGAAGGCAGCGTAATGACCCAGCTGTCACTGTCCTTACTTCTGCGCTCGGGATGTTAATTTCAGCGAATGTGAGATTCACATAAGAAACGTGATAGCACCAGTTCCATAATTGCCGATGAAATGCGAGAAATCAGAAGTTCATAATTACCCCCATAGTAATAATAGCCAAACGGGTTCGGGAAACTTAATTTTAATGTAACGGAGCTCGTATTTCAGCGCGTTCGCCTGAATTAATTGTAACAATGCTTTCCAACTGCAGGCGCGCATTAAATGTCTGACTATTCTAAAATCATCCACTGCTAAATCCCTATTTCTTTTCACCCACGTTACCGATCCAACATACCTATCTGCGAGTAAGATGAAGAAGAGCGATTGCCAAAACTGTCAGTTTTACCTAACTGGTATTAGAGATTTTCCAAAAACTTTAGGCAATTTCGCAAAATTAAAATTATCATTGACATTGGCCCTTTTTCAACTCACCCACAGAATCATCCAAACTCTACACGCAAAATGGACAACTATCGCATTCATATGTAATTTATAACGTGACATAATTACAGCTGTAAACTATCTTCTACTCGTCGTCGGATACATTTCCCCAATGATTACACGCGCAGCGCTACTCGCGTGACGCACAGTCGTCTACCTCCACCGAAAACAAGTCCCCTAAAAGTCCAGATAGCTGTTACTCCAGTTCCTTTCGTGCTTCTCGTTACACCTTTCACGGGGCAGTTGTTAATTCGTGAAAGGACACGCGAGTTAATGCGGAGCAGGGCAAGATGCACCGTTAGCACTGGGTGCCCCGTGTTGAGCGAAACAGGTGATAAACAGCACCGTTTGACATCGGCGTAATCTGCTTTTGTAACTTGTCTTACAATTTTTAATGCGCTCGTTCCTATCAGCAGCGTCTAGTTTATCGCTAAATGTCGCGTTTGCCGTATAATAGGTATCGCGACATCGCTGCGTAACGCACGGGAACCGCCGACAGCATCCTGTCTTGGAGGTGTTGGTGCCGAGAACGGGTTCAAGGTACCAGCGAGCCTGTACGTGCACGATAGGCGGGTAAGGAAGGCCAGTTATATGTCACGATGACACTAGATTCTCTAAATAACTGATAAACCAGCCATATCCATTACTGTCATTATCCACTGAGATCTCTGTGTTCGTCCCTCTTCTACCATACCCTACTTCGACCTGACACGTATGCTCGTCAAGCATTATAAATTGTATAATCGGATAACGAGAGCCCACCTCCTCACGGCATGAATGAATAACGCTCGATAACTCGATTCTAGAACTGAATCTGTTCGAGTTCCTCCCCTTTCTTTTACGCTTACACTGCTTCCTAGAGGTTCTACTATATATATATATATATATACATATAGTATAGTATATATATATGTGTGTAGGGATACTGATTATAGATAGTGGATGGTGGACATTTCATCGAGAAATGCGGGTCAGTGTTAGGAATTACTCACTTGAACTTTTATTTGCTTTCCATGCTCGAGTGGGTCGTGTATCTTGCTGTTATAATTGTATGTTAAATAATTCTGTTAATCGTGCTTACATGAAGTCGACCACTTCCTTATGGGAATGATTTTGTGGAGAACTTTCGAGGATCATATATTAATGTTGTGTTTAAGTATTAGGGAAAGTTGCTCGATTTACAAGGGAAGATCCTGAACCTGAAAATTCAAAAAATTCTGAAACTTTGCGATCATGTAGAGGACTGCAGGGTTTGCTTGCTGCCCGAATTCACTCGAAGAGGGTGAAATTAACCCCTGCACATTGGGCTATTTTCCGATTTTGTGTTTTAACTCCGGAAATGTAAGAGATAGAAATTAAGTTTCAAGACAAAAGTTACACTTCTTTTAATTAGATGTATTATTTGGTAAAAAAATTATTTTACAGTTTTCGAGTTATAACACAAAATCGGAAAATAACCGGATTTTCAGGGGTTAGTTACACCCCCTTAGAGTTAATTTGGGCAGAAAACAAAAGTTGCGTTATAATCAGGAGGAAATTACTTAAATATTCACAAAGTTTCAGAATTTTTTGAATTTCCGGGCTCGGGATGTCCCCTTGCTAGATATTTAGTAGAAAGATATTTTGTCTTATTTATTAAAATTCACTAATTTATATCAGAATGAAGGTTTATATGAAATATCGAATAAAAGTGGGAAAAACCATTGTTATACCATAATAATGAATTTTCGTCAGAAAATGAGGAAACATAAAATAAATAAGTGTAATGTAATTTATTAATAACTAATACTAACTAATAAATAAGTGTAAAATAATTGTTGCTTCAAACTGTAAAATTTGTATCCAAAATTAATTTTTCATTGAAAACACTGAATGTAATAATATTCCGCAACCAAGTGTACAAGAATATGTACTAAATGTTTCGGATACACTATTATATATTAATGCTCGGCAGCGCTATCAATTGCGATAAGCAATCGCGCAGAAACTGCATATACACCAAAATCGAATAAAACGAAGGCAAATGTACGAACTTCGACCCGTTCAGTCTCTGCATCCTACTTCCTCACTAGCAATAATTCCAACGCGTGTATTATTTTTACATCAGCACGCACCGTCTGTGTTCCTATGGTCGAGACCGCCAGAATTGATATGCGAATTTACCAACTCTCTACATGTGGGTGTCTAAGTAGGTGGGGATTGGCAAAAGCCTTCTTCCCTTTCCACGCATTAAGGGGTTAGACCACCTTGCCCAGGTCAAGAAATATCGCGTCTTTGGGGATTTATTTCTAAGCGACAAAAACATTTTTTTCTATTAAAATTTTACAATAAAGATAGACATCTTTGAATAATATATATAATTTTTTTCAAGTTTTCTTTAAACGCAAATGTGACGGGTGTACGCTATTTCTTACGAACAGGTTTCTGAAACAAAATTTTAAAAATAGAATATTAAATAAATCTAAGATGTCTATCAGCTGACACAATTTTTTTCTGGATATTTTAAGTTCTGTCTGACTTATGCTTAAATAAAGGTCCATTTTCTTACACACGAAACTGAGCTCTTTGCTTCACAGTGCAGCTATTTCGTTATTTTGCAACCAATCGAAAAAATTGATCGTCGCCCGATAGACAACTTAGTTTTATTTAATATTCTATTACTAAAATTTCGTTTCAGAAATCTGTTCATCAGAAATAACGTATGGTATGCTCTCGACCACCATATTTGTTTTTAAACAAACCTTGAAAAAAAAAATATATATATATTATTCAAAGATGTCTCTATCTTTATTAAAGAATTTTAATCCCAAAAGATGTCACGTTTTGTCACTTAGAAATAAATTCCGAAAGATGCGGTATTTCTTGACCTAGCCAAGGTGGTCTAACCCTTTAATAGAACGAAACGAAAACGCATTGATTAATACGAGCAGTGACATTCCCTCGATTAAACAAAAGGTGATCAACGCAAGAAGAATCGGTGATCAGCTCCCTACCACTGGCACGTCAACCCTGACCGTCTCGTCTTTAGCAAAATTTCACAACTCTCTTCCGTGCAATCACTCCACTTGCTTAAAATAAAACACTATCGAGCACAAGCGAATAATTACATCTTTCGTAATTCTCGAAAAGCATACGTCCCACCAACGTTTCAAATGATAACGTGCGTACGAATAAATAAAGATATCAGTCGACTAGCAACTACGCAGAAACGTTAACCAGCAGGGACTATCAGCCATAAATCCTCTGAAAATATACCTGGAGCCACCAAGGCTCCATCCGTCAGGAAATTTTTACTTGGTAGCGCCATGGCTTCATTATCTCCTACCAATAAGAAGTACGCGATTTGTTCGCCAGGGCGCATCGAACACAGATTCGCCCGCAGACGGATGCCACACTTTCGGGTGCCAATCATTCTACGCTTCGGCCACCACTATTTCCCACCACGAACTTCCTCGTACCAAGCGTGCGGTGAGTACACACGTTTTTACTATCATTTCCACTTCGCATATACACAAGTGCGTGCCAATATCCCGAGAGACCACGAGTTTCAATTTAAAACACCGATTACCCGACCATGATTATCAGCACCCGCCACTATCGCCCAAGAAATTAGCACTCGCTAATTATCACTGCCTAATAACACGATAAAATCGAGGTCAAGGGTTCGGAAGCATCCGAGGAGGCACGAGCGTGAAATGTCGCCGACTAAATGGGATATGGATCATTTGAAAGGATCTTCATTAAAATAAGATGATTTTTAAAATGGATGGCTGTCTAGTGTCTTTCGGATTTTTTTTTTAATATTCGCCGTCGCGGTTCTGCGAAATCACTGAATAGACATCGGCCGGGTGGAACGGCACACGATATTTCATGCCTCCGCGGTGCACGAGGAGCCTCGAAATCCATTTAAGCATATTGGATCAGCTCGGCTGGAATCACCGTCCGCGGGAGGTCCCGCTTAAAAATCCAATATTCCCCTGATCGGTACTCGCTAAAGCAGCGGGCTCGTTAATGCTGGACTCATTGGCTTTTCACCTGGCCGATGTACGAAGCGCTGTTGTGCCCGTGATAACGCGTACGCGCTCGCTACAGGCTCCCGTCTCGTCAAGCAAGCCTGCTGGCACCGTTAGAATTTACGGCTAATCTAATTTACCCTTCGTTCGTTAGAGTATCGGTTACGAATTTGCGACGTCGATTGTGAGTGCGTACACAGGGTGAGAAGGTCGTGTACGACACAGTGCTGTCTCACAGTGCGGTATAGCTCTAGTTCGGTTTCGAACAGGCAAAAGGGTCAGCTTTGTGTTAGGTTTGTTAGAAAATCAGTTAGGAATCTGCAAGACCGAATGCGTGCACAGGGTGAGAAATTCGCGATGATTAGCTGTAACGATAGAGTGCTGCCTCAGAATGCGGTATAGCTTTAATTCTCCCTCGAACAGAGAAATGTGAAATGAATTTGGAATAATATGAATTTACTATCCGGGTAGACATTGGACGAGCGAGATACTCTATTTTCAAGCTGAGTATGTGAGCAATGCGACTTTCAAAAATAGTTCTGCTAGCTAAAACATTTGAAGGAAATTAGGTATACATACATCGTCCGTCCATGAACATTTGTTATTTTAGCTCCGGTCTATTTTAAACGCATCTTTACGTAGCTTGCATTGCATAATGTACTTGTTTAAAATAAATGAAGTTAAATAATTCGAAGAGGATACAGATCGATTCTACGATTTTAATTAATACCGCGACGCAGATGCAGCACAATGGAAGAGGATACGTAGCAACATAATATAGGATTTATAAAAGAATACTTCCATAGACTCTTGTGACACAACGCGGATTGTACAATTAACAGCATTTCGATCCTATTGTGAAACTGGCCCGAACGTTTCCAATGGAGCAGCCTGTAATGCTGCAGATTAAATCATGGCCCAACAGAGTTAACAATTACGATCAATTACAGCTCGTTGCCAGTCCGTGAGCGTCGCTCGAAAAAATTCCAGTTTCGTTATACGAAACGAGGCAAGGATGCCACACACATCAACAAGTTTATATAAACCTGCATCTCTTTTAAACTGTATTATAACTTCCACACTAGATTTAACAAAATGACGAAACTCGTGAATACCATGTAACGAAATAATTTTGTATCCCTGACTTGGAGATATTTTTGAATAAATATTTCCCTAGTTCATTTTCAAGAGCATGCAGTGCAAAAGCTATTTGAAAAGGTAGAAGAAACTTGTGAGAAAACACCAACGCGAGGGATCTGAAATTTTTACGTTAAAATGCAAATTACGGCGGAGGCTATTTCACCTGTATGAATAAACAGAAAAATTATTAACGGCACCGAGTATCGATGTTCATAATAAATCATCTGTCTCCATCGGGCAACCAGCGTCTCGATGCACGAATAAAATGCAAGGTAAAAAATCTATTTAATTGCAGGTCAGGGTGGGGAACGCGCGTACTTGAAAATTATCGGCGGATTAACGCGCTCGTTTGCGAAACGTCGCGGTGGCGCGACGACAAAAATGTGGAAGATGGAAAGGACGCCAACTGGTAGCAGGGGAAAAATGCTTCTAATGGGAAAGCTGGTGTATGTTATACAACCCCTGGCAATAAGTTTAGAACCAAACGCAAAAATACGAAATTAACGAGGAACACCAATATTTTTTATGTATAATATGCAACGGTATATATATGAAACGCGTGGTAATGTTAAATTGGTCTATTTTAAAGTAAAAGCACCAAAGATAATTAAGAATTTTGTTTATTATATAATACAAAATATGGAAGAAACAAAATGTGTCTGGGAAATAAGTATGGAACGGACCGATGTTCTGGAAAAAAGTATGGAACAATATAAATTTGCAAAGAGATTAACAATAATTTTTTCAGTATTTATATTACCTAGTATTTTCTGACATTTGTATATGCATATTAGTTAGTTACTTCATGGTTTTCATTTCATTATTCTCTTTTTTCTCAAGTTGCATTTTGTATAAAAATGTGAACTCTGAAGTATATATTCATATATTAGAACACTTTTTAATACCGAGTTTAGATCAGTGGTTCGAGGATTCGGATGATTTTTATTTTCAACATGACAATGCAAGTTGCCATCGAAGCAAAATAGTTCAAAACTACTTTCAACAAAAAGGCTTTCGAACCATAAAATGGCCAGCAAATAGCCCAGATTTAAGTCCAATCGAAAATTTGTGGGCACTTTGGAAACAATTTATACGCGACAAAAAATCAAAAAAATAAAAATGAACTTTTGGAAGCCATTAAGCTGTCGTGGAAACAAATTTTGCCATCACAGTGTGAAAACGTGATTACATCGATGCCAAAACGTATGTAAGCTGTGATACGTGCACGTGGGAACGTCGCAAAATACTAGGTAATATAAATATTAAATCAATTATTGTTAATTTCTTTGCAAATTCATAATGTTACATACTTCGTTCCAGAACATCGGTCCGTCCCATACTTATTTCCCAGACACATTTTGTTTCTTCCATATTTTGTATTATATAATAAACAAAATTCTTAATTATTTTTGGTGCTTTCACTTTAAAATAGATAAATTTAACATTACCACGCGTTTCATATATATACCGTTGCATATTATACATAAAAAATATTGGTGTTTCTCGTTAATTTCGTATTTTTGCGTTTGGTTCCAAACTTGTTGCCAGGGGTTGTATTTGCGCGAACGGGTATTATGTACCGTTGAAAATCTCGTTTTCTTTCGTCGAGCAATTCGGCGTCACCGTGCAATCCCCTTTTACCAATATATCCTGCTTGGCAACTACCCTGGAATGTCGATACATGGCTGGTCTTACGGTTCTTACGAGATTACCAGCCACGCCGACATAATTATCGTCCCGTTTCGTGGATAACATTTATGCGAGATGGGAATCGTCGTAGGTATCTCTGTCGCGATTGTCAAGCTCGCATCGATATCTGCGGATCTAACGATCTCGAGATACCCAAGGTAGCACTTCAAGTGGATAACAAATACAGATATTTCCAACTTCAAAACACTTATTTATCACTCTTCGCAGTGGAGAGATATTGAGAACGCTGTTCCGAGTACCTGAATTGTCTGTTTTGTTCATTACTTGCTTAAAGTGTTTTATAGAGATAAGATAGAGGGATGAATCTTTATCGAGGTTGAAGCTAAGATGTTAAAGACGAAGGGAAAGGTATTGAGAAAGTATGACAAACAAGTTTCGACTTCGAAAGTCTGTCAAAAGAATCCTAAAAGGCAAGACGAATTCTGCTTCCAGATTTGAATTCAGAGCGTCAGAATCTATAGGAAATGATGTATAGCAAGGCAAGGAAAAATTCAACCACATATTATAACGGAAAACCCGCTATTTTCTTCGAAAATGTCATTAATAGATTTTCAAGGTAAAAACTTGTGTGTCATACTTTTTCAATATTTTCTCCCTTATTCTCGCAACATCTTAGCTTTCAACCTCGAAAGAGGTTCATCGCTCTATGTTATTTCTATCAAAAGTTCTACGATTTGACAGAAAAGAGCGCAGTCTGTCCCACTGTGCGACGTTATCCGGGCTTCTTATATCTAGAACATCAGGATTTGCGGAAATATGAAACTAGAACTTATAATATCACAAAGTGTTAAGGGGGTGAAATCAGGAAGAGGGAGTAGGGTGCCCAGAATTCGTGGTAGCCTAAATTTACCGCAGCATTCTAAAGAGCAACTGTGCAAAATTTGGTTCGGATTGGGTTTTGGATTTAATACGGAACATACAGAGAGGCATTCTATTTTATACATGTATACATGTATACTTTTCTTACGAACAGCCATATTTGTGTTTACATTTCTTTAGTCAACTTGATTTGAGAATTAAAAGGACCAATGTTTCCAATAACTCGTGTATATCGAGTTGAACTGTCTTATGTAGAGATATGTAAATTAGAAAGAAATACTTGTACATAAGGGAGTATATCCTTACGACTGTACTACAGGAATCAAAGAAAGCCATTCGAGCTAGGAGAAAAATGGTCTGCATTAGAATATGTGTAGGTGGAGAGCAATGCTGCGTGATAACGCAAGATCTGTTGCATCGAGGATCATGACAGAAAAAAGTTAGTGAATTGTAATATTACTTCTTGACCACGCCCTTCTTACTTGCCTGCTCCTTCACTAGCATTCTTATGATTTTTCACAAGATAAATTATTCCGGAACAAATAGTACTTATACAAGAATATCGTTTGAAAAGTTCTTGGTCTTCAACGCTCTTGACTTTTATCAAACTGAAATTATGATCATTGTCAAAAGTTTGGGACATCGCATTGGAACTATTTACATTAACAAGGGGAGGACACCATGTGATAGACATCGATTTTGATGAGCCTTGGCACGATGGATCTATGTCGAAAATAAGTAAGTAGGTGTCCGAGCGTTTCTATCAATAGGCTTTAATAATAGAGATATTTACATGTAAATTATTAAAAATTTCATAGTGGCCGTGTGGTTTTGGTGGGTAAAAATTCCACGCTACCCTGGCGCCCGCGGGGAATTCCCTTCTGGAGGCGTCGGGGTGTCTTTTGATGATATCTCCAAGTTAAAAAAAAATACAAAAAAAATTTATAAATCATTTTTAAAATTTTTTTTTTAATTTGAGGGAATCTTCAACTGGCACCCCCACTCCTCCAAAGGGGAATCCCTCGGGGCGCCAGGGCAGTGTGGAAATTTTACCCACCAAAACCCAACGGCCACTATGAAATTTCTAATAATTTGGCAAAAACGCTCGGACACCTATTTACTTATTTTCGACATAGATCCATCGTATCAAGTCTCGTCAAAATCGATGTCTATGACATGCTGTCCTCTCCTTGTAAGTGTACAAAAGAGGGAAAAATGCTTTGCCTTAAGATGCATTTGATGTTCGATTGAATAAAGAAACGACACTTCACGTGCACTAACTTGCGAATATTGTGCAGGAATCTGCGAAAAGCAAAGACTGCTTTACGATCATTACCACCGCGCGTAGTTGGGCGAACAGGGCTTACAAGTTCGAACGAAGTTGCTCTTTAACAATGCAAATAAGTATCGGCAAAGCCCACGGTTCTGTCGAATTAGCATAAGATTAAATCGTCGCATAAACGGCGAATAAGCAAACATCGGACAATAACTTTCTCTTCTAAGAATCATTGCCACATACACTGAAGAAGTGTGTCGCGATTGCTCCTTTCTAATCGAGTACTCGCAACCACTGTGCGACTCGATGTTTACTCAAGAATTCACGGAGAAACATGTATGCCAAATGTTTTCACAGTTGCATTATTTCTCCTCTTTATTATGTAGCACGCAATAACGAATTAATATTTTTCACTAAACTGTACGCGTGGATAAAAATACTATTATCGTTGTAATTAAGGGATCTTGACGAAATCCATTTATTACTACTTCCTTAATATTGTTGCTTGCCATGACATACATAAGTAATACGTGTTTTTCTCTTTTATCAAACAAGTGGTAAACTAAGGTGACATGCCATATTAACGACGAGCTACGCGAGATGTGCCTATAAAATAAAATAGTTGAGATTCTTCCACTCGAACGGACGTCACGGACCACTAAACAAAAATTTCCCTCGTGATACAACTGTACTGCAGGATTGCCTATTACGAAATAGTAAGGTTTTATCCTTGAGTTATTCTAGGAATAGCAGACTTTCTGAGAGACACTCAGGATACAGAACATGTAGTAGGTACTGCTTAGAAGCAGGATTCGCTAATTAGAATTAGTCGAATGACTTTGTGCTGAGAAACTGAGCGATCTATTTTCAGCACACCTTTTACCCGTTTCACAAAATTTGTGCGCTGAATAACGTGTAGAATACATGCCAATAGAGTATACACTATCTAAGAAGCTCTCTATAGATACAAGTATAGATATGTAAGTAGGTACACTTACTTTAATACTAATTCTCATACATCAATTAACTTTACATACAAAATTTTAAAACAGTTGCAATACACACTAAAGAAACTGCATTCTTAACTAGTACCTCGCAAAGGAACTTTTGTGTCGTTTGCAACAGTGTTTTCACTGTTCATGATCTATCAATAACGATGCTGCGCAAAATGTGAAAAATTCTTGGAGAAGGTAATGCCCTGCATTTTATAGCAGCAAAACAGTACTTGCTTTTATCAGTTCTGATATAAAAAGAGTGCCCGCATTCGCGTTCCAACCAGTTGTTGCTTAACTCTTAACCACCTTACTATCGGAGAAATTTTCAATCGGGGTTCTGCAAACTTTCCTGTCGCTATAATGGTCGTATCAAACTTTCCTGTCGCTATAACGGTCATATCATATAATAAATACGTTAAGGCGAACAATTCCAATCACCGGTATTGCAATTACTCTCCTGAGCCAACGTGAATTTAAAACTACGTGATGCAATCGCTGATTCGATAAGAAGTTCCAAAAGATGATAAATTTATAGAACACGACTGGGGGACTTGATTTTGACGATCCTTCAAAGGCGCACAATGCAGAATTCGTAGATCTGAGGAAAGGCGGTTGACTTTTGGAAAAGTGGGAGAAAAAATCGCTTGCCATTTTCTGCGGTGGAAGGACGTTTCTAACGCCTCACATATTATATGATACATAGACTCGTATCTCTGAAGTGCTCGAAAGGCCTAGTATACAGAGTAATTACACGTGGTTGAAGGTACACCTTTCGTAACGGTTTGCTCCAGTTTATCACGCATCGAGCATCGTCAGTCATGAAACGCTCCTCGATCAACAATCAAGCAGCGAGCGTTACGAGACGATGCACCTTCGTATTCTGATCCATTACTTCGACGATTGAAATTGGGAACGTTTCATAATTGACCAATGGGACAAAAGGAGACAACAAGCTTGAAAAAGTGGCGTCGCTAGTCGTCGTTTAATTGACCACCGTTCGCCTCTATATCTGTCAGTAAATGACAACGTTCGAATAGAAACCGTCCACGCTCCATGGAATGCTGTAAGTTTTTCAGAATAATCACGCCAGGCTTTGTGCCTGAATTAACGATATAACTGTGATTTAGTAAATATTACCGCGTGCAACTTGACGTTAATTTTACAATTTTACACAAGACTTTTATCATGAGACAAAAATCTCAGCTAAAACTAAATGTAAATAATGAAAATAGTCGCGAGAGATGAGATTTTTTAGAATGTGTAATGAAACATGTCTCACGAGGATCTAATTTCATGAAACTAATGACAAAATAATTAAGAAATTTCATGAAACTAATGACAAAATAATTAAAAAAAATTCATGAAACTAATGACAAAATAATTAAAAAATTTCATGAAAGTAATGACAAAATAATTTTAAAAATTTCATGAAACTAATGACAAAGTAATTAAAAATTTTCATGAAACTAATGAGAAAATAATTAAAAGATTTCGTGAAACTAATGACAAAGTAATTAAAAAATTTCATGAAAGTAATGACAAAATAATTTTAAAAATTTCATGAAACTAATGACAAAGTAATTAAAAATTTTCATGAAACTAATGAGAAAATAATTAAAAGATTTCGTGAAACTAATGACAAAGTAATTAAAAAATTTCATGAAAGTAATGACAAAATAATTTTAAAAATTTCATGAAACTAATGACAAAGTAATTAAAAATTTTCATGAAACTAATGAGAAAATAATTAAAAGATTTCGTGAAACTAATGACAAATTAATTAAAAAATAATTAAATAATTCTTTCATGAGATTAAAGTCTCATGTGAGACACGATATTTTTGTCTCATCGTGGATTTGCACCTGTAGACGTTTAAAGAACTTTGGTTAGACACTCTGTTCACCTGACTGTAGAAATGAATTAACTCAACTGATCATAAATTTCGTATTTTCTGTCTGTTTCTCTTGTGTAATCAATTGACGTTATCCTTCATGCAATATTAATATATACCGTGTAAGAATGCAGGAGTACCCGCATTGTCTGCTCTCCGCAGAGCAGTCGTTCCTTCTACTTAAAATAGACGTTCATTTCATTCGGCTAACCAGACACCTCCTGAATTGCGCGAAATCTAACTACAAATGCTTCAATTTCGCACTCATAAGTACAAATGTCTATTTCACTCGCGCCACGCCACACGCAGACCGATGCGATTCGGTCCTAAAACCCGCGACAGAATTTACGCGCAACGCGGCACACATATGAAACGTACATACGTGGACAGACGCGCGCGCGCGCGTGTGTGTGTGTGTGTGTTTGTACATTGTGGAACGATAATTTATTTGAGGCCGCCGATTATACGCGACTTCGGTTCATTTCGTTTCCACTTCTACCGCACGAGTTCATTGGCATTGATCGTTGGTTTCACTGTAGCCTCATAAGGAACATAACGAATGCCGGACACTGATTCCTTCATGCAACACGGAGCCGAAAGGAATACCGTGCGAAAGTCGCTGGTCAACGCGTTTGATTGATATTCCCAAGAACGTTCACCGAGCGTGAAACAACGGCGGAGCGTGTGCCCATCTGGAGGAACGAGCGGAACCAGTCGAGGAAAACTTCGTTACAGGGAGCATGTAAAAATAGCTGCCGAAAATTCGGATAGGTAGATCGCGACCGGTTATTCAGAAGAAAGTCAGCTGAGACGGCGTGCGACACTGTCGAGGTATGGAAACCTTTTGGCTCTTTTTGCAGATGCTGGACAGCTTGAAGTTATTTGTTGCCTGTTATAGTTAACGATAGGGTAAACCAACCAGTGAATGACCGAACTGTTGAATCTATGGACCTTTCAGATTAATACTTGAATATATTTATGTATAACAACAAAGCAACTGTTCAAATTGCATTTATATTTATTTTTCTTTAAATTTTTATAAAAATAATTACTTATTCTTATCGTACTTTAAAAAAAAAAACAATTATAAAGTGCAAAGCCTGTAGAAGCCCAGTAAATGACCGCATACTTTTATTAAGAATTGTACTTATTAATGTTTGCTTAATACGCGTAACTAAAAATATAGGATACTAGCTGACCCGTTATCCGGTTTCACACGGGGATTATTATTATTATTATTTATTATTTTACATAGCATATTTATAAATAGTCTATAATCTAATCTAGGACGTATTTAATGGTTATTCAAAATTTCATTGAAATATTAGAAATATTTTTATATATTAGTAAGGATTAAAAGTGCAACTACACTCCATTTGTAAACATATGATAATGTTTAAATTTATAATCGACATTTCTTTGCCTAATGGTCATTCACTGGTATGTCAATTACTGGTTGGTTTACCCTACTAGTATTTAGTAGGATTCAATGAGTTGTGTATGATTAATTAACGCCTGGATATAGAAATTTATACATGAAAGTGACACTATAAGTGATAATACAATAGTGAATTAATTTATTAAACAATCATAATAAGGATTAAGAAGCTATTTTGAACTTGTAATGTGTAGAAAATAATCGATATTAGAAAACGGTCTGATTGAGTAATCGAACTTGCCCTTTGGCCTTTAAGTGACACCAATGCATTAATTCCACGATATCCGTTCATTAAACTTTAGGCACGATACTACGTGTATTGAGTAGAATACATTAACGATTGCATTATTCGGAGTGAATAGATTTTTTAAACGTTGATGCTGAACAGGGCAATTGCTGTGTCAAACTATCTAGTTCCATCGAAGAATAATTAAAATTTAATAACACTAGTTCATCAAAACGTGCGCAATCACTTTTCACTTGAAGAATTGCGAGGGTGGTGCTATTTTGTTTGCACGCTTGAAGGTCAACTTTCAGAACTGTCCTTTCATTTAGAAAACTGTTAGAATTCAATGAATAGCAAATCTTTAAAGGTCAACATAATTGAAAAATTATGTTACCCCTATATTCCTTCTCTTTATCCACAGAATCACACTAAATTATTAATAGGGTAGAATAAATCTGCGTCACCTTCGTAATCATATTTAGCTAAATCTAAGCCAACGTTACAGCAGTGTAATTCTCAAAGTTCCATTTAATGAAACGTAAACAATGATTGTACAACATCTTCGAGCGAAATGCAAAGCTGGGGGTGTTTACTGATTGCAATCTGTTGATTGCACACTCTGCAAACTGCGTGGCTAAAGTCTTGATAAGTTTCGATCTGCGTCGGTAAATACATAGTTTCGGACAGAAACGGGATACATACACGGTGATAAATGTAACGTGAGTTTCGCGGGGGCAACCACGATAGAAAGCAAGGCCGCGTACGTTATAAAAGAATAACGTATAGTACAGCACGATATCGTCACGCTTGAACTCTTATGACATTTACCGCCGTCGACACTTATCGGTCGAAAAGAAGCGATCCATGTGTACAAGCTCTGTCGAAATGTAGGTGATCGAACATACGCCTGGTGGAAACGGAAATCAACGATGCCCATGTGGTGTACACATGATAAGGCATCACGTTCGCTCTGTCAAGATTATTCCGTGAACCTGTGTTCAGTTCAACATAGCCCGTGCTGTGAAAACATCTGCTATTTACTCTAAAACGCAGGGTGTAAGTGACATTGCAAACCACAGAAAATTTCATTTAAACGAAATAAGCGTCTACTTGGTCAGCACCACTAAAGAAACTTAGGCAGCCTGTAGTTGCTCCCTGCAGATTGAAATTCGACTGAACGACTTGCGTTCAACACGGTGGGGATTCAGATCCTTTGTAGAACTAAGTGCTGAACAAAAGTATTGAGACACCCTTTAAAACAGAATATTTTATTCAAAGTTGGTCCAAAAAACTTGAGTTTTTTTTAGAAGCTAGATGGATTAATTTACTAGGTGACGTGTTTGATCGTTTTGAAAAATAATTAATTGGAAAATAATTGGTTGGAATAGCGAAGAAAATAGCGAAGGTCGGTTTTTCAACATTCTTATCTGAGCCTATAATGAAAATTTAAAAATCACGTTTGTAGATTTCAGTAAGTTGTATACATGCTGAAAATTTCATCGAAAACACGTCACCTAATAAGCTAATTCTTCTAGGTTCTCAAAGAAACTCAAGTCGTTTGGACCAATTTTGAACAAGTTATTCCCTTTTAAAGTGAAAAAGTAGATTATATTAAATTTGCGGAAAAATAGCGATTGTGTTATATCCTCCAGAATTTCAGCCTACTTGTTCTATTTTGATTTCGATGTTGAATTGGAAAATACCCTTTCCCTTCGAATGAAAGTTTCACTTCCGTGGCTCACGTGCCTCGGAACGTGCTTCCTATTGTGTGTTTTGGGATATGTATAAAGAAGATTTCAACATATCGAGTGTTTACATATATTTTATCAAACTGTTGAGTTCTTCTATTATTGCAGATATGTAAATGTTATGTGTTACGTGATCCTCTGGTCATTGCACATTTATATTCGTTGACACGATGTAATATCTGCTGCTCTTAGCCTCCGAACGACTGAACACGATAATAATGTATCATGTAACTTCACTATGTTGCAGCAGTTGTCAGATCCAGTGGATGTATTGGTCGCGGCTCGGTGTTTACTTTCACATTTCAATCGACCAATGGCTAGTTTGGTGAAGATAATTTGAACAAGTGTTCGCAAGTGGATAGGTAACTGCGTACAGTGCGTATAACTTAAAATATCCAGATTAAGACGATATGGATAAGCTTTGGAGCATTTCGTAAAAATACATTATCGCGACGAAGAATTTTAATGCAAATTAGAATGATGTGGGCAGAAACCTGTAGCCTGGCTTCTTCAACTAAAAAGGTCATTCTACTTTAATCGGCAGAGAAACGAAGCTATTTTCAAAGATTTTTTTCGCAATAAGTACAATATAAAATGAAATAAATCTTTTTGGTATTTATTAAACTACTCTTAGTTATATCATACAAAAGAAATTTAAAAAGAATTCTTTTTTATTTTGTTTTAAATGTTTTTTATAACGCCAATATGGCACAATAGCGTATTATGAGATATAATAATGATATCGCATGATATAATCGTGCATGATAACGATGTTAAATCCAAAGAAACTAATGCTCGACATTTTTCGCCTATCGCGAACAAAGCGATTTATGAGATATGTAGATTGTATGTAATTAGTACTTATTCCTTTCAGACTACATACTCCTGAAGTCGCCTTACGAAATTCCTATCATCGCTAGACTCAGAGCAGCGTGTAGCTGTAGAAAGGCAGCCAAGAAGTGCTCACGACGAGCGTCAAGGACGGCTGTGAATTTTGTAAAAAGTGAATCCAACGCATTCTCCATGTACGAAGAATCCGTCCAGCCGCTGTTCACGTTATTAGTTCCAGTCAGTAATCCAGTTCTCCGTGGGCATTAGGACAGACCAGTTCATAAGTCCACGCGGTCACATCACTTCCAACTTCCCTGTGAATTCGTCCCGCCTCAGCAACCGTCCTAATAAACGAGCACTTGGCGGTAATTAGTGGAGCTCGCAGACTGCTCGAAGGCAACGGAAAAAAGAAGCGAAGGGAATAATATTTTCGGCCCGGCGTGAAATCGAATGAAACTCACTGACTCGATCCTGCTAATCGATGTAACAGAAGCGCATTGAAAATGATTTCAAAACGTTGGAGAAGAAAGTGCGCTTGACCATTGCCACTGAAGAATTTTAACGAATCGCGTCCGCGTTGCTAAGAACCGAGTGCCAGGTAACTGGTGGGACAAGTTCACCAGCATCGAATAGAAATAAACGAACCATGGCGAGCGTCGACAGTAATCTCGAAGAGCTGATGGCTCACCTAGGTGATTTCGGTAAATATCAGTGTTGGCAATTCTCTTTGCACGTCCTCGGTGCCTTGACAGCAGGTCTGCACATGCTGACGTTGCTGACAGTCGCTGCTGTGCCGCCACATAAGTGCAACATTCCTGAATTCACTTCCACGATAGACTCGCCGAACGACACATCCTCAAGCTGGAACTCCTCAGCCATCGGGGATGGTGTTCCTCGACACGTCGACTCCTGCCATTACTTGGACTCGAATAACATGATGACAAAATGCGATTCGTGGACCTACGACACCCAATACTTTCAATCGTCCCGCGCAATGGAATGGGACTTCGTTTGCTCGCAAAGGTGGATGGGCGCCGTGGCGCAGTCCTCCTACATGTTCGGCGTGTTCATCGGTGCGGTTACCTTGGGCAGCATGGCGGACAAGTACGGTCGGAAGATAATCTTCTATGTGTCCGCTGTAGCGCAACTCGTGCTAGGGGTGTCGGTGGCCCTAGTCGACAAATACTTCATCTTCCTCGTACTGAGATTTCTTTACGGGATTTTCGGCTCGGCCGGCGCCTACATAACAGGATTCGTTCTAACCATGGAGCTGGTAGGTCCGTCGAAGAGGACCGTCTGCGGGGTAATGTTCCAGTTGGCGTTCGCCGTTGGCTTCATGCTGGTAGCCGTCTGGGGTGCGGTGATCAAAGATCGGATGTGGCTGCAGATCGCCTACGGGCTTCACAGTACGCTGCTTATCGGCCACTGGTGGCTGATGGACGAATCCCCGAGGTGGCTGTGGGCGCAGGGTCGCATCAGCGAGGCCCTGGTGATAGTGCGGAAGGGCTTGAGGATGAATGGGAACAACGTGGACATTGACGCGGCTAAGTTAATCAGCGAGGCGAACGTGCAACACGAGGATAAGGGAGACAGATCCTACGGAGCCTTGGACCTCTTCAAGACACCGAACCTCAGGAAGAAAACGTTAAACGTTTGCCTGAATTGGTTCGCCAACTCTATCGTCTACTACGGCCTGTCGTTAAACGTGGGCAACCTGGTCGGCAACCCGTTCCTGATGCTGTTCCTCAGCGGCTTAGTCGAATTGCCTTCGTACATTCTAATGTGCTTCATATTGGACCGCGCTGGGCGAAGGTGTGTGGTCAGTACTTTCATGTTAATCGGTGGTGCGTGCTGTATAATCGCCTCCAGTATACCAACCGGCACCGACATCGCCGCGTCCACGATCGTGACCATCGTTTTGTTCGGCAAGGCCTGCATAGCCGCCTCTTTCGCGGTCATTTACAACTACACGGCTGAATTATTCCCAACGGTAGTTAGGAACACCGCCCTCGGGATCGGCTCCATGTGCGCTCGCCTAAGCGGGGCCTTAACGCCCATGATAATGCTCTTAGACTCGTTTAACCCGAAAGTGCCAGCGATCCTGTTCGGTTTCGTCGCCCTGGTGTCGGGCTTCTTGTCACTGTACTTGCCCGAGACCGTGAACCAGCCGATGCCCGAGACCATCGAGGACGGCGAGAACTTTGGGAAAGGGGACACGTGCTTCACTACGTGTTTGGGGTCAAGAAGGAAAACTAGTGCCAGTTACGAAGTCACTATGGATCAAGTGGTCGACAAAGAAGAAAAAGAGAGATTGAATCAAGGAGACGGCGAGAAGTAAAGTTCACGGTGCATTTGAATTAATGAATCGTTGACGCTTATTAGGGAGATCCTGTGTGCGAATACCTCGCAACGGAGCTGCATTTGTTGCACGATTGCATTGCAACTCGCCGCGACAAACGTATAGTCGTTCGTTGCGAGTCGCCCGGCTTTGCATTTCGATTGTAAAACGATCGCTGCGGCGAAATTGTGGATCGAAATCGATTTTGAAAATCTGTCCAGTACGCGTGCAGTTGGGTGGATGATCGGTGACATCGTCGATGTCGATTTTCTTGAGAAAAAGTTACTGCATCGTTTTGGTTTATTTTTGCACAAGGAGTCAATACATTCGTAATTGTACCTACAATATTTACTGTTGCATTCAGTCAATTGTTAGTCAAAGGCAGGTGTACATGACGAGTTTTCTAAATCGATTCTTTTGGAAAATGATGCGTTGCATGGAAGTATTGTATTTCGTATGTTCCATGAAGAACCGTACTCTTTTGGGTTACACGATAAGTTCCGTGACTCCCCGTAGTAAGCTCGTTTAAACTATAAAGTAATCAATATCAATATGGCTGTTTTTGTAATTTCAAATGCTGCTACCGTTTAGCATAATTTATTTTAATTTTCTCTGCATTTTAGCAGTGCATAACATTCTGCATTTAGCAGTGTATAATGACTAGCTACAGTAAGTTGTAATAGGGAAAATGATTTAGTAGTTATTTTAGATGGAGTACGGTAGCCAATATTATTCTAGCATTTCGCACTATTTTTGGATAAAAGAAAAGGCATGCGTTCCTTGATACAGTTTAATGTAGTATTTAAATACTTCCTTAGCTAAAGTAAGGAATCTCGCATTTGCATAAATGTAAATTGTTTCGCGGTTAAAATCAAACTTGGTACTTTCGAATTGCCTAGCAAGAAATTATTTGCTTATAAATAGAAGCAAATTAGTTTAAGGAATTGACTCGCGCGTAAAAGTCACTTCCATCACCTGTGCAGGTTTATGTGATTTACGCGATATTTTTCTGATCACGTTTTCGTTAATGACAAAAAATTTAATTCTTCTGGACAATTCACTTTGAAATGTAAAAACTTAATACTGATAAGTTCGTATGGATCATTTTTGTCTCTGTACGTATTAGTAATTTTTCTGACGTAGTTAATTAAATGGATCCTTATTCGATTATGTAAGTAAAGGTGACAAACGCACAATTAACTGTCCATTATTCTAACACGATCTTCTCAATGGGAAATTCATGTACCATTTTCCGTAACTTTACAGATTAATATTACTAGAATAATTTGAACTAATTGTAAGCGAGGCAATCGTTACGAATATTTCCTGCATTGCTGTTTTCATTATATTATTAAGTTGTCACAAAAGTTCCGTCTGCTGGCTAAGTGGTAGATAAATGTTAAATTCTTAAAAATAACATCCACAAAGGACTCTGCATCTTCGTCAGCTGATTTATTTTAATAATTAATTTGCGAATAATGGTACTAATAAGGGGTTTTCAAAACCTCAATTTGTTTGATATGCGACATGAAATACATAGACAAACTTACACGGTAACCTAACATTGCAACATTTCAAAGAAACGCTTTGGAATGTGCACGAAGTTTCATGTACTACTTAACGCATCTTTTGGTTTGTATACTCAAGCTGTACTATTATACTTGGTAGCAGGATCCTGTTTATATCAGAATATAAAATATTTGTGTCCTTGAACGTACGGTGTTATAAAGTGTATGACGTCCCTTATTTTTTAAATAAAGCGTTCTTAATAAAAACAGCTTCCTCTGTTCTTGTTTTTCAGATTTACTAGCTTATATATCAAATACAATTCAAATGTTTACCTGAAGTCCATCGTGTCTTTTTCGCCAAGTTTCACTGTACTTTTTACAGTATTCGAATGTATGTAAATAATTGCTTTTACCGCAACACAAGATTTCCTTTAATTAATAATCCTATTGTAAAATAAAATCGTTTAACTTATGCTGACGAGATCCGCCACCCCCCAAAACAAGTAGTAGGATTTATGGCTGACGTTGTCCACTATTCTTTTCTACATTAAAGTAATAAAATCACTGACAAATAATACCACACGCGGCTAAAAATTTTTTCTCCCGAAAGGAACACAAACACAACGTAAGTGCGTAAACTTCACTTCAAGCAATACAAAGAAATCAATATTATATTCAATCGTGCTTCTACTCGCGATGCAGAGATTAAGGAGCATGTGTATAAACCCAAGAAGCAACATCAATTCCATAACCAAAGACCAAGGAAAGTGGAACACTTAAGGGGAGGTTCTGGTCTAAATGTCGATTTTTCTTTTATTTCATTTTTCGAATGTTCAACCTTTTAGGAAAACGGGTTTGAAAGGATTTGTTGAAATTCGTAAAATTCCCGAAGTTATAGGCATTTGAGTCGCGGCAAATACATGGGTCACAACCGGCTACTCGGCGCTCACGTAAAACTTTAAGGGGAGGTTCTGGTCTAAATGTCGATTTTTTTTATATCATTTTTCGAATGTTCAATCTTTTAGGAATACGGGTTTAAAAGGATTTGTTGAAATTCGTAAAATTCCCCAAGTTGTAGGCATTTGAGTCGCGGCAAATACATGGGTCACAACCGGCTACTCGGCGCTCACGTAAAACTTTAAGGGGAGGTTCTGGTCTAAATGTCGATTTTTTTTATATCATTTTTCGAATGTTCAATCTTTTAGGAATACGGGTTTAAAAGGATTTGTTGAAATTCGTAAAATTCCCCAAGTTGTAGGCATTTGAGTCGCGGCAAATACATGGGTCACAACCGGCTACTCGGCGCTCACGTAAAACTTCAAATGCGTTTTTCTCGAAACAGTGTTCTCAAAACGGTGGGACCTGTATCTTCAAAAGTTATTATCCGATTCGACTGAAACTTGTTTTATTTTGAAGATTATTCTTTTGGCTAGGGGGGGGGGGAACTAAAAAAATTACAAAAAGTTGAAAATTTATAATTTTTAAAGGCGTTGAAAGGACGAAAAATACAGGGAAAAGTGATTTCAAACGTGAAGTGTCGTTATTTTCTAAAAAAAATGCAATTTTTGTATTTTTTTTAGTTCACCCCCTAGAAAAAAGAATAATCTTCAAAATAAAAAAGGTTTCAGTCGAATCGGATAATAACTTTTAGAGATACAGGTCCCACCGATTTGGATCAATTTTTTGACGCCTTAACTTTAACGACTCCCCAGGGCTGTTTGCACTGATTAATTATAAAACAAAAAATATATTTCTATAACATAAGACATCCTTAATACAATGCAACAAGTCCCATTAAATTATATATAGTAGTTTTCCTTTAATTAATTCCTAAATATCACCTATTTTTTGGGGCTCTAGACCAGAACCTCCCCTTAAACGAAAACTAAAGCACGTTGCAAGTACATAGGCATAAGATCTTAATCGCATGAACGCAATTTCAGCAAGGTCCCCTCATACGCGGTCTTGAGATCAACATGCGGACGGCCACTTTGCTCTTCTCGACGCTAATAGAAAAAGTTGCCTGTTCCCCTTACGGTGACCTAACGCTTTTCCAATAATATGCTTTGAAAAATCACCGTCCCAGCTATACACCACTCTTCTTCGCAAAAGCCGTCATTTGTGGAACGCACAAGGGAAGAAAACAGAATTATTCACCCTAATGTTACTAAACTTTTCAGTTTCAAAATTCCCTAATGACACATCGTCACGTATTCTAATTATCCTTTGTCTCTTAATTAGTAAGTACTAATCTCAAACTAGTTTTACGCACATCCAAATTTCATGGGTTTTAAAACGTAATTACAAGATTTAAATTTGCATTATGTGCTACGCGTCCACCGAAAATAACTCTGTGTGACGTTTCCCTCGACGTTGCGCGATATCGTTAAAAGAACTTTCTGCAGACTTTTAATTTTCGTTCTTACTGGTCTCTCCGTATCGCGTACCTAATTCGCCAAAGTGTTGGAAGTCCAGTCATTTAGGCTCGGGTAAACGTTGCTGCAATTTAATAGCATTTAGCCCCCTTATAACGAACCTAACAATTAAGGTGATGAAAGAATGACACCTTATGTAAGCATAGGTCAATGCGTTTTAATTTCACTTATTGTTAGTAGCCATGATCGCAGCATATCCCTGCAACGCTGTGACACGCTTCGCGTTAAATTATTGTCATGTATTGTCAGATCGTGCAGACAGGTGTTTATTTAACAAGATAATTGCTTGTTATATCGGCAAACATGATGAGCAAGTGACAAATTGCTACCGTACAATGTCATATTTACTCATCGACGTAACGCAGACTAATCTTTCAGACTTGAAGCACAGCGAGGTGTAATGCGCGGGTTTAAGTTTCTTATCACCGACCGACGTTCCGAATTCTCGAGATAATCACTCTACCTGTATGTGTAATCGTACGAAGGACGATAATGTTTTGACTTGCAAACTGAGTACGAACTTCGAGAACGATGTGTCTCTAAGCCTGTGGTGATTTAAGGCCCTTCAGCTTCTCCTCAGGAGTTCTACGAATTTGTGTCTACCGAGTTTTAAAAAAGAGAGTTCGTAACTTACAGAGTAGATAGTACGTACACGCTACACTGATTTTGTGAGTAAGAAATGTATAAATTTCACGTATGCTTCGCACTTTTATGCTACCGAATTCTATACAGTGCACACAGCTAGAAGTTTCTGGTCTGTGCGTGACAGGCGCTTTCTACTTGCTGCAGCAAGTAACTGTCACTTTTAGTAATGTCATTAAATTGAGCCGATAAAAGTTCTTCATTATAATATCAATTATATACAGTTAAGGGTGTGCGGGTACCCGAAATTACGAAACCGAGACCCGAAAACTTTTATGTTGTGATTTTGCAGTGTGATCAGATGTAAGGATTTTTAAACAAGAAAATCGGCTCCCACCTCGCAAATCAGGTCCCGTAATTTCGGGTACCCGCACACCCCTACGTAAAGTTGTTAGTTCTACTTCATTTTTCTATTATATTATATTAGTTTCATTTATTCTTTCTTAATGCAATCGCACGTTTTTATTAAGTCCGTTTTATTTGCGTGCTTCAAAACGGAAGCGTAATTTTGTTCAGTAATTTACCACACATCCCCACGAATGTACACAACATAATCACAGACAGAGGTATGTAGGTCAGCTCAATTGTTTCCACGTGATAAGTTTAAACCGGTGACTGAACTTAATGTTTGCCGTCAGTGTTCATTGTCCAAAATTCTACTTCATTTACGTCGCTACGTGCGAGGACAGAAATATGAAGGAGAGACTATAAATCTCTGCTGGCAATAACCTCGGACAACTCGAGTGCAATATTGCGTGACCCTTCTCACAAATTGTACTTATCTTCGATAACTTAAGTGGTCTTCCTAGAGTGACGGCTGGAAAAAACGTAATTTTTCGGGAATTAAAAAAGAAACAAGTATCGCACGTATCATTTTGCACGTTCGTAGCTTTATTCTATCACCTTTTAAGACTATAACAAAAAAATTGTAAGTAAAAATATCCATTTATAGCGTAATAGGAGCATCGTGAAGAGAACAACATCATTCCGAATGCCAGACCTGGTTGTCAAAAATTCAAAAGTCCCGATCCACTTAAAATATATCACGCATACTCAGCAGACGTTACTTTATCATTCGAGCTAGAATTTTGCATATATCTCCAAAATTCAATTACTACGGTCAACAAAACCATCATTTTTCTTTGCTAACATTAATACAATTTTTTTAAACCGTTGCCATTTCTTCGTTTCACAATATTTTTTCATTGCGCTGGTTCAGACGATAGCCACACGTCTACGAATGATTAATCTTTTTGAATTTTGTGTTTGAGATACTACGATTGCTGATATCAGTGTCTGACATCCGGAAGGATATTGTTCTCTTCATGGTGCTTCTACATATTCCGCTATAAATGGATATTTTTACGTACAACATTTTTTATAGTCTTAAAAGGTGGTGGAATAAAGCTACAAACGTACAGAACGATACGTGCTATACTTGATTCTTTTTTAATTCCCGAAAAATTAAGTTTTTCCAGCCGTTACACTAGGAAGACTCCGTAAGAAGGGAATCTTATTCTTTGTGCTAAAAACAGCAAAATTTAGGATTTTTTTAAAAGAAACTAGTGATGCGATTCATCTGAAATTTTGACCATGTTTTGACGCATCTTTGTAGAAGCTGCAGTTTTTTTTATTAATTTTGAATAATAAATATATTCGTCATCCATTGGTGTGCATATTTATCTACCAGGTAATCAGAAACAGGAAACTGAAACGGCGTTTTACTTTATACATATGTAGCTTGAAATTGATGAACCAGCAAAAAACAAAAAAAAATTATTGAGGAGTGTGGAGAGTTTTTAAACTGAGAGGTCTGAAGCTTTAATTTTTGCTAACCAATTTTGCGCCGATTTTCTTAAGTAACAAAACAAGTACAGAACTTAGCGGTATTCTGGATCATCGAATTGAATCTACATATGTATAAAGTAAAACGCTGTTTCAGTTTTCTGTTTCGGAATACCTGAAAGGTAAATATCATGCACACCAGTGGACGACGGAGTTTTGCGCGGCGTGATGCATAACTCCTATATTTATTATTAAAAATGAATAAAAAAAAAACTGTAACTTTTTGAAGGATGCATAAAAACATGGTCGAGATTTTAGATGAATCGAATTGCTAGTTTCTTAAAAAAAAAAATCCCCACCATTTGCTGTTTTTAGCCCATAAAATAGGATTCCCCCTTAAGAAATAACTCTGTGCATGCATTTACTTACATATAATGAAAATGCTGTGTATGTATTACTCGAGACGATTTTCTTTTATGGCAAACATTCAAATACTTTTGTCATGCACCCCAGTTAGCAGCGAGCAGAGTTATTTTCCTGATTTCGCCCCCGTGGCCTTTGAAGATAATTACGTTAGGCTTCTACGAATGATTATAGTTCTACGTAGTTACGGCGATTCAGAAAAATTCAGTCGGTGACTGGAATTTTACCGACACGGATCGTTTAAAGGTGAACGATCTAAGTTCGTTGTTTTTTAAGAGTCAGCAATTTCCACGGCATTACCTGCATCGTGGATGCAACACTGAAAGTATGCAATTAATGAGGAATGCCGCGCCTTCATCAGACGAGTGAATAAACCACATGGCAATGATAGGACGACGAAAATCACGCGGTGTGTATACCGCATCCATGCTGGTGCAACGAAGAGTGATTTTAAGATACGTGAAGGTGAATATAAAGCATTTTATTCTTTAAAATTATTAAAAGAAATTTTATGAATTATCTATTGGAAACTAAGATATAACACGAAGTACTTGAAAGAATTCACACCTTCGAATTTATTTTGTTTCAAAATTATTTGAAGTAGAACGAACTATTGGTTTTATATTTCAACTGTTTGCATTCCATTTCGTGCGATTTAGGGTTTGTCGGTTTTTTAAAGCCGGGTTTAAAAACCGGGTTTATTTTATAACTTTTTAAAAATCGAAAGTCGGGTTTTAAATTTACAAAATCGGTTTTATATACTAGAATTAATATGTAAAAATTAATTTATTATTTAATTAAAAGCGTTAACATTTCGACTTGAAATCGCCGCGAACACAAGCCTGTTGTATTAGGTAGCAGTTTACTATAAAATTAATCTTGATGAGTTCTGAAGAAAAATACAAAATGAAATAAAGATTTATAATTTATATTTTGTACGGATTTTAGTTATTTTTTTTTTCATTTGGTTTTGCATGCAACGAATTTTATTGTGTTATACTTTTGTAGAACCATAAAGATTAAATGAACTCAAAAATTGTACGGATTTGCACGGATTTATATATTTTTTTTTAATTTGGTTTTGTATAGATAGAGTATATTGTATTTTGTCACATTTTTATAATTCCATAAATATTAAAAAAAAACTGAAAATTTTCAAATAAGTACAAATATTTATATACTATATTAATTATATTTTTTGCGAAAATTCGGAAACCGGTTTTTGGAAATAGTGGAATTCGAAAACCGATTTCTTCAAAAGTCGGTTCTGGTATAAGCCCTAGTTCGTTCCAAACACTTTAGTATCTCAAAGTTATAGAAATTAAACGATTTGGAGGAAATCGATTTCCAACATATTATTAGGGATCCCTAATAGCCAGAACTAAATAGTAAATACTATGGAGACTAAATGTCGACCAAACTATTAATTTGTAGATTTTCCCCGATTCATCCTTACCATGCATTTTTATCGAGCTTCCCATTTTGCATTCAACATTTGAATAATGTATAATCTTCCATTACCTCTCATCCATAAAAGATAGGGTCGCGCCTCCGAAAAAGAATTTTTGCAAGAAGTTCTTCCCCTATCTTTACCTTACAAAATAAAATTGCAAAAAAACATGCCACGCTTCATTTTTACTTTTGTAAACTAAACAACTAAAACCACAGCCAAAGCCACGATTTTACACGCTTATATCAGTCTACCAATCCCATCAAATTGATCGACGGACAGCATAGCGGAATATTTAATTTAAAGTATGAACGTGATGGACAATTGACAAACAAGGTTTATATTCACGGCGACAACCACCATCCTCGGTCCCGGTACAAGAGGTACCGAATCAAAGACAGAAGCGCAAAACCACTTAGACACGAAGGCGGCGGTAATTAAAGTTAGTTAATGTAATTTAACGAAGTTGAGTTTCCAGTTTCAGCCCAGCCACTAAAATTCCGCGTCCCTTCCGGGCTCGTCGGAATTCCTGCGTGCACATGCGTGATTGTGTGTACTCACCTGTGGAGGTGAACACGCGTCTGGGCACGGTGCACAGGGGGAAACGAGTATAGGAGCGCGCACCATTCACGAACGCGTGTCGCCGACTGAACCCGCGCCGGACGCTCGCCGATTGAAGCGAAGAAAATCGTTGCACAAGCGCGCGCAACTCTATCGGGGGCTGCTGCCTGTCTCACGGCAAAAATTTTTCTGCCCTTCGCCGGGGGACAACTGAAAACTGAGCGGTATGCAATCACGAAAATACAGCGAGACACTGGAAGCGGCACCCAGCGGGCGAAAGTTTATTGCCCCGTGTCATAAATCATTCTCGCCGCGAATCGTAAAATACCGATCCCGTTATCATAGTTAATTTTCCTTGAAAGGAATGTTTCTAGCGGACACTTTTAACGACACCTGGACTGTGCTTTACATAAATCGCAAGTTTGTTAAATTCTGTTCCGGCCCACTACCCTCGGGCCTGTTTCGAAAGATCTCAAAAACTCCCGCCAAAAATATGAGAATGTAGTGTAATGCGAATTTAAAAAATGAAGTAGGAAATTATCACGCGTTATCAATTATTAGTTATCGGTTACGTTGGCATTAACTACGGGATAACCGTTTGATGATTCGGAATAATTATAAATTTCCGATAATTGATTTATCGAAAGTTCGGAGTACAATGGAACTTTATCTCGTAAATCATGATAATGAGGAAACTTTCTGCTTGAATCTGAGGGCGAATAATCCATTTAATGCCCGTGAAATACTCGATCTTATCGAGTGATCGGATCTTCTGTCGCGTGACCCAGGGTGTACGTGTAGGACCTTTAATTAAAAGGAATGACGGAGGAAAGTCAATCAGTAGGCAATCGGAAAATTGATCGTACACTTTGACGTTGCAGGTAATATATTAGCGAGACAAAGAATGTGGCATAGCAGCAAGAAGCAATCTTTTACTTATTCCCCCGTTACGTCGACAAATTCCCGAAACAGAAGCGGCTGATGAATAAAAGAGAAGCGACGGGGGTAAGTGTCAAAGCTCGAATTCTGAATAACACGCGGTGCCTAAAAAATGCCTTTGATTATCCCTTCCTCTAAGTTCATCGCAGAGAAGCTCGGGGTATCACGCCTCCGCTGTTTCATTAGCAACCCTTCAAGTGTAAGGGGAGAGCCTATATCAAAGTATCTTCACATGGGGTGAATACGCTGATTGGAGGGTAAAAGCGACGGAGCCCAGACAACACGAATATTTCTAAAAGCTGCGCTCGTGCTATACAGTGGGCCGGAAATAGCACGCCGTAATGGAATAGAAATTGACTCTGGAATTTCTCGAATCAGAATCGGTTTAACTGTCGCCATCGATAGCTGACCATTTCTCGCGATACGTATTTCAAACCGTTTGGAAAAATTTATGAGCATTCCTCTCTTTTTCTTTGCTTGCGAGAGTAGGTATCGATAGCTTGAGTGGTGAAATTTATTTGTCTTTGCAATTTTATTGCAATGCTTACTCAAGAAAAAATGGGGACACATGTAGGAACACAATTTTGGGAAGTTGGAATTGTGAAATGTTCATGTTTTCATTATCAACTAATTCTGATGGTTGTCTTTAGTTGAATATTCGAGTATTTTGTTATTATGGTTCTTCGGCTTCGCTCGACATCAACCTCCTATACATTCACCCCAAAAAGTTCATCAACTGGAGTTACTTACTCACTACTTTACTGGAGAACCATCATTCGAAGAAGAGAAGAAAAAAATATAATAATTCTTCTTCAACAGATTACGTTTTGTCTTACAAACAAGTTATGGTATAACTAGCAAAATACCCCCGCGCTTCGCTTCGGGCCTAGGAGATATTAAGGACTCCACGAAAACACATTTCACCCCTTTTCACCACCCCCTTAGGGGTTGATTCGGGAAAAATCATGAAATGGTTTTCAGGCATTTGTGTGGGTAACCTTTCGTAAGTAAAAGCCAAGTTGATAGCTAATCGGGCCTAAGAAATAATAAGGGGTCCGAGAAAACATATTTCACCCCATTCGGGTTGGAATTTGAAAAAATCCGTTCTTATCCAGCACCTACGTCGCAAAAGGAATATTCTCCTTTGAATTTCATGTTTCTAGGATCAGCGGTTTGGGTTGGACGGTGATGAATCAGTGACACAACGATTATATAAGTATAGATCATAAACACATGTCGCAAGAAAAAAATGTTCGTCCTACCATCCTCGTCAACAGCCTGAAGTTCGGTCACGCTATTTCGATACATTGTAAAAGTTATTGCAAAGGGTTTTTCCGTTTTTGTAATAAAATGAATTTCGTAAACTATATGCTGCTGCTTTCAAGTCGTAATTTATAGTTAAAACCCTGTATTTTCCGATGATGACTCTTTCACAGATTTCTCTTCCATATTTCAAGAGGTTTTCATAAATTTTGAAATGTTAATCACGGACGTTGCGGGCGATTTCGGCTTAAGTGGAATTCGCCCTTAGTATGCTATAAGGAAACGACAAAACAAACAGTTTTCCTTTGTACCATTTTCCTATACAACCCCTTTCAGCAAGCTTACAGGCCTTTGAAGTTTCGAGCCTACCCAGTGAAGTTCGACAAACTGCCTATCAACAGGCGCTGGTCGGTAATAACGTTCTAAAGCTTTTAACTTTATTATATGACATTGCACAGGGAAGTAACCCTAAAGAAAAACGTTTGCCTTGTTGTACCCTATGGCATACTAAATTTCTGGCAACTTACAGTAGCTTTTGCAATACATCGAAATACCACAATGAAATTTCAAGGTGTTGAGAAGAATGCTAAGACAAACATTTTTTTCTTTGTTACTTGAAAAAGGAAAATATGGTCTTGGATTGATTAGTTTCATTTTATTTATTAACGTAGTATATAGCTGTAATAAATAATATTTCATTACGAAGAAGACATCCAGACGCCGTGTAATTTATTTCCTCCCCCTTTTTGTACATTCCCACAGAATCATGGGTAATATTACAAACACCTTGTTATATTCTTTAGCCAGAATTATTACGGATCACAACAGTTCTATACAGAAGAGTGATCAGGAATACCTTAATGCGATTGCAGTTTACGAACATCCAGGGAAAGGATCTACCCTGTTCGTTCTTAAGATAAATTGAATCTTTCTAGACATATCTTCGTCGTAAATAGCTTTACTTTTCTCAAAATTTATTCTCCGTCTTGTCTGCGTTGGTTTCTCGTAATACCTAGTACGTCTAAATTGCTCGAAAATCTTCTCCTGCCCTAATATACGATTCAGAACACGACAAGCTTTCTCTACATTGTTGTCTTTGACCATAATGGTTCGTGCAATAAATTGAGCATGTCGTCGTAAACCCATCTGAAACAAGACATCTACATTGAATCGTTTTTGAACTATTTACGGTTTCCTTTCTCCATTGCGTAACAATGCATTTCGATCGCAAATAAAATTCTAATTTAATTTACGCGTCTCTGTGTAGGCTAGAAGGCATACTATTACGCCATTGAATAATCGTAAGCATAAATTAGTTTGCCATCGAAAATAGCTTTAAATTTCAAATTACTATCTCATATATATTCCATTTAATTCGTGCTACGATACACTCTGCTTTAATATTTAAATTGATCGAATTTAAAAAGTGTGTGTTTTATAGGTTAGGTACACGTTGAAACTGTATTCACGTTTAAAAACAATGCTTCAAATTTGTCATATCAATGAATAGAGATGATAATTACTTCGGAAATTAAATAAAGTACCTTGCGTTCTATTTATGCACAAATTTCCAAATTGAATTCACGTAAACTCGAAAACGACCTAACCACTCACTCTAGCAGACGCACTCTGTGTGACTCTATGGCAGTGTTGCCAACTGGGATTTTTGAAAATCTGTAGTGAAAAGTTCAACATTCCGTAGAATTCCATAGATCCCTCTTTGAAAAAACCGTTGATCTACGGATTTTCTTCATAAGTGTTAATTATTACATGTATGAAAGAAGCTAATTCACTTGCTCATGGAAACAGTCCTTTCCCAAATCCTTTCTATAAATCTTATATTTCGATTCTCTTCTAACATCCTCAAACAAAAAAAAAAAATTGTATTGTCTCAACAAAAATTCACAAATTACGAAAAAAGTTCACGTGCAAAATTTGTGAAATCAACCTTTCTCTCACTTTCAGCGTTTCGAGTATCTTTGTTGCGAGTCGTAAGATGCCAAGTGCCAAGATTCGTTAACTCCTTTGTTTCGTTTTAGGGCGGTAATCTCAGTCGCTACTTATTCTTAAGCAAATGCTTAAGCATTCGGCATCCTTTACTAGCTACTAGGTTAGTAGAGAATGCCGCATGCTTAAGCATTTGCTGAAGAATAAGTAGCGACTGAGAATACCGCCCTTAATGGATCATTGATTGAGTATTTTTTGTGGAAGACGGAGAGATCCCATTACAGGACCGATGAACAAAAAATGTGTGGCAACAGATGTCGCTATTAGTCGTTACAAAAAAGTGATTCTTTTGCTGATTATAGGTTACTAACTCATGAAAAAGGTAAAAAATCCGTAGATTTCAGTTTACAATCCGTATATCCGTAGATAAAGTAAAAAATCCGTGGATCTACGGAAAAATTCGTAGGGTTGGTAACACTGCTCTACGGACCGTGTTTCGATAAGTCGAATCGATAAAGTAGCGTGGTTTATTTCAATGCTTCTAACTATTGTATTATTACGTTATCGTTACGAAAATTAGCACGTTTCAATTTTATTACGGAAAACAGCACGTTTGTTTTTGTTATAGGAGCTGCTGTATCCTGTATTTCATTTTCTACGTGGGAATGTATGGATTCACTTATTTATCTGTCTTTCATTACAACGAAGCTATGAAAAGCAATTGAAAAATGTTAGAAATGTGCAATTATTTACCGCTTTTACTGCCCACAACTGGCTGCGATTAATGTTTCATTCCTTGCGAGGGATCGCAATAAAATCTCATATGCCCCAAAAAGAGCATGTTCAACAGAGTGATAACGATGAAGTATAAAATCAAGTATGTAAGGATCTAAAAGCGTAGATCAATAATTGATTTAATTATTATTAAATTCATTCACTACAATTAATAATAACGTAATTAAAATGAGCTTAACAGTTTAGCGCCCAATGTGACATGTATGTCGCATCATTTACAAGCGTATAAAAAAACTCGATGCGTAGTAAATAATTTTGGGAAATTGTCCTGGAAACTTCTTTTTTTTGTTGGGTGACTGTGGGCTAAAGGGTTAAGGTACTGTAAATTAATATTTAATATAATTACTTCTCGATCTTTCAAGTTATACCGGAATCCCCAGCGACATACACAAAGCCATACTGACAAGGATATCATAAGCAATACCACTGAAAACGGAGTAGCATATATGTGTATACGGAACATTTGACTTTAAGAATCTTACGAACCACTCTCAGATCCTCTTTACTTCCACCTTTTTCCAACAAGTCCCTCATTCTGCGACTGTTAGTATCAAATTCTTTAAATTGCAAGCAAACCACATCCACAAAGTCGAGTTTAACATTTACCTTTCGATTGAAGGATGAGAGAATTGTCACGCGTCACATAATTTCTCATCGATTCGATTAATAATAATCAACCATATTTTATCAACGATTGTTCTGTCTGCAAATTGGCAGCAATTTTATATTACCATTGTGGTGATAATTACTCCAAAAGGGTTTCGATATTTATGTGACCACTGGAGACAGAAATTTTGCAAACTTTTTAACCTAGAGTTTAGAATAGAAGACAATCAATTTTTACATCGCTGCCCTGTCATTTGTAAACGTCAATCGAAACGATTGCCACCGAGCCAGAGCTGAATTACAGATTTCGTATGTCCTAGGTACTTTCACATCTCTGCACACATTTTCTTGTGCCTCGGAATTCTAAACGTCCGAATTCAAAAATCTCCGCTTCTGCCGGCTCGCTGCATAAATTCGAAAGTTTATGAACATAAGCAGTACCAAATTGAAAAAAAAAATGGAATAAAGTGTTTACGGCATTGCTTGCAGGACGAAAATTTCCGACCTCTACAATCCGAACGATTGTTTGGTCGATATCCTTGCACTTAGCACAGAATCTGCTTCAACTGAGTTTCTCAATAGAAAATCACCGACAAAGATATCATATCATTTTTTTCTGTATGAAGGAATAGAAGATTTTTAGGTCTGATCAGTTTAATAGTTGCAACTAAGGGATCATGCCACCGAAACGGAAGAAAGAAGGCAAAAAGATATCCATCGAGCCAATTTCGACGTAAGTTTTGCCCTATTAAGTACTAACCCTTACTATTCAGAACATAATCTCTCTGTGCATATCGTGGTATACTGAATTTCGAGATATACAATCTAGATCTTCATTTTTAAGGTAGCACATAGAAATCTTTAAGAGCTCATCACACCAGACTATATTTTTTTATAAAATATATTAGGCTATATCTAGAGACGCGGCAGTGTCTCGACGCCAAGTACATGTTCGACACCCTGTATATGGCGACTGTCGCTACCATAGACATATGTAGATAGAGCGTAAGCTGAGGAGGGTGTAAGATTGTATGTATACCGAATGCTTCCGAAGCTAACCCGACGTCGGGCCGACGTGCCTGTATCTGATTTCTGCCTTTTCTCCTCCAAGCCTACCGTTCCCCTCGCTAAAGATATTAAATAAATATTTTAATACGAATAAATGTATTATTCCAAATACTTGGCGCTGCGCTCCGAATTGGTGTTGCTAAACTGAATAAATATGTTTTAATTGCATTAATCTTTCTCTCTCTTTCTTGTGCGTGCGTTCGTGAAAGTGTGTATGTGTGCGTGTGCATATGCTGCGTATGATATTAGAGTTAAATATATATAGAATATATCTGACTGCGTTTCTATTATGTATATGTACATTATGTATTTTAGATTCTAAGGGAGTTATTGTAAATTATTAATACTAAGACAATTAGTATTTCTTCGGTTTCGCAGCGCCATGTATTTTTAATAATATATTTATTCGTATTAAAATATTTATTTGTATAAAAATATATCTGCTTAATATTATTTAATACCTTATTTTTCTTTGTAGAAATAGCCATTATTATAATTGGCGCAATTTTTGTATATCATTAATTTTGATTCTTTTAGATGCATTCATTAAAATGTCCGCGATACGAGTAATGGAATGTATGAACACAGCATTTTAGCTGTGTATATGTAGTTGTGTCATCTTAAGCGCAGTTGGAAAGCACCTTTATGTACTTGCAGCTCATTTTGATTTCACATATTTTTTTTTATTTTGTAATTATTATTATCTTCTATTTTTTCTGATTTATTTGATTTCATGTACTTGGCGTAATTTTTGTACTTTTTTAAAGTTTTTTATGGGGATAGACTAATACAACTTAACTCCGCGAGAGACACCATAATGGGGAATACTTTCCTAATTTTCATGGGGAAAAGGATCGAGCCAGATATTCCAGAGGAAATAGAATCGGACGAGTCACCAAAGCCATTGATATCGTCGGTCACAGGGGAGCCATTTGGGCCCCGGGTTTGTCATATCACCGAAAAGCCAGAAGACCAAAGCTCCGATGACGAACCCGAATCCGAAAGCGACGAGGAGCCACTGAGCGAACCACCGGAAGTGCCGTCAGACTTCTGGCATATACAGAAACTGATTAGATACATGAAAGCGGGAAATCAAACCGCGACCACACTGGCCTTGTGCCTTTTAAAGGATTACGATCTCACCAGCACGGTAATTCGATCGAATTTTCAGGAACAGAATTGCTTGAAGTACGGTCATCGTGTTTTTATAAAAAAAGAAGCAAAGTCTAACGTTGGATTTTATCGCGGAACTAGATCGTACAAAAAGCTGTCCAAGAGATGGGAGGCTTAGAAATTTTGGTCAATCTACTCGAGACGAAAGATCTAAAATGCCAAAACGGTTCGCTGTCAGTTTTACTTGACATTGTCAGTTCCATGGACATGAAACGGTACCTGATCGATCTTGGTATTATAACACCGTTGATTCAAATATTAAAGCAGCCGGCGAGAGATATTCAAGTTAGTTCTTCATTTGCTCATCACACCTTTACATTTGCATTGCACAAAATATGTTACACACCCTCGAAAGTCTTTATGAAGTTTTGGAAAATTAGAGATACGTAAATTTACTTCAGTTACTTTGCTGTTGGTAGCAACTTTAGCTTAATATTTTATTTGCTAACTTGAAGGTCCTAGCCGCAGAAACTATGGCCATCGTCGCGCAAGTTAGGAAGGCGAGGAAACAAATACGTATTCGAGGCGGTATACCACTTATCGTGAGTTTCTTTAACACTCTATAATTAAGTAGATGTAGCTGTTATTTTTAAATAGTTACTAGTAGAAGACCCCGTAAAACCTCCGTTAAATCGACCGAGAATTATGCGAATTCATATTTTACAAAAGAGTTACCACAGTTGAAGGGTAAAGGGGGGAAACTGGGAATGTCCATTTTTCGTGATTTTGCGATTTATAGCATATTTTATCGGTGGCAACTGGGACTTCAGAACTGTCAAATCACAAAGGGTTATAAAGTTCAAATCCATCCGTAAGATAACGTTAAAGATTTGGTATACTGGTTTAAAACAGGAAATGTCCACTATGTGCTGGAACAAAATACAGAAATTAATAAAAATAAAATAAAAATAAAAATAAATAAAAATATAAATAAATAAAATAATAAAGATAAAACAAGATATAATAACAAAAAATAAAACAAGAAATTATTTAAGAAGAAAATTATATAAAAAAATTAAATTCATCGAACCTTGCTTCTTTACTGGTGGACTAAAGTGGATACAAAAACTTAATTTTCTCGATAAAGCTGTTTTATGACATTCTCCGTTTTACCCCTTACCTTTTAGTTGTACTAGAATATACATTATCTATCATAGAAGGTAAATGCCTGCATATAGGGTGAAATTTTTAATAGAAAACTTTTCTCTGACCACTAGTTAGACATCATGGATGTATCAGACACTATCCTTCAGCGACGATACGATGATTTAAGCGCAACTAACAAGGAACTAGTAGATGTCGCGATTGGATGTGCTAAAGTTCTAGACTCTCTTAGTAGTAGCCCAAAAGCGAAGGCAGAGCTTCGTAAATACGGGGTAGTGAAATTCATGCAACGTTTCCTACAATCTGTGCACACTTCCTTGATAATACCTATGATGGGTACGGTTCAACAATGCGCGAGCATGGTAAGTAAACTTTGCTGAAATGCAATATAAGTTTGAACCTTTACAATGAAAAGATTTTCCATCGGTGTTAAGACTGGTGTGCGTTCAATGAGCTCCCAGTGGCAAAGACGGATTTGTGTATAGGCTAAGTAGGCTGGGGAGTGACAATCATGGGGAGCATCAAATTTTGGGGAGCCACAAATTTTGGGGATGGACAACTTTTGGGAAGCGACAAATTTTGAGGAGCGGTAAACTTTGGGGAGTATCAAATTTTAGGAAGCGGCAAATTTTGGAAAGCGACAAATTTCGGGAAGCACCAAATTTTGGGAAGCGAGAAATTTCGGGAAGTGCCAAATTTTGAGAAGTGATAAATTTTGAGGGACGACAAATTTTGGGGAGCGGTAAACTTTGGGGAGCATCAAATTTTAGGAAGCGGCAAATTTTGGAAAGCGACAAATTTTGAGAAGCGAGAAACTTCGGGAAGTATAAAATTTTGGGAAGTGACAAATTTTGAAGGACCACAAATTTTCGGGAGAGTCAAATTTTGGAGAGCGGAAAATTAAGGGGAACCACAAAGTTTGAGCAAAAGAAATTGAGAATGGTTTAGACAGAGGCTTGAGACAACTTTAAAAACAATTCACTTCTTTTTCATATATCAATAACCTATGTGTAAGCTGCTATATTGAATTACTTTTGAAATTGTCTTGACTCTTTTAAATTAAAATATTTAATGATATTTCGCGGATGGGCCGACAAACTTGTTAGCCTAGGGGAGCCATATCTCTTAATCCACCCTTGCCCAGTGGCCTTTAATGTAGAGTACATACAAGTAGTGTAGGAATAAAATATAAATGATGCAAGTACGGTGCACGAATAGCACACAAAACAGTGAAGGATGCCCTACGTACGTCGGTGATCGATGGGTTGCCGGGCACCAGGCTGGTGTTACTCGGCTTTCTTAACATTTATAAGTAGAAAACGAAGCTCCATTAAAATTCCGTTACTCTTGATTTTCGTCTTATTTTATCGCGTAGAATCACTCTATAATTTTTCTCGCGATTAGATAATTAAAATAAAGGTATTACAATGAAATAAACTATAACAACAGAATATAAAGGGAACGAAATGAAATTTTAGCGATAATATACCGATTAATAGAATGTACATGTACCGTGGTACAGTAGCTGAACGAACTTTGCCATTGTTGCAGAAAATATTCCAAGAGGCGTTCGAGGAAACGGACATCATGTACGACGTGGTGCGGCACCTGCAGAACGAGGACATTAAATTAAAAGAAAACTGCGCCATGGCAATATTCAACTGCGGCCCGAACAAAGTCGCGAGGGATATAGTTCGGGAGACAAACGGTTTGGATATGTTGTGCAAACTGGTGAAGAGCGAAGAAGTTCGCAGTAATAAGCGCCTGCTGGCAGGAGTCACTGGCGGAATCTGGAAATGCGCTATAAGTCCTGAGAATGTAGCAAGATTCAACCAGAACGGCTTGGTCGCGGCTCTGGTGCCCCTTTTAGAGGAACACGAGGACGAGGATGTACTGGTGAACGTTGTAGGAGCGCTGGCAGAATGTTGCAAAGACCCTGTTAACAGGGACGTTCTCAGAATCAACGATGGCCTGCCTAAGCTGGTAATTACGTAGACCGTTACAAAAAGAGGGTTCCGAATAACACTAAAACACAATTTCTTCTCCTCTTTGGCTCCGCCATTCGTATATAAGATCCCTACAGAATACAATTGACATTCTAAACTCTTCCAGTAGTAAGGCCACGTTTCGCCGTTCAGAGTCTTGCGTGTTTAATGTTACAAATAACGTACAGATCAGATTGATGAGTTCCACGCACGAGCCACTGTTGGAGAACATACCATTGGTAATAAAAGAGTGCGCGCAAAACGAGCAGTGCATGGACATCATTAACGATCCCGAGCACGTCTTCGATGGCGTTCGATTGGTCTGGTCGTTGCTGAAGCATCCGAGCGATATAATCAAAAGAAACGCTTGCCTCGCGCTGGTCCCTTGCATCAAGCACGCCAAGGATTCCCCTGAAATGGTCAGGGCATTCGTGGGCGGATTGGAGCTCACTGTCACCCTTCTCCAAAGTCCAGATACCGAAGTGCTGAGCGCAGTGTGCGCCACTATTGCCGAGATCGCCACGGACCCGGAGAACCTGGGCATTCTCAGTGATCACGGTGTGGTGGAGGAATTGGCGAAACTCGTGGAAACGGTAATATTCTTCTTTTCATTCGATACGTTTACTCGAAGTCAGAAATTGCGAAACCTTTCGAATCGATCGGGCATACTCCGCCACCCGCGTGAAAAAATGTATCAGTACCTTAGTAGCATTTCTGGTTGGCCCGCAGTATCCCCAAGTTGGGAATTAGTTGGCCATCAAAATGCCAACAATAAATGTTACCAGGGTATGGAGGTTTAAGAAAAAGGAACTTGGAAATGTCCTAGCGCTTGTAAAAATAAATTAGAATAATTTTCCAGCTCTTGCTTTACTAATGCAAATGATTTTCTTTTATTCCTTAACTGTTGCGCGTGTGTAAGTAGTCATCTGCTATTATGTATTTGTAATACAGCTAGCGGATAATTGTTTCATGAATGCAATTGTAGAAACGGAATTATGGAAGGTAATGAGAGATTTTACGTAATTAGTGACAATTTAAATTATTTGATTAGTGCAGCACTGGACTAGTAAAAGCAAGTTGTTTCTTAGGGTAGATAATTGTATCCAACGTTAGCTGAGTAGTGGATATTTAGGGGTCGTTCTTAAGGGGTTACACCACTTTGAATTAAAAAAAATTTCATCCGATTCGCTTGAAACTTTGAGAGGATCTTATCAATTTAACAATCTAAAGAAATATGAAGGGGGGTTCCAAAGTATGGTTTTTTGTGAAAATGGGGAACATTTGGAAAAAATATGTCATTTTTTACCTAAAAATTGAGTATAAAAGTGTCAGGTCAGTTTTTAATATATCGCAAAACCGCTACATATTTCTTTAGATTGTTAAATTGAAAAGATCCTCTCAAAGTTTCAAGCGAATCGGAAGAAAATTGTAGACGTTAGGCTGCCCACCGATTTGGCGCGCTCGAAAAAAGAAGCTTACGTGGACCGGTCACAGTGAAGCCATTTTGTTCGAAGGAAACAAACAAATTTTTTTGCGTACTTCAATAGTTGTATAATAAATGCTTAGTTATAGATTTTTAATTTTCTTTATCATTTTCTAAAAAAAATCTTAAAGATAGCTGCTATTTTTCGAATTCAAAGTGGTGTAACTTCTTAAATTACATAAGGCTTTTTGAGGGTGTGGGGGATGTGGAATATCAAATCTTACGAATTTTTATACTGAGGGGAGGGATGGGGTAAGAAATCGCCACAATTACTTTTACGTAATTGACGACCCCTTGTCAGTTTCGAGTGCACTATATACTCCTAAATTTTTCGATTCCTTTTGAAATAATTCTGTAAGAAGATAAATTATTTATCCAGTGATTTGTTCTTCTTTATTGTGTCTCTCCAGGACGATGAAGGCCTGCGTGCAAACCTGACCTTGGCTATAGCGCACTGTAGCGAATGGGGCGAGAATAATTACAAATTTGGCAAATTAAACGCAGTAGCGCCGCTCGTCAATTATATGACCAGTAAAAATAAAAACATCCTCAGGGGAGTTTGTATAGCGGCGTATCATTTAAGTAAAGAGCCTTCAAACTGCGTCACCATGCATTCTTCCGGTGTAATAAAGGTACGGTAGAGTAATTCAGTAATTTTTCTTCTGTATTATAATATTGTAAATAAAAACTTTGTTTGTCGTGACATTGATAACATTTTATATCTTATGATAATTTACCTAAGTTCGTCTGATTTTAACTACTCCTAAAGAATCTTGTGTGCGTGCATCATTTCCTATCAAATAGATTCAATAGAAGCAGAAGAGCTAAATAAATTTGTATCAGATTCACGCCAAATTCGATCCGTAAAAAATAATTGGATAAGATTTTACATGTAAATATTGTTGCAGCATGTGTTGCACTTGGTGGGATCAGATGATCCAGAGGTGCAGATCGCCGCTGCATCTACCATTCGAAACATCAGGAAGCTGGCATTGACAGCAGAACTGTTGCACTTTAAAGAAATGTGTGTGTTGTTGCACATATTATCTATTTATCAGACATATATGGTTCTTCTAATCGATTCATCATATTCTTTACAGTAATACGCTGGAGGAGACGGATTATCAGCAATAATATCATCTAAGTGCCATAACAGAAAACGAATATTCGATTGAAGAACACGTAGCAAAAGTATCTTTATTTAAACAATGTAATTGTATATTTGATGAGATTATGCTCATCAACACCTTGTATATTTGGGGCTAATTACGCCCCTGCAAATACACCACATAATGTTTCGTAAAGTAAATCACTAATGAAGACATTTCACATTATCAATTGATTTTTAACACCCTTACATAGATGATAAAATGATTTTATACACTTCAGGAAGTGCCTTACGTAGTATTCAATAAATATGTAGAATTTCTGCATTCGCCTTGATGCTAGCGATAGTAGTTGTACAACCGTGTACCATTAATGTACAAATTATGTATAAAATATACACTTTGCATAATATGTAAATATCATCACCTCATCCCTTTACGTGAAATATATCGAGTTACGAGTAAAACAACTAAGAGAGCTAAAAATGGTACGACGGGAATGGCACGCAATACGTATATAAATGGATTTAAGTAACACGAAAGAAAATATATTCAACATAGAGGTTCGATGCAATCAACGTAACTGAAATTCACAGTACGAAAACTTAATTTTGTATTTGTGCAACAGTATTATACAATTCGGCGTGCTTAAAATGCTGTGCCCAATAATAATTATTTCCTATGCGTTCGTACTTTACGCACGAACACACATACAGATTCGCATCCATTTTGTTCATGCTTGGTGTTATTGCATTAATTAATTTTATTCATTTCGGATAGTGTTTAACGAGTGAATTATCGAGCCAAATTCCGTAGTTGTATGTTTGGATGTGGATCTGCATGCGACTAAGTAAATTCAGCAAGCATGATCTCGCATTTAGTAACTTTGCAATCGTTACGGATTTATTTCCATTACTACAAGTCTATCACACGTGCGCTGTAATTACGATTCGGTATTATTAAACATCCTAATACATAGTTTTCACTTACACATTTAGCGATAATAGAAAACTTTTACATAGGCTGTGATTACAGGCACTTAAAATCTGTGTATAAATAGGTTTATTTAAAATACGTCATTTGCACAAAGAAACATTCCAGTCAGAAAAACTTGTAATAGATGTAACTTGTAACGCTATGTGTGCACCAATTTTATACACATACATAGCAACATTTGAGCACTAGTCGCGTATAGTCATAACATTTGTAATTTTATAACCATCGTGTATAAAGAATCAAAGTGTGTTAAATATATTTCCTTTGTTTATTAGGAATGGGTGAGAAGGAAACAGTTATAATTTTGAAGGACAGTTTACAAAATCTCTGCCTCCGAGGGATTCAAAATTGTGCGACTCAATCCTGTTTCTCCGTCGACAGGGCGTTCGCCGCAGCTTTAACTGCTGAAATAAAAACCATTGCTAGTTAGAATCGAATTCATACAACTAAACGTATTTTATAAGAAACAACCAAATGTACCAGCATCTTGAGCGGACGCTATAAAGTCATCGACTTTGTGATGATATCTTAAAAAGTTTGGTCTGATGAGACGACGGTACACGATCAAAGACCCGTTATTCTCTATGGGTGCCATCAGCCATATGTAAAAGAGGCACTGCAGCAAAGAGTAAAGTGCGTTAACGATGCACGAAATTATTGGCTCCATATAAAAACTACACAGTACAATATTACACATGCAATTTAGCACACATCAGAATAGTGCACAGAAGATAGTGCACGTACAATTTAGAACACATGCAATTTAACGCACGCTTTTTTAGTGCACATCAGGATAGCGCACAGCAAGATCTCACACACATCCATCTTCTCGTCGTCGTCGACTGTTTCACAGCCGATGGTATTAGTATTGGTTGGGGCTAGATTAGGGCGGGGGGCGTGCGCCCGCCCGCGGGCGCGTAAGGGTCGTCGTCCAACCACGCATCACCCATATGACAGAAGAGCGGCGACGAACATTTCGCTTTCGTCGCCGCGCTTCGCTTCGGCGTAATGGGTGACGGCCTTAAAGCATGGTCGCGAACCGATATGACTTTGGGGATGTTCAAAATGAGACTGCGGTTACAAGTATCGCGCGATGGGGTCAATATCGCTATTGTTGTCAAGGTCATCATTCTGAACATTTCCCTTTACACTTTTTGGTGGTCGTCTTTGGTATACGAGATATTTGTTACCATGCTTTACATGCCCCCCGGCCTAATCTAGCCCCAACCAATACTAATACCGTTGGCTGTGAAACAGTCGATGGCGACGAGAAGATGTTTGTGTGTGAAATCTTGCTGTGCGCTATCCTGATGTGCATTAAAAAAATGTGCGTTAAATTGCATGTATCATAAATCGCATGTGTCCTAAATAGTACATGCACTATAAATCGCCTGTGTTCTAAATTGTATGTGCACTATCTTCTGTGCACTATTCTGATGTGTGCTAAATTGCATGCGCAATATTGTGCTGTGTAGTTTTGATATGGATCCAAATGATTCAGATCTGAAAAATCACTAAACGCTACTGCACCTTGAAGAGCCAATAAACTGGGAACCAGCAAAGGATAGAATCTGAAAAGTATTCAATTATTGTGAAGACTGCAAAAACGACCCAGTACGTCAGCCACTTTGTGTCATCGTCTTTCTTTGGGCTCTCTAATGCTTTCATGGAACAATAAGCTGGATACACAGATCCAAACACATTACACACTAATTGCTGCCCAATTCCAAATACCAGATAAAGAGCCACAAAGCCAACCACGCCTAAAAGATAAACTAATGTAAACATACGCATAATATAGACATGTTATAAAATAAAATATCTTCGGTGCATACGGATCTGCGATACTCGAAATGTTAATACGCTTCTCTCAGTATTATTGCCGTTAAAAATACTCGATTACTGGCAAACGCATGGAGATTACCATCATAAAAAGACCTCGTTACAAAGGTCCTTTTTCACGGTAATGCCACGGTGGGGAAAGAATTTGTGTAAAAAGCTTTTGGTAAATCGGAGCATTTTGCGCGATCGGAGTCACGCGGCAAAACCGAGTTACGTAAAGCGAGAATGACTCAATTCCGATTAGTTAACGGCAAAAACTGACACGAGAAGCTGCGAATAACCTAATGCCCATACCTAAAAATATGTAAAGTCGGTCAACTCCTGTTTGTTTCTCGAATTTGCCGAAATATTTCGTCCAAAACTTGCTTTCGTCGCGCAAAGCTTTGTCCAGAGACTCCTTTATAGCAGCTATTCTTGCCATTTTTATTAAAATTTAAAGAACACAAAACTGCACAGCTCCCTTAGTGATTTTGCAAATCGCTATACGGTATGCGGTACTAAATTTGCATCGACCGTTGGTAAACCGTTCGCACAGGTTGTCCGCAGAAAGGAAAACGACTGGTGCGAGATCTTTCACAATCTATCGATAGGGGGCTACGAATGGATCTACTATTCTCACTGATTGTTAATTAAAATCAATTTCCTGTTACGTCCAAATCACGATATAATAGACAGTTCTGACTCCTGTTCAGAACGTGTGACTTTTTGTCCTAGTTGTTCTGGCGGCTGCTAGATTGGCGCTCAAGAAGAAAAGGCTAATTTTGTGCGCAAAATACGACCAAAATTTCTTATCGCGACGCCTCTAGCAACGGCCAGAGGAACCACACAGAAACCGGCACACAAAATCGCTGGAGTAAAGGTGCTGAGTCGGAACACCTGTCTATTACACCGTAGTTCAAATCTTTTCATCTGCGAATACTCCATTATCTAAATCAATTCACTAGAAAGGAGACATAGGCCGGTATCTTATTCTTAAGCAAATGCTTAAGCATTCGGCATCCTTTACTAGCTACTAGGTTAGTAGAGGATGCCGCATGCTTAAGGCGCCCACAGACCAACGCGAATATTCGCGGCGGCAGCGGATCCGCCGCGGTTCAGCAGTTTTTTTATACGTGGCTGCTTATGGGCAGCCTTATCTGATCCGCGGCGGATGCGCTGTCGCCGCGAATATTCGCGTTAGTCTGTGGGAGCCTTTAAGCATTTGCTTAAGAATAAGTAGCGACTATGAATACCGGCCATTGAGATCTTCCATTCGCCTTTCTCCTCATCTAAATATTAATGCCACGTGACGACAGCAGCGCCACTGTCCGCAAAGCGCGGGAAATATTTAAGGGCATAAAAAATTCAAATGCAGTAACGCGCTTACGAATTGATAGAATAATAAATAGCGCGTACCTTTTAATGCGACCATCCTAAATGATTCCATTGGCTTTAATGATATGGTACAGTGCTTGAAGGAGAAAGTTTGCTTCAAAGGTATAAACTCTTACGGATTCATAACTCAACAGCTGCAAGTCTTCTCCTTGGCTTTTCAGCTTCTAATTCGCGTTGCGCGAAGGACAATTAAAGTAGATAATTACTTAATACAATTAGCAATACTTCTGCTTTTATTATGGCGTTCTTCGTAGCTCGCTTAACACGGTTACACATCTTTCGGACATTAAACGGTCGCTTACTGGCGGTATAATTCCATTACATATTATCACATTTACACGTTGCGTCTTGCTTTATAAAAATACGTTCCACGGTTATAAATGGAGAGCAATTCGGTTTTCGATGGAAATAGGCGAGTAAATACATGCGAGGGCAATGAAATTAACATGTCGAGGGCTCGTTCGTTAACACTCGCCCGACACATCGCGTTTAAAATAAGTTAGGAACATTCTTCGACAAAGTATTGTTTGGCACTGCAGCTGAATTGTTTTCAGTGGCAGATTTAAGGGGAAAGGCCCAGATGCCGAACGTTTTGAGACACCCTGTATACAGAACAGAATTACAAATATATTTAAGCGCGCATGGTATGAAAATTATGGGATATAAAAAAAAAATAGAGTTTGGATAAAATCATAATTCTGTAGGAAAATGGGGCCCTGAGGGGCCTTTTGAACAGGGCCCCTGGTGGGCCTTCTGGGCAGGGGCCCAGGCGGCAACTGCGGATTGGCCGCCCGTTAAATCCGCCACTGATTGTTTTATACACTTCTTTATTGATTTTCTTGCCTAGTTGCTTCATGAAATACGCGTAGAGTAGGTACACAAAGAAGTGCCGATTCATACCTTGACAGAACGCGTCAGTACAATGTATTATGTATTGGTAAATCACCATTCACGTAACAAGTTGCCGTTGTCAACGTGGATGCTTCATCCTCCGCTTATTTTCGCGCCGATCAAACCGTTTCCCAAACTAATTTATATCGCGAGGCTCCAAAACCACTTTTCCCTATAAAACTTCTATAATCTCAAGAATTTATTCTGTAATCTAGCTTTATTATTCAAAGGAACAAAATTTTAGGAATCGTATTCTCCAGTTAAGTTTCTATCAACAGATCTGAAGCGTCCTTCATTGTACTAGCATTGTTGAGAAACACATGTCTTTTACTGTATGGTAATGGATCAGATCAGTGGCGCACTCAGGATTTAATCTTGAAAGGAGCCGAGTTGAACGGTTTTAAATATTTTCCATGTAACTCCGATAAAATTCATTAGGTGATTATAACAATTTATTTAAAGAATAAAATCCAGTTTTCTTCTTTTTTTACAAAGCCCCTTCTTCACGGGGTGCAGACCCTCTTCGCCCTCTCTGGGTGAGCCACTGGATTAGATATAAATAGAAGGCGATGTTGTTCTATTTAATCGCTGCGGAGGTGAAACTAAGAACGAATTAGATTGCGTGTATCGGAGAGGATCACTTGCAAATCAATTCGAGTGGGAGGGACGATTTGAAATCGCCAAGTTAGGAAACCCACCCTCCAGAATACGTATTGCATGGACTATCTACCCCACCGTGGCTTGGGAAACGCTGCTCCACACAATGCACGGGACTATTTGTTCCTTCGGAAGTAGTTGTTCGGATCATCCCTCGCGTGACGTCGTTCCGCGATCATTTCCTCCACGTTATACAATGGAACTTTCGGCACGAGATGCAATAAACGGGGGCGATAGTTTATCTCGTAAGACATTACGCCGCCGAGTGTTCCGTTCGCACGTATTTCATCCCGCTTGCAACCACACTTAGCGAACCACTGCTTGTTTTCTGAATATCGCGCAAACGCCCGGACACACTGCTCAAATTTGAAATACAATTTCTTATATTGGTTTCCATTTTATTCCAACAAACTGACCAATCTAGTGATTCTATGTAGAGTTCTCAGATTGTAACGTGCTTAGTCTACGTGCTTTCTTTTCAATTTTTCTTCCGTTACGATAGAATGTTCTCTGGAAATTCAAGGTTTGAATCGGGCACTGAATGATCGCCACATTTATACACGAGGAAACCGTCATTCATCTGACAAGATTTGATTACGTGACAGTTACTTATAATAGAATGCCTATAATAAAAGGAATATAATTATTCTAAACACCCCTTTCGATTATCGTGCTGTACGTAAGCGACGTCGAGACTCTTGCAACATAACACTTAAACTAGATCAGACTCTGTAACGAATAATCAATTTCTATGAAATACTCGTGAAAGGAATTTCATTTTAAAGCTGTTTCCTTAAGCGACGTTATTCCCTTAGATTTCCTAACAAATAGTGCAATATATTAGATTTTACTGTATGTATACCTCCTGCATCCCCTTGCGCCACTCCTCCCTCCACGCCGATAGGACCATTTGCCGCGCGATTTTCTTATCATCTAACTAGATATGTTGAGCGTCATGTGTATTTACAGTTTCTGCAATTTGATATTGTTCACTTTCCATCCATTCGATGGTTTTTATTAACGTCGATTGTAATATTTCACTCTCCTCACCGTGCGCCCAGTCTGAAGTGTAGCATACAAAATTATGTATAGTACTGCCTTATTTACAACCCCCTGATTTTTCTGCTCGATATAAAAAATTTGACCAAGGTCCCACGGTGTAGTGGCTGGCACTCCGGACCCTGGAGTCTAGCGATCCGAGTTCAAATCTCGGTGGGACCTCGACACATCATTCCTTAATCTTTTTCTGTTATCAGAACGCAACTAGAAATACTTCAAACGATGCATGATTTAATCTTAATCAAACGTGACTTTCTTAATCATTTATAATCAGATCTGCCCTCTCGATGATTGCTCTTTGTCGGGTGTAAAAAAAAGTTTTATTCGCATAAATAGAAGCTTGTACAAAATTTGAGTAGATTCACAGTTTCGGGGTCTGAAGGAGTTTCTTTTCCATTGACTTCATTTTTATACATTTGGCGAGGAGCGCGATTATGGTGAGAACGGCTCCCAGGAAGGAGACGATCCCTAGGACAACGAGGACCATGAACCAGTTCTTGAAGCTGCCGATCCTGTCGCCGAAATCGCAGTTGCAGTTATCACTTTCGTTCAGATTCAGCGCCGAGAAATTCACCGGCCTGAGCGAGATTAATTTGAAGTCCTCCTGGACCTGCCGCCTGGTCGTGGAATTCTGTGATTTCTTAGTGAACCTGTAGGATATAGTGTAAGTGAACTCCTGGCCGTCGTACGAGCCCCTGGCGCTGTAATATTGTATCAACAATTCATTTCCACTGGACGTGAGAGGAACTTGTATGTTATTTATGTCCTGGTGTGACACGTCGCAGTAGGACCACATCAGGACACTGTTGTTCGCCTGCAAATTTAATGTTTGTATTTGGAATTAGTACAGGGCGAATGGCACAATTTACAGGAGGGGAATTAGATAACTCAGCGTGGGAGAAAGGAAAGGGAAAAATTGTAGGCCTACCGAGGGTAAACATTCACAGGCTTTTAAGGTAAACATCTAATACGAAATAAACATTAATTGCTGTCTTATTGATAGTTTCTTACCAAATAGGTACAATTCTTTTAAAAATATGTGCATGGAACAGTGGCGGATTTAAGGAAAAAGGACCAGGTGGCAAATGTTTTGAGGGGCCCTTTTTCGGGAAAATGAAGAGGTAGTTTCCTATAAACGGGCTAAGTGTAGTAGCACAGAAAAAAAGAATAGTGTTTGGATAAAATCACAATTTTTATTTTGAAGATAGGGACCTGGGGGAGGGGGGCTTCTACGCAGGGGCCCATTTTGGGGGAGAAATGAAGAGGTAGTTTATTAAAAACAGGCTAAGTGTAGTAGCACAGAAAAAAAGAATAGTGGTTGGATAAAATCACAATTTTTGTTTTGAAGATAGGGACCTGGGGGGCTTCTACGCAGGGGTCCATTTTGGGGGAGAAATGAAGAGGTAGTTTATTAAAAACGGGCTAAGTGTAGTAGCACAGAAAAAAAGAATAGTGTTTGGATAAAATCACAATTTTTATTTTGAAGATAGGGACCTGGGGGGGGGGGGCTTCTACGCAGGGGCCGATTTTGGGGGAGAAATGAAGAGGTAGTTTACTAAAAACGGACTAAGTGTAGTAGCACAGAAAAAAAAATATAGTTTCGATAGGGTCACAATTTTTTTTTTTTTAATAAGGTGTCCTGGGGGGCCGTTCATCGGGCGCTCGTTAAATCCGCCACTGTTATGGAAGGCGTCAAGAGGGTATTAAATATTCGATTAGATTTTCACAAGAGACTATTCCCGTTTTATCTGCATCCCGAATTACTCCTCACCCCTTACTTTCGAATACAAGCATATTCTTTTTTTCAATTTGCAGAAGTAGCGACATATAAAATACTTCAAAGTTACATAATAAAGATTAATACGATAATCCATTTTCTCATGAAATGACGAAAATTACCCGGGATGGAGCACAGGGAATTCAGAAAAGTAGCTACACTTGGCGGTCGTTTCAAATTTACAACAACAACTCGTTAGTTTCCACAGAATTGTATTAATTATGCTTCCCCGTCAGTTACCTGTATTCCGTTGTAAACAGCAATTTCATTTCCAGAACAGTAATTCACCGTAACATTTCGCTTCTGAGAAAGGTATTCCTGGTCCAGCTCGTTCCTGATTATCTTCATGTGAATTGAGATTTTCTCGGAGGACCTGCCCACGAATTTGTAGCTGCAAAGAGTATTCGGCGGGTACCAGCTCTGCAACGATTTAATGTTCTCCCTGGTGCGCTCGGAACTTTTGTACACGAACTCGCAGTTCCTGTCGGATTTGACTCCAGCCGCCTCCTCGGTCTCCTGGAGCGACAACTGGAAGCCGTCGTGCATTATCGTCCCGTCCTGTTCCGCGAAGAATTCTACAATGATGCTCTTCCCCCGCGACAGAATCCGCGGCACGTGGCCCTCGCCGCAGAATTTCGAGATCTCGAGAATTTTCCCGTCCACGTTTTCTAGGAGCGTAAGATAATCGCCGACGCAGCTGTTGCTTCCCAGCTTGTCCTGCATCCGGCCCCTCCTCACGTATCGATATTCGGGGACCTTATTAGAGCAGAAAAGCAAACCGATTACCTCTGTGTTCTCAACTTAAATCGCATTGCGCGCGTCTGCTTGTCTCTCGAACTCGAAACAGAACGCTTAATCAACTTGCACCGCCGGCTGATGGGAAACTTCGCGAAAACTGTTTAGCGAGAGTTTACTTAGGTACTGCAATATCCTTTATTGGCAATCTCTAGGCAAGCTTCACTTGCGAGATCATTTTCTACCTGCACGATAAAAACTTGTATGTGCGATGTACACACCTACTCTGTTAATTACGAGATTGATAGTGGAGATCGTGAAAGCGGGATCTATTTGTATGAATATTCCAGAGGGCAGTATTGGCTCCTGATATGTTCGCTGCGGGAGGAAATCCTATGAAATGCGAGCGAAGAAATTCGAGATGGAAGCCATGGGTTCAATTGATGGAGAAATATGACATAAAACAGCACGAGCGAAAAAAGTTTGCCAATAATACATCGGGATGCTTTAACACCAATAACCAAACGATATTCCATACTTGCTATTCTAAATCCCCGCCAATTGGTTACGATTGACCCAAATTGAGCCGATTAAATTTAGAAACTGCTGACTTGTGCCCATAATGTGTCGACAGGGGAAATTTGACAAATGATGCGTCGGTATAAGACACACTTTACTGCGAGCATTGAAAACTATGCGTGAAATAATTTCACGCAAAATTCAAAGCACAATATTATACTATCTCTTCCTTCGAATCGAACAAACTTTATATAAATCACTTCATTGTATACCTAATAGAGTGGCACACCCAGAGAAGAGAAAACTGGATTCCATTGTTTAAATAAATTTTTTATAATCACCTAATGAATTTTATTGAATTCGCATTAAAAATATTTTTATCCGTTCAACTTGGTTCCTTCAAGATTAAATCCTGCGTGTGCCACTATCGTAATATCTTCCATATTTCGAAAAATAATATGTACATGGATTAAGGGGTTATACAGGCGGCCGAAAAGAGGCAAATATTTGTGATTTTTTTTAAGAAGCGGAAAATTTTTGCACGAAAAAACAGGATTTCAACTTTAAATACCGCCATTTTGTTTTAAATTAATATTTCGGAAAATTCCCTCCGCCAATCTGAGGATACATTAATACATCAACGAAATCTTTTTTGTATTTTGATTTTAGATAATCTGCTTCCGAATGGCAGTGCTCACCGCAAAACCAAATTATTAAAAATGCTTCTTGGCCGTGGGTTGTTATTATATTATAAACGTAAATATTTTTCTACGAAAAAATTACCAAATGTTCTTTAAATGTTGCTCTTTTAAGTGCAAAAAGTTCTGTAAGAATATATGCTTCCGCTTTTTAAAAAAAAAATCACAAACATTCGCCTCTTTTCGGCCGCCTGACTAGGTATAACCCCTTAATACGCAATCCACAATATTTCGCGCTTCCGCTTCCGAATCTAGATTCTAAATTCTAAACCAATCTGTTACGAATCTCAACATAAGATCGATTGTCCCAGGTGCCAGTAATGTGAAAAATTCGCCGAACGGACCAGCCACGGACAAATTATTCCACGTAACTCACTTGCGGAACCGTGATCCTCTCCTGATTCAACCCCTTCCTGGCAATTTCATGTGTCCCGTCAGGCAGGATCTTCACGTCCGATATATCTTGCAGATCGTGATCGGAGCTCTTCTTCGGGCTTATCGTGCCCATGGACTTCTTATGGACGCGCTGCGGGTGACGAAGTCGCTTCTGGATAGATTCGGGCCGGGCGCCCTGATCACGATAGCCGGCGGCGGGCATCGGCCGGGAGCCGCCTCTACCCTGGAACACATCTGCGGAGGACTGGTCGGTGATCTCCTTTGGACGGCCGCTATTTCTCCGGATATCCTCGTCCACCTCTTTTCCACGGGAATTGCGCGGACCCTTTGATCCGGCAGCTTCCTTCTTGACTTTCTTAAGTCTTCTCCGATTATTTCTGCCCCTCCTGAACTTGTGCGACGTCTGGCCAATGATAAATTCCAGCTCCTCCTCGTGATCGGGGCTCCTCGCTCTCCTTACGCGGCTATTTTCCGGCAGATACCGTCTGTCCGATCTGGCGACCCTCGTCTTCGCCACTTCCGCCACGATTTCCACGTGCTGCTCGCAGTTCTCCGTCTGGCAGCTGTCCTGGGACGTGCGGTTCATGAGATCGAAAAGGTCCTCCGGCTGGCCCCCGATTTTAAAGCGGCCCGCGCTCGATTCCAGTGCGATCCTGCATCTGATACCGCGCGGATATACGCCCGGGTAACCCGGGGACACGAGCTTGCAGGATCTTCGATCGTTCCTCACCGCGCACTCCAACGGACATTCGGACGACGGGGACGCCGAGAAGCCACGGTGCCGTTCGGCGGCCAGCTGGGCTGGCAGGATGGAAAATTGGGCGGAGAACATCACTGGATTCTCGGCGGCGAACTTCGCGTCCGAGTCCATTATGATCGTCAGATTCGGCCCTCTGCGCAGGAACAATCTGTGGGACGATTATACTAATTTAAATTTAACATTACTTAAGGGGGTAGGTTACCCTCGATAGCCCTAAAAAAGACCTTTTTTCAAACGCAAATTGTAAAGTGATAAATAACAGTGGGGAGATTGTTTTTTTTAGTTTTAATCGTTATTCTATGAGCTTTAACACCAAAAAAGAAAGGTCTAAATATCTCTATGTACATAAAAGTTGTGGGTAAAAACGTAAAGGCGTGTACGCGGTGCACCGTTTGATGGTGAACATAAAATCTCGAAAACCGCTCCAACGATTGGGACGAAAATTTAATGAGAGATGCAGAAAACCATCCCCTACGATGTGCCGGTAGCAGATTTTCGAAAAAAAAATAATACAATTTTTATGTTGAAAAATACGATTTTATCGATTTTTGTATGAAAAATATTTTTTATCTTATTTTTAAGCATTTATCTCGAAAATCTGCTCCTAACACATCGTAGGTAATGGTTTTCTGCATCTCTCATTAAATTTTCATCCAAATCGTTGGAGCGGTTTTCGAGATTTTATGTTCACCATCAAACGGTGCACCGCGTACACGCCTTTACGTTTTTACACACAACTTTTATGTACATATAGATATTTAGACTTTTCTTTTTTGGTGTTAAAGCTCATAGAATAACGATTAAAACTAAAAAAAAAAGTTCTCACTACTGTTATTTATCACTTTACAATTTGCATGTGGAGAAAGGCCTTTTATAGGGTTATCGAGGGTAACCTACCCTCTTAAATAAGTAAAATATGCTACACGTATGGGGTGGGTAGCAGGCCCGACTTGTTAGGCAGCTGCCGAGGGCGTGAAGTTGACAAGAGACGCAAAATTGCCTTTTCATTGTTGGCATTTTTTAAAATAAAGTTTCAAATGAAATATTATAAGTTGCACTATAAATGTTTTTAGCTACGAATACAAATTCAGTATCGATGCGCAGGATCTAGGTAATAATAAAAAGGCTCGAATCGGGCCTGGTGGGTAAGATATTACATTGAATACTATGCATTAAATACATTTAGCCATCTGGTAATGATTTATCAGGTTTACTTCATATTCGATAAGTATCCAATGACTTGAGGATGATAGCGTACACTAAAGCAAGTTATGGATGCTTTTATTGTCGTTTCAGTACTAGTATCTGTCTTTGACCAATGTTCCCTTAAAACACATTCATACCGCCCCGGCTCTGTCTAAGCCAGTTGTATAAAAAATCCCCGTACCAACATTGGTCTAATTAAGTCTCCTAGTAAAATACATAACGAAATAGTCGGTATACTGCAGGACTTGATTAATTAATGTTGGGAAAAGTGAATGGAAACGGGCCAATTGAAATTAAAGTAAGCCAAAATTACGGGCTTATCACGCGGCACGAAACATTTACACACATTAAACGACGCGTTTATAAGCGGCTCGGAAGCGCTACGTTTCGAACGGCCAGGCATCTGTTTAATCCATTATATATGTACCATAGGCAGATGCATTCGGTTCATAACATGCTGTGAATACTATCCGTGTCGGTCAATTATTTTTCATTGCCGATACCTACATCAATAAATTACAAACTCTCTTATCTGTTACGCGATCCCGTATTCCATGGGAATGGCTGCAATCTGTTATTCACTATCCAATGAAAATACGAATCACGGAATAGGTAATGAGGTCGGAAATAAAGCCTTTTTAAACGAAGTAGTTCAGCAGAGCAATTATGTAAATCTCAGTGTATAATTATGATAAGTACGATAATAACTGCTTGACAATGGAAAGTACGATATTAATGGAACGATCAATTATTCATGCAATATCGGTGGAAACGAATTTATAGTAAGTAATGGTGAATCGGAATGAGCCGTACCTGGTTGTGTTGCCACTCACATGACCGCAATAACGTCCCGTTTCATCCTCGAGATCCTCGCTGCCGTCAGAGAATTGAATATAAGCACCCTCGCATCTGGTTTCCTTCAGGAAGCCTACTTGCAGTCTCCTAACTTTCAATTCGATCACCTGTGACGGATTAAATTTGTCTGCTAGTTATTTCGTCGACGTCAATAATTTCGAGTTAACCATCGCCGACGTGGAGACGAGCTTGACGAATATTTAAACATATTTGAAAGAAGTTTAAGAATATCGAGTACTTACATACTGATGGCCGAGATTCATGGTGGTGTAAGTCACTCGCATGGCGTTTCACTATGTTTCATACATACGTATTTACCCTCTCGTGGTCACACGGGGTGCGTCGCACCCCGAGATTAATTTTCGAGTTCCAGTATCGCGCCTTTACGACTTCCAAAGGACATTTATCGCGGAAAAAATCGCTGCTTTCCAGAATCGTAGAAAATCGCTTTTTCCAATTAATAATTTCGTCATATTTCATCAATTTACATTTCTAGAAACAGACTATCAACGCGTGATTGTACGAGTATTGTGAATATACAATTATCACCTCAAAAGTTAAAAATAATTTCAAAAATATGAAAGTGGTAACTCAAAGATGACGCTGGGGTGCAGTGAATCCCATGTAAACAATTTGTGATTATGAGGCGCGACCACGAAGGGATATTGCAGTTGTGAGAACACATTTGAAGGCTCAAAATACTATCATAATAAATACGTACATATATGCTTAAAAATTAAAAAAAAAAAAATTTCGCTTGTCAGCATTGGCACATTCGTTATATTCATTTATACTGTTCATGCGTTGCGTTGATAAAAGCGACGACACTTATTGTTAGCCAGACTAACGCCAGTATATGTTTCGACACGCTCTGCTCTTGTTAGTTAAGTGCTAAAGAGAAATGTTAATTCACTGTGAAAATAAACCGACCAAGCCTTTAAAACTTAAAAACTGTTATTAACTAAAATTATCAAAATTCCCATTTACACCACTATGATTCTCAGCCCTATTATCACTGTCTGCGGAGTTATTTCATTAAGAAATGTTTGAATAATCTTCGTAAGAAATTTTGATTAACCTGAGGATCTCTCGGAGGTGCTCTGATACGAACAATGCACCTTCCCATCCGACCTGTCCATCGTATCCATCCAACAGAATTCCTGACAGTACGGTTGCATCCTGTAAAAACCAGAGGATCGTTCTGAATTACCAGCATGATACAAAGCTCCTTCAATTAGACAGAAAATTCGTATTTTAAAAAAATGTCACAGAACTGCGAATTCTAAAACGAACGAACGTTAATGAACGAGATCCTTTGAAAGCTGAGACTATTTTATTTGATCAGCAAGCATTCCTGACTATGCTGAATATAAATGTTGTATAACTGGACGAGGCTTGTCGTTACGGAACTTGTTATCACGAAACTTTCTCTGTCGGCTGAAATTACATTTTATTCATCCCAGCGATGTTAGAAAAATTTCCGCGGCAGGGAGAAAAATTCAAAAATCTGTATTCATTCACATGCAGAACTTGTTTGAAATCTGAATTAGTATCTGGATTTAATACTGAATATTTTAGAGGTAGATTTACTTTAATTTTTATAGCTGAATATTTAAGAATTATTTTTATAAGATTTTTGATTTCATTAATATTTACAGGATTTAGTTTACTTAGACTAAGATTTATATTAGTTTGAATGTTTCATATTTTTTTTATTATTTGAATTCGTGGAGTTATACCACGTATACGGTATGATGAATTAATATATATATGTTGAAAGAAGTTTTTATCTCGTGTATTAATTTATTTATTTTTTGTATTTGGAATTAAGTTGTTTATTCAGATGTTTATTTAAAGTTAATAGAAAATATTATTTCTATTCTATATTTTCAAAATATATGTCTAATCAGACTCATTAACTTAAATTTTGTAGATTAGTGAATCTCAATAATTATTTAAATTAGGATTAATAATAAAGTAAGAGAAATATAATGTTGTAAAAATTTGACTTAATTCTTTATAAGGACATGTTTAAAGAAAACGCCAGAGAATTGTAATTTAGGGGATTCTTAATTACGTAGTATTTTACATTTCAGTGATAGTGTGCTAAGGACTAGTAAAAAAATACGAATCCAAAAGAATTCCTTACACCAAATACAAGAACAAACAACAGTTTTAACACACTATTCACTTTCCCCATAAATAAGAATTATTTAAATTTGAAAGCACATTTTTATCAATAACCTGTACCCCTTTCTTGCCAGATAACAAAAAGCCAAATCAGGCTCAGCTTTCAAAGGTTGCGTTCACTCCCTTTCCGCCCTTCTTTAAACGAATTTCCACGAAAATAGAGAATTGCACGCCAATTATCAGGGTGCCATCCGACCATTACCAAAGTCCCATCATTTTTTCCACCGTCCCCCGCCCAAAGGATCCCCCTATTGTGATCCCCGCGCGGCGCGCGTTAATCCCAGCGTAATTCATCCGGCGTGAAGTCAAAGTAGCGGGTCGTTAGAGTGCGAAAAGCCACTGTATCGGCCGATGGCAGGTGCCGACGGGCGTAATTCACGCTTATATCGTTACTCGCGCGACGCTTCCATTGTATCCCGCAAATAATACCGGCCGTATCGCGTCCGCGCCACGAATATTGTTAGGACAATCGCGCGGACAGGGGACTTAACGTTTCGCTCGTCGTTGTAACGTCGTGTTAAGCCGCGCGCATACCGAGCCGACGGATCCAGCCCCGGGGACATTAAAAATAAGTGCGCGCGCGTAACAAAGCAGAGACGAGGGTATCGAGGCGGTGCGGGATGCGCGATCCAGAAACTCGAATACGCAGCTAAGTACGTACTCGTCATTTGATACCCCTCGCCCCGCGTTTCGGTGCCTTTCATGAGGTCGTTCGAAGGAAATTGAATTCTTTTAGGGCCGCTTGTTTGTTGGAAACGATCCAGTGAAAATGAAGGCGGAGGCAAGATTTTTGGGAGAAGGAATTCTTAGCCGCTTCTTCGTGCTTGTTCTTCAAGCTCCGCCAGTGGCATTTTGCGCAAGGGTTTTCCGTATAAGCGTTGACCGAGCGAGGCAGTGATTTATAGGATTACACTGTCTAACAAAATTTAACTTTCTTCGCACAATCAGGTGACTTCTTAATTTTTTTTTATCAAAGTCTCGAATTTTTACGGACCATATCAGAGGTTCTACGCATCCTGTAATCTTTTCCAAGTCGATTTTAACCTCAATGCGCTCGCAATCAGGAAAAATAAGGGGAAAAAAATATTCGGGAAAAAAACATTTATAGTTTCTGGGTAAAGGCGACGCTGTAGGTTGTCGCCTGACGTTCTTAGCTGCCAAATCTACGATTTTGCAAATTTTACTATAAATCAAGCGGCATTTTATTGAGAAAAGATAGTACTTTCGGAAAATGCAATAAAAAATATCGATTTTTCGACTGCCTAGTTCCCTTAAGCGATTTTGTTGACTACCACTGTCGGCGCCGCACATTTTGCCAAACTATTCCGCTTCTGTATTGAAAACGGTATGTGACTTACCACATCTGTTGATGCTTTCCGAAGCAAAAATGTGTGTTGCATCGCGTGGAGTAGTCAGATTTTCTCCTAGACCCTTAGTTTTTTATATAAATTTAAATATATCTGCAAAAATGGGTACTTTTCGGGTGTTCTTTTCCCTTTGATCGTTGTTTAAACATATTCAATGATTCATAATGCACTAATAACTGATATCTTTGTATTCGGGGGGGTTCATAGAAGAATTTGACGCAACAAGCAACCGAATAACTATTATTGTTTCGGCACATGAGATGTTCAAATCTGAAAATTTGTATTTTTATTCAAAATCGAATTTTTCAAAAACTGAGGGTGATGCCGACAAACGGCTTGCGGATTCGTTTTCAGCGCACGAAAACCTGTAAGAAACGGCTATTGAATGTTCCAAGTCCAGATGGCTGTCGAACTGTATTATTTCGCAGAAATAAATTGCGCTTATGGAATAGCGTTTTGTCAAACGAGGATTCGTTTCTGATTAAATTTTGTTCGAAAATTTTGAGGAGTACCTACGCGTGCGTTTGACTATGAATCGATTCCATATTTTGCTGTGGACTAGTGCTTCTAATTCGTTTTTAACTACTAAATTATTTTGCCTTCTTAGTACTATCATTTAGAAAAATTCGTAAAAATAAAAAGCAATTGTCTATGATCAATTATTATATCGTTTTCTGATTATCAAGTACTTCATTTCCTGGTTTAATTACGTCCCAGTGAACAAACGATATCGAGCAACTGTCACGTCTAATTGTTGATATTGATACTTAATTAAACACGTTGTTAATTAAACGATTCCTGGTGTCTAGTTTCGTTATGTACACGGGCATAATTGTGGCCAGCAATCTCGTGCGTGCTACAATCCTGCGTGCGTCAGACTAATCCGACTATTTTCCAGAGAGATCCCTACGCCCGAGCCCTAATATTCGTGAATGTCGTGCGATCCTGATACGCGACTACAGTGCGCTCCCCTGTTAATGAGAGTCTCGTTGGGGAAACGATCGAAGCCCCGTTAAAAACTTCCTACACAGCACGTTGCCGGGTTTAACCGTTTCGTATACTACTGCTAGGGGTTCGGCTGAAATATAGACCGACAGAATTTCAGGTGCACTGCAATTTCAAACGACTTTCCTAAGCAGTTCTGTGTTTAGAACTATGATTCTATACATATTTCTGTACTAATTATCACGAGTTAATGATGAATAATATTGCACTACAGATGGTTAATTAAATTGGATACAAATAACAGATTTAAAAACTGGTTATGGCCGTTAAAATTTTCAGTCAGTTAAGGTTTCAGTGTATCCTCTACTATAGAAATGGAAGTGTTCAAGGACCTTAGTTAATTATAAGCTATTCTTAGGAGCGTGTTAATTGCAATGCTAGGCTTGACACTTAATAATTCAGGATTAAGAATTAACTAACGAATTCGCAGGTAATTTCAGAGAATTTCGTTTAGGTGTGTCTGAAGTACACGTACCTATATCGATTTTCAATACCTGTCCAAGTATAATGACAAATAAGTATTTAAAATTTGCGCTCCTGTTCTGCTTATCCCTGACACGAGCATGACGAATGCTAAACCGAATTAACGTCTAGAGTGAAATATTGCAACTGTTTAAGGGTGAAAAAGAGGTTTTCGAGCGATATTTTCAAGCATAGACGCGATTATACAGGGATAAGAAGGGGACGAGTTAATCCGACTGTTTTCTACAAATGAATTATAACACGAGATATCGTTTCTGTCTCGGCCAAACGAATGGGCGATTATACATTAAAATATTAAAAGCCTCCTCCGGTGCTCGCACCCCTTGAATCACCGCGCGACTTCATTTAACGGATAAACGAAATTTCGTCGCCAAATCCCCCGATCGTCAGCGAGGATTTCATGCTTAAATTTCTCTCGATAACGTCCAATCAATTCGATCCACGAACGCACTGCACGTAACCACCTAAGATCGAAAGTGGGATAACTCAATTCCCCCCTCATTTCGGCGAAATTAACGCTTAAACGGTTGCTGCTCGATAAAAAGTCAGCGTCCCTCGTGCGAATACTTCGAGGAAGCGAAATGCGCTTTTAAAACTTCTATCTTTTCACGGTGAAAGCAGAAATGAAAATTCATCAAAGCTACCTTGCATTTAAACGAATAAAAACTCCACCACCCTTAATACAATATCACGACTTCAGACCTCGAGCTGACGCGTTATTTCGAAATACCTGCCGAACGTGCAAGACGATTTAACTCGTCCAGCTAAATAAAAGTACCATCACTAATAACTCCAGTTAACCCTCCATCAGTCGCAACGAGCATTCCTGCTCGGCAGGTGACTCGATCGACAACTTTAAGTGCCTCGGCTCATCCAACAAAAAACTCCTCCCAATTTCGTGGCAAGCAACAAATCCCGATGATCCACGATGCATCATCTAAGCGTTCCCGCGGCCCATCGGGGGCTGAAATCATTTATTTCGTCGCGCATCGATAAATCACTGCGCACATACGCGCACCAGCCCGCCCCTTACGAAATTTCGTTCACGGAACCTCATCAATTTCTCTGCGCCGCGTTTCCCTCGCCGCAGAGCGGTGTGTGGGGGGGAAGAAAAGGAAATAATTCGACGTAAACGAGTTAGTTCTTACGGTCGGTTGCGCGCGTCCGTGAACGGCGAAAGCTTGTTTTCCAGAAAGCACGAACAGCGGGACGGCCCCGCGTGTCCCTGCTCCGTGCCGGTCGGATGGAAGAGTGATTAAGCGTCGACATCCGGGGCCCGGCCGCGAGGAAGTGGACGTTTCAGCAGCATCTCGAAGGTAAGATCGACCGATTAGGGGCCGGACCACGTGAGAGATCGTTACCGAAACGGCAGACGGCATTCAAGGCGAAAACAGGACCTTATTTATTCAACGGCCCTCCGCAGCAACAAGGACTAATGAAATTACTTAGAGGCCGTCGACTGCCAAGAGTTCGCCGGCTAATTAATTGGCATTGATGCAGCCAATTCCATTGAAATGAAGCGTCGCTCGTTGATGCTATTTCCTCTCAGCGGCTCCTACGCCATCCCCCTTACCATCGTCGTTTCTCCCTTTACATTTTCCTTCACAGAGTCCCTCCCTCTCTCTCTCTCGCTCTCTCCCCCCTTCCATCAGCTCGCCATCTCCGTCTTATCGCCAGAAATCTATGATACGACTCGGCCTTTTCAACCGTTTTCGCCGTTTCCTACTTTTTCATCCCCCTTCTCCACTGATTTCCTCTCCTTCCCAGGTCTCTCTTCCCCTTCGCTCTATACTGCTTCGAAGCTCTCTTTCTCTCTCTCTCTCTCTCTATCCCCAGCTTTACATTTTCCATCTCTTTTTCTCCTTTAACATACTCCTTTTAGTGTCCCGTCTCTCTTTCCCCTTTTATCGAAAACTTTCAGTCACCGATGCACCGATTCAATTTCTACGGCTAAAACGCGGCCACACTAACTTAACGGCGCTTTCAAACCGTGATGCACTTGATCCAGTTTAATATTTCTTCGCCGGGGGTTAATTGTCTGGATTTTTTAATGGCGAAATTACCGCGCCAGGGTTTTTAATAGCGCGCACCCGCGTCCGCCGCGCGGGTGCTTTATACTTTTGCCATTCTCAGCACCGGTTAATATCGGGCCCGGCGCGCCGTGCAACCACCGTTTTATGCCGATGTTTTTGATAAGGGAAAACAAGGGGGAAGGGGACAGCCCCGTTCCGTTTCATGTCTAAACAATTTCACGTACGAAAATTCAGGAATAAATGGGCCTGCCTGTTGGTAAACAGAGATTCACCGCTTTTGATGAAATCGGATTCGTAAACCATACGCGTCGGCCGTGTTCCAGGCTGAAAGGCATCTCTTCAAAAGCTATTCGTGCCCGATGCAAATTGAATTTCATCTGGTTACGATGTTGAAAAACACGCAATTGTTGGGATCCACTGGGCCGTGTTGCCATGAAGCGAGTGATCAGTGAATGGCAGAATCGCATGCGAATTTAATGTATTGCTCCGTTTTCGAGTGTTTTAATCTTCCATCACGAACATTCTCTAACTTACTAATGCCCACTAAACACTGTAACGAGAACTCGATTAACAATTCTGTTCATTTACAATTTTGAACTATTAGAACTTTCACCAGTTCACGTTCCGCGCTCGAATTGAGGACCTTGCAGCAAGAGGGGTCTTTGAGTTATGAAGTATCACGAAGTTTAAATACATAAGCATAAACATGTAAAAAAAAAAATCTACATCGTTTGGTGCACGTTTTATGCAAATCCGATTACAAATGAGCGATTTATTGCAAATTTTTAATCTGTAGTCCTGTACCCATTAGGTACTTTTGCGCGCAATCAACTCAATAACCACTATTTATTGTGGGAAAATATATGTTAAACGATTTTATTCAGCTTCAATTCTCAGCTTCAATCTGTTTGTTTGTTTGTTTGGTTCAAATCTAGAAACAAAATTTTAACCCACTTCGAGCTATTCAATAGACTTGAAACTTTGCATGCATACGTAGTTTGGATGACAATAGAAAATATAAAAGGAAAACCCAGGGGGTTTAAAAAATTATCATAAATAAATATAATTCATAACCACAAATCCAAACGACGTAAACCACAAATCAAATCAATTCTATCGACGTGAAATCAGCATATAACCACAAATCAAAACTTAGACACTAAAAAGCAAATAATAAGAAGAATATATACGTAAAAAAAATTGTAAGTTGAACGGTTTTATTTAAAATGCACAAAAACCTAAGAAATAATTCTTTTCTTGTACCACAATTTCGATGGTGTTTTTTTGTTTGAAATAAAATCGTGGAGCAGGATATTTCATAACAGAATATGAATCAATTTAATGCAGAATCAAGCGTCGAGATGAATTTGTTATGAGACATCCTGCCCCATGATTTTACTTATATTGAAAAAACACCATCGAAATTGTAGTCCAAGAAAACAATTGTTTTTTAGTTTCCAGTGCATTTTAAATAAAATAGTTTAACATAAAAATTATTTTTATTTACTCTTTTTTCCAATTAGTGTTCTCTTTTTAATTTTAAGTCAAAGCAATAATTATATGAACAGTGTTTTAGAAATTACTTGAAGTTGGTAAAAAATGGAGCTGCATCCCTGTTGCCGCAAGGTCCACAATTTGATTCTAACAGATTTAACCGACTGTTTTCTTCTATTTCTTGAAAATCACAGTGGACGCCACAATTGGAGACCTCTTGTTTATAATACTCGCAACGGTATAATAGAAAACGTCAGCAGTGAACATCGACAAAGTTCGGGAAATTGAGGGCATCCAGTGATGATTAATTGGTACTCGCAGTACCAGGGCTTGTGAGCTGATTGTAGCAATCGCGACGAGAATGAATCTATAATAGCCAAGAGTTGACGTTATTCCCCGCATAATCACCGAAATTCAGTCCATCAGAGACGCATCACGGCCTTCGTAGTAGAGATCGTAACGATCCCGGCTAATCAGATTGTCCTTCAATCTACCTGGATATTATTATAAAAGGGGTTACCGTCGTTTTAACGGCACAATTCCGCCCTGGCGACGACTTCGACGATTTCGTTTGCGCGTTTCGGTCGGAAGGGACAAGGGCGCAATCTTCCCTCTGGTAGGCAACGCTCGCGCGCCTCCACCTATGGAAATATCTCGTTAGGAATGAATTTACATTTACCCTTTTGTATTTTTCTTGTCCACGTCGCGCGTCGCTCGTCCTCGCGACGGACGGCAGAATTATCTCGCAAACGACCGTGATTGTCGAGAAGTAACGCGACCAGATGGTGCTAAAACGGTGAAGACTGGAGCACGGCGGATAGAAGACGGGTTAAAACGAACGTGCGATCTTTTTTCCTTCGTTAAAGAAGGAAAAAAAATTGTTTTAATATGCTCGTTCACTGGAACGAGTACATATATCACGATTCTTTTCATAAAAAAATGAAAAGAATGATACAAATAAAAATTGAAAAAGAAATAGTTAAAAATTGTCACGTCCCGGGTTGTGAAAGGCTTGGGGATGTTTCGCCGAGTCGAATACACGGCCTATAACGCCGACCAGTCTAGACCTAATCTATTTGTTAGACGCTGAAGGGAATCGTTGAATCGCAAATACATCTTTAAAAATTATAATTTATTCAAAATAAGGTCGATAAGATCCTTACCTTTGTATAAATTGGTAGCGTTTGCCGATGAATTAAACGATGCTTGTTAAATAAGAACCAGACTAAAGAACAGACTACACTTGTCGTAAAAGGTAATACATAAGGCAAAGAGAGAACGAGAGAAAGTACAAAGAGGAAATAATAAGAAGAAGAGAAGTGGAGGTAAGATTAAAAACTGCAACTTAAAATAAACCTTGAAATAAAGTGCAAACGAATAGGGGGAAGCTAATTAGTAAAGGTAGGTACTCTCAATAAGTAGTATTAGCGGTATGCAGCACAGGCTGGCTTGCATGAATCAAGAATCTCATACGGATTGCATTAAAGTGAAATGTCATTAGGGGGGGGTCACCAGCTCCTTGCATAATTTTAATGAGAACCGCCTAGAGCATATGGCAGGTTTTCGTGGATTCAATCTGGAGGATGAAAGAGGCGTGTACTTCCATATGCACCGTTTTGGCTTTGAATCTGATCGGTCCATGCGATAAACTGTTGAGAAATTAGCTAACAGAAATTACAGATGGAAAATGCTGGAAAGAAGATGGTACAAGATAGCATTGACATTTGGAGGGTCGAGATTCATAATGGTGATGAAGTCACTCGCATGCTGTTTCTTGTAAAATAATGTCTTGCGTTTACAGATATAAAAGACTGTACATATATATATATATATATTGCAATTGTAGGAACACATCATAAGACTCAAAATACTACCATAATAAATATGTATAAATTAAAAGTTTTAAATTTCTTTTTTTTCACTTGTCAGCGCAACGCATGAACAGGATCCAGCATCAGCACATTCCTTATATTAATTCATACTGTTCATGCGTTGTGCTGATAAGAGCGACCTAAGTAGTTAGACTTACACCAGTATGCATGTTTCGAAACGCTCTGCTCTTGTTAGTTAAGTGCTAAAGCGAAAGGTTCTTATTTCTCACTGAAGAATGAAGTTATAACTTAATTCACTATGAAAGTAAACAGGTGGAGCCTTTAGACTTAAAAACTGTTATTAACTCAAATTATCTAAATTTGGAGTTACCACTACGATTCTCAGCTCTCGATTTTACGCTCGTAATACATTTGAATTTTTTTAGATATTTTCACGTGATATCACAAACTTGATTGTAGTGCCAGCTTCATCACATTTTGCGCATTAAATATATGTATTATACACTGTCTATCATGAATACAATTTAACATATACACTTATTATAAATATATCCACCCAACACACACACGTCAGAGTTAATGTTAGAATTACCAATTCTAATTCGCGGCGGTGTAGTAAAAAAAAAATACTTCTCCCACAAGATTGCATAAAATGTTTAATTACCTGCTAGTTGACGTTGCACGCCGAGTTATACGAATCCGGTGGAGTTCAGATAAACGCGAGCGAGTCGCGTAGATATTATCGCATAATTCGAAATAACATGGATTTTTAATCTGCTCCACGTTCCCCGAGCAGCGCCGCTTTTTCGCCGGTAAGATGTTTTAATCACCTCCAAGAGAAAACTAGTTCGGCTGCTTTAACGACACGAGCGAGCTCAATTAGCGTGTCAGAGCGAAAAAGCGGCGTCAATCGAGAACAACATGGACGTTAAGATACTGACTAATGGCATAAAGGAATACGTAATAAAGGCATGCGAGTCAAAGGTAAATGCTCGCGTTAATAGCCAATTACCAGGCAGTTGCTGTGTAGAAACCCGATGCTCTTGGTGGCAAGCCTTATGCTTGCCAGCCGTGTAATCGAAAATTGGGGTGCAGTTAGCGAGTGCTTAAGCAACGACTGTTTATTGATATAGTTAATGAATTTCCGGGCTAACTATCGGGCTCGAGTAAATACCATTGTAGCCGTCGCGTCGCCCAAAACAAATGATCTCATTTGAATGCTTCCACGAATACGTTTCGTCCTCGTAGCTACGAGTTTCTGCAATTAATAACTCGATTCGATTAGAGCAGTTATATTAAATCACATTCAGATGACGTGTAAAAATTCGAAGTAACAAAAGTGACAAAAAAAAATAGTGGCGTTGTCGGTGAAAATTATTGCTCTTGAATAATTTTTCACCGATACGATTTCTATAATATTACAGAGACGTTAATAATCAATTAGAGCGTGCTGGGAAGGGGGGCGGGTAATTACCATAATCTACCCATTTAGGTGGAATTTTCTTCTACTTAAATGAGTCGATTTACTATATCTTTGTTTTACTTCCCCTGAAAATGAATCTCAGAGGGGAACGCCACGATGTTCTGGGTAGTCATAGAATTTTCACTTGGGATGGAGATATTGAACTGTGACGTTGAACTCGATGGTGCGTACAGCAGCATTCTGTTACTAAAGCATTAACTAAATTTAACACAAGGAGGATCCATTTACTTCTGATACATTCCATTGGTTCTCCATTATTTTCAGATCGTAATTCGAAATCATTGCCATTGAAGCCAACGGGTATGGAACACCCCCGAATTTAATGTCCGAATTTATGGAACATGTAAATGCATCGAAAGTGAATAGAACACTCGTGCCGGGGACAATGGAACGAATAAATAAGTCACGTGTGAATTATCTATTCGCTGTGCGGCGCGCGCACGCAAATCGTATGCAGGATCCATCGCCGATGGGTAATAACAGCTATTGAACCCATGTGCTTTAAGGACACAGCGCTTTGGGGAAGGTGGGATCAAAATTGATCCACTATGCATTATCGTTATTACATTAAGTGGGTCGGAGTATAACCCACTAAGCTTCAAAGGCTTATGCCGAGAATTGAGTAAAGGCTGGTTATTTATACCCTGCTAGTGAACACTAAAATCCGAAATTTCAGGGAATACAGCAAATGGCATCATACAGCGTTTATGAACATCGAGGGCACGCGGACTTTAGGCATTCGACGTTATAAAATAATCTCCACTGACACTCCAATGCAAAGAATTTTATATTAGTAAGGCTTTATGCATTCTCATCTATATAAATAAAAATGTAAATGTTCGTTTGTTCAAAATCTTAAATCTCCGAAAGTTCTTCACCGATTGCTTTGAAATTTTTAAACAACGTTGCATTCGAATACGTGCGTGCTTTTATATACCAAGCATTGTGAAATTGAACATATTAGAAACGTGCGCTTTCTCTTTTCTTTCTTTTCCATTTAACCAGACTGAGCCACAGCAATGCGTGGCCGGGTGCAGCTAGTTTTAAATAATTCTTTGACGTTTAGCAAGTAGTCATTCTTACGAGGTTGTGAAGCGTACCGGTTCGTTGGACTAAAATATAATAGAAATATTTAAAACCCTATGACTTTCTACGCTTGAACGCTTCGTTCGCCTCATAAGGAATCCATCCTTCGAATTTGTTGACTTTACGCGGCAGGTAAAGTCAACTTAGGGGTAAGAAGTCCTACAGGTTTCCTAGTAGGAATTTCAAATTTCTGTTGGCTGCCTTCCGCCTACAAGGCTCCCATATATATTTCTAAAATTCGTTTAGCCAGAAGAAAACGTGCATTCTGGTTAACACTTTCTTTCACTGCGGCTTATTATCGAACACAGAAGCTGTACAATTACCAATTTCACACGTACTTACGGCCAGCTAGGCCAGATAGCTAATCCCTGAGAATAAGTATGATGCAAGTAAAGAAAAGTTAAAGTTATATCGCACCACGTTCATTTTACTAAATAAAGTAAAATTGAGTTCCACCATTCTGATCCCAGGAGCGAATTTGCATATAGACTAAATAGACTGCAGTCTATTTAAGGCGGAACATTTCAGGGGCTGGCAACCTATATGCCTATTTGCTTAATATGGGGATAAAATATTAAACATAATTTATTAGAAACGACCACTTTGTTATGTTGACTGTCTTGACCGGGTAATCTTTAAGCACAGAAGCTTGAGACAATTTTAAAAAACAATTCACTTTTGTTCATATAGAAAATTCGCAATAATTTATACGTGAGTTTTCATATTGAATTAATTTTCAAATCGTCTCAACACTTTTAAATTAAAATATTTGATGATATTTTACGAAAAGGGCGGCAGACGCTTGCCCAGCCTAGGGGCGCCAAATCTCCAAATCCGTCCCTGCTTGATCGTCAAACATCAGTGTAGAAAATAAATAAAAATGAAACAGTTGAAATTAAATCTGCAATCTGATCTACAGGAAAGTGCTGCAGGCGAATGGTATCTTTATTTATACGTGTAAACACCGAAGGAGCATCTTTGAACGAGCCTGTCATATATCACGACTCAATACCTTCGCAAGATAATTGTTTCGGTAACGATATTCAGAAGTGCCCTTTCAGGCGATATTGCTTCGACCTTATCTCGTTCCCATAACACGCTCCCGTTTAATAAGGATACAACATGTAAAACGATAATTAACGGGCGGCCCTCCGGGGGTTAATAAAAGGTGAACGAGGAACGATTACATCTTTGACGGATCATTAATGAAAATCTATTCGCCGGAAAGTTGAGGAGCGGCGTGGAATATTGCTGTTGGCGGCGGGCACGACGCTACCGAGGTGTATAATTAGTAATAAGCGAGGCGTTATTAGTATTTAATTTGCGCGCCTCGCGGAATCGGGACTGCAATCTTCATAATTCAAAGTTTTATGTGAAATTCAGGCGGCATGGGTGACCTGTTTCCCATCGGATTCATTTAACGTGAAACAGAACCCTGCTCGTGGCGCACGTCCAAATCGTGTCAGGTAAGGCCGAAAGATGAACGAAAGCCCTCTCGAAATTAAAGAAACATTAGGTACTTCACGTGTTATATGAATCTCTCTCAACTAATAATTAGTATAAATAAATATAATATATATATGTAATATATTAGTAAATACTAATAATAATTATACTAACAATTAATATTTATTTAATATTTATTATAGTATATTAATAATTATTATTAATTATATTAGTATACTAATAGTTATTATTAATATAATTAATATTATTATACAATAATAAATATTAAATAAATATTAATTATTAATTTACTAATAATTATCATTCGTATTCATTATTAATACAAGTACTTTCTTCAGAAAATTTATATCGATTTCTCAATTAAGAGAATTCACATGCCCATTTCATGCCGGGCTTTCTACCTACACTTTTGCGACGCGCTGCACGTATAATTTTAATGGAGCCTCATATCTCCAGTATTCATTCGTCAGTGGAACGTCTCGTAAGCATCAATTTAGTAATTTATTCTAAGGATATTCCGCGCTGCAAGTGGCGGAGATATAACCGATGCCCGCCAAGTGAATAGGTTCCTCCGAATGCTTGCTCGCGTAGTGACCATAAGTCACGAGCCAATTATAGAACGGTGAAAAACGTCGGAACGGTGAAAAGTCAGTGGCACATCTGCGGTGCGGTTCATCGAAGCCGACACGAGCCGCGTAACTACTAATAAGTAGCGCGTGCATTAATAATTAATTAGCGGTCTGGCGACCAGGCTACCGGCCAATTTCCATAATTCAACGGCCACGGCAATATACAATATCGCGAGCGCTCCGAACGTGAGGACTAGCCCCGGCAATAATGGCAAACCCGATACTAATAATTACCGGTGGATTCGCACGCGAGTCAATTGCAAATTAGTCAGCGGCTGCGTATAATTGCCGAGTTTTTTGCCGGTCGAATCGTTAAGTTCGCCGTGGCCTGCCTTGTATGGTAAACAGCCATTACACCGTACGCACAAACGTTACCGAACCCGGTGTTTTGCGTGTCTCTTTGCGACCGCCCCCACGCCGGTTAACGTATTGCACGGCAAAAAATTAACTCAGTCTGTTTGGTTGCGATTGTCAATGACGTGTCAGTGGAGTTGATTGTTTTTCTATTTTATTTATTTTTATTTATTTATTTAAACGGAAGATAAATTAATAATAAACCTTTGATAAATTAATATACAGCAGTGTATACACTGAGAAATGAAGCGCAGATTAGAAAATTGTATACATAATACGCAATATGGTGGCAGAATAAGTCGCATAGAGATAAGCATATAAAAGCCAATGTGAAACGAAATAACAGCTAGTTACATATATGATTAATAACTCTAGTTCTAAATGTATGAAATGAGCAGCCGAAGAAATCGAACACAGTAGATACGGTGTTAACGTTCATACACATACGGTTTATCGGATTGTATTTACCCATTAGAGTACGATGATGTTCTACATAGAAGAGTGAACGGTGCCTAAGTTTTTTTTAGGAGGGATATGTAATCTAAAGGGTTGTAGAATTTGAGGACACTTAATAACGTGACTAATATTCTTATAACTAAAAAATTATCTCCCCACGGTGCATTAAAATTTAATGTTTTTGAGTTTTTAATTGTATAATGCAATTCTGTGGTATATGAACACTGTAACTAGCAATGCGGTTTGAAGAAAAATTGGTGTTAAATTCTTCTATTTAATTTTCGAGTGCAATGAATCATAGGGTCCATATTTCTCCGGTTTTTCGTGTCTATCAAAGTTATTTCTCCAGAGAAGTATATTTACATATTCACCTCTCCTGCTTTCTTCGGTAAGCTTGCTACATAGGTACCTTGGGTCCCTTTTGACGCGCCCGCGTTTTCATTTATTCGAGGACTCCTCTAATTCTTAGAAAACTGTAAGGAAGTTGTTACTAAAACGTTCCCCTCGTTCTTTGATGCTATATTACGCGTGTGGTTCCACCGAAGTCTGTAGCAGAGTCATTTAAATTATTTCATTACAGACACTTTGGAACGGAATCAATTTATGATTGGAAATTATTGGCGGTATTATTTCTCGGGTTAATTAAAATAGCAGGGGCGTACAAGAGGGGAGGGTGGGCGGTTCGAATAATTGCGACCGACCGAATTGTTTAATTTGAATCGCCGTGAACACGTGGAATTTAAATGTTCGCCGCTTTGCACCGGGCCATTTGAATACCGGTGGACGGCGGGCGGGTCGAATTAAGGGAAAATCAGAAATGATTGTCACGTTGTCGAAGCGTTGGATTATGTTCGACTTCGAGCGCTGGCTCATGAATATTCACGGGTTTCACCCCCTTCGCGAAAAATTCCTAAGCAACGGCGGGGGCGCCGCCCGCGAATGTGCAATACTCGATGTAATTAATCGTATGCGCCGGCACGTACCTGATAACCGGATGATCCTTAATTTACTCGCTCTTTATTTTGGGGCAACACCTACCCGCCGACGGCCATGCGTAGAATTCGAAAGGGCCACGTGAAATTTCATATTCGAATAATTAATATCCCCGCTTTAAAGAGAGTAACGCGCCTGTGCGCCCCCTGTTAAATTAATACAGAACCGAGGCAAATATTCTCTTGTCATTTCTAACGAACTTCTGAAAGGGGAGCGAATATAACGCGTAGGTATTCTTTCATTAATTTGATATTTTTCACGTACCTAAACTATTATACGGGGGTAGGATTTTAAAACAGCTTTTTGCTGAATCTCGCCCATTGCGTCACAAAAGGGGGAAAAAAGACCAAATGTGTACTAATCTAGCATAATTTTTTGGGGCAATAAAAACGTATTATTATTATTATCATTATTATTGTTATTATTATTATTATTATTATTATTATTATTATTATCATTATTATTACTATTATTATTATTATTATTATTATTATTATTATTATTATTATTATTATTATTATTATTATTATTATTGTTATTGTTGTTATTATTATTATTATTATTATATTTGTAACTCTAGATTTCTCTTTTCATAGCAGAATAAAAGGCTCCAACCTCATCTACAATCCTCGAACTTTCAAATCTCTCACAAAGAAAGAAGGAACAGATTCCCAGAAAACGGAACCGTACGGTTCTCGCTCGATATAATCCCGAGAGGATCATAAAACAACAGTAACGCACTTTTAACGCGTGCTGCTCGTATTCGTCACGGTATCATCGCGGATACTCTCTGACCGTAAAACATTAATAAGAGTGTAGGAGCGGCGCCCGGCCAGGAATTAGGTTCCCGCGATGGTTTCGTCACGGTTTTACGACAGCATCGCCCCGATCGCTGAAATTAATCTCGGGTCGGTCGGCCCGAGATTAAGGCGTCTCCGGTCAAAATTTTCACGTACCTCGGGTTTCGACGAAAGCCCAGCAAAGATTGGCCAGCGAGAAGAGCAGCAGCGGGAGCAGGTAGAGCGCGGCATCCCATCTCATCTTCGTTGTTCCGGATAGCTTTCTAGGGTTCCTCGCTGCCTTCACTCTTCCCTCGGTCCTCCTTCACCGGTCGCGCTCATCTTCTATCATCCCCCCGTCGTTCCTTCCCGGTTCGTGGCTTCCGTTCCACTTCGAGGACCGCGCCAGGCCGCCCTCTCCGCCGACCCGTAGACTGAGGTGCGGGAGGGGGAGCGGTGGAAAAAAGAGCGAGAAGAAGCCCGTGTCAGCGTGGTGGTTTCACGGCCGAGAAGGGTGCTTATCACCTGGCTGATAACACCTGGAAGACAAATAGCCGGCGTGGTAAACAGAGGCAGCGTTCTCTCGTGTAATTAACCTGCCGGTAATCCCGAGGCGGCAAGGAATTCCCACCCCACCTCGCCCCTCTCTGTTTCTCTAGTTCTCGTTGCCCGTGGCTTTTTTCCCGGAGGTTTTCTTTGGCACCTCTAACGAGCCGCGTACGTACCGCGAAATTGAAATAAAAGCGAACGAACGAGACGCGCGGCTCTCCGGCGCATAAAGCGGCTGATTTAACCGCGGCCAGTCTCTCATCTAGGCGAGGAATTCATTTCCGAGCGGGACGTATCTATGGGAAACGCGGACTTCGTAGATTGATACTAAACTTCTGCCTTCCACGAGGCACCGGGAGATTAGTTCCCGGGGAAAAGAAAAGGCGAGTGTGAGGCAGGGTGTTTAACCCGTCGTGGATCTGGGACACTCGTAAGTGAACAGTTTTGGGGAGACTGGAATTTCGTCTCGTGAATATTTAAATTCTGCAGTCTCCTCTATACACTTGTATAAGCTTTTGTACGTATTAATAACGTACCGTGTTAATCTTAGCTGTAATTTTAATTCTCGAACAACTAACTACATATAAAGGTAGTTTTATTCTTTATTTTGTAATTGGACGCACCAGACTAGTGTTTCCCAATCTTTCTTGAGTCGCGATCCTCTTTTGTACTCGAATAACCTGCGACCACCCCCTCCCGTCCCTCTATAAGGGGAGGTACGTTTAATAAGGTAAAGAAAACACATTATTAATATGTATTACACAATATAATTCTAACTTAATAATTAAATAAATAACTGCTAAAAATCGCCAACTAAAAATACCACTGCCGACCCCCCAGAAAACACTTCGCGACCCACAGTTTGGGAATCACTGAACTGAACAATTGGGTAGAGGAACTTGACTAAAGTTACACAAACAATGCGGCGGTTTTCACAATTAATTATTCGTTTATATTTACATGCATGAACGAACCCGCGAGTGACTGTATATCTTAAAGTTTATCCGACGTAAAAGCATCCGCTTGTAACGTTACATAACTCGCCCCTGTATTCAAATGAACGCACAAGTTAGCGGAGAAACGGGCACATTTCATTGCGTCGCAATATAGCGCGCCGTTCGCCATCCCCGCGTCGCATATAACCCGATTTACAGGCCAATACATTCGTCTAAAAATCTCGACGTTACAGATACGATCTCCGTAGCGAAGCCTCCTACGCGAGATGAAATCATGCCCATCAAACCGGGCGATCGCAAACGAACGAGAAACAGACAGAAGAAACATTCGTCAGGACGTAAAATGGCTAGGGTGGGTGGGGGCCAGCGGGTGTCTGGCCGTTTCGCATCGTAAACTACCCCGACGGCTACGTCGCGCCGCTGCGATTTCCACGGGGATCCCCGGGACGCCCCAGCGGAAGGACACTCGTCCCTGGTATCCATTAAACGATAACGACCGCAGAAACACCGGTATAATAGAATCTTTCTTCAATTTCGCCTGGTACGTAGCGCCGTTCCACGTGCAGATGGCTCGTTTTTGAGACGATAAAAGTGTCCGTTTATCCACCGGCCGCCGCGAACTTATTCCGATTCCGTGATCCTCGCGCCACGGATCCACGGGATTCACCGGCGCGACGTCTCTACGTGCTCGCCAGCCCCGGTGTTTGCCTCGCCCCTTATGGTAAATCTCCGACGGGGATCTAAGGGGGACTAGCTCGAGTTCTCGATCTTGAGCAGCCCGTCGATCCCACTAGGAGACTTCGTTGAGAGAGCAGAGCAGAAAGAGAGAGAGAGAGAAAGCTAGGGGGGAAAGGAGGGATGGGGGCGGGGAAGATGGAGGGAGCGAGAGATCGCGGCTCGGTGAAGGAGCTGGAACGAAATTCCGAAAGTTGCTGCTCAGTGAAACAGGTCACGGAACGAAGAGAGCCGTCGCGGAGGAACGGTGGCGGTCTTTAAAAAGTTTTTCCTAGCTCCGTCGGGGCGAATCCCGCGATGGGATGCCGCCCGGATTCCCCGGGGATAAAACAAAGGATAATCAGGTCGCTTTTTATTCCCGAGGCGGTCGACGTCGCGGTACTTGCGAAGGAGCCTGGAATTACCGGCTCCCTTTGCACCGGCTTCCGACCCTTCTTCCTCCTGTCTTCGCCACTTCTAAGCTGCCCGAATTAGGCCACGGTAATCCTTCGACGGCCCCCGCGCCCCGGGGGAAAGAGTATCGCTCCGCGGCGGGACGTCTTCGTTAACGCGCTGTCCGCGCGGACTTAAATAGGTCCCTCCGCTAATCGAGGGAATTGGATTACGACGTGACGAGCGTTGTTTACGATTCTTAAATAGATTTCGCGATCGGCTGTCTTTGGTTTGCGCCTCTGACAGTGGGCTTCGATATGTCGGGAGTTAAACACTCAAAGTCTAGAGACCTGGAAACGGATTTGAGAAGCCTTAGGTGTTGACTGATGAATATGTGCTGCTTTGCTCCTTTTTTTTCTTTTGTTTTGATTATACTTCTCTGTAAGACAAGCGTATCCAAATTTTGCGGTATCGAAATGGTACCAAATAGCTGGATTAAGGTTTTCAAGTCTCAATATTTTCGTGACATTCAAACCTATTTCAGTCTCGTGGTTAGCAGTCACTTGAGTATCCTAAAGTTTTACCACTAGCTTCGTGAACTATTTATGTACCTATGTCGGATTTGTAAAATATTTGTGATAGTGAAACGCGGTCCTCGGCTATCACAAATTTTCAATATGCCATGAAAACTGGATGTTTAATGGCCCCAGGCTGTTCGCTTATTTCCGGATTGCAGTTTCGAATTTTTCACTTCAACTAACCCAACGTAACAACGGGTGAACAATACAGGATGCTCCTTACGTCTCTGCACAAATACGATTTAAATCTTGTGAACAGGACAACCGTGTAACAACAGGGTTTTCTTCGGCTGTGAAACTCTACTTTTTGTTCAGAGTACTGTCACAACGAAAGGTCTGGGTAAATGTACATACTTTATGGTTTTTTTATGCTGAATTGAAGGCCTTGCAGCAAGAGGGGTGCAGCTCCATATTTACCAACTTCGAGTAAATTAGAAAAAAAAACTGTTTCTAAAATTATTGCTTTGACTTAACATTGAAAAGAGAGCACTAATAGAAAAATATATATTTTCACATGTAGTAGTTATTGAATTGATAAGTTTTTATTTTTGGCGAATTTTTTTATTTTGGAGCTGCCCCTGACTTCCACCAGGATAATAGGTGCAGGTTCAAAATTTGCAATAAATCGCTCATTTTTTATCGGATTTATATCAAACGTGCACCAAAGGATGCAGAACTTTTCCTTGCGAATGAATTATTCATCAACTGGAGATACGAATATTATGTTTTACCCTGCATAACAATCCACTGTTATATCTTGTGGTTTTGAAGTCAGCTATTTTAACACAATTATTTGTAATATAAACGATATTGGATATCGAGAATTTACAGTGTTATCTTGCATTAGGATTTTGCAACTAGTGATTCAGCTTGCAGTATCGCTACAGTTGGCTATACTAGCGGAATGAAATGGCATTGCTTCTGGTGGATTTCCCATGTTATGTTGCATTAATATGTCACGACTGATTGTTCAGCCTGTGATTCAAGCGTCACGTCGATGCTTATGCTGTGAGGGGAGAATGAGATTGCTTTCGGCGGCTTTGACTGTATTATGACGAATGGCAGAATGATGTATGAATTCAGTTACTACGAACAAGTAGTTCGAGTAACTTTTTAATCCTAATTTTCTGAGGCCATGTTTTAGGAAGTACGTACCTACTCTGTTTAATGGAATCCATTAACTCATGAACCCATGGTGTGTCATGTGTGACACATACCGATTGCTTTTATGTATTACTCTTTTTCATCATGTTCAAACTATGTTAGAATTTTTACCCATCGTTAAAAATGAAATGTTATCACATATGTGAATTTCAGTACTTTTACAATGCCTCTATTATTTTTCGTCTAATAGGTAATTATTCTTCAGATTTTAAACGGAATTCATTAGGGTTTATACAAAAACCGACTTTTGGAAAAAACGGTTTTCGAATTCTATTATTTCCGAAAAACCGGTTTATAAAAAAATATAATTAAAATAGAAAATAAATATTTGTACTTATTTAAAAAATTTCAGTTTTTTTTTAATATTTATTGTATTACAAAAATATAACAAAATACAATACACTCTACCTATACAAAACCAATAATAATAATAATAATAAATAAAATCCATACAAAATATAAATTATAAATCTTTATTTCATTTAGTATTTTTCTTTCGAAAATATGAACTCATCAAGATTAGTTTTACAGTTAACTGTTACCTATTAAAATATGCTTGTGTCCGAGATGATTTCAAGTCAAACTGTTAAACTTCTTAATAAAATAATTAATTCATTTTTACATATTAATTTTAGTATATAAACCCGTTTTTTTTTTAATTTAGTACCAATTTTCGAATTTTACAAATTTATAAAAAAAACGGTTTTTAAACCCGGCTTTTAAAAACTGACCAACGCTAGAATTCATGAAGTAAGGGGGTTGAAGTTATCTTTTCATTTACAGCATAAAACAACTTCTTTCTTTTTTATACAGTATACTATATAAAACTAGTAATGTAACTTCGTTGCTATTATAATTTAATTCCAACTAGATTTTTTACTATTACGGCTGCATACTGCATACCTTTTCTTAGCGGATTTAACAACTTTTAGAGGATGAAGTGGCAGCTAGGAGAGAAGGAAGTAATCGCTTTTGCACCTATTCTTTCGCACGATGTAATTATAACATGTACACTTTGTATCTGAAGGAAAATTTCAAACACAAAGAAAATGTTAAAGGACAAGTGCAGCGCGTTTCGTATTCAGAACACGTTGTTAACGGACGTAAGCGGCACTTTAACGCAAGCTTTTTACGCTGGTATATTCAGAACGTGACCGTTACAGTCAAACTATTCGGCAAATTCTCAACACCGAGCTGCTAAGGTCGTGCCCTGAATATCAGAAAAAGACCAGCTTGATCCAAAAGGGAGGAAACGTTTGAATTTTTAAGAAGCCCTGAATATCTACGTATTCCAACATTAATAAAGGACCCTCTCGTTTTAAATGCAGAGGGCTCTTCTTGTCCTGCAGATTTTACGGTAAGGAATTGAGATGGTAATAATTTAATAAAACACAGTAGAACAGTCACGGATACCAATACAGAAAAATACTACAAACTCGACCTAAATGAATTAATAAGCTACTATTATATAATATATATTTTCTTATCTTATTGTCCATTATATTTTTAATGATTTTTACAGAGTAGGTAGGTACTATCGCTCCAGTATATTAGTTTTTATTATCAGAATTAGAAGCAATAGCATGGAAATATATTGCAACGCTACAGTATCGCCCAAGTATGCACTTGTTGTGAAACTTTCAGCTTTTAATGACGATCGGGTCGGGTCTTGAGTTCGAGATGACCTCAGCCGTGGTGAACGAGCTTGCAATCGAATTCCCCGAAGTGGAAGTTCAAACGGTCAGTGTTATGGCTACGCTTTCGTGCCATTCGATTCGCAAGATTTCTGTGTGAAGTGAAGACAATATCGACAGAGAGCTGGACATATAAACTTCTATAACAACGCGTGAACTTCAAACTGAACTACGTCCATTAAGCTCCATCGGAAACTTATCTCCGCGGAGTGAATTCGATAGCGAATATTTGCTTTCCACCATTGTTCCCGAACCTCTCTGATCAGTCAACTGGCATAATCTTTTTAATATCCTGTCACCAATAAAGTTGCTTTCTGCGCGAGGCTCGCTCGAGCCGCAAGCTACTTCCAAGCTTATGCACACTGGAAAATCTGTAGGAATATTATAAATATTACTTTCGTCACAATTACACTCAATATGTCCCCGTTCAATCAAGAGCCCCATTAAACAGTATTCGGATAGCCGAAATTCGATTAAGCCTTGGAATAATCAAGCTCCCACTGTAAATCATTATTCCCCCAATTAATAATTCTGCGAGACTATAATTTATAAACTGCTACAGTAACAGGACATTAATTTCGCCCAGTGAAAATTACACAGCTATCGGAACGACGCGCCTGGTCGCGAGGAACCCGCCACGCCATCGAAACGTGGGAGCCGAAAGAAGCGAAAAAGAGAGGCGCATCGAGTATTTACATGACAGATAACAGAACTAACGAGCCTAATCCAATTTGAAGGGGCCCCGGGTAGCCCCGGGTTAGATAAAGGACATAAGCGCGAGGACGAGAAACGAAGAAGCTCCCTCTCGCCCGGACATTCCCTCTAGCAGTCGCTGGGAATTCCATCCAGTTGCTTTTCTAATTCACGGGAACGGCCCTTGTTTTCCAGCCAGCGTGTCGTCTCTTTTACGGCGTCTAAGGTCGTTTTCGTCTATTCAACTTCCAATTGGATCCGGTAATTGCCGCTAAAATTATCTGGCCCGCCTCTCCTCCGTTCGTCCCCAACTCGGTTCCCTCGTTCTCGGTCCTCCCGCCTACCGGAGATCGATCCAGAGCCTGAAATCTAGATACTCCCCACCTACGACTCTATCTTTAATCGCATTTCACCTATCTCTCTACCTAACGACAAGCTGGTCGATCAGGAAATGCATTTTAATCCCTGGTGCAATGTGTAACGGTCCAACCCCACTGTTCCAGTTAAGTCTTTCCATTCCATTTAAATATTTCTGTCCTCTGAGCAATGCGCTACAGGAATCTTCTTTGTCATAGCACTTGCGTCTAAGTTACGCACTGAAAAACAGTTTCTTAAACCTTGCTCTATCCAGGCACGGATTTCAAGACTTTCCGCGAAATATCATCAAGTATTTTAATGGAAAAGAGTCGAGACAATTTAAAAATTAATTCATTATGGCAACTCACGTAGGTATGAGTTATTGCTAATTCGCTATATGAAAAAGAAGTGAATTGTTTTTAAAGTTGTCTCAAGCCTCTGTGTTTAAACCTTTTCCAATTTATATCGCTCAAAATTTGTCGCTTACTAAAATTTATCGCAGCTTACAATTTGATACTCCCAAAATTTGTTGCTCCCAAAAATTTGCCGCTCTTCAAAATATGCCGCTCCCCAAAATTTGCCGCTTCCTAAAATTTGATACTCCCCAACATTTGCCGCTCCCCAAAATTTGTCGCTTCCTAAGATTTGTCGCTCCCCAAAATTTGTCGCTCCCCAAAATATGATACTCCCCAAAATTTTCCGCTCCCCAAAATTTGCCGCTTTCCCAAATTTATCGCTCCCCAAAATTTGTCGCTTCCTATGATTTGCCGCTCCCCAAAATTTTCGGCTCCCCAAAATATGATGCTCCTCAAAATTTGCCGCTTCTCAATATTTGTAGCTTTCAGAAATTTTCCGTTCCCCAAAATATGATGGTCCTCAAAATTTGCCACTCCCCAAAATTTGCTGCTTTCCAAAATTTATCGCTCCCCAGAATTTGCCGCTCTTCAAAATATGATGCTCCCTAAAAGTTATCGCTCCTTTGCCGCTTCCCAAAATTTGCCGCTTCCCAAAATGTGATGTAGCCTACTAGGTTACAGCCTACTTAGCCTATACTCAAATCCGCTCCTGGCTCTATCGTATCATTTGCATCCCTGCTTCAGATGTACTCTGAAATCCCGCGGTGACGACCTATTTAAGATTATTAGTTTCAGTGTGATATCAGCTCAATTTTTATTTCCATTCAAATTTACAAGTTCCAGTCTTATTCAGTTCCATTCAAATTCAGTTCCAAGTTTGACTAAATCCACAACCAGTTCCAACTTTTACCCTACTATATCTACTACTCCAGCTCGCATAAGCCCCAACAAAATGGTACTTCAAGTCTCAACAGATTTCATGCCTGGAATAACCCCAATAACCGTGCTAAACAAATAGGTAGCTGGTTCTATTCTTATAACCATTAAATATAGCGTATTCCATCAATTTTATGTCAATGGAGAGTCAGTCGATGTCGTAAATAGTATAGTCTTATACCCGTGAATTCCTCATGGGCTGGACGAAATAGTGAAATCGTGGACAGTGCTCGGCCAAACAGTTCAATCAACGGAGAATCAATAGAATCCACTAGGGTCTACGAAGAAAACTCAGCGCCCCGATCGATATGAATTTTCGCTGAAACATTACTGCAATGTTTGCTCCCGTTTCCCCAGATTTAATCGGATCAGGGGGCCAGGCGCTCGAGCAGAGTGGGTCGTGAAGAAATTAAGCGAACTATCGACGGAAGAACGGCCAAAGTTCCGTGGACCTAATCAAACGTGGCTGCAATTAGAGCCGGCTGATTGTAAGTAAACGACGAAAAGCAAGGCGAGGCGAACGGTTCCGTTCCACCCGGTCGGGGGGCGTGCGCGGCCAATAGAGTAGTTGAACTAAGTAACTTGTTGGACGCCGGGAGTACCTCAAACTATCCAATTACCGTTCAAAGATTCAAATTACGCGCACTTGTACGGAAACGGAAATTTGTTCAACTGGACGAGGCTAATTTCGCCGGGGCGGGATCCGGCCAGATGGAGTATGGTCTTATTAGGCTGCTATTGACTCGAAAGTATTCTATATACGGTGTAGTTGGAAACTTTCGGAGCAGTAGCCCGCAGAAACGTTGCGCAATTGAAGAATTTAGAACGGGGGATGATTGATTTTAATTGCTTCCGTTGCGAAGACTAGATGGGGTTTGGTGTGCAGGGAGAATATTTTGCACCGTTTGAATTAGTGCGTGGGAAACATATGTTGGAGGACTGGGAACTGAGAATTTGATGCTTCTTAAAGAATCAGGACTGAAGCCATTCCTACCATTAAACCTTGCAGATTGGATTTAGGATCCATTTTACCTGTAATTTCATTGGCACACGCCTCAGACTTAAAATCCTTATCCCCTTTCAGAAGTAATACTGGTAATAAGTAGCACGCAGAGCTTAATATCGAGCCTGGGTCAAAATTGACCCGACATTCGCCTGGCGAGGGTTAAAGTAGATCGGGGGCGTATTACGTCGGATTGCCTGGAGCGAATTATTTGCAACGTGGCTAAAAGTTTGCTATGTTATTAAGCAGGGGGATTATCCGACAAAACGTTGAAGCTGCTACAATTTTGTTCATTAATATTTATATAATTTTTAACGATATCAGGTGTTATCTTGCTAGAGGCAAATACAGAGCCGAACTTATAGAGTATCGTGACGGCGGAATATTAATGGGAGTCACTATAGGTCGCGTGATTAATTGTATCAACATATTGTAATTATCAAATTTACGGTATAACGTTGTGCAACAACAACGGGGCAGCCGAGTTTATGGCCTGTCGATAATTGAATGACTCGGCATCGACGGGGCGAGTTTGAAATTTAGTTGGTTTCAGTTTATTATGGGTATACGCGTATCAATCGGTTTTGTATTCATTACGTTAATTAATGAACGATAGAATTTTGCTAATAGAGTAACGATTACCTCGAACCCCGGTGCATTGAAATGGAATTAGCACCAGCCACGCATAATCTCATGAATTTTCACACACCAATCATGGGTCAGTGTTTTTCCACCGCTGCGTGTCCGCGGGGAATCGAACGGCCCCGTAGCTGAACATTCGAACGGCTCCCGGTGCCATTATATTGAAATAAAAATGCTAAATCGCTTTAGAAAATCGAATCCCGTTGATTCTGATGAAGCACCTGATCTGATTGCGCCGAGATTGCTTCCGATCGGAGCTAGCCTGTATCATAGATTCGCGACTCAGTCGTGCAAAGTGCCATTATATTATCCGCCGAACACTCGTTCAAACTTCCCGAGCCGAGTTTATACCGGGAGCCCGCGAAACTTGCCAACTTGCCGCGTTACGAAGTAACCGGCGATCAACTGTCCCTTCCTCTTCCTATTCGATCGCGAACGACAGCGATTTCTCTTTCGGCTTGCCGCGAAAGGAGCGCTCCAAATGATCCTCTGATTGGCCCGCAACCAGCGCGACAAATAAATAATGCTCCACCGAAGGAACGTACCGGTACGATCTCTACCGAAGTTTCTACGATTTTTAGAGAATCTTGCCGCCAGTCGAATCACAGTTGATTGCGTATTCTTCGAGGGGAAAAGGGCGCGTGGGTGGCCGTCGTTATTTCGAATTAGCCCGGATACCCGTGAAGCTCGAGGAAAAGCTCGTTCCGCGGCGATTTATCGAAATAGAATGAGCGTAACGAAGAGCTTACTGGCGGAGCGGGAAATTGCCGCGAGTTCCTTGGCTCGACAATTTAACCGTCTCCCGTAAATAACAAATAAATATCCGTACTGTCGGGCGGAATGCCCGTTGGGGGATCGCCGCTCCGTCGTTGCTCGACGATGGCACTGCCATGGCGGGAGCCAAATTCTTCGATGACTCGAACCGATATGCGGGCCCTCTTTATACCCGACGGTTTGTCCAATTTCGTAGCCTCCGCGATTCTTTCACGTCCAGCGGGCTCGTCGCTTTTATACGCTCCTAAGCGACTTTTTCGCTCTCTGTCGTCTTGCCTCTCGTTGCCTCCTTTTGTCTGGGATCTTTTGTTGCCATCCGTGCTCCCGCAGCCGATACAAAACGGGGCGTCGATTATATTGTCCCGCGATCCACTGGCGCGACCGCCTTACCTGCCTTGGCTTTTCACTTCGTTTTTCTCTGTCGTGGTGCGTTTGACCTGAAATAATCTACGACCGCTTGCAGAGGTACATACGTGTACACGTGACTTGTCGAGGAACGGATCCGAACTTTTACGAGTTTGTACATTTTTGTGACACTCGCCTTTTCTGATTCTCAGCGAATTTGTTTAAGGGGTTATGCCTACCTGCAAGGGCTGAAAACACAAGTATTTTCACGATTTTTTTTAAAACATTTGAACAGTTTTTTTTAAATAAACCTTTATGTATTCGAAAGTGTACGTGTTAAACTACTTGTGGTAATTTTTGCGATGGAAAATATACATAAATAAAAAAATATATTAGCGATCTCTTGGCAGCGATTCTTTTTGTTAGTAGTTTGCGGTGAACGTTCTAATTCTGACCTGGTTCATCTGAAATTAAAAATTCGCGGGGATTTAGTTAGTATATTGGATTATCTTGTCCTTGATCGTTTATTATCCCAAGATATTAACTTGCTACAAACTTCTCATAGGAAAAGTATCGATTTTCACCACAGAATCGCGCTCATGTTTCATCATTTTCCATCTGTAAAATAACAACTACCCAACGGAAATGAAAAACCCACGATTAAGGACAAGCTGATCTAATATACTGACTAAATTTGGTCGGATTTTTTATTTCTGATGAACCAGGTCGTAGCTATAGTGATCACCGTAATAAAAAATCGCTGACGGGAGATCGCTTATAATTCCATTATTTATTTAGTTATCGCATTGCAAAAAAAAATTACAAGAACTTTAAAATATATACTTTCGAATATACTGCCGATAATTTAAAAAAAAGTCTTCAAATTGAAGAAAAAAAATCCCCAATATACTTGCGTTTTCAGACCTTGCAGGTAGGCATAACCCCTTAAGGGGAGGTTCCGGTGTAAAAGTCGATTGTTTGTGTATTTCATTTTTCGAATGTTCAACATTTTAAGAATACGTGTTTAAAAGGATTTGTTGAAGTACGTGAAATTCCCGAAGTTATAGGCATTTGAGTAGCGGCAAATGAATGGGCAACAACCGACCACTCGGCGACCACGTAAAGCTTTAAACGCGTTTCTCTCGAAACAGTGTTCTCAAAACGGTGGGACCTGTATTTACAAAAGTTATTAACCAATTCGACTGAGACTTTTTTTATTTTGAAGAATATACTTTTGGCTAGGGAGGATTACCAGAAAAAAATACAAAAAATTGAAAATTTATAATTTTCAAAGGCGTTGGAAGGGTGAAAAATATAGGGAAAAAGAGATTTCAAACTTCAAGTGTCGTTATTTTCTAAAAAAATGTTATTTTGTAATTTGTTCTGGTTCCCCCCTAGCCAGAAGTTTATTCTTCAAAATAAAAAAAGTTTCAGTCGAATCGGATAATAACTTTTGGAGATACAGGTCCCATTGATTTGAATCAACTTTTTGACGCCTTGAATTTAACGACTCCCCAGTGCCGTCTGCAATGAGTAATTACAAAACAAAAAATATATTTCTATAATTTAAGATATCCTTAATAAAATGCAAAAAGTCCCATTAAATTATATATAGTAGTTTTCCATTAATTAATTCCTAAAGATCACGTATTTTTTGGGCTCTAGACTGGAAGGTCCCCTTAATAGTAGATCTATAGTGCACTGGGCACAAAGTGATAAAAATTAGATAACAGCCAAGACTCTCGTGTTTTTACTAACAAACTCCAATTTTCAGAGAATCTCCCTGGAATTGATTCTCTACGTTATCGTGCGGAAATCCATCCACAGACTGCACGGTGAAAAAGAAATCTCATGCATGGAAACCGAGCCGCAACGTGCACCTCGTCCGAGGAATTTGTTCCACGACAAAATACCACCGTTGCCCGGGAATAATTCATACTTGTAATGAATACGGGCAAACGCTACGAAAAATGATCCCCGTTCCATCGGAGGTCTGTAATTATCCAAACGCGAAGCTATGATATTCGACTCGGCAACGGGCGAATTTCCATGAGCTTCCAAAGAACCGCCAGATGCGTTTAATTACGAGAATAAATGCACCGGCGCTCGCTGTACCGTTGCCCCTGTTGTTAATAAAAACATCGAAAAGTGTATCTCTCAGAAAGTAGTTTTTAATGAAATTTATTAAACAATACGTTTGTGCCGGCTGGGCCTTTGTGCCCGGTTGTTATCGGCTTTTACCCGCATTCTAATGAAGAACGAATATTGAAGTTGCTTTGAAAGTCAAGTGCATTGCGGCCGGGCAAATCAATTAATCGAGCCGTACCTAAACGCTCGGCCAAAGGAGCGATTCGTGCCTTTATAACGCGAGGGGTTGGCCAGGCTTTTGTAAAATTCATTCGATAGTCAATAGAAAATAATGGAATCAATTACGTGGGAGATGAAGGCGAATTCTTATGTCTGGCTGGCCGGAGCGGCTCGAAGAAATTCGTCGGGCAATATTTCTACGATGGCTCGTGGACGTTCGCAGTGGAACTCGGGCCAAAACCTACGCCGGATTTATCGCTTCGCCGATATTTGTATTTGCATAGTCTCCTCGCGTATATTTATTTAGAAACGTTCTGCGCTCAAGAAAATATATCGTACACCGACGCACGCCACTCTCGCGCACGTACAACCCTTATTGGTGGACAAAAAACGCGGCGGAATTTTCGTTTGGAAATATTGCAGGCAGTGAGACACTTCCACAGTGAATTAGTAGCGAAATCGTTAAGAACGGCAAATGGAAGTCTTAACAAAATAGAAGGGCAAGTGAAAAAACTCGGAATGTCCATTTTTCGCGATTTTGCGAGTTATAGAATATTTTGTCGGTGGCAAGTGGGACTACCGAACTGTCGTATCGCAAAGGGTTATAAAGTTCAAATAACCTTGTAAGATAACGATTAAAGATTGAAGATTTAAGAAGAAAATTATATAAGAAAATTAAATTCTTTGAAGCTTGTTTCTTTAACAGTGGACTAAAGCATTAAAACTTAATTTTCTCGATAAAGCTGTTTTGTGACATTCCCTGTTTCCCCCTTACCCTTCAATTGTGGATTCGATATTAGTAGTGGGGTATCGTGAATGTTGCAGAAATATTTTTTCCGATTTATAGAATTCTTTGCAGTTGCTTGAAGAAGGGTGGGTGTTGAAGAAATGTTGTGTGGTACGAAATGTTACTGATATAATCTGAAACATTTTTGCTTAAAAAGAAAGAGTATCGTTAAATTTTTTATTCCAAATATTTTCTTATGTCGATAAATATTGTGGTTGTATTTTTGTGGGTTTACAAAAACGCAGCATCCTCTATGCTTTATTTTGGATTAATCACACTTATCGCCCTCGAAGGTCTCCCTCCCTCTGCAACACTGTGCTTCCAGCGTTTTTCCCAATACTGGAAGCAATCCCGGAATGCTTGTTTTGGCATCGCCTTCAGGGCGCCCGGCGAATTTCCTTTTATCTCCCGTGCGATGTCAAATCTTTGTCGCTGTAAAATGGATTGCAGGTTGGCGAAGAGGAAAAGCTCTGTAGGCGCTAAATTTGGCGTGTAAAACGGTCGAGGAATGACTGTAGCGGCCGTTTTCCTCAGGAAGTCTGGGATTAACAGTGATCCATGCACTGAAGCATTGTCGCGGCAGAGCAACCGCTGCTTTGCCTTCCATGATTCGTGCTTTGTGCTCGTTATTGATCTTCGCAAACGCTTTGAGACTTCCGAATACGACTCCGTCATTGGATATCACGGGACAAACTTCTCTATTCCGTTCCCCAGAAACACATTGCTCCGAATGCAGATCACGTTCGATCAGTGATCAACAATCGCTGAATGCAATATATAAAATCATAAAACTCATAGTTTCGAAAGCGATGCGTTTCGATACATCAAACGCCGCGAACACGGTTTCACACAAACAGATTACCTAACGCAAGATAAAGAAGGCTCAGCCTTTATTATTATTTATTTTGTAGACAGGAAAAAGGATTCCCTTTAGTGTACAAAAGTGAGTAGGTATACATTAAACCTGAAGGCACAGAACGAAAGCAACAAAGACAAGAAAAAAGCTGAACTATTTACATCATTTCACAATATATTATTTAAGTACTCGGGCGACCTTGAGTGTGGACTAAGAAATGGCGAAAAAATCGAATTAGCGATTATTAATGGCCCATTAGATTTGTTGGCTACATTGGACCAGAGTGTTCAAAACTCGATTCGTATAAAGCGGTGTAAAACAGTGTTGTAAAACATTTACACAATGGACAAAGGGAATGCCTATAAATCCCAGGATTCGCGGCATTAAGGCACAATAGTATACAATATTAGCGTGATACAAAGAGTTCTCTAGTTTATAAACAGATCTTCTATTTACATGCAACACCTCAGATTCCAAGTGCGCCAGAAGAAAGAAAATGCGGCACAGCTATCTTGAGGACTGCGTCCGCGGGCCCTCCCTTGGTTAGAAGGAGAAAAGGGTCTCTAACCATGGCGCGGCATCAATCACCATTATCAAGTTCCTTATCTCGCCGGACGTCACAATTAAACGAATCGAGGGACATTTTTCTCTTCCCAGACCACCTAATGCAGCCCCTTTGTATCGCTGGCGGTACAAAGAGCCCCGGGGACGAGGCGCAGCAACAACGGGACCGGAAGAGGCACCGGCCGGATGCCGAGGAATCCGAGGAGCGAATCTTTGCTAATTCGTGCAAGAAAAAATGCCTCGGACCGAGAAACGAGGACTTCCGACCGTGCCGAAATTCGTCCGCCGGGAGGTGGAATCGGATTGGAGGGAAGCCAGGAGGAAACGATGGGCCCGAATCAGCCGAAGAACAAAGTGAATGAAGGGTGGCACGCATGAAAGGGATGAAAGGACTGGTAGATGGGCATAGAATGGTGTGGATTTCCAGATACTAGCTGGAAGTATGTCCTTTCAACAAAAGTAAATTGAAAACTCGGGATCGACTCTTTTCTACTTGAAAGTTTGCTGGAAACTTGTGTATTTGACTTGTCGATGTGGACTTTAACTGGTTTTAGATTACCGTCGTCAGGGGTGACTTTGTGTAACCAGGAGTTGGGCCGTGACAATTTTTTTTCTCAACAGTCGTGCTTGTTTATTCAATGTGGTATTGGTGTACATTTTGAAGCTAACTTGACAATTTCCATCTGTGTCAAGTAACTGAACTGATTTAATGAAAAACAGGTCGGTATTGTGGATAATATAGGTATTTAATTATGTTTGTCACAATCTACCTGGTTGCACAAAGTGACGCCGTATAATTAAATTGAAGCTACAGTTTACAGCAATACACCATCCTTTGTACTGCCTACTTATTATCTCCTGTGTATTTTCGCGGAAAATAGCTGTGCCAGAGTTGCAGTGAAAACTCTTAAGGGGGAATCCTATTTTTGGGGACATGGCAAAATTTAGGATTTTTTTTAAAAAACTAGCGATGCGATTTGTCTGGAATTTGGACCTTGTTTTTATGCGTCTTTGAAGAAGCTTCAGTTTTTTTAATATTACTTTTTAATAATAAATATAGGAGTTATCCTATTCATTTCTGTTTCCGATTAGCTGGAAGATAAATATAATGCACACCGGCGGACAACCAATTTTGCGCGGTGTGATGGTTAAACATGCATAATTCCTATATTTATTATTAAAAATTAATAAAAAAAAAACTGCAACTTTTTCAAAGATGCGTAAAAACATGGTCCAAATTTCAGATGAATCGAATCGCTGGTTTCTTAAAAAAAAATCCCCAAGTTTGTTACATATGTCTTTAGCTAAAAAAAAATAGGATTCCCCCGTTAAATCACATTTATGTAAGCCGAAGCTGCAGAAGCTCCAAATCTTTAATTAAAGATCAAGTGTGTCTCAGAGTTTTATAAGCGGAGGTTTACACAAAACGTCACCCTATTTGTCGATTCTATTAGGATTTACGCCCCAGCCTCTTTATCATCTGGCCTCGACCCGGCGAAAGTCGCCTGGAGGGAATATAACGACAAAATGGAAGTAACAAGGGGGTAGTGTATCCGGACGTCTGGAGAGCAGAGGAGAGGACTGTGAAAGTCGCGCGGGAAAGAAGGTGGATGTATGGCTCTCTCTCGTCTGGGTAATAATAAATTGAAGAGTGTCTCGCAAAAACCTTCAAGTTCGCGAGCTTAACGTGTTCCCGGAGATGGAGGGTTGCAGCGTAGTCAGGGCTGTAGGGAGAGAATCGAAGTTTCCCTTTTGACGTTTGCTGCCTTAACCGTTTTGACAGATTGTCTTTCGAACGGAGGGTGTGTAACGAACTTTAATTACCGAAAGCTCTCACACCGTAGAACGTGGTGTAATCGCGGCATTTTCGCGATGGGATTATTATTTGGTGGACATATTCCTTCACGCAGAAGCCTCTTTGCAGAGAAATGCACATCTACGTTATAATTCCTTGAGAAATTGAGGCTAAATTTTTCTATTATCAATTTTTGAACCACAATTCTTGTGAAAAGCTTTTGCAAACTGTTTATTTGATACTGTATTTAATGCTCTTTTTAAAATTCATGGTGTTGATAAAGAATAGGCTAGTTGTATCTGTATCATTACTTTCATAAATTGAGAAATTAAATTTTAATTCAATTATGTGTTAGTTTCGCCACGCAATAGTGGCGAAAGCCAAAACGTTTGCTTTGAGACTATGACTAATGAAATTATTCACGTTTTAAAGTCGCTGCTTCGATTTCTGTTTTTGGCTACATAGAAATGTTTTTTTTTAACAAATATAATTGCCAAGGTGTATATTATTAGTATATAGGGCCATCCGTTAAAAGTGCAACCTACGCGCGCGCGAACAGACGAAAATGGCAACACCGCCTCACGGACACATTCCACTACAACCATTCAACGGCCCGGCCGGAGGGCTGCCAGCGACCGCTGGACAGCAGTGATGCCAGAGCTTCGAGAATTTTAGGTTGGTCTCTTTCAAATTAACGTCACAAAAAGCTGTGCGGAATTTCCCGGCCCAGGTAAGCGAGCCGCGCGCTCCGCTTTTATGATCGGTTTACCACTCGCACCCCAGATTACTGTAATGAGGTTTGAAAATATTGTCGACTGGTCTCGTGCCCGCATTAATTTAAAAAATTGTAGCTACTACAGGGTTCACCGCGGCGCTATACCCATGTATGGAGAGATTTTTCAAAAAATGACATTAACGGAAGCCGACATAGGCGTGCAGTTGAGGAGCTAATAGGTTAAAACATTCAGACACAAATTCAAACACCGCTACAATCAAAGACACGTCCCATTAGTTATCAGTTGCATTAAGGATAAAATTATAAAAAAGAAAACCAGAACAATAGATTCTGAGGTTTCCAGAACTAACACATAATTGAATTAAAATTTAATTTCTCAATTTATGAAAGTAATGATACAGATACAACTAGCCTGTTGTTTATCAACACCGTGAATTTTAAAAAGAGCATTAAATACAGTATCAAATAAACAGTTTGCAAAAGCTTTTCACAAGAATTATGGTTCAAAAATTGATAATAGAAAAATTAAGTAAACGTAAAGTATTTTAAATTATCCATCATTAAGAGGGAATAGTTTTTCCTCATTTTTCCGCGCAAATTGCATTCCGATATCTTTTATAGTTCAACAGTTATACGAAAAAGGCCCCAAATTCTTCAACCCGGGCCCGGAAATTTCAAATAGCTCTTTGCGACGTTAATTTGAAAGAGACCATCTTAAAATTCTCGAAGTCGGGCATCACTGCTATCCAGCGGTCGCTGGCAACCCTCCGAACAGCCGGGCCGGTGAATGCTTGTAGTGGAATGCGTCCGTGAGGCGGTGTTGCCATTTTCGTCTGATCGCGCGCGCGTAGGGTGCAGTTTTAACGGATGACCCTGTACTAATACAATCAAGACCAATGCTGCATACCAATCAACAAAAAACTGAGTGCAAAAACACGTTTTCGTGCTGTCATTTTGTGGATGTTTTTGGAAGGATCCACGGGCCACTATAGAATTAAAATTTTGGTGTATAAGAGGTGGTTTAGGCTCAAATGTCAATCCACCGAAAATTATGGGTCAGTCCACTGTTGCGCTGATAGCCTCAATTTATTATTGCCAGATAGGTGACTAGATTTGTGATCGAACCTTTGATTATCGATTAAAAAGTACTGTCCACAGCACGTGAGATTTAATTAGTTCCAAGGTCTGACGAAATATAGCAATACTGTTTAATTAAATTACAAATAAACTAATACTTGAAAAATGTACGCCATAATTATACGAGTAATCATCGAACACCGTAGGTTTTCGCCATAAATCAAAGCAAGCAGATTTTTCTTTGATATCCCTTTGATCCACGGAAACGTCCCAATCAAGAAGCCTTAAAAACTGCGTGAGCCCTCTGCGTGCTCGCGTAACCCGCACCTAAGCCGAAAACTTTCGGCCAGGACAATTGAATTCTTCGCGATTAATCGAATGAACCGATCGACTCGTCGGAAGAAGATCAGGAACGATTAGGGGCTTCGTGGAGCTTAATTATTTTACAGTCGAGAGCGTCCTTCACTATTGTGCACCCTCTTCGAAATCCTGTGGGCTCCTCTTATCGAATTCTCCAAGCCAGTTCTGGTCGCTCCTATGGGAATCCTTTGGAGGCACCGAAATCTCAAGCTATCCCAATTTAATTATCCGCCAGTGATTAATGGACAATGCCGAAAACTCTTCCCATTCCTTCAAACCGACACGCTTACCGCATTGTTCTGCCGTTCACGCGGTAACTGTTTCATTCCCACTGTCATTTTCGACGCGTTCTGTCTTAGAAAGCTCGTTGAAATTCGGGCCTAAATTCCTGTAAATAGTGCACCACTAAATCTAGCAACGAGAAAGCGTTGTTGGATCACTAGGCTTTTATTAGATCCAACTCAATGACGCGCCAGCCTGGTAACTCCTGTTCGGTAGCTGTTTTCAAAATATCAGTAGGGGAGACCGGGGCAAAGTGGGACGAAAAATGTTTGAAGTCGAATAAAATTTTTCCCTTTCAATAAAAATGTGTGAAAATAGATTTATAATATAATTTGAACGTTACTATTGATAAATGACGAATATCAATACTTAAAATAAACTTAAAGTATATTAAAATTCAACTTGAAAAGAAAATGCAAAATCGACCACTTTACCCCATATATGGGGTAAAGGGAACAGAAATAAAATGCGTGTTTTAATGAAGGATATAATTATAAAATCAACTTTATTAGAACTTTTAAACTATTTAAACTATTTTTTTTTTAAATATATTTCATTAATACAAGCTTAATGTTAATAATTTTTACTTTGTAACTTTGTACTTTGTGTTACTAACCTAAACTCATTTTCTCCTGAAAATGTGTTTTTAAAGGAACTTTGTTTACATGAACAGTCTGACATGTTATAAATAAAACAAATACATACATAATTTTTAATAAAATACGTACTTATATTATCTAAATAAATTTAGATATCACTCGCGCATCTTTTCCTGGCAGCTCAGTTTACCCCAGTCACTTTACCCCGAATGTGTACTCAGTGGAAAATTAATTATTTAATAATGTTAGGATTAATGTTTTCTCAAACGCGTGTACATGTATGTTTATAAGCTTGTTATAAACACGCAGAAAAAAATGGAGTTAAAATAACACATTTAAGATTCATTTATCCAAAAAGCTAAATTGAAAAAAAAAAATTGGAAGTCTCTAAAACTTCATTTTTAATTTTTTAAATGAATTTCCATTTTTCGATACCTGAATGCGCATAATTATCATTGTCGTATTACATGCATTTATTACGTCACCAAAATTTGTAAATATATTCTATTGTTAAAGAATAAATTAAGGAAGCTCATTTTACCCCGGGGTTCACTTTGCCCCGGTCTCCCCTATGTAATCGGTCCAAGTATTCGTTTCTTATCCGGGTTCGCAACAACGTTACTGGAGAAGGACTGCGCGAAAGGATCCAAGAGACTGTTGAATTTCATCGGCACGGTAAACGCGAGACTTGCACAACGAGAACTAAAAACATCTCAATTATGCAAACTCGTTACCGTGCGAGTAAGGGGAGTGTATACTATCGCGCGGTTACGTGATTAAAAAAATTGAAATTCTCGTTACGAAATCGGAGATAAAGAATTCAGATAACCGAATCAGCCTCGTCATTAAACGCGTACGCGGTGAAACTGAAACAGCGACTCTCCGCGCGCATGTTTCAAACTGCATACGCAAACCTGACAAAGGTGCATATATTGAAACGAGTCAAGGGAGGATTTTTATCTCACCGCGCATTTCAAATCGCGTCTCGGTCTGGCAAGCAACATTTATTCATCGGACTTATTCCTTCTAATAATTATTATTATTATTATTAATCCTCTTTATATAGGTAGATCGATATAACATCCAAATATATTTTTATATTCTATATGCTAATGTACAAGGGTTGTTTTTCATTAGTCATTCTGTTTTGCCTTAAATTTCACCCTTAAGAGGTCATGCCTACATGTGAAGTCTGAGAACACAGGTGTTTCCGTTTTCTTTATTGTAAAACTTGCAAACTTTTTTTAAATAAAATTGACCCCTTAAAAGGTTATGTCTAGTTAGCTGGCGAAAAAGAACGCGATTTTCGGGAATTTTTTGTGGAATATCTAGTGTATATTTTTTTACAAGTATTCGCTTAATTTAAAAGTACATCTTTGCAGCAACTCTCAGTAATTTTGTGATAGAAAAACATAAAAAAAAACAATGAATAGCAGCCATTCTCGCGGAAGCCGCTTTGATAATGGCGCTGTGCGGTTAGCACGATTTTTCTGAGCCGGCTCATCTAAAATTCAAAATTCAAAATGATTCTGATAATATATGGTTGAATTCAGTAGATGAACGAAGGATTCTGCAAAAAAAATATTTTTAACAAAACGGCGGTCGTTTAACCCAAAATCACGATATCTCGATGTCTTAAATGTCGAATGTCTGTTCGTTTTTTGTTATTAAAAAATAGGGTTTTTGTTAAAGTAAAATCTACTGAATTCAACCATATATTAACATATTTTTTTTTAATTTTTAATTTTAGATGATTCGGCTCAGAGAATGGCTGTTATTCGTTCATTTTTAATGTTTTTCTATAACAAAATTACTGAGACTTTCTGCACATATCTACTTTTAAAATAAGCGAATAATTGTAAAAAATATACAGTAGATATTCCACAAAAAATTCCCGAAAATCGCTTTGTTTTTCGCCAGCTAACTAGGCATATCCCCTTAAGGGGATCTTCCGGTCTAGAGCCCAAAAATTAGGTGATCTTTAGGAATTAATTAAAGGAAAACTATTATAGATAATTTAATGGGACTTTCTGCATTATATTAAGCATATCTTATGTTATAGAAATATATTTTTTGTTTTGTAATTAATCATTGTCGACGGCACTGGGGCGTCGTTAAAGTCAAGGCATCAAAAAATTGATCCAAATCGGTGGGACCTGTATCTCCAAAAGTTATTATCCGATTCGACTGAAACTTTTTTTATTTTGAAGAACATACCTCTGGCTAGGGGGGTAACCAGAACAAAATACAAAATAACATTTGTTTAGAAAATAACAACACTTGAAGTTTGAAATCTCTTTTTCCCTATATTTTTCACCCTTTCAACGCCTTTGAAAATTATAAATTTTCAATTTTTTGTATTTCTTTCCGGTATCCCCCTAGCCCTCAAACTTGGTCTGAAAGATAGAGCGTGGGAAGTATTGTTCCTTTGTTAATCGTGGGGATGCAACACCATTTGCCAACGCTGGCTTAGTTATACTCGACAAGTGTCAAGGGAATTAAAATGAATCGAACAATGAACTGAATGCTTAATCCCCTTCAACATTCAAGAGAATACATACGCGGAATCTCGCGCGTAAACTTTCGTGCGTGAACGTGGATGAGACACCTCGATTTTGAAGTTCCCTTCCGGGAATGAGAATCGTCTTTATTACCGCCCTGAGTCACCCCGTTTATTTCTCGGTGTGCAAATAAGGAGAACGCCGGCGCGCTATTTTTCTTGCAAATTTTCTCCGGGCATAATTAAAATAGATCCCCTGGGACCGCTTGGATTTGCGTTTCTCGCGGGATCCGTGTCGTTGGTACGGGCCGGCGGGCTTTCCACCGTTTGTCGCGCTGTTTCCTTTCTACGTTTTGGCCGCCGTCGTGCCCGCCACGTGTACCGATTTAAATTCAGCCCTCGCCAGAGCCACGATCCACCCCGCTAATAAGTGTTTTCTTTCCAAACAGACAGCGGCCGACCGCTTGTCTTCCGTGCCTCCGGCTTCATTACCGCCGCGGCAATAACTCCTCCTCTACAAGCTTTCGATCATCAAGCTCCCTTTTCCCGTCTGCGCGTCTTTTTTTCGAACGTCGTCACCGTCCTCCAAAAGTATTCCGCGCGGGCACATCTATTACGCGATTCGAGTATCGAAAAAAGCTTCCACAGCAACCGTCACGTTTCAAATAACTCTTCTGTAAAAAAAATACACCGCAAAACTGTGTATTCTCCAGGTTTGTTAAATGCTCGGAGGAAGAAGATGTTTCCTGCCTCCGTTGAGATCCAATCTCACACTTGCAGTCGGCGCTGTACCTTCTAAAAGTCGATCTCACTTTCGATTTAGCTTAAGGCGGCCCGCGCTTTTGTAATCTCCATAAAAGTGTATGTAACAGGAATCGTAGAAAATGAAATTGTCAGTGCCCGAGCTGAAATAAGAAGATTCGACTGCGGGGTGTTGTAGCTTCGTCGCGGGGATCTCAAACGCGCGTGTTATTATTGTGTAAGAAAGGGACGAAGAAACCAGCGTTCACTCGTATTCGAACGATGCAAATCTCGTCCCTGTTCTTTCGAGTTTATCGCGACGCCTCGGCGCGATTCGCTGACATAAAACTAGGGAAAGAGGGACAAACACGCTTTTACGATGGACTTATACGCCCGGAAGACAGTTTTCCATGCGGCGTATGACGCCTGGTTGGACATCGACGCAGTGCAACCTTCTACGACACTCGTACGCGATTATTTCACGATCGATTGTCGCTGGGAAAAAAGCTGCCCGTCAGGAAGCATAGTTGGCGAACTGTAGCGAGGAGATTTAAAAACATCCAATTATGCAAATGAACCAGCACTGTATTCATCCTGCAGAATAAATTCGTTCAAAGTGGATTTTACGATGTGCCCCTGGCATTCAAGGTAAAACTGCTAACAGCTGGAAAGCTTCTATAATAATGGGGATTAATTAGTAAATGGAATTCACTTCAATCGTTTCTGGCTACAAAAGATTACAGGACATAATTTGATAAAACTTTCGACTTCTAACTATCTCGTTTCCTCCCCTTTTATCGTTGCAGGACCAGTGTTCTCTGTATTTTGCCCTGAAAAGTTCATCGAAAATTGCAGTAATTAATCCGCAGAGAATGTTCCCTTCAGTTATTATAGAGTACTAGCTTATCAAAAAGTCGGAGCTGGCTTCCATGAAATTATACGAAACCGTTCCTAAATATTATCAAGCTTCTCCTGCTGTTAATTAAGGAGAATTTTCTTACCGTTCCCGCGAATTGGAAATGCTGTGATTACCTTGACCGTGCAACAGTAACGCTGTGCACGAAGTCGCAGTATCGCGGTATAATTCCAGAAAGTATGGCTGGGGTCTAGTCTTCCTATTGCTTCTTCCCTTACACGGGTTACAAGGGGGATTAAACTTTTTCTTCCAATTACACTTTTGTCATAAATATCCCGGCGGTTGTTTTATCACAAGATCGTAAGCCCTGGGTAACTGCTTATCCGAAAGTGCAGCAGCGAGTGGCTCAGTCCGCGGAATGTAATGCAATCTCGGCACTATCGCGTAACGTTCCCCGAGTCCCGGTTAAAGGACGCCGGGAAGCAAAGCGGCGCGCGATTACTGAAAAGTTAAACAAGTTCAGCTGTAATCCTGTTTTCATGAAAATGCACGGCGAAGTGTTCGCTTTTGTGCCGCGTAATCCTATACTATCGCGCGGAGCGGCTTTGCTTCTCGCGGGCAGACACTTTAAAGCGGCTGAAAACCCTCCAGCGGCCGCAAGAAACCCGTAACAGTCAGGGTTAGTGAAATCCTCGTTATACCGGTGCGTAACCGATTCTTTAACCGTGCTTTAATATGCAAGAAAAAGGGAAACGTCAAGCGACTCCCCGCAGGACACCGTAATACCGGGAAAAAACGAGCAGAAGCGCAGGAATGACGATGCCAGCCGCGGTATAAAAATAATGATCCGTAACGATGTTACAGGGAAAAAGCGTTCTGCATATTCTCAACGTACCTGCCTGATTCCGTTACGCTCCTGCGCGCTAGTGTCCGTTTAGGTGAAATTTTATCGCGAGGCAAAAAAATTGTCGACTAATGATTTACTGCGAATTTGCTCCCCCGATATTTTAGCTGTGAAATTTCCAAGTTATGCAGTAATGGAGGATGACTCTGTTACTATATCAATATTCTTGCAACTCTTAAGCAGGGTATCGACTTCGTGAGGATTCCTCGCGAGGCACGCCACGCGGGGTGAGTTCCCCGGTCCTTTTCACTTTGCGCAAAGTGATCATGTCGGGGAGTCTCCAGGATCTCCACTCCGCGAGGCGTGCTTCGCGAGGAATCCTCGATACCCCGCTTCAAGGAAGGCTCTCACTGCGCCTCGCCTCGGCTCATTTTATTTTCCATTTGCTTTTCTTATGTAGTTTGACAATTTGACTCACACCGCGCCTCACCTCGGCGCTACTTCGAGCCGCGGAATCTTCCTCGAGAATATTTTGAGGAAGAGACGCGAAGCGAGCCGAGGCGAGGCGTAGTGAGAGCTTACCTTTAATTGCCGATGCCCTTATCATACAAAAGGAGCGTTTAAAGTCGACAGAGTGACCCAACAATGAGGTCTTTTTAGCCTCTTTTTGGTCCCACGATTTTGGAACTGAATTTTGTGCCAAATGATACCTTACGATGAGACATCAATGATAACAAATTTTCGAGTTGAGGTGAGAATTAGTTTCTGAGATATGGAAGGTCAAAGGACGGAACATTCGTTAACGCGTCAATTCATACGCTTCGATGTACGAACTTCTATGTCAGTCAGACTGATAACAACGAATTTGAACTTAGATTTTCAAAATTCACGAAAAAAAAATAAAAATCAAGAAATAGGAATGCCTGTGTAGTGGGTGTTGTTTTAAATATATCGTCTACCATATTAAATCGGTCATTGTGAGTTTTACTGACTGCTAACAAAGAATTTGAACTTAGATTTTCAAAATTCACGAAAAAAAGAAAATAAAAATCAAGAAATATAAATGTCTGTGTAGTGGGTCCTTTTTTTAATATATTGCCCACCATGTTGAATCGGCCATAGTGAATTTTGAAAATCTATGTTCAAATTTATTATTAGCTGCCAGCAAAACTCACAATGGCAGATTCAATATGGTGGACGATATTAAAAAAAAACACTACACAGTCATTCATATTTCATGATTTTTATTTTTTTTCGTGAATTTTGAAAATCTAAGTGCAAATTCGTTGTTAGCAGTCAGCAAAACCTCTGGGAATAATTGATTAAATTATCGGACTGACATAAAAGTCCGTACATCGAAGCGTATGGGCTAGTGTTCCTGATTTCTCCATATTTTTTGTTTCTCGAGAAATCAGAAATGAGATCATATTTCTTGAGATTTCTCGAGAATTCTCGAGAAATTTTATAATTGCTCATTTCTTATTTCTCGAGAAATACTATAATTTCTCGAGAAACTTAAGTCTAGGAAAAATATTATTAAATTCTCGAGAAAGCATTCTCGAGAAGGAACACTAGTATGGGCTGACGCATTAACGAATTTTCACTTCATTGACCTCCCATATCTCAGAAACTAATTATCACTTCAACCTGAAAATTTCGTGTGATTGATGTCTCATCATAAGGTATCGCCTCGCATAAAATTCAGTTCCAAAACGGTGGGACCAAAAAGGGGCTATTTTTGGGTCACTCTTTGTATTCTTAATATTTACAAATATTTCTTGAGAAGAAATTGAAGGGTCCTTATAGAAAACACTGTGAGTGGGAAAAATCAAATTCTATACTTGACGCGTAGAACATTTTGAGGAGTTTTCTACCAGAATTCTTTAATTGCCGAAATAGAATGATGCCTAATTAAACTTGTATTACAAAGTGCCTAATATTTTATTCTGTTTCCCTCCACCTCGGGAATCGACGCCATTTACAAAACGCGACTCGTCATCGTCACCTTACATCCCCATTACAGTGACTGCAGTAAGAGGGCCACTTCGAAGCAAGTCAAATTTCCCCGTCGTTACCGAAAAGTTAAGTAAGTCTCGGTGTAATCCTGTTTTCCTGAAAACATGCGCTGAAACCATCCGCCTTGTGCAATGTAATCCTGCAGGATCGCGCGGCGCCCGCCTCCGCCGCCGAAGGAAGGGAGGGCGGAGGAATATTCCGTAGCGAGCGATGATAATTAAATCAGAATAATTAAATGGACGGAGCTGTTGCGATGACAAACAACAATAACTTCGCAATTGCAGCGGCGCGTACACTACTAGAACGGAGTAATCAACGACGAACAACTCCCACCGACTGAGCGTAATTAATTCCCGTAATTAATTAATCCCTTCGACTTGCCAATTCCGGGCTATTGCGCGACTCTAGCCGTGGCACCAGCAAAGACATCGCGAGGCAGTTTTTAATTGCGCTCGCTCAAAGACAAACGCGGGGGTAGAAGATTACGATGCCGTAGTGTCGCGCGGCTAGCATTTCTCAGCGGCACGCGATGCGGAAGAAATGGAAGCGGAGGGGCATTAATGCAATTATGCGGGCGGTGGGAGAAGATACAGTCGCCGCGAAAGAAGGACCATCGGAAAGATTACACCGACTTACTTTCCGTTACATTTTCTCCGCACAATGCTGCTATTATCGCGGGGGGATCTCCCGTAAAGCTGTACTCACGTATTCCCCGTTTCTTTCTTCCATTCTCGAATACACGAATTCAGTGTTATCTCGAGCAGCCCCATCCAATTCGGAACGAGATAAATTTCCACGGTCACGCGGCAAAACACTGCAGCCAGATATTCCTGGCTGGTGTGAGGGCAGTATTAACACGTATGCCTCCTGTCCCGCATACAGGTCAGAATGAGTCTGACTCGCGCGTCCCCTGATGTCAATCAAATGCACCATGTATGACCGCATCACTGCGTACAAGACAAAGCCTCTTCAAAGTTTTATAATAACACGAGAATGTCGAGTGGTAAAGGTTTTAGCTCTTACATATCTACACGGAAATGCACGTATGGGAGCAAGTCGATTTAAATAACTGATTGTGAGGACGCACAGTGGGGAAATTTCGCGATTTTATGGCCAGAACCACAAAAATAAATTTCTAAACTCGACAAAATAAATGCAAATGTCGATGGAAGAAATAATATTAGTATCAAATGCCACCAATTTTACTATTAAATGTTTTAATACAAAACTCGTAATAGACTCGCGAATGTTTATGTTCATGTGAGTTTAGACCGATCGCAAAGAATTAATCCAGATTTTCAAGTTGCTTCAAACACTTATATTGTGTTATCCAAAGATCTGAAAATAATTTCAAGGCATGGATTCAATTCCTGGTGGTGCGTAAGATATCTTTTTGTCCTCAAAATAATTATGTCTCGGTTTTTAATACGTAATTTATACAATTTTTAAAGTAGTGTTTTAGAAGAAAGCTTTTCATATAAGAATCAATTTTCAGTACATAAAATAGTTATCAATCCCATAATATGCTGCAATGATTTTCATTCCTATTTTACGTTGGACTATTTTGATTCTATAAATGCAGTTATTAATTGCTAACAGTTGCTAATCTTGTAATTATATGCATTTTTTTAAACACGATCCAGTGTGTCTTCTCTAACATACGACATAACTGTGACCGAGACTGGTTTACGTGTTATACATTACAAATCTTTTTATTCCTTTTTAAACGATTTTATTCAGCTTCGATCCTCTGTTTGATTGTTTGTATTATGTATGTTTGTTTGTCGTCACAAGCGATAACCCTTCTGCTATGCCCTGCTGTACTGTAGCAGAGACATGCTCTAACCAAAAAGAAGTGTATAAATGTAAATAATAAAAAAATCTTTATCGTTCGTAATTTTTGTAAGTACTGTCTTTCGGATAATTTAGTTTCTCACATGTTAGATCGTAAAAGTGCCGAATTTTATATATTAAAAATTAGTTTCCAGGTTTTCACCACGAAAATGGATATAGTTCTTCGATTGACATTTCTATTAAATTTGTGAAATTAGAAAATTTCATTTCTGTAGTTTTGGCCATAAAATCGCAAAATTTCCCTACTGTGGGACGGTGGAATATTGCAACATGTGTGTATGTACGCCTAAGATAGAAAATCTGCCACCTAGCTGACTCAAACTTCCACAGATTCTGAATTATTCTAGTCCAGCACGCTGTAGTAATGTGGCGAAGTAAAAGGTGGCGCAAAAGTCATCGTCCGATTTTCTTATTCTACAACTTTGATTTTAAACGAAACAACGCGACGTCTATTGTGGTACAATTTATTGAGACTTATAAATTTTATGACATCAAGCTCCAAAGATAATATTCGACAATCGACCGCCATTCGAATTGATGCGAATTGGGATTCTTTTTATTGCGTTCTCCATGATATTGTGAAGAATTCCTGGGGTTAGATTTTTGATTTCGTGTTGAATATTGTTCTCTAATTGCTGTAAACTCTGTGGGTTATTCGCGTAAACCAGTGTCTTCAAACAGACCCAAAGAAAGAACTCTTTAAACGTTCGTTTAAATTTAAGTTGCGTTAAGCCACCGACGAATTTTCACGTAAAAGTATCACCCCAATTTTTCCGCGTTCCTGAAGGGTATACTTATTCATCTTAATGGACAATAAATTCCCTGAGCCTCTTCTATCGAAATGTCAAAACATCACTGACGCATACTAGAAATTAAAAAAATTAAGATCTATTAACATCGGACGATGACTTTTGCGCCACCTGTTATGAAGCGAACTCCAAGCTTGATTTATTTTCAAGGAAAACACTCGGAGACCCTCGAACAACACTTCCGATCCTCCTAGAAAATATCACTGCGAAAGCTTGCGTTAATTAATTCGAGGTCCTATAAAAGAGAAAACTGTGACCTGGATTTTCTCCAAAAGTTTACAGTAGTGTACCCTATGCGTCCACTACTTTATTGCACACGGTACGCACCCCCTATAAACAAAATTTGAGTGAACTCGGTTTCCTCGCACGCTCCCCTCGTTAAGAGCCTAGGCTCTGAGCGCGTTAACATCTACGACTTCTAATAGCCCGCGTTAAAGAGTAAAGCGACCGACCGCCCACTATAACTATCCCCCAAACTAAATGCGTCTGTTTTCTTTTAATGTAGACTCGGCCGGCTGCACGGCGGAGGAGAAGAAGACACACGGACCGGCGTCGGAATAATATATTCACGTGATATCGTGTAACACTGTTTTCCTTCTCGTAAGGGGCTCCCTAAAATGAGCGTAGACCTCCCGCAGCTGCTGGCCCTGCGTTATACGCTACCACTCACGAGATACTTTCCTCTCTTTCCCTCCCCGTTATTTACCCTCCACGGCTGCCTCGCCCTCCCTCCCGCGCACCTGCCTCTTATTCCCCTTTCCGCTCATTTCTCTCTTCGTATCGGCCCGTGTTTCGCGTTTATTTATCCTCCTCGAAGCCTTTTGCCCCTTCTTTTTTACCCTCCCCCTCTCGCTTTTAAAACGCGATTCCATCCCGTCCCACGGCTTCCTTTCCTCCGGCCGGCTCCCCGCGGATGATCCCCCGCTCAGCCCCGCCGTTAGAAAAGGACCGGTAAAACGATTTCCCACCGAGCAGTCCGCGCGGTTCTGGTTATTTTAAGCAATTGTTAAGTGCCGTCCCAGCCGCGACGAAGACACGTTTACACGGACGACGTCTCAACACCCGTGATTCACTGACGGTTTACACACGGCTACCGGCCGGGTCGCACGGACAGATCCTCCCTTCGCCGTTCGCCTCGCTATCTGCGCCGGTTTGTCTCCTCTTTGTCGTTTATCGCGCGTTTTGGCAGGTCTCCCCCGTCTGGTCGAAACCACTTCGCGGCCGATAAATCAGCGGGCGCAATTAGGTGTGCCCACCCGAAATCCATGTGAAAGCTGCTCCCTGTCGGCCTCCACCCGACCCACGTTCCCCTGTTTTTTTTTTCCCCGCGGAAAGTCTACGATAGCGACGCGTGACAGGGGCACTCCTCGGGATTTCCAGGCGTTTGTAGCTCTTCCGAATGGTCGTTAGCGCGGATTCGGGGATATTTATCGGCACTAGGTGCACCCCCGGGGCTTACGTCCACCGATCTGAGCGTTACTCGTTCATTGGTCGATCCAGCAGGTTTGGATTCTTCTCGGCCGGCCGACAGTTTCAGCGGAATAATTGCAACTTGATACTCGATCTATGAAGTTTCTTAATTAACAGCTTGGACGCTGCTGGCTTCGTGGGATTTAATTAAAAAGTATCATTTATGAACTCCCAGGTCCATGGTAATGTAACGATGTAAAATAATACGTTCGGGAAGTTGAGGTATGAAGTGGGCTGAAGTTGGAATTTTATATATTTAATGGCGCAGTAGAATTTTATATATTTAATTGAGAGGAACTTTTTTTCTAGGTAGAAATAGTAAACAGATTAGTCGTGCACAAGTGAGAAGAGTATGTATGTATCGGTGTTTATAAAAATAGCGTTAGTTAAAAGACACAAAAAATAGAGATTTCTCTTAATTTATGTTACAATGATTTATATTTCAATATTATGAAAGAATTGTTGCAAAATAGCCGCCAGATAAGCAATGACATGATAGGACTCGCGACCAGTTTCACGTTCGTTTCGATAACGGTGTAAGTCATCTGCTCTCTGTAAGTAATTTGTGGGAAAGGTAATATTTACATATTTTTGTGTTATGTATGAACCTTAGATGTGGAACAAGAAAAGAAAATACGAAAGAAAACGCAAAAAAATAGATACTTAATTATGCTGAAAATGTGAGAAAAGTTTCATTACCAAAAATGATAAAGTTGTTAGTGGAAGTGTATTTATTTGAAAATATAAATTGCTTTTACTGTTTTGTGAAGATGGAAAAACTACGTTTGAGCACTTTTGGAATCTGGGGGACATTCCAAGGTTTAAAAAACACATTTTCGTTGAAGTTACTCATAAAATTTTACAATGTTAGATAATAATAATAATAATAATGATAATAATAATAATTCGTCTTTATTTATCACAAAATTTACATTGGGTTAATTAAGTGTAGGAACGGGCGAGATCCAACATTCCTGCTGTTTTGCAACCCAACCCCGACACATTATCTAACAGACATAAAGCCAGAGAGTCAACAGAAGAGTGTAAGTTTGACATTAGAAGAGCCTACACCTATGTATATGTAGTGAAACATGTTCTTCAATAATGGAAGAAAATTTTTTAATACGCCCAAACGCAACAGTCCAAATATCTCGAAATAAACAATACACGACTTACACCACTTTAATAAACACTGGGACGTATATGAAAATTCCATTCCGAACGTGACGTTCCAATTAAATGTATCTATCTGACATGGAACGCGGCGCGTGTGAATTTAAACTTTTCACTCGGTCGCGGGATATTTAAACGAATAACCGAGGCGTCTCTTCTTTCCTTAAAGCGATGACTTAATGTATTCCGCTATGCACCATTTGCGTAACTCGATAAAAACTTGAGGGTTTAATAGAAAGAAAAAAAAACGGTCCCGCTGATAATCGGAATGAACTGACGCTGACGCTGCTCGTCGCCATAAACTTCCCTGCCCGTTAGAAATTTAGTTATGAAAGTTTTTCAGACAGAGCCGCCGAGATACGGAAATGCAGGAAAGTCGCGAAGCGCCTTTTAAAACTGTACCGGTTCGTAAGGACTTGGTGGCGCATAAAACCGTCCACATTAAAACCAAAGCGACCTCTTAAAGTTTAAACAATCGCAACGAAGGCTTCATACGAAGGCTCAATATGAAGCAGAGGTACATGTTACATCTCTGCTGTCTCATGTACAAATTGATGTCCACTGGTGTACCACCGTATCTGCGTGAAATTACTCGTCACAAATCGCGAGCGTCGAGCAGATGAATACATCTCTACCCGACATGAATTTTCACCTTTCCGTTCCTTTCTGTCACTCCACTAAATTTTGCGGCTCCTTTTCCTACTGTTCCGCCTTTTACTTTAACTCCCTACCGTATGAAATTCGCTCTGCAACCTCTTTCGCATCCTTCAAGCATGCAGTGACACAATTTTTTGCTAATTAGCATTAACAATTAATTATTAACTTTTACTTTGGTCATTTTCCAACTACACGCATATGATGTTAGTTCTTACTTTTGATTATGTTATTTGGCCGTATACATTTACTTTTCGTGTACTCTATTGCGTTAGTTTTAGTTTTAAGTAGCTTTAAATGGTAAAGTTAATAACAGCTGATAGCTGCACCTCGCCGTTTGCACTCCTCTAGTGTTATATGTGCTATTCACATCTAACTATTTTTTTTTCTTTTTCCTCTTTCTCTTTCTCGCTTTTTTTATATGTTTTCTATTGTAAAGTCTACTGTGCAATAAAGAATTATTATTATTATTATTAATGTCATTACAAAAATTTCGCACACGAGTTTTCATTGCTAATCAAAATTGCTTTGTTACTTATTGCTGTTAAAAGTTTGATCTAAAATCACCTAAAACATCTTTGAATGGTCAAGATTGAGAAACAAATTAAGGGGAATAGTTGTTTGGTGTGCATCGCGTGACAAGGGATTGATTTTACTTCGAGTCGGTACATACTGTTTGATAAAATTTCGTACAAGTTTAAGAGCAAAAATCGTTACGAACAGCGAGTAACTTTTCGCCAGCGGTTCTCGGGCTGTTTAATTTACACACTTCCACGGTCGGATGCTTCTATAAAGCGGAGTAACTTTTAATTACTCGCCGGGAAGCGTATTGACCGAGCGAAACCAGCTTCCATCAGATCCCGTTAAAATACGTCGGACGATTCGCGAATTGGGACACGCGACTGAACGAACGCGATACGATTCTGTGTATCCCCCGCGTGCTACGGCACACTCTCGCAAACTGTAAAGAACGAACAATAGTTTTATCGTCTGGGAGTGAATCAAAGGGTGCGTCAATTGCTGATAACGGACGTATCATTTTTTAACCGCAATACGTCGCGCTCGATAGCAGAGAGACCACTATTTCCCGTACCTATATCGGGATGTACTCGATTCGGAGAGTTTGGCGATAGCAGCATCTAATGATTTCCAAACAGTTGAGTATCGGATTAAGACACACATGAATGGTGGAGTTGTTCAGTGCTTAAGGGGGTATACCCGTTTGAACCCTCGGAAAATGTATACATTTTGTGGATTTTTTTACAAGTCAACGGTTTGATGCAGATTTCCCGTTTTTTAACTATGTTTACATAGTATTATGAACTACTTATAAAAAAAGTTTCAGTTAAAAAACTATTGTTTTTCGGCAGTTACGGATACATGTCCGAAAGTCTCTCGATTTTAGACGGCTAAACGGTGGCCCTAAAAACTCGCGCTACGTTCAACCAATTCACTTCCAATTTTGCATGCAGAATCATAATAAGATTCCGCATCGTCCAACGAAGGCTTTTTTTATTTCGATTCCCCGTTTATTATTTATAAAGGAAAAAGGTGGATTTTTCTCTTAGAAAAATTTAACTTTACCTTTGATCTCTCACCATTTCTTTATTTTTCAAAATTTTCAAAATCGCCTTCGTTGGACGATGTGGAATCTTATTATGATTTTGCATGCAAAATTTGAAGTAAATTGGTTGAACGTAGCGCGAGTTTTTAGGGCCACCGTTTAGCCGTCTAAAATCGAGAGACTTTCGGACATGTATCCGTAACTGCCGAAAAACAATAGTTTTTTAACTGAAACTTTTTTTATAAGTAGTTCATAATACTATGTAAACATAGTTAAAAAACGGGAAATCTGCATCAAACCGTTGACTTGTAAAAAAATCCACAAAATGTATACATTTTCCGAGGGTTCAAACGGGTATACCCCCTTAAGCACAGTGTCATTGCATAGTTATGCCAAGCCGGGAAATGTGATAGAAGGTGCACGTTGAAGACTTTCACCAAAAAGTCGTGAAATTCTATCAATTTCTGATTAAACTATCAGTAATAAAATTTATGAAGAACTGAAATCGTCGTTCCATAAACGATCATATTGACCTTCGGCGACTTCGAATATTTGAAATGCTGAAATACTTTGAATATTTATTTATTTTAAAAGAAATGCGAATGATAAAGCGGGCCATCTATCATTAATACAAACTTCTATGATACCTCCAGAATTACATATATACCCGAGCTTGCGTAATCCCCTCGAGCAGCTTCGTAGTTGCCGCTAGAGCGCGACGTGCGAAAACTTATGGAGCACAAAGGGGTAACCTCGAATTAATAACGAAAAAGGCGATTAAAGCTGTACAACTGTTAAGTTCCCCGAGACTTTCCACGGCCGGCAGGAAACTCGGGGCGAAGAGCCAACTTCGAGGACGCGTAAATTCCGCATAAAAATTTCAGCGGCAACTTTCATTCCCCCGTTACCCTTTCCTCGAAGCCGCGACACGATGCTCCATTATCGTTAATCCGCGTGAACGCGCGTCGAACCAGCTACGCGCGTACACTTTCGCCGCGACTTATCCCGCTTAAATGAAAACACGGGAAATGCGAGATTTATCGCCGCGGCACGGCCGTCGCGTTACTTACTTTAGCTGGCCGCCGACGACGACGGTGGTCAGTAGCCGATAGCGACCGGCTCCTCTGGTATCTTCGCGCGTGACGAAGTGGAAAGTGCAAGAAATCATCACGTCGAGTGGTAAATATATACGCGAGAGGAAGACGGCGCTCTGCGGTATTGTTAGTCGACCAGCCGGCGCAGCCCCTTTCGCCCCGAAATTGCAGAAAAGTGCTCCGTTGTACCGGGTCTCTCTTTGTATATTAGACCTGAAAGGCGACGAAGCGTTTTCCGTCGCCTTTTATCCCCACCCAGGGCTTGATCACTCTTTTTTCCGCCCACCCCCTACCCTCCCCGACAGCTTCAACGGAGCGCGGGATTACTCGCGGCTGATTGTGCCGTTCGCCGCGACGAAAACGCCCGCACGATTAAACCTAACGATCCGCTATTCCAGCCAAGAATAATACCCGGGCTCGTGCATCTTGCCGCGAAAAGTTACGGCAAGCGGAAACTAACGAGGGCCCACCTTCGCATCCACTTTATTCGCGGGAAGGAGAGATTATTTCGCACGTTCTACCATCCGCCACCCAGCCGGCATCCTCATCGAGCCAACCCCCTTTGGCGAGCCGTCGCGACACCCTCGACTCGCTGGTATCTCGGATACCGAGGCCTTGTGTGTCTTCGCTGCTTTTTACCGGGCTCGCGTGAACGAATTTTATATCAGATCGGCCTGCAACGGCTCGCTGCGATGAGCTAGACGCGTGCAAACGTGAAAGCGTTATCGCGCGGCCTAGGCGCCTTGTGTTCGCGATCCTGTGTCTGGGTAATTTTCACATCAGCTCTGAATGGAAGATAGATCTTCGGGGTAGTGTGTCAATCTGGCCACCGCGGGTTTGTTAACAGGGTTGTTATCGAGGCTAGGACTTGCTTTATTTCTGGATGGTTCTAGGGATGCTTTCTTTCGATTGTTACGCGGCGTAATCAGAGTTTGATGATCTTTATGTAATACAATGTGATGTAGGTACTGTGGTAGTGGGCCGTTCTTAAATTACGTAAGGGTAACTTTGGCGACTTCATAACACCTCCCACCCCCAGTACAAGAATTTGTAAGATTTTATATTCCAATCCCTTCCTCCCTTCCCTACGCAATGTTTCTTACATTGCATTTTTGCAGTTCTTAAAATTCTTTTAAAGCTTCGCCTATATAATGCATTCAACTCGGTTTCGTGTGTGCGACGAAATATCATTTTTAAGGTAGGCTCTCACTACGCCTCGACGTAACTTCGTTTCGCTCTCACTTCTAGGCTCGCGTCGCCTCGGTTTTTCCGTACCTGAAGTTATCTGAGCTTCCCTCGGCTCACGTGTTTGGTCAGTTGCTCAGAGAACATCTTCCTGTGCAGTCGCCAATTCGGTAGGCTCACACTGCGCCTCGCCTCTCTTCCTCAAAATATTTTCGAGGAAGAATCCGCAGCTCGGAGTCGCGGCGAGGCGAGGCGTGCCGCAGGGTGAGTCAAATTGTCAAACTACGTAAGAAAAGTATACGAAGAATAAAATGAGCCGAGGCAAGACGAAGCGAGTGAGAGCCTACCTGGCTATTCATATTGAAAATCAGGTGGAAAAAATATTACGTAAGACGCTATCTGACTCCCTCTCCCTCTTTGTAAGACGTAAGAAATTCGCGACTCCCTCCCTAAAAAAGCCTTACGTAATTTAAGGACGATCCCTAGCTTGTGAATTGTAAATATATACTGTAGAGCTTTTTGCATCCGAACTAATAGGGAGATATAAGTGTTGGAATGAAGGAATTTTCGGATAATAGATCAACCACTGTTCTGATACTAAACTTCATTTAGTCAAATCGAGAATCAAGAAAATTGGCAGTTTGTTTAAATATTTATGGATCTCACATAGTTTCTAAATCACATCAATTATGTCTCTAAAACTCTAAACTAAATCGTTACGATCAGAATTAGTTTCGTTCGAACAGAAGAATGTAGACAAGAAATATACATTTGCAAAAAAGTCTACTGTACTTTTCTTAGTGTAGGTATTGTATAATATAGATATAGTTACACAAGTGCGTTGATAGATACTAAAATGTGTACCTATGTATCATGACGATGAAAACAATTTGGACCGTGGAGGGCTAATTACACGAATTTTTCGATTGCTGCACTTCTTTTCGAATATTTTAAATGTCAAGCGTGGGAGAATCGACTGCATTTTCCCGCGGCATAGAAGCAGCGTTAATACACGCACCTACCGCGTTTGGTCCGCCTAATAGCAGGTAATTAGAGGCCTCGCAATTAATTGCAAGTTAAATATTTTACGTCCCCCATAGCAGTCGTGCTACACTGCACATGTTTTCTACGTAATGCGACTTGAATTGCAAATTCACGGAGCAGATCTCCTCCTTTACTGGCACAGTTGATTGGCTTTTAACTTGAATCAAACTCAGCTTTACGCTAAATATTTATGGCTTAACGGAGGGAGATTAAAATATCGAACTTAGTTCATATAAAGAAATTAACACGAGAAACTATAGGGGTAGTTCGAGGATAAATGCTTTGATTCAAATTGGAAAGAACGATGAAAACCATCCACAGATGAAAGGACGACGAACCTGGAAACTTAGTACTCGTTTCCTTGTTTTTCACAAAACTCTTCGATTATTCTAACCATGCTATTTTACAGATTATGATTCATACATTATACATACATATACATCGCTGCGAAGTCTAGTACAGGATGTTTAATTTTATTTGAGCATCGACGCGCGCGAGACAATACATCACCCCTCTCCCCCATAGTACATTTTCCGGCAATAAAAGTGAATTAATGTTTAAACATTAATTTCCATCGATCTAACTAATGCACTCTGACAGGGAATCTGGTGATCCGCTCTGGCGCACATCAATCCGCGGAAAATCGATGCAGAACACGCAATACGTCGAATTTCGTGTCACCCGGGGGTATTAGTAACACGAACGTCTGCTAATAGCTACTCAGTCATCATACGGGACGTATGCTCGCTAATTAATAAGCTGTTTGATTGGCTAATTAGTTGGCCACAGCTTTCGGCGTATCGTATCAAACGGTCACCTATTAAAATCGTCCGTGCCGACGAAGTTTTGAAAATTTCCACCCCCGACAACATCATTTTGCCAGATTACATTTTGATAGTTGATTACAATCTAATTTCCCCTAGAGCGACCGTAACGGATTTAATTTAAATATTCAAATAATTTAAACTGGACTACAAGCTTAAATAGAAAAGAAATCCAGATAAGGTGAATGTCCCAATTTCTGCTCATGTCCCCATTTCTGATCGTTTCGTATTTTTCTTATTATTATATGCGTTACGTTTGTACTATAGTTGCAACGAAATTATTCTAAACTATTTAAACATTTACGCGAGTGTTGCACGAGCTTGGGGCAATACAACCAACGCTATTTTTTAGCAAAAATACGGACATTTAGGGGATTATACATTTAATTACAAATTACTAATAGTTAACAATCTTGAAATATCTTTCTTAAATAGTTTTTGAATTGGTTGATTTATTATTAAAGAATTAATCAATCACTCTGCAAGTTTCGATCGCAAACAAATTTCTTACACCTTCCTTACGACGAGTTATCTCTTAAATGAGCAGAAATTGGGACATTCACCTTACTATTTGAACTACCTAACAACTTCGCACCACACGATAGAAAAAGTGTTTCGATACTGCCAGAGGCAGCTGTGCAAACGATGCATATTAATATCACACGAACTGGATCGTGTCCTTCGCAACACAAAAACCTGATTACGTTCACAGATGATTAACCCCCCATAACGATGGACGAACGGCAACCCAATGCGCAGCTATCCCATATTGTGTGACAAATTATATCGCAGCACAGAGAAACGAATTCAGACACACACCATCCGAACCTTCCCTCTCGACCTCGACCCTCGACTTCTATAACATTGCACACGTATACCACACACTAAAAAGCACACTGTGCAAAGTCCGTCACTCCGCTCGCCTCTATGCGCCCTCAAAGTTCATCCGCGGCAACTTGAAACACCCTGTACCATCCTCCGTCCGCGTGCAAGCAAGTCGTCGCGAAGGGGGTATATTTTTCCCCTCCCGCGGCCGAGTGGCGGGTGCTCGACGAGGCCAGGAGCAACTTTCACCCCCGAGTGCGACTGTATCGCGCGGGGGTACTTAGAGTCTGGAGTCTCGCGGCCCGTCCCGCGGGGCCATTTACAATTTCATCGCGCGACGTGTCACCGGCGGCGTCGCGAGTTACCCCGGCTGCCGAGCCGCGGCCAGCCGACCCCGCTTGGCTTCCAGAATTCTAGATCGTTCACCCCGCTGGAAATGGGCCCCCGATAGATCGTTAGCAGGCAGCGCCAACGACAAGACTGACACAGGCATTTTCTAGGCCATTGAGCCCGGTTTCGGGCTTCGCGCCGATACGAAAAACACGATTTATCGATTCTGGGAACGAGGCGGACGGTGAGCTCACCGGGCGCCCGCGGATAACATATGAACGTTTAAACTGCTCGCATATGCGAGCCGATGTTTACCCTCGGAAACGGGGTCGTAGTCGCGGGGCTGGCTGCTTTTGCCCCATTCATCCGGCGTTACAAATATGTTAGTCATGCTTAATTGCCACCGTTGCCGGTTTAATGAGACACAATCGAGCTGGGCCGGCTGCGGGGGATATCGGAATTCAATTCGCTTCCTCTAAATATTAACGTCCGCGCGTCCCTGTAATCTGTGAATCGGCCCCGGTCGAATTAATTATTCCCCGCCTTAATGCGACCGGGCCTGGTGATAACGCGGCAGCCAATGGGCCGCCGCTAAATATAAAACGCGCCCGATGCGAAATACTGTCCGCGTGGTAAATCCGTGTGATCGATGGATCGCGGGAATGTGGGTAACGGGCGATAGCCGGGGCTCCTCTCGCCTCTATCGCTTTCACTCCCTTTCCATCTCCCTCTCTGCTTCCTTCTTCTTCTTTTTTTTTTTTGCCAAATTTATACCTCGACGTTATTTCACGCATCGGAGGGAAAATTGGCCGTAGAATATCTGTCCACATTTTTTGCTCAGTTGCGTTTAGACGGCGGGCTGGGCTTGCACGGCGCGATGCAGAAATGGTTGGTCCAAAGTTTTCGAGCGAGCAAGGTAAATATTTTTGCGCCAGTATTGTTTATTCGAGAGTTGTTTCTGTTTCTTTGGTTGGAAAGTGGGGAATAAATGTGTTTGGCAGACCGGTTGAACAGTGAAATTATAGTGGAGGTGCTGAACGTAAAGCAGTTCGCTGGATTTTTATTGAAACTCCCGGTGGGCGGTAGTGTGGGTTGAAGAAGGGTTTCTGAATGATGAGATCACTGGGCACGTGAGTCAGGTTGATCCAGAATTTGCTGATATTAAGCTAATGACGCGCTTCTCAGCAATCTTTATTTACCCAATACGAGAATGCTTGTTGAAGCCACAAAAGGGTGCTGTACAGTCACTCGCAAATTTGTTTATGAAAGATAATAACATTATGCGTGTAGTCTTATTTTTCACGCAACCCCTTGCACATATTGTAACGACCACCCACACTCGTGGCGCGCATCATGTTCCCTATGTTGGAGCAGTCGTCGTTGCGCAGATGAATTCAATAAAAAAGAGAAGCAGCTAGAGAATTATTATGCAGTCGTGTAGGCGTTGTGCACCGATGCATAGATTATTAACTCTACAGTGCGCAAGTAAGTTGAAATTACACCATTGCACACGATGGGCCTCACAGGCCCATAATTCCAAATCTAGGAATGCATGGATATTTTGAGAAATAAAAATTTTTTTAGACTGCGTCTATTGCACTAGACGTAATCTATTGCACTCAATCTCGATTAAGAATAATATTTATAACAAAATGAAATGCTGAACAAATGTCGCTTTAACACTACGGGTGATCGTTAGCTGAATCTTTTTCAATATCATGAGTAGACTGGGGAAGTTAATGCAAGTATATTTATTACAATAATTACGACCTCCCTATTGTAACAAAATCGAATACGCTATATCATGGCTGCTACTATACTCGAGCTAAGTAAATAAGTTCTGTATATGCTAGAAATAAATAAACATACAATTTTTTAAAATAAAAAATATATTTTAAAAACCCTCCAATGATGAAACGTATTTCTATCAAAGTTGCACTTGTTTAGTCCTTTTCTATAAAAATGTATATTTGCATAAACATCCTCAGTCTAATCACGAGAACAGTCTTACAGAAAGCTATGTACATAAGATACGGTAGAATTTATTTAAAAGGTTCCTTTTCTATGTTTCTTTAACTGTTCACTTGGGCCTGACGAGCCCAAGTGTGCACTGAAGGGTTAATTCGTGTATCTATCTTTCCTTCCATTTAAGTTCGCTGTAATGCTTGCAATGTTTAAAAATCGCAAGGCAAGGGGTTAAAATTATGGATCAATTGATGTCAATTTGGGCAAGTGGGTAGTGGCTTTCACAATGATTTATTCCTCTGAATTTATATAAACAACCCTGAGAGTTAGTATATTTATAGAAACGCTAGCACGTAGACTAATTATTTAGTCTGGTTTATTTTCCGCCAGGCCAGGTATACGCCTCTTTTTCATCCCTTACACGAGTACAATAAGTTCTATAAATTTGCCCACCCATTTTCGAATCACCCTGCACACGAAAGTATCGAGAGGGACGTTGAAAAGAACGGATCACCGCCGGGGTGAAGAATCGCGTCTTTCTTGGCATTCGTACCAACAGGTGTGCGAGTTCCCCGGAACGCACACTTTGTGTGTTTCCTTAACATTGCAGCTACACGTGTTGCGGTGGTTAAATAAGCTAGCGTCCCATTGAGGCCTGTATATCGCAGGAAAGAAGGCTAATCCCCGAGTTCGTACAATAGCCTAGCGCCCAACTTTTATGTAGCTCGCGAAAATCCTGCGCTCAAAAGGCATTCGATACCCCTCGGAAAAGAGCACCGTTCGGCGTGGTGTGACGCCTCACTATCAAAAGACGTTGAAACAAACGGGGCCAGGCAATGCAGATTTGCTTCTATAAATATCGATGTCCCTGTAGTAACAATGGATTGCCAACGGGGCGACCTTGACTCCGGATAATCTACTTGCTGGACCGAAGTCCGATATTCGGATTCGACGATCGAAGAACGGGACGCGTGCTTCTTAACGCGAGATAGTTAAGTGCATCAATGGTCGCGTCTCTTTAGCATTGAAATTGCATTGGCGTCACCTGTCGCGCCGCGCGAAAGTAAAAAAATTCGGCAACTCAATTTGAATAAATTTCTTGGTGGCCCGCTCTCGACGGCCGCGATAAAACTTCCTCGAGCATAAAATTAGCAACTATATACAGTGTTTTGCAGCTCACCTCCTCCGATCGTGCACCATAAATTCTTGCCCGTCCCTCGAGCACAGTTCCTTTAACGAGATCCTTGTCGGTCGTCCGTCTGGACCGCGTCAGAATGGCACTTTACACATCGATCGTCGCTACGAAATTGCCCGAGCAACCGATCTATAGTGATCTACACTCCGAACGTCAGCCGTCCGCCCCGTTCCCCTCGATCACGTCGATTTAATTATAATCAGCGTAAATCTTCGTTGCACTTGGGCCCTCGGCCGATTGCCACCGTAGATCTCCGTTCCTTCTATCGGCAGGAATAAAGGCGCCTACCCTCGTTCACCCCCGGGCAGCCGGCCGGCAACACCACCTTTTCAATCTTCGCCAGACTCTCCTAAGCTTTTACATTTGGCAGCGACACCGCGTCCAGCATCACGGTCCAAACTTTTCCCCACCTAGTTCGATCGGTCTTCGCTGGAGCAGGGCCGAACCTCGGGGAAAAAAGGTACCGCGTGTTGGTCCGCCGCGCCGAAAGTATTCCAGCGTTTCCACCCTCCGCCAGTTTTTCACGGCCGCTCCTTCCCGCTTCCTTGCTCCGTCGTCCCAAAGATTAGTTCTCCTCCGAACGATTGAATCGCGAGGGAAAATACCGTCCCCGGGGCTCTGTTCTCCGATCGCCACTCGGAACGAAATTGTCGGCCCCGAGCCGGGGGTAAAAGTTTTTCCGTCAAGTCTCCTGGTGGTGGGGAGGGTCTTGGCCCTGGTAGCCGTAGAGGGGTGCGAGCGGCTAGCACGTGACACTTTTTATCGGGGAATCACACGTGTCACGCGAGATTATTGGCCTTTGTGAGCGGCTTGACAAATGGTCCACCGCATATGGCGCGTCGCGCACGACTGAGGCCAGATTTCGCTTCCACCATCCTCTCCCTCTGATCTACCCCCACCAGGCTCGCCTCCATCCTCTTCTCCGGTCCACGGCGCTTTCCCTAAGTGTCGTCGTTGCAGCACGCAGACTCCGGTTACGACGATGCTTCCCGAGCCGCGTAGACAGCTCTTTGCCCACGTTGGGTTCCTCTTTTTGCGTTCCCGATCAAAGCAACGCAGGGAAGCATCCAGCCCGGGCTTTCTTATTGTAAGGGGAGGGTAAGTGTATTCTCGAAGAGGCTCGCTCTGCACCCTGGACGTTCTTTGGCCCCGCTGCGAATCAGGTAACTATCATTGTGTTGCCCTCTGCGTGGCTCCACCTCTCTTGTGCCGTTTCCCGAACAATTACGTGATAGATACATTTTAGGCAAACCGACGGCTGAGACGTTCCTCTACACTGCTCCGCAGTCTACACCGAGAGGAACCGGATTCGGTCGTGGTGCAGCCGAACCATTACAACTCATCAAATTTACTCCCTTTTCAGACGACTCTGGGCTGTATCATTTTCTCGAGTGGCCCCCATCTTCTCGAGACACGCGCATTGTTGTTCAAGAGGGGCGCATCTTCGAGGGGTACTGTGAATCGTATAAACTTTGGAGACGCCTCGCGCGGCGCCTGTGCAAGCAACCCGAGAGACTCGCAGAGCTAACAGAGGCCCGCGGAGTAACGACAAATTGGTCGCCAAGGATATTTTTCAAACCCTGAAACCAGCGTTCACGCGTCGGCGTTTCAAATTACCCGTTTCGTCAGCGACTCCGCTATCGTGGCTCTTTTTCATCGCTTTCGAAGTACGAGCGCACTCGGAGCCGTGATAAATACCGGTCCCGTGGGTATTACGAATCAGATAACATTCTACGTTCAGTACTCCTATCCTCTCCACCTTTGCCGCGTGTATCTCCTGTACACGCTGTTCGATGCTACCTATAAATAATCGTCAGAGTGACGAAAACCAAGAGCGCCGTGTACTCGTGCATTAATGCCCACCGTCGACAGCGTCGAATTAATGCCCCACCAATCCCGTGTAGGCCTCTGATCTGTGATCAGCTGTAACTTTTTATGACGACGATCAAAGCAGAGGAGTGCGACGAAGCTGGCATACTTATTGTAATGGAGATACATAAGTGTTCCTCAGGGGCTAGCGATTTAGAAGCTTTCTCCGCGAGCGTTGTAAATTACACGGGTTTTATTGGACCTAATGTCCCTGTCACGCTTAATCTGGGGAATTTTATCCCCCGACGTTTGAACTTGGCTACGTATCTCGGCTTAATAGATAAGTAACTATCAGAGACATCAGGAACTTATTGCTCGAGGGAAGTTCGTTTATTGATGCGACTTCGCCGAGGGGTGAATTCGTTTCGTTTATTTCCTACGATCAAGGATCCGACGGTGCTCGCGTTATCTTTCCACCTTTACGATCTGACCGCTCGAAGGAAACACGTCCCTCTTGATAGCGTTAGAAATTGAAATGCACGCGGAGTGAATAATTAGAAGCTGGTACCTTAAGCAACTTTTATACCTTTTGCCTGCAAAGTACTCTTCGGTAAGAATAAGGATAAGAATTAATTTTCTTTAGGTACCTTGTACCTACTTCTTTCTAATTCGACGGTCAACTTGACTGTTTGGAAGGAACCCTAGTTTCTTCAGTTGCTAGTAATGTAAAAAGGAATGCACTTACTCAGAGTTTTCCAAGTTGGGATACACCTGAATATTGATGTTGGAAATTTAAAAACTCATCCCTCGAGGAAGTTTGTTTCAAGATGACCGTGCAAAGTAGCCAATTGCGGAAGTTATCTTACGAGTCCTTGTAGTGACCTAAACTACTTTCCTCAAAGCCTAATTGCACCACAGCCACATCAAGGACGGCTCCTTTCCGAAACAAACGACTACGCGAACCATACGAGCCAATTACTCGGAACAGAAGCTCATACCCACGGACCGTTATCAAAGCGAAATCGAGACATTTTAATTTCACGTCTGCTTTCCGCGGAGCGGCGCCTGGGCCGAGTGTTTCCCCCTTCACTCCAATTTTTCGTCGCTCCATTTTACGAATAACAGAGCTCCGGTAGATGTGTACATATAAAACTACTCGGCAAGAGATCGCATGCCGACGATGGGCCGACACGGCGGCGCAAAAATTGCAGAACGCGCGTTGTGCTATCAACTAAAATGAAAAGCGTGCCGGGACCAGGGCGAGGCGAGCAGGGCGAGAAAGATAAGATCTACAAATTTCATACAAGCGCAACGCCGAGCCGGTGGAGTAGCGCTATGTCGCGTCGGAGGATATCTTTCCCGAAATTTACTGTGCGCTTGTTTAGCCCGAATTAACGAGCACAACGGCGCCTTTCGAGATTGCCCCCGTCACGAGTTCCGTTTGTGACATCCTTAGAGTGTATTAGCCCGGCTCACTCGTCCCGCAGGGGCAGTTTTCCTGCAAGTTTCATCCAACTTTGGATCCTGTTATGTACCCTTTCCCTCGTCTGTCCGATAGCAGTGTCTTGGTCCGGGGACGAGTCTGAACGGCCAGCAAACCTCACGATATCGCATCCCCTCGGCGATTATCCTTCGGCGCGGGGAGTTATCGCATTGCACCTGCTCCGGCGAGTTCACAGTTAGACGGTTTAGAGAGCACGGCTGGAAATTTTCCTCTGTTTCGTTGGCAGATGCTATTGACGCCGGGGAACGGATTGCGAGTGAACGTCTGCGGGTCCACGCCGGGCAACATTCGGTAAAATCCGTGAGATAATATTTGTCGAGTTTCCTGCTCGGCGCCTGTACGGTCGGAGCATGACTCCTATTGGGACTTCCGAATGAGACTGAAAGATTTCGAGGATAGGCTTCATATACAGCTGAAACTAGTGTTTACTGTTTGAATTTTTGATTGAATTTCCGCTTCGAAAGTGTGCCAGCTTGGTGTTAGATAGTGGGAATAGTAGAGTGGAGCTTAAAAGTTAAAACTAAATTAAGAATATTTTTTATAAGTCTTGCTACCCTGATTTGTTCTCTTAGATATAAAAACATTATGCAAACTTTGGACAATACGTTCTGATGTTTAGGGGTTTCTTATAACAATTCAATATATTGGCACATATTTTAATTTATACATTTAAATTTACAGTTATCTATACTATTATATAAAGAGAGAGCCGATTTTTAGGTTCGCACAAATGTCAAGACCTGTTGAACCGATCTTCCTAAAATTTTAACGCGTCATTCCTGGATACTCTAGGACGGGCATAGGCTATGTAGCATGTCTAAACAACGCGTTATTAACATGGAACGAAGAAGCGCCTGGTATGTGTTGCGCTGGAGGGAAAATAAATCTCCCTAATTTTCCGAAATATTTTAAAGAAATTAAGGTTTTTTCAAAATACTTAATTTCCTTAAAAGATATTAATTCGAATATACATGAATCCGTCGTGCTAATATCTCGGGCGAATCCGAGACGGGGGACGCTAGTATTTGATAATTTGTTAAAGTTATTGCGCACAGAGACTCAGACATCACACAGTGTCTGTTTCCTGCTGTCAGAGTACAATCTACTAATTGTTTTACTTAATTATACAGCAGATGGTGCACAATGATACCTTTTCGCAGTTTCTATTTTTGTTAACGAACAAATGAATGCATTTGGAAAGATTTCTTGTGTTCCATGCCCTTCCATATAATTATCATATAAGTATACATTGAAAATTTCACCATCATTGAGCTGTCCCTAAATACATGTAGATCAATTGTGCTCATATTTCGCTCGATTTCATTTTTTATAAAAAGGAACAAATTGAGACGGTAAGAAGATCACATTTTCATAGTTGAAAACTAAGCTCCACCCTAGGGAATAAGTGGATAAATTTTCTATTTAAGGCGATATTCCATGATCCGTTATCATTTGTTAATTATCGCGCGGCGTGCGTAAGGTTCGTGTCAGTGGTGAGTTATATATGGATCGTTTGGTTTACAACCAGCTACTAACATCTTGCAACGTGCAGTTTTGTCCGCCTGCCAAAATGGAGATGCGCAGTGGCGCATGCCGTTCGCTAAGTCGACGAGTGATGGGAGCAAATACGTGTCTAAAATTAAGCCTTTAAAAGCGCGGTTCGCGAAATCATTGTTTATTTACTTGCGTTCCATAACTGGCGAAGAAATTACAATAGAAGCTCTGCTTACCCCACCCGCTACCTCTCACGACTCTTACGGCATTACCTATCTGCGTGTAAATGCCTATTTCCAGGACTATTCCCCCTTCGTTCGTGCAACACAAGAGACCTACGGTAAGTCGAAATCTGTCTCTCATCTTCCCGCGTTCCGGATTACCAATTATTCATCACCCCACACCGCCGTGTTTCTAAACATTCAAATTAAAGGCCCAAGATTTTCCCAACCGCCGTCACCGAATCTCTGCGCGTGAAGTGTACAAATGCGACGGGATCTACCGTTGACGGGGAACAATCCACAGTTATTTCGATCGCGCGGAAGCTGTGGAACGCGCATTTACTTTTTGTGAAACCGATCCTCGGCATCCAGAGTATCTATGATTCTCAGGGAAGCTAAATGCAGGACGATTATCTTTGGCGTCGGTTCGGCTGGTGTTTGTAAACTCGGTTGCTACTAAACGTTCCTGCGATATATCAACCGGCTCTCTATATATATATACATACATATATAAAGCTTTTAAGTCCGGATTCTGCGCCTCCCCGTATAATTAGGACCGTAAGTGTTCTCTCGTAGGTGCTGCCACATATACCACCCGCAGATACGATCTATAGGCTGTCACGGAGATCGTTTTTAAAGATTATTCGGTGTGCCCGCGTTGTTAATGTAAGAGGCTCCGTCCTGTGCTCAGCCGTACGCCAGAAAACGCGATTCCCTTTTGCACGATCATCGGGCGACGCCAGAGATGAGATTCCCCGATCGTCGATCTGAGTTATGGATACCGAGCCCTCGACCCGCGGCAGCTGCGTCTTCTGGTGGCTACCGGGCCGTGAAACCTGCAAAAATGGGAGTACGCATTAAAGCCAGATGCCAGCGCGTCTTTACAATTCTTAATCCCTCCCTTTACAAGCGCGCGTTACAGCGTCCCCTGGAAGCGTGAACTTCACGGCCGCGATTCCGGAGATACCGAAACAGGTTGCCAGACACCCCGACAGTTTTATCAGGCTCCCGTGAAAACTTCCCGCGGCTCCTTTCTTTTTAGCAGAGCGTAATAAAGCGATATACTTACTAACAACGAAACATATCGAACCCGAAAATTCTGATTGTAATGAAACTCTTTACGATTGTAGAGCATGTCGGAGTATGTAAGAAACGATTTTTTTCTTCTGCGGAAAAACACTCCGAGGGGGTGAAATCAGCCCTCAAATTTTCAGCGATTTTTCGTTTTTCGAGTATAACTTTGTAACGGTGCGGGGTAGAAGAAAACCGTAAATGGACAAAATGTTCAGTGTTTGATGCCGTATAACGCGCTGCAAAAGAAATGTTTGTACGTCCAACAATTTATAAATAAATTAAAATTTTTGTTATTTTACATGTAATTTCTAACCGTGAGGGTTGGAGACGATCTTTTTCCGTGTAAAAGTTATAATTCGCAATGGTTTACTAAAATGTAAAAGGAAAAAATTTTGGTTCATTTGTTTATTTGTTCACAAGAATTTTCAGCCTTTGTCCATATTACTACCATCTGCCACTTGACAATCGAGGATTTTTTTTTTATTTAGAAATTGTTGTTTTGCAGCGCGTTATACGGCATCAAACACTGAACATTTTTACCATTTACGGTTTTCTTCTACCTCGCACCGTTACAAAGTTATACTCGAAAAACGAAAAATCGCTGAAAACTTGGGGGCTGATTTCACCCCCTCGGAGTGTTTTTCCGCAGAAGAAAAAAATCGTTTCTTACATACTCCGACATGCTCTACAATCGTACGGAGTTTCATTACAATCAGAATTTTCGGGTTCGATATGTTTCCTTGTAAGCTGAGTAATTTTGAGTATCACGGTGGGTTACAATTTACATTGCGTCCAACGACCTTCGCTCCAACGCGCATTCCAGTCATAAACGATCTTTATATACAATTCCACTGTTTTGCAGTTCGAAAGCAGTCGTGGCATACAATGCACGCGAATCATCTTCTTGTTTTCCAAATGGCCATATTTCCCGATTGCTAAGGTTCTATTAACTCTGAGAGTCTGCACCATCATGAAGCTGGACCAACAACGTATCCGTTGATGTCTACCGCTTGCTCACGGATAACCATGCATAACTGCAGTCTGCAGTGCTTCGGAATGAATGATTCGTACGGGAGGGCGGAACTTTCCGCGGGAGCTGATATTTTCCGCGCTCAGGCGCGACGCCAGAAAAGTTGGTCGAATGAAAATTGTTTCCCGCGCGTGGACCCACGAATTCGGATACCTACTCGCGATACACAAAACGTCCCCAAAGTTTCGCGTGCCGCGAGACGGAGCGCGGAGAGGGCTCGAAGTTTATTTGAGCGTCACGCGTTTATTTCGCCCGCGTCGGCGACGAAAACTTTCGCTCGCCGCCGTATGATAAGAGCCTGGATTGTTCTAAGACATTTTACGCGAAGTTCGGGGGCCGAAGTGAAACACGGAGGGCTTGGGGAAATACAGGAAGGGGATAAATTCGTCGCACAATCGGAGAGGGAGTGATCCTTTGTGCAGAAGTAAATCGAGAGTACATCTACAAATATTTTTCAGTTTTATGCATTCTTCGTCATCCATACTTCGTATAGGGGAGAGCGGGGACAAAAGTAACACTTTTTACATTTGGCCTAGCCTACAATTATCTTTTATAGATATGAAAATGACAATTGTGCCTTAAGATGCTATGTTTCTTGGTCTATCATTTGAGCTCGGATTCAGCCTTACGTGATAAGTAGTTAAATAGTTATAGCAGTTTTCCGTAGTGACTGTCATTGTTACTTTTCTCCTGCAGGGGTAAACATACCGTGGGGACGAAAGTAACACTAATTATTTTCAGGAGAATTAAGTAAAAACACTTCGTCCAACGCAGAAAGGATTTTTTATTATAAAAAAAAACGATAGAAAGAAATATTTACATAAATGTATTTTAAGTAACGATAAAAGCAAATAAATTTTAAATAACGAAAGGTGGAAAGCATAACCAGCTTCAAACATTTCTTTGGTATTGTATATTTAGTTGAATGATAGGTATTAAATTTCACCTAATCCGAATTAAAATTATGACATACGTAGTGAAGGTCACCCATGCTGCAGTCTTCGTGGGTCTAACACTTCTAGACATTTGGGATGATTCTCTCTCGAACAGCTTTCACTGAAAGGGTCCAATCAAACCAGGCATAGACAATAATTATCATCTGAATAATTCCTGTCCTGTATGCTATTTTGATCGCCCAAGTAACATGTTACTTTGGTCCCCGTAGCGACGTGTTACTTTTGTCCCCAGGCATGTTTCTCAGAATGGAACTGTTATAACATACAAACTGCACGAGATTTGTTACAATCAAATACAGCAACTTATGAAGACATTATCTAAGAACGCTGTAGCAAATAATTGGTGTAATATCTATAGTTTAACTATGAATATTAATAAAAAAAAAAAAATAGGAGAAACTTACCTGAATGATCTAAATAACAAGTTTAGCTTGCCCTGGGTATACGATTCGGGTTACTGCTCAGCGTCACTCACAAGGAGAGTATTTCAGGTGTCCGCCTCCGATCATTTTGATTTTCGGATATGTTATAGAGGACCGAAAAATAAGAATTACGTGTTTTTTTATTTTTCCCCGTTTTCATATTTGGGGAGTGAAAACTGCGTTCAAAGTTAGGGTTGAAAAATCATTTTTGTGGATTTTTGAAAATCTGGTGAGTCAGTCATATTTCGTATTCAAAGACACAAAATTCGTCCATTGACACTATTCCCCTATCTCTAATAATTCTCGAGATATTCCACAAAAATGATTTTTCAACCCTAACTTTGAACGCAGTTTTCACCCCCCAAATATGAAACTGGGGAAAAATAAAAAACACGTATTTCTTATTTTTCGGTCCCCTATAACATATCCAAAAATCAAAATAATCGGAGGCGGACACCTAAAATACTCTCCTTGTCAGTACAATAAAACAGACACTATACACACGTAAATGTGTAAAGCAAACGTTTTGGAAATGATTGTGGAAAGGGGGAGAAGGCGTGTTACTTTCATGACGCCGTTACGTTTGTCTAAATCTATTTTTATCTCGTCACTCCTCTTATTTCCAAAATCTGCAAAACCACTGCATTCTGTCGGTTCCACTGATTGCTGCAATTTTATTATCACTTTGAGTGGCGGAAGGTTTTTGGAAAATACCCCTAAGTCGACCAAGCTGTTCCAAAACGATTAGCTTCTGCCGGGACAGTTTTGTACAAAGCGAGCTCCCAGCTTCGTTTATTTTCAAAGTAAATATTCGAGGCCCTCTGCCAATATCTTCGATGCTTTTCAAAAAATATCAATGTAAAAACACCCCGACGTCACTCAATGTGTTAATACTTCGAAAGCAGTGCCTTTTTTTTAAAGCCTTTAGACTCGATCACATACAAGCTCAATCTCACTGCCAGATCCAGAGTGCAGCTGAACGTTGTAATACCCCGAGATTTAGTCAAAATAAAACGTTCTATTTTGAGAACCAATGTTTCTCATTCCCTGTGTCCATTGGCGAAGTCCACTTTACGGTTGGTTTAATCAGTGAAAATACCAGAGAATTATTGTACAACAGACCTGATCCCATGCCCTGGATCACTCGAGTCACCGTTTGCTTTCATCCCCTCAGCGATTCGCGCGACGTTCTTAAAAATAAAAGCCTGACTCGTCGCTTAAACGTTGGCTCGCGCTCGCGAGCCTTAATCCGGAATTATGTTGAACCTTGCCGAATTTTACGAGTTCACTGGCATTGCTCCTTTATCGTCGCCGTGACGCTATATCGAGCGTCGAGTGAGATTAAAAGGAACAAAAGCGGATTTTCCCTCGCTGATGTTACAAAGGATAGATGAAAATGCGACGAAACGGAAGCACCCGACCCGTATAGGTTTTTTGGAAAGAAACGGATTTCAGTTGGGCCCGTTGAAGCGTGGCCGGGATGTTTTTCGATCTATTAATAGCCGCCGGCAAGTTTACTTCAAAATATTTTTCTTGTGATAGGGATCACGCATTTTATTTTTACAGCGCCAGTACACAACTTTATGTGTACCTTGCTTCTCCGTTCGTGAAAGGAAAAACAAGGTTCGCCGAAAATCGATGAGTTGTCGAAATAAAATGATATTTATTTATTTAATATACATTCATGGCTTTATACCAACATTTATTGAATCGACTATATTTCTCTTCAATTCTTATTAATAATACAATCGAATAATAGCGCTCCTACCATACTAATTTCTGAAACACCCCCAAAGAAGAATCGTCTGAATAACAAAACAAGAAGTCACACAGGAAAATATCACAACCTAACACCAACCCACTGAATTTCGTAAACTAATAAAATCGATGCAGGAACCGTAAAAGAAGGGATCCAAGTGGGGGGGGGGGCATTAAAATCTGATACGAATCCTTCGGTTAAAGCGCCCCGTATTACGGAGGACAGTTTCGAAACAAGCTAAGAGATCCCCCGACAACGAATTTATCTTACGCAGACGGATCATAGCAGTTATTGCCGCGATCCAACGACATAAAATTGAGGTACGCGGTTCGCAATAAATATTGACCCGAGGCAACCCAGCCAGACGTCGATTTACAGTAGCAGTGCTCTGGCGTCGAATAAAATAAAGGATCTGCAACAACCCCGGGGCGGAGGCAACCGATTTCGAGTCGGGAACATTTCCGTCGGAGTCGCAATTTTATGGTCCGCACGCAAACGACGACCACCGTCGCGCAATTTTTATACGCGCATCGCGAAACCTTGTTCGCTATTTCCGCCGCGGCCGCGGTTCGCGTTTTCTTTTCTCACGATAGAACCATCGGTCCAATCGAATGGGCTCGTCTGCTTCGCAGTCCTTTGTTTATTTGCTTCTTCAATTGGAATCGTTCGAAAGTTTAATTCGCGATAGGGCCAAACGAATTGGGTAGTTGAAAATGGAAATAGAAAGATATTCATTGGGACCATTGGAGTTCCCAGTGGGTAAATGGTGAAAAGGGTCTAGCAGGCTAAGCACAGGGGAAACGGCTTAAGCATCAATTTTAGTATTTATGTAGGTATAGAAAATAATGCTCTATGCCTAAAAAATACTGTAAGAAATTTCAGATCCCTACCCCCTCCGATTAGGGTGATTCGAGGATAACAACCTAAAATTTTACGATTTTTTTTCTTAGCAACTACTTAAGATATTTGAATGCTTCAAAATGCACGTAGTAGGTACTTTTTAGCTGTACCACATATATTTTTTCGAAATGGCAGATCAGTCATTAAATAAAAATTATCAAATATCTTAAGTAGATGTTGAGAAAAAAAGGAGCAATATTTGCTATTCATAAATAGGTACTAAAATTGGTGTTGGGGCCGTTTTCCCTATGCTTACCCGGCTAGACCCTTTGGTAGATGTTTGCGATTTCGGTGCGACAAGTTTATAGGGTAGATGTACCGTTTGTGGCCATTGCACTGTTGTTGGCCATGTGCATAATTATCTTATTTTTAAATTGCTTGCAGATCAATATTATGTGGAGAATCTCACGTCATAAATATTTTGTTTAGTATATCGCCAGAAATATAAGGTTACATTTATTCCTTACCCTGAGAAATATTATATTTTTTAAGAAGTGGCCAAAACTGGTGTACAATACCTGAAAGTGGCCACAAATGGTGCATCTACCCTAATTTGAGGACACGAAATATTTGAATCATTTGTAACCAGTGACGGATTTAAGGAAAAAGGCCCAGATGGCGTACCTTTTGGGACACCCTGTATACATAACAGAATTGTAAATAAATTTACGCGCGTGCGGAATGGAAATAACGGGAAACAAAAAGTATATAGTGTTTGGATAAAACCAGAATTTTTTGGAAAATGAAGCCCTGGGAGCCTTTTAGGCAGGAGCCGGGGCGGCAACTGCTCATCGGCCGCCGGTTAAATCCACCACTGTTTGTAACGTGGGAGCGTGTTGTACGATTGGGTAACAAAAAAAGGCATTGTTGCCACCGAATTTGGTTTTTGATACACCTAAAGGGAGGATAGAGGGATTTCCTCATAGCGCGCAAGTGTGTGAAAACTTCCTTGCCTAACAATTCAATCTCACCCTCCTCTCAAGTTTTTAGAAGTCACTGTTAAACGGTCAGGCGAGCGTGATATACGAATTCCTTAAGCATGAAACTAGTAACCTTCCTTCGAAATGCATTGTACCAGAAGAATAGTCCGCGCCCCCGGGTTTCCCCGTCCCTCGTGGAAGTCACTTCATGGCTCTCCAATAAAAAGAACATTAATCATAATGACGATAATGACGGTGCAAGCGCGCGCATTCAACGATCGTTTATCGAGTTTCCACGAATTCTACGGTGTCGCGATCGCTCGCCGAGCTCACGGGGGTAGTCTGTTGATAGCGGAAGCACGGATCCAAATAATCGCTTCGTTAGCAGATTGAGAATGACTCCGGGGGGAAGTGATAGTTTTCACGTGAAACTGGCGTACGGTGATTTATCGGGGGCCTTTGTATCGGTCTTCTTGAAATGACGCGAGCCACGGGGGGTTAATCGACCACAACGACCAATGGGCCGTCTATGAACCGTTGCTCAGATAATAAAAGGACAGCCTCGCGCGGTGGTGTCGACAATAGTGACATGTAATGGTGTCCCAGGGCTGAGAATCTCGGAAACATTTATTCTTCTTCCCCCTCCGCGCGATACACGGATTATCCACGGTATACCAGCGTGGAATTCGTTGCCAACACAATGGCGATTCATGATAGGCGGTCCACGTTCAGGTTTACGTGAGCTGTGCCTACAAACAGCGACTACAAGTAAGCCATTAAGTAAATGATTTTATAGTAATCCCCACCAATAATCGTTACTCTAAGTGATTTCCACGATGCTCGGGGATTAAACTAATCCCGGCAATAAATTAAGATTGTGCCAGCCTGAATAATCATTTTCCACGGACTTTTCAAACTCAACGTGAGCTTTACTTCTCATGTTCGTGCTGTGGAAATAAATTATAATGACTATTGTGGGTGGATTATTAAGTCCCGGTATGAAATTGCAATAATTCTCTCGCCTTTCACAGGAAATTGTGGTGTGATATTATGATGGTAGGCAAAAGGCGATTGCAAATGTTAAATGAACTCCACGTCACGCGCGCGGGCACGCCAAGCATGATACTCCCCAGAAACCTATAACTGTTTAAATATCACACCAGTCGAAAATATACCACGGTCTAAAAAGTTCGCGCGAACGTCGCCGCTCGGTAGCGTGGTAGCGCTCGCCGCAGCGCGGAGGGCTGAAAATTCATACAGAACCGGGGAGGATGTTAAAATTCATGCGATATTATCGGCCAAATAAATGAAACGAAAATAACGCTCCAGCGACCTGGCGTTTCGTTCGTCGAAAGGAAAACGATATTTCACTGATCACCGTTCCCGTTCGGCGGGGCGAAAATATCGTTTCATCGGGCACCGGTGGCACCCCGTGCCGCGGCCCGGCCCACGTTTTCGATCAGCGTGATCGGTAGGCCTAATAAAGCACATTGTCACAGGGCGAATGGCAACCGGAGCCCCGGCAAAATGCGCGCCATTAGGGGCTTGTAAAGTGTTAGCGGGCAAGGGTTGAGCCGTGTGCAACCAGAACACAGTGAAGTTACACTGTTCAGGCCCGCTATCAGAACTTAAGGGTTGTTACCGCGTTCTGTCTCGCCCCGGAGGGTCCACGGGAAGCCCCCACAAAATTCTAACAGCAATAAATTATATTCGAGGCACGCACCAGTCCTAAGGGTGAGTAGTACCACGTGTGCTGCACCAAATGGTACTTTCATTGCACTTGCCTCGCGGCCTTTGCATTCTGCCAAGCTCCCGGCCGACCTCCTCCCTGCCCTCGTGAATTTATTGTTCTTCTTTCCGCGAAGTTCTGACACGTCGAGCGAAGCTCGGTCTCCTTTTCCGTCGCACGGTGTCGATACATCGACGTTAGTCGATTCCACCTCGCCTACCGGCTAACATTGGCACGCGTCCCGATTTATTCCGGATTAGAGGCCGATTTTCAATACCGCCCATCGCTCTTTCTCGTACCCCCGCGCGCGCACCGTGACCGATCGGCTTTCAACTCTCGGGCGAAGTCGAATTTTATTCCAGGAGCCGTGCGACCGATCGAGAATATTTCATCGGGAGACTGTTTGCACGGGAAACACGGGCCCGCGGTTGATTTGCAAAACGCGATTGATTGAAGGCCGGCGTGCATTGTTAAAATATTTGCTCTGGTTGGCGCGTCTACGCGCTCGGAAACGACGCTTTGATGTCGCTAATGCAAATGAACGTTCGTTTTCTTCTTTCCATTGAAGTGCCGCTACTTCGAAGCGGCGCTCCCCCTTTGCCCTTTACCATCTATAATTTCTGAGGAATAAACTTTGTAGATCGTTTTATTTTGTTGCTTCGAACTGGCACGTGGGAGTGTCCTATTAATTAATATTTGCGATGATTTCCGTGTCCCTTTTTTAGCACCCCCCCAAAGAAGAAGGAAAAAGGAGATTGATGTATCCACGACTGAAGTAATTGAAGAATTTTGTAACAAAAAAGGAAACTGGATTTTATTCTTTAAATAAATTTTTAGTTGCATTAACATTACTTTTATCCGTTCATCTGGGTTCCCCCAAGATTAAATCCTGAGTGCGCCACTGGGTAGCCTTATGAACAGTCGCACAGTGGTTCCAAATCGATAAAAGGCGGCAAACCTCTCAAAATGTACTACCATTTAGTCAGAAATCGGTGCTCAGGAGTTTTTGGGGTCGCTGATTACGAATCTGATATTCAAAATTTTTAAAACAAATTGGCGAATCCAATATGGCGGACGCGTATATCAGAAACATATCAAATTTGGTTTAAACTTGGTATCCTACAGTTTTCGAGGTCGCCGATCTGAAGTCAAAATTGCAAGAAACCAAATGGCGGATCTAATATCCCTGCTATAAACGTTGTTTTTAAGTTAGTTTTTGTGAAAATTGATTATTTTCCGATTCTTGACTGAAACGATATAATTGGAATGTCGAATTTAATATGACGTTAATTTCAAAACTTTTTTAAAAATTATTTTGACAATTTTATTTTCCGATTCTAGTGAAAAAACTCAATATTTCTGCGTTTAGTAGGTCACGTAGTTCAATGATATTGTTGAAAATAATAAAAAAAACTATGAATAAATAAATTGTTGTATGAAATAACGAATGCTGTTTTATTCATATGCTAAATACACTTGGCACTTTAAATTTAAATAACTTAAAAAACCGCAAAGTTCCGCAAATATTTTCAATTGAATATCATACTTGACGTGTTACTTTATATCAAGAAACTTGTTACAGCGTGACACTCGGTGACAATCATCTTTGTTTTCCTTCCGTTTTATTAAAACATGACTTAGATTTATAACACATTGAGAAGGGAATTACAAGGGTAAATTCAAAGATATTTTACTTTGTTTCTGTGGAAAGCTTATGTTTATAACACCTACTTTTATGGTAAACTGTTTCACATAAGGATCTTTTCAGATAAACTTTCTCTGACACACTAAACATGCTTCCATTTTCAAGACATTAAGGAGCACCAAATTTCGTCAACTTTGACGGCCTATATCTCAATAACCAATCAATTTATTTAAGAATTTCAAGCGGCATTTGATGCACTGATATATATATAGCACATATATACAACAAATCTGCTATAATAGCAGATTTATATATATATATACAAATCTGCTATAATAGCATCAAGCTGCTATATACTTAAAAAATTGAATTTTGGCCAGTTTTTGGCGATTTGGGACCACTGTGAGTCGTGCCCTCTATTTAGCCCAGTATTTTTGTCAAGCTTTCGCCGGGATACAATGGAGCGGTCCTGTTCACGCGTCGCTACAAACGAATCCGTGCATAAATTAAAATAAAACGCGACGAGCCGGCGGAATTTTCGGTCGGTGTACACTGGAGCTGCCGTAACAATGTCGACATCGTAATTTTCCCTCGTCCACAAACCGTGGATATGTCATTCATTGTGGTTCGTCGAGACGCGCACTTCAGCCGCGCGGGCGTCGCTGGCGAAGCCCGGCGCGGTGTTACTCGTTCAAACCACCCGCGCTAGTTTATTTATACGCGTGTGTGTACGTTATCGTTAAAGTGTGAAATGATGTATCTTCGTTGACAGCTTCCGTCCCCTCGTTTCCCACGCGTGCGGCGGCGGACCGCGTGCCTTCCGTGCGCGGACCGTCGTTTCGCCTGATAATTGGGTTACGCGCGAAAAGCATTACCCCCCCTCCTCGATCGGCAAGAGCAATCTTTCTCCTCTGATAATACGTAATGTTCAAGAGAGATAGATGGCCCGCGTAACTTTCCAGCTGTTTGCTGAAAATACGGGCGGAAAAATAAACGCCCGGAATATTGTTGGTTGTTCGGAAAATATTCGGCAGGGTAGGTAAACGTTTATCGAACGCATTGCTATCCGGCGCACGTAATTCCGGGGGGAAATTCGGAGATTTCTGCGTCGATTTGTTATTATATTACTTAATCACATTTCCAAGCTGCGTTGCTGTGTTATTAGGAAACGGTTGTTTACGTTACAAGATTATTAAATTGCTAAATTCATCGAGAATTGTTTAAATTTCTACGTTTCGAAGCTATTCGGCTTGCGAAGATAACAGAATTCCCTATAGAACTGAAGAGTCCTCGTAGAAAACACTGTAAGCGGCGAAAATCAAAATTTTCAAGGGAAAGAAGAAACATCCCTGACTTTAAATTATTTACGAAATTTTATTTGTTTTGATTAGTAAATATTTTTAAGTGTACAGTAACCCAAATACATCTCAATATTTTCCTTCTTTTTGCATTAATATAGTCGAATTGCGTGAAAAAAGAATTGTATTTGTGGAAAACACTGTATGTGGCACCTCTTACAATTAGTTCTACAGAAAACTGAACGTGCCACTCACTTAAATTTGATAGCACTGTGACAATCTTGTTTACCTATCGCTTAAAATTCTTTTCTACAAAAGTGGCGTTGGACGTACCATCTTTTAGCACTATTGTTATTTCATTTACAAAGGGAGATTGCATTAAAATTCTATACTGTAGAAACATAATATAAAAATTCCTTTTTTTTAAATTTTAGTACTTGCAGTATTTTATAGTCGACAACGTTTCCTTCCCTTGCATTAAATAGTCCACGTATTCACTGCATATCAACCCCATTTCCTCACATTTCACCCTAAAGTGCTTGAAAAACATTCAACTTCGATTCGTACCTCAGAGCTAAACACGGTCTCGCAATTACATATTCAAACGTAATCATAAATATATTCATTGCACCTGGAATTTTCGCCTTTCCACCGTACTACCCCATCCGCCCTCCACTTGAGCGTCGAGGAATCGTTCCTCGTCCAATCCGTTTAAGAGCACGGCTGCCCCCGCGCGACGATTAACAATTCCGAATGCCTTATACCTTAAACCGTCCAGCCCCCGCCGAAAGGAGAAGAAGCACGGCTAAATCCGTAATGATTTATATCGGGACCTAAACTCGGAATTCTCCGCGAACGGGAGTTTCTCCTTTTATTCCCGCGGCCGTTCCGCACCCCTCGCCGGAATCTGAAATCTTTCCCAAGGCGGGAGATGTCACCGCCTTCCCCCTCGATCTTTCAACGATCGAACGTACGGGAAAATAATTCGATCGCCCCGATTTCCTTCGGCGGGTAGCAGGTGCGTTCCGCGCGGCATCCGTCATTTCGCGAGTCGTCGTGTTTCGACGTGGGTCGCCGGGCTCTCAGTTTCCAACCCTCGAAAGCCAGAAGATTACATCCTCGACATGCATTGCCCCCCATCCATCCCCTTCCCCGGGACCCAGCCATCCCGTGGAGTCGTCCGCTGTTACTCGACGAAGGGTCGAGCCAGGAGGACACGCTTAACGACCAAAGATCCTCTCGCGGCACGGGAAAGGAAAGGACTCTCGTCCTCCCGATATATCCTCCTCATACGTGTCGCACTTGGAAATCGCGGTGCTTCGAAGCGGGTCCAATAATTCGGATCTCGTATTTTGCCATTTTGCCGAAAGCGTCCCGTCTGCGCTTCTCCCGGCCGCCCAGCCTCTCTTTTCCCCTTCGCTCGATCCTACCGCCGTCCCACCCACACCCAGCGCGCCCAGGCACCCCAAAACAACCGCCTTCGCGTACGTGACCGGAGTGAGCAAACGTGCTATCGCGGCGGGGCTCAAGGAAGCCGGTCCGCACGACGGAGTTTTGAGACCGTACCAAGTTCGCACTCCGAACTCGACAAACACGCGCCTGTGCAGCCACCTACGTGGCCCTCGTTTTTTTTTTTCGGAGACGGCGCGGCCCGCAGCGCAATTCCGGCTGTGTTCCGCGCGGATTCCGCTAACGGCCAGGGCTCTTCCCTTCTTCCGCGCTCTGGCCTTGAATCAGCGAACGGCTGTATCCCGGCCGGATGAAATGTAACGAGGTGCTCGGAGCACATTCAAGTACCGCGCCAGGCGATATGTTTGCGGATACGGGATTCCAAATTACGTTTTCCGCCACTTCTTGCAGGATTCTGTGGCGCCCAAGTGTTCGGCATTGTGGTACAGCTGGGCTCTTAAGGTGGCCTGTATATGGTGTTAAAAAATTCTTTTCAATGTGTCACTGGGCTTTTATCCTCGATACTGTGCCTACTGTGTTAGTATCTTTACTACCTATTACTAGGTTTCTTACACCCCTCATAGCTCGTATTTGACTGCAGGGTTAGTGAATTCTTTTTTAAGGGGGTATACCCGTTTGAACCCTCGGAAAATGTATACATTTTGTGGATTTTTTTACAAGTCAACGGTTTGATGCAGATTTCCCGTTTTTTAACTATGTTTACATAGTATTATGAACTACTTATAAAAAAAGTTTCAGTTAAAAAACTATTGTTTTTCGGAAGTTACGGATACATGTCCGAAAGTCTCTCGATTTTAGACGGCTAAACGGTGGCCCTAAAAACTCGCGCTACGTTCAACCAATTTACTTCAAATTTTGCATGCAGAATCATAATAAGATTCCGCATCGTCCAACGAAGGCTTTTTTTATTTCGATTCCCCGTTTATTATTTATAAAGGAAAAAGGTGGATTTTTCTCTTAGAAAAATTTAACTTTACCTTTGATCTCTCACCATTTCTTTATTTTTCAAAATTTTCAAAATCGCCTTCGTTGGACGATGCGGAATCTTATTATGATTCTGCATGCAAAATTTGAAGTAAATTGGTTGAACGTAGCGCGAGTCTTTAGGGCCACCGTTTAGCCGTCTAAAATCGAGAGACTTTCGGACATGTATCCGTAACTTCCGAAAAACAATAGTTTTTTAACTGAAACTTTTTTTATAAGTAGTTCATAATACTATGTAAACATAGTTAAAAAACGGGAAATCTGCATCAAACCGTTGACTTGTAAAAAAATCCACAAAATGTATACATTTTCCGAGGGTTCAAACGGGTATACCCCCTTAATTTAGCTACTATTAATCTCATCAACCTCTACGTTGCATTGTTAGCGACTCGATCTATAGTACTGATATTCACAACTCTCGAAGAAGAGTTGATTGTTGACTAATTTGTAAAATTAGTTATGTGTACGCTCAATTTTGTGTCAGTAAAATAACTGTATTATTACATTTTCAGTTAAATATACACGAATACTTTATATTTATTAAAAACAAAATTCATCAATCGTTCACTAAACCGTACAAATAAATTGTATATTGCGTTGTTTTACACTCAAATATGTATGTTTTTATTTATTCTCCTGCTAATTTTCACTACCAACATAACTGTACGCACAATTTTCTGAGTAACTGTGTATGCGAATGGGATATTTTGGTGCGGCCAATTCCGATGCGTGATATTGCTACTTGGTTTGTCCTGCAAAATTACGGACAGAGGTCTTTTCAAGGAAGTTGTTTTTTAGTAGTGGCTGTGGGGGAGGTGCGTTTACGTTCAATAATCAACCGCTAGTGAAAGATAACTTGTGTGAACGAAAATTGGGTAACTATGAAGAGGATACGAATAAAGTTTAGCTTTGCGAAAATCATTTTCTTGCCAAGCAAGAACAGAAATTATGATTTTTCTTGTGCTGAGGCCAGGTAGGTAGGCCCCTTTCCGTGGCAACAGGATACCTATCTCGCTCTACAGTTATCGGAAGAATGAATCACGAGAGATTCCAGAATCCAATCACAACCATATTCTCCTAATTTATCCCGATCAGACCTTTTGTTGAAACCATGGGAATACCGTCGAATTTATGACGCTTCCGTCCGAAGTCCAAGCGTCACCGAATTCGCCTCCCTTTCGTTCGGCGAGGCTCGCCCCGTGCGGTGCATCGATCAAATCAGACATAAATTATTCAGGTTTCAGGTCACGCGTGCACGTTTAACGGAAATGGAATCCATTTCACTGTCCTTCTTCGAGGTATTTTCGTGGCCGAAACGACAGCTGCTGAGACAGCCCTTTCGCATTTGTCTTAATTTCTGGGAACGCTGGTGCGAGCCTGATTTCCTCGAATTACGGGCCCGATGAATTAGCTCTCGGAGATTACTCTCGCTAGTTAGAACGACCTCCTTGGCACCACCCAAGTCAGGCATAATGACGACTCTCCTTCCGTGGGGGATGACGATCCCCGACCCTCCAGAGGAGCCCTATCGAAAGACTTCCCCGCGAGAATTAATGATTGTTTTGGATTAGTTCGGTAATCGCATCGTGCGCCGTCAGGCCTCAAAAGTAACGCCACGAACACGGGATCTTAGTTGAGGGAACCTTCATTTATTTCTTGTAAGCATTGGTGTCGCACCCCTTGCAGACAGGGAGAAAGACATTTGTCAATTTTAACCGCGACGGAAATTGTAGTTGAATCGGAAAACAGTATTTCCGTCCAGCAACTCTTAATACTTGAATAAAAAATGTACGAAGCTTGGAGTTTTGTTTAAACCTCTAAGTGATGACTTCTCGAATATAAAGGACTTTATAGAAATCTGAATCTCGATAGTTATTGAGAACTCTTCGAACCAACATTTTGAGTTTTATTAAATTCAAGGATCAAGCACTTACTACTGCCATCACTGGCATTGTTAATAAATATATTTCAATCCCCCGCGCTCCAGATTGCTAATGAAAATTTCGCGATCGTATTACTGCTCGGTTCTGCGCGTAATCAATATCCAATAATGAGCGACGTCATTACTTAACCAATTTCCTTTAAAAATTTCCCAGCCTGACTGTAAGTGAATATATTATACTAATAAGCATTACGGCATGGATATCGAAAATTCATAATGGAAATTTTAATAACCCTGAGAGCACCTACTTCCGTCGTTGAAAACTAAATGCATTTAGGAGGCTTTAGAACCTCAAGAAACTTCTCCGCGTTTAACAGATCAGTGGCACAATATTTTCCGGGCTGTTCACCGAACATTTACACAAGAAAATGGCGTGCTACGTCTCCCCGTTCGAGGTAATATAATGTGGTATAATACGGCGGCGTGCAAAAATGTCTGGCGACGCGCGGCCAAAATTCTGCGGAATCTACGATATATGCGAAATTTATTGCGCGCTTGTATAGTGTCCCCGTTAAAATACGGACGATTTATTTGGTTCTCGTCTTGCCTCGGACATAAATTTCTACTTAACCTGGAATTTAGATCGCGCGCATCCCCCGCATAGTAGCTCGACTTACCCTCTTCGGGGCTCGCCGCGATATATCTACGAGCTAAGACAAAATCTAGACGTGCAATCTCCCCCTGTCTCCTTTCTTTGCAGACTCTTTCACGGCTGGGTATCGACTGCTCGATATTGCCCCAGCGACTTTCTTCCGACGTGTCTCGGTACAACTTCGTGATTCACGATTCCTTTACTTTGATTCCGCCGAGATTAATGTCGTGTCGAGCGTCCCACCGCGTTTTAGGACGTCAACGATCCTTGCCGTTAAACATTCGACGTTTCCAATTCACTGCCGTAGTCTGGTAAGCTGTTTTGCAACCATGGATCAAGGTTTTTAGAGGGTCACGATTTAGCTTCTTTTTCGGGTAATTTTTATATTTTTTTGCGATAGATTTGTGATTTTTATTTATTTATTTATTACGGGTAATCACTCTTTGGTACATTATAATGAAATGAAGCGTCGTGAGTAGAGGTCGGGCAAATAAGATTACATTAAGATAAATATTACAGTACGCAAATAGCAAAGAAAACAACAGGAAGAGTACTGTGAAACAACAAGTATAAATATTGCGACATAATCATCCGGAATACTCAGAACTGGACTTCTAAAAGTAGATAAGGAAGGTAGTGAGGATTTTAATGCGCATTGAACAAAGCGTATCGAATTATATTATTGATTTCCTTTTATTTTCATGGCCATGTTTTTGCCAACAATAGCAAATTCGTTAGCTACGATAGAATTATTTACTCGTGCAGGGCGTTCTAAATTGACGGGGGATACCCTAATATGCGAATTCTTCGTGCTAAGTGTAGTCGAAGGTTTAATAGGCAGTTTCTGTGATACAAGCGAAATTTGGAGGCCCGACTTTTGTACGCGCTACAAAGGCCCACCCTAGGGAGCAATGTGTCGCAACATTTGATCAGGATGCACTTTTGAATGTCATACTGGCTTGCGTATTTTATGAGACCGTGCCATCTGTTGAGCAGACGCCTCTGATAAAATAAATACGCTGTATTAAGTTTGTGAAATATGCGTGTCCGTCAGTCACGTTTTTTAGGGTGAATATTTTATGCATGCGTTGAGGAGTTCGCGAAGTCTACCCTATCATGGATTGTTGTTCCAGCAAGCACCGTGGAATTATGCAGTATGGTGCATTGTGTCGAACTCAATAATGTTGCAAGAAATCTTGTAAAAAAGTGCATTTTAATAAATAGCATTAACTATATGGTGAAAAATTATCTATGAGGACGTTGGGAGCATAATGTGTCATTTGTGAACTTAATTTTATGAAGGGGCGTTGATTTAGTCGTACAATTCTATGATTTGTAACAAGTGGTATTAGAAAATATTACTGAAATATATTATACTAGGGCCTAAGAGATATTAAGAACACCATGAAAACACATTTCACTCCTTTTCACCGCCCCTAGGGGTTGATTAGGGCAAAATCCTGAAATTGGTTTTTAGGCATTTATGTGGGTAAGCTTTTGAAGCAAAAACGAAGTTTATATCTAATCGGGGCGGAAGAGATTTTAAGAAATCCGTAGAAACACATTTCACCCCTTATCACTGAGTTAGGGGTTCATTAGGGCAAAATGCTGAATCCAGTTTTTAGGCATGTGTGGGTAACCTTTGTAAGTAAAAACCAAGTTGATATTTAATCGGGCCTAAGAAATAATAAGGAGTCCGAGAAAACAGATTGCACCCCTTTTTACCCCCTCCGGGTTGGAATTTCAAAAAATCCTTTCTTATAGAGCACCTACGTCGCTAAGGAACATACCCTCCGAATTTCATGGTTCTAGAGTCAGCGTTTTAGGCTGGACGGTGATGGTTATATCATAAAATCCAACTGACATACACGAATGCTGATTATGAAATATAGAGAACAAAGTTTAACTCTGCTGCAGTCTTCAGTTCATACCTGCTCTTTACATTTAACACAATGGTATTCTCAAAATTAGAGAAGCTTTCAAAGAAGTGAGAACGCGGCTGGGTCAAGAAAGACCCGAGGACAGTGCTTGTGTTAAGAATATTAGGATAACTAAAAGGTAGATCAGACAACAGATTTATATTGCTGGACTAAGACATCAATCACAAGTTTAGGAAGAATAATTATCATTTTTGAAGCTGCGAAGCTGGAAACTAATAAATATACTAACACTGCGATCTCCATGTTTCTTGTTAATACTCCAACAGTTACGTAGGTTAAAAAAGCCTTGGGCAGAAAAACGACGCAATGGAATTTCAGCGATGCAGCGGGGAGGGACGCGCAAAACCACGGGGCGGCGGATGATTTATCGCCTGCTAGGAAATAATCGGGATCACGCGATCGAAGATAACGCGCGGAAGAATCGGGAAGGAACGTCTGTTGTCGTGTTAATATGCGCCGCGCGATATCTATCCGGGGAGTTCTATCCGTATGCTGTTCAGTTTATGGTATACAATCTCTCGGAAAAACCCCTCACCGTGGGCGTTTTATTAAGTATTCCGCGTAGAGTGTGCCGCGCGCGTGTCAGTCGTTCGACCAGTCGGGGGGTGTGAAAAGTTACACCGCAGGATTACACCGGGAAAAAAAACCCTCGGGGTCTGACGCTATCGGTGGCGGATAAAAATATATCATTTAACGCGTGAAACCCTACGCGCGTGCGACACGTGGGAAATTCCGATTCTGATTGACCGCGGAGGACCAGTCTCGAGAACGGTACGATTTCAGCGGTAAGCTACGAATCCCAGATGAGAAATTGCTTGGTCAAGCGCGCAAGGGCTTGTAGCCGATACTTTCCACCATAAAGTCCACCGGATTCTGTATAATGGAAGAAAGCTAGAGAGTGCTCGTTTGGAACTGGAATCGATTTTTTTTTTCTTGCGCGTTCGAACGAACGTGGTGGGGCAAAATGCAATGAACAAAATAGGATCCGACGTTTCGATATCTGAATTCGTACGCAGAAATTAAAAATATTGAAAGCCAGAAGCTGTGCACAAACATGGGCGTGCTGAAATCGTTTGTTGACGAGCGGCCTTTTCATGCTCCAGCGTGGACAAACAGCCGAAAGGAAATAAACGATGAAGTAGAATGAATTCCAGGATATTAATTATTGGAATATTGTTATCACAGTTGCACAGGGTAAAAAGCGTACACTGGCGCAGGTACGGTGAACTTTTGTTAATAAACGGCAACCAAGTCGATTGTTAATTTCTGCAATACAGCGATATTAAAACCAAATTTAATTTTCTGTTTTGTGCAATGTCCCATTTAAGCATTCCGTTGAACAGAATAATTTCTCATTTACGCTCTGTAATGAATGGAGAATAAAGGCTCTGTGATATACAGTGACTCGCATTAATATTCGGACACTTTTTAAAATCGCATAACTTTTTTAGAATTGGTCCAAACGAATTGTGCTTTTTTGAGAAGCTAGAAGGATTAGTTTGCTAACTGACGCGTTTCGTCGGTTTGAAAAAAAATGTATTTGGTTGGAATAGCGAAAAGAATAGTAAAGCTCGATTTTTAAACTTTTTTTGTGAGCTTGTAATGAAAATTAAAAAAAAAAAGTTTGTAGATTGCAGTAAGTTGTATACGTGCCTAAAATTTCATCAAAATCGGTTAACGTTGCTCCGAGCTACAAACGTTTAAAGATCGCAGAATAAGGTCGAGAATCGCTGATTTCGGGAATTTTCGCGATTTCGGGAATTTTCGCTGATTTCGGGAATTTTCGCGATTTCGGGAATTTTCGCGATTCTCGACCTTATTCTGCGATCTTTAAACGTTTGTAGCTCGGAGAAATTTTAGGCACGTATACAACTTACTGCAATCTACAAACGGTTTTTTTTTAATTTTCATTACAAGCTCACAAAAAAAGTTTAAAAATCGACCTTTACTATTTTTTTCGCTATTCCGACCAAATACATTTTTTTCAAAACAACCAAATACGTCATTTAGCAAACTAATCCTTCTAGCTTCTAAAAAAAACTCAAGTCATTTGGAGCAATTCTAAAAAAGTTATGCGATTTTAAAAAGTGTCCGAATATTAATGCGACTCACTGTATGTAGGTATCTCTTGAAAACGTTTCTAAATTAATATTCAAGACCTACACTTCACGTTCCTTTTCCTTTTCAAATAATATATTTAACGCTGTATCGACTACCCTTAATAGGTAGCGCAGGACCAATAAACATAAAACTAATTTTAAAACTAAATGAAATAGTACCTACTAGGGGGCACGTGTTTTAGAAGTCGAAGAGCACTTCCCCATAAGAAGCTATTGCAGAATTTTAACAGAATAGAACAGTTCTTTCAGCTCGCGTTAAAAGGGACGGGGTGAAAGAAGGGAAGAAGGAAGGTAAGGGAAGAAGCTACTTAAACAGGGCGGTTAAAAAACGAGCTCGAAGCGCACACGTCGTCAGGAAGAAGTGGCGCGGGGCGATCGCCGCAAAACTGTCTTTTCGTTAGTTAGCGCTGCGGCGTGGACACTAAATTACCGGAGCAATAGCGGTCGTAGGTGTAATGTAGCGTAGCTAAGTACCATTGCATCAGCGAGGATGCACCGTACACCGCGTAGGATTGTTATCGTTTTAACAACCAAGGCTAACAGTGCCAATAAATCTCGCAGCGTGCCGTGTAGCGAGCACATTTATCTGCCCCTGGTAATACGGTGTCGGTGGAACGATCAGTTTTAACGTAATCATCCGTTGTTTACAGGAGAAACATTGCGCCAATTTAAGCGGCGAAATATTGAAAGCTCGTCTGACGGGGGAGAAAGGGCTCGTGTTCCTATACGAAAGAAACGAACCCGTAAAGAAGAGTAACACTCGGGGACAGTATTTCGCGATTGGCGAAAGTCCAGTGGAAGGTGGGACAACGACCAGAACGGAAGCTTTTCCCGGTTTTCTTTTTGTCGGCTCGATACAGCCCCGACAGTCACACGTAACTATCGCCGCGGCCACTACAGCAGCGCAGGAGAATTCGTTGTAAAGACAATACCAGCGGCAGTATTTCACGATTGATAAAGATCCGGGCTGTAACAGCGCGCCGGGACAGCTAAAGCTATTACCATCCCTTTTTTCCCCCCTTGTCACCCCGAATGTTTGGCCTGACCTCGCGGCAGGGAGGTAGGCGACGTCCGTCACGGGATCCAGCAGCCACTCGCGTCGATGATCTATATCCGTAATCTCGGAATTCGCACCTGTATTCCAGGGGTGGCGAGCCCCTTCCCAGATACCAGCGATATTAACCGTAGAAACCGGGGAAAATTCGGCTGCTGCCGGCTATTACGTTAACGACCAGGTGAACGCATCGCCAGCGCCGCTCCTCTAATGGGTACACATTGCCCCCCGTGTCAGAGTAATAACGACTCTTTCGCGGCTGTTTTTTCGGCCATGGAAATCGCGGCGAACGATAGCCGGTGTATTTTCGCCGGGATACCCTCTGGCTCCGACTGTCGGGGTAATCGTCGGCTGATTCCCAATCTCAATAAAGCCAGTAATAGACCAGTTACAACCTAACAGGCTCCCATACCCCATCGACAGGAGCCCAGGCTTTCTCTCCCTCTCTGATATCCACCCCTTCGGAACATTCGGCCGACGTAGCTTAACCTGAGGGACGGGCCTGCACGGCGACGCGGTGCGGGACGCCCGCTCGGGCGTGAAAGCTCCGCCGAAAAATGCGATGCACCGCGGTGAATTTGTAAAACGGTCTAGCGCGGCGGGACGCGGAGAGATGTGAAAACTGCACTGCTCCGCGTTACCCTTTTTATTCGGAAATTATCGGTCCTCCCGTCTTGACGTCGCCCGGCGGACGTGAGTGGTTTTGTCTCCGCGGATTTCGGTCCGTTGGAACGTGAATTTCTGCTCGGCGACGGTCCAACAGAGCCGTCCCTCCCGCCGTCCGCGAGCCCTTTTCTCTCTTCCTCCTGCCGAGATGATTTCGGGAATACCCGCGCGGCGCGATGGATCGTGTGATTTTCCTTGATTTGAATAAGCGTAATCGGGGGTGAATTCTGCCCTGGCTGGAGAGAATTTTAAAACTGTGCTCCTGTTGTCGAACGTGACCAACGTTAACGGACGGCGAAAAGAATTCTCTGGCTTCTGTATAATTCTGGCCAGCCCAATTTGCGAGCGGAGAGTCGCCATGAATTCCTGAACATGCGCGTCACTTAATTTTGTTGTGGTATTAGAGATGGAATTATTGTACAGATTGAGGAAAGAAGACTCGGGTGTCTCTTCTTAAAGATGGAATCAGTTTCATGAGCCTTGCTTTCTGACTTCGATTTATTCCAAGAGATTGATTAAAAATCTTGAGAATTTCGATTGAACAAGGTCCAGCGAAATTTCTTTTCATAGTTCTTAATTAATTGCAACTTTGCTAGTATAGTCCTTTTGGACGGATCATTTCCTTTCGAGGCAACTTCGAGTCCACACGGAACTCTTATCTGTACCGAGGAAGAATTGCTTGTTTCACGGGGGAGCATCAGGCGTATAACAATCTTAGGAGTTACGCACGAAATATTTCTCCTTGAATTATTATGCAGATAGGCGGCGCAAATCATCAACAAAGTCAGGGGCTGCGGGTGTTTGTGAACACGACGTTAGTTTGGTGTCTTGTCGTGTGGTTGACGTTTAATTCAGAATCTTGTGTGTCTTCTGTCTCTGGTCTCGACTTAAGCTTACTCGCGCCGTTCCACCATGGAACCCATAAATCTCAGAAAACTTGGGGGGTGGCACAGTGCGAAATAGGGTTGGCTCGCGAGCTAACCACTTCCAATTAGCATCGCCGACAACTTTCAGCGTCGTGGACCTATGAACGAAACTTTACGATTACGAATATACATAGGTACAGCTGTACACTTAGCCTTCTGCTAGATCTCCTGTTGCCTTTACACGCTAGCGGATGAAAATATTTATTTCCAGCCAGCAACGTCATATGCGCACAGAAGTGCTCTTCATGGATATGAACGTTATAATTCTGCAAAGGGTAGAAAACAGGGGAGATGTGTAGGTTGCATAGCTTGGATTATTTTGAAGGAAAATATGAGGCGAAAAGAATTTTTGTTATCGTGATACTTTCAAATGAAAGCACGCACTTATTAACTCCAAGTTATTAGTAACTCTAATATGTATATTATACTCTAGTATTTATTAACTCTAATATATTATACTCTAGTATTTATTAACTCTAATATATTATAATCTAGTATTGATTAACTCTAATATATTATACTCTAGTATTTATTAACTCTAATATGTATATTATACTCTAGTATTGATTAACTCTAATATATTATATTCTAGTATTTATTAACTCTAATATATTATACTCTACTTAGTATTTATTAACTCTCATATATAATACTCTAGTATTTATTAACTCTAATATATTATACTCTAGTATTTATTAACTCTAATATATTATGCTCTAGTATTTATTAACTCTAATACATTATACTCTACTTAGTATTTATTAACTTTCATATATAATACTCTAGTATTTATTAACTCTAATATATTATACTCTAGTATTTATTAACTCTAATATATTATACTCTACTTAGTATTTATTAACTCTCATATATAATACTCTAGTATTTATTAACTCTAACATATTATACTCTAGTATTTATTAACTCTAATATATTATACTCTAATATTTATTAACTCTAATATATTATACCTAGATGATATTATCTTTGACAAATTCGCTCATAGACCTAACTGTGTGCGTGAAACGACTTCGAACTGGTAACATAGAATATACGAGGCACAGTAATGAGAACTGTATAAAGTAACGCCTGGATAATTTCTACAGAGAAAGCTTTTTTACATCAAAGTCAGGCCGAGAATATCTTCATAATGTAAAAGATCTCTGAAGTTTTTTATTACATCCAAATTGACGTCACACAATATTCATACAATCCCTTGAGCCTTGATATTACCTACACTAATTAGACCCTCGCTATAAGAGTAGGAGTTAGAAATGAAAATTCAGATGAAGCTAATACACGGAGAGAAAGAATAAAAAATGTCCAAATATCTGATTTTAGAGAAATTTTATTAATTCCCGTTCTGTGTTAACTCGTTCAGATAATGCAAGCCTACAGCGAACGTTCCGCAAGATAAAAAAGTAAACCCTCGTCCATTTCGAGCCCTGTACTTTTATTGCGAACGGGCCTTCGAAGGGCAGCTTTTAAAAATACGACTCGGCAGAAGATACTTCAGTTAAATCGGGCTGATCTCGACGGATGTCGGCGTGGACACCGTACCTGTCGTAATGTACAGTATGGAGCCGGGTGGCAAATAGCTAGCGCAAAACAGTGAGAGCTCCCCATGGGCTCATCCCCATGAACGAGCTCCTGCAAAAACATTAATCACGAGCTACTTGTTATCCCCGGCCCGCGTTATGGCTGTATCACACGGCTGGTTAACGAAAAATACCGTGATTGGTTATATTTTTCATAGCTCCAGTCCGCGTCGCTATTGTACTCTTTACTGGGAATTCGTGTGGCACCTTGAATGATTTATCTGTACGTTCAATATTTTTCGCCGACTAACAAATAGGGGATGCATAACCCACATGTGTTCCATACAGGAATGGAAGATGGAATAAAATAGAACAATAGTAGCAGTGCGACACAGCTATTTCGACAATTCTCATTACGTTGCACGAAGTTAATATAGAAACTACATATCGTTCCAGAAGAATAAATAAAGAGTAAAGGGGGAAAAACAGGGGATATCACAAAATTGCTTTATTGGGAAAATTAAATTTTAATACTTTAGTGCATCAGTAAAGAATCAAAATTCAATTAATTTAACTGTATTGTTCATAATATGAGCAATTTATACTCTAATTAGCCATCAGAAAAGAACCGAGCAAAAATTAATTGTTTCACATTGTTTGAATATATTTCAAGGGGAACACTGCAGAATATTATAACAAAATAAATGTCCACTTCTATTATTGTCAAAACAACGATGTGCAAACAGTGACGTCCGAGGACTTCTGACGTAGTGGAAGCTTACACTAATTAGAACTACATACTGCAAGTAGCAGGACTGGGGACCCTCCTTGTTTTGTTCAAGTGGAGGGTGGAAATTCCCTGTTTTCCACCAGTGCACCAAATTTTTAAAGTTGTCCTATGTGGACATTTCTACTTTATAACCCTTTGTGATTCGACAGTTCTGTGGCCTCGGTTGCCACCAGCAATACGTTATACAACGCAGAATCATTGAAAATGGACATTCCCTGTTTCCCCCCTTAACTTCAAATAAGAATTCCACATCCCTAACAGTCTCTCAACACCTGGTGCTCCAACATCATCGAAGTGCTCCAGTTCTTTCCACACTTGATCGAGAGCATCATTCTACCCCCACTGAAACTTTGAAAGCTAGGCGATAATCCCGGCCAATAGCGTCTCCCTGGACATATAGCCGGCAGGATAAGTCCTAAGATGGAGGAAGGATCATTGTTCGTTTCCCCAACAGAAACGGGTACTTAATTTTCAAGCCCAGGGAGATTGGCGCACAACGACGTTTTCCTCCCAGGAATCGTCCCGTTTTCGCGGTTACTTTCTTACGATCTCGAGGAGGGAAATCGATCGGGGGTTAAATGCGCCATGAAATTTGAAGAGTCCTCGTTTGCGCGGCCCGGTTGCCGCGCCGCGTCGCGGAGCATCGACCATCGAAATCCTCCAGGCTGCTTCAACAAACGGACGGGGTCCGACTGCCTCGGCGCTCCTCGAGGAAAGGCAATATGCATGTAAAGAGCACTTGGACCCGCTTTACGACTCGAAAGACCCTCCCAACACGGACGATAGCAATCCGTCTGATGGAAACGATATTCCAGGGGGCCTACAGCCCGCGTATCGGGAAAACTTCGCCCCTGCAAGGTAACTTTGTAATTATTTCTCCGCCTGCAGAGGCGCGGCTGAGTGCGGCTTTAAGCCGGTCGAAAAACGACGCGGAGGCTTTGCTAAGCGGTTTAAATATTTCATGCCCGTCGAGTCTATCAATCGAGGAGCTTCTGACGGACGATTTTTATCGGCGGTCGACAGTTCTTGGCTACCAGCTTTCCGGGATGCGCGTCCGTATTGTCTGGGGGATTTTTCGTGCGCGACAGAGACGCGTATGGGGTGGGAAAGCGCACTTACGAAATCAATGATTTTCTCAATTCGGTTTCGAATTTGTTTTAGATATCGACTGAATTAATGAATTATAGATGCTGTCGAATAGAGAATCTATCCGTGGACTTTGGGGAGAAAATCATTTTTGGAAGGTTTTAGTTCTTGGAGAAAATAACGCAATGCTAAGTGTTAATTCTAGAGCAGTGATTTCTAACCCGTGGCTCGCAAAGTGTTTTCTGGAGGGTCGCGACGGTTATTTCTAGTTGACGATTTTTAGCACTTTATTTATTTTAATATGGTTACATTGCCATAGTTTATTAATGATGTAACACTGATTTTTCATAATTGAAAGAAATGAAATATTTATCATACTTTATATGGGGAGAGGGGCGTAGGTTATTTAAATATTATAAAAGAGAATCGTGCTTCAAAAAACGTTGGGAAACGTTTTTCCACAGTTAGTTCCAAAGGATACTGGTGGGAAGATAAATGTACAGGTTGATTTTTAATCTTCCGGTGTATGCTTTACATATGTTAAGATAATGTTTATCAAAAGTTTGTGGACACGTTAATATTAGCTAACTAAATTTGGCGAAACTCCCGGTCTAATATTTCAAGCAAGTTTATGGTTTAATTCTCGATAAACGTGAAAATGATCATGGTATAGTTAAGCTGGTACGAAGCACCAACGGAAGCCCTGAGGCAGTTTAATTGTGTACGTTTTCTGCGGATCACACGGGAACGACCCAGGGCACGGGACGCTCGAGAGTGACCCTATAAATTCTCGTAATCTGATTTCGGGAGCAGTGAAACCGGCTTCCCTTTCGAAATCGAACCGGAGAATAATAGATTCCCCGTGATTTCCACTAACGTTTTTCCGTCAAATATTGATGGCCACTCCACTATTGTTGAAAGTGCTTAGAAACTTCCCAATGTAATCTACGGAAATCCCACCTGAGCGCGGTATTGTAATAGACTAGTGGAGCTTCTCAAATTACCTGTATATCAGCACGCCGTTATTTAAAGTCATATTGTTTACTAGAAGCTACTAGGTTGTCGAATAAATTCTCCCAAAATTTGAATTTCAACTCTAATGTAGTTCTGGTTAGAACAAAAAATTTTAATTCAAATTAATCCTACTCATTGCGTTTTCAATTAAAAAAATACGTAAGTGGCATTTGTTTCAGTATTCAAATTATAGTTTTACTTTATTAAATTTATCAAACGAACCTCTTGCACTCCACTTAGATCGATTGGAATCTTGATTCGTTCAGATTGCAGTTTCAAGTGTTGGAGACTTCTAAAATTCGAACGGACGATTGTACTTGCAAATATTGAAGAACCTTAATGGCTCCAGTTCCCTTATCGCAGCGATACCGATGTTCGAGAAAACTTATTAGTCAGAATGCGCGGGCGAACGAATGTCTCGGGGATCTAAGAAATGATTAATATCCGCGAAAGCCAATCACCGTGACTAATTTGTAGCTGGAAGCGAGAGAAACCGGTGTCGCTTTATAGTGCCTTAACACAAGCGCAAGAAACTGTGGTGCCTTCGCTGATTTCCACCCCAGCAATCGAGTAAAACACAAGCAGCCGCTCCACCCTCAACATTACGAACTTTCATTCGTTCCACCCTAGCCATTTCCTATCGGTCAAAACAATTTCGCAGTTTCTTAATAGACTTAATAAATCAACCGGCTTGAATATCGATTCGGGACTAAATTCGACCTTAACGGCGTTATATGAAAAAAGCTGGATCGTGTCGATTACATTTTGGGACAGGGTTCAAATATGACGTCGTACATCACGTTCTCCACGGCTGATCCTTTATTAAAATTCTTTCCCCTTTCCTCGGTGTTTTCTTCGATTTCTTTGCGACTTTACTTTGATGAAAATTCTAATAAGTCACGGTCTCTCGTGACGAATGCTTATGCCACTGCCGAGATTTATTCGAGTTTGGACATTGTACATCGCACTTTCAGGGAAACGGTAATTCCTTTTCGTCAATCGTTGCAGGTATCCTGGATAACAATGGGGTCCCTCAGAGCCCAGTACGAAGAAAGTTAATGTAATTAATTTTATTGCCTTGATACTGAACCGTGGTTGACGAAGGAGTTACTACAGAACTGTTATTTAAAGACAAGAAAATTCTATTGTCCATTGATCAATAATTTTGTTCGAAACTTAAATTAATAATAATAAATGTTGGACTGTACCCATTAACGAATGATGAAACACTAATGATGATAATTCGATACTTCTCAGAAATAAATTAAACTTGCTAGCATATGAAACAAATGAATCACAAAAATTTAATATTCGCGGAATGGAACTTCATTACCAGAAGCAGATTACTTCAGATTTTTTCTCGGGGTGTTACGAGATTTTATTGACCCATTTATTTTTTCCAGATCATTTCTGCCGGGAATTACTGGTGGGAACGTCAGTTGATATCGTGACGCTATTACAGCGCCGCAAAAATATCTCTGGAGAAATTGCCTGATCCGGAGGGTGTTTTTCCTACTCGGGAATACAGCTAATAAGGGAAATTGATGATTTAGGGGCCGCAGGAAGAAATAATAAGAATAATAAGAACGGTCCGCGGTGGGGTACAATGGAATTAAGTCCTCGCGAATCGGCCCAACCCTCTAACGAAGGTGCGAAACCTCGGAGGGCTGGCCTTTCCTTTTTCATTGCCATACCCCCAGCCGACTGGCTTTCGTTGGCCCCGTGTGGACAAAATGAAAAATGGCCTCTTATCGGCCGTGAGACCTCGCGCAACTTTTCTTTCCAGTGGTTCTATAAATTACAGACACCCGATAGAACCTCAAGTAACGACGCCTAGGGTCGCAGAGCCCGATATCTTCAAACAGCTCGAACGAAAATAATGCGACGGGGGATGGTCGGAGGTATCGAGAGCTTCTTACGCGTTGTTAAATCTTTTATCGATAGTTATCGTGCTTTAAGGCAGCAATGAATCAGGAACGGCCAAATGATTCAGGGAATTATGAGTTACAACGATGAAACCATGAGTTTCATTATTGCGAACGATCTCGATCGAGAGCTAAGTGCATTATTAAAACCTTCTGTTCATTGAGCAGAGAATTTCTGGGAAACAGCACTTCTTCTATTGAAGTTTCTTCTGGAAGGAGTCGAAGATAACTTTGATCACAACAATTTTATTTGATACCAGTAGTAATTGCTGTTGCCGAGGACGCGGAGAATCATAATAGCTTTACCAGCCGGGCACGTTAATTAATAATGAATGACAAACGCAGACGGGGAGCTGATCAGAAACTATTAGCCGCCCCAAAAACGGCCGGACCCTCTGGGAAAGAAAGAAATTGGCATTGTGCAGAACCTCGAATAGGCGTATTCCGTTCTAAATTGGATCCTTCGAATCTTGTCCTCCGCTTTTATTTCGCAGTATTGTTCTTCCAATCTTCCCATCCGGCCAACCATTCGAAGGAAGCGGCTCACAGCTCACGAACAGGAGGACACATCGTGGAGATAACGATTGAAAGCTTAATTCAATTACCTTTCAATTCGCTTTAATTAGTTCTGGTACGGAAGTAACGGGTTACGGAACGTCCGTTTGTTATCACCATGGATTGTTTACCGATATGATTGAACTCTGTTTCCGACTGCCTACTCCATTACCTACGTATGTTTTCGCCTTTACATTTTTTGTTTTTAATTAATGTTACATTTGTGCCCCTTCCGCAGCAATATAGCGTACAAACTGTTTGGAAAAATCGTTGATATAATACTTCTGGATTTAAATGAAATATGACTTCAACGATTGCTTTTGAGCAGGGTTCGAAAGAGTTCTGGAACTTTTCAATAGGTTCTATTTAAAACATGGACCGTGGAACTTTTTTAAAATGTCCTCACATTATATGTTCCCATGAGAACCGATGAAGTAGAAGTTTTTGAAAGCAAAAGTTTTAGTTGGAATGGAACTTATATAAAAATGAAAATCTTTCTATGACAGGAACAGATATTTTATTCATCAATATTTAAAAAAATTCTGAATCGTTGTAACAAATACTGAATGCTATTTAGTGAATAGTACTACAACAATAATAAATAATTATTACAGTTAAATTGATATTCCGAGTGTGTTATTTATTTGTAATATATTTACCTACGTCCATAATTTCTACGCAGATATTATAGAATTTTTGTGTATTTTGGTTTATGTAAGTTATAAAAGAAATGTTATTTATGTATTTTTCTTGGCAAATTCTCTTTTCTGTTCAATACTTTTTATGAAACTATTAATTACTTATTTTACGATTTTCATACTTTTTATTGAATAAACACGAAAAATATGATATTATATTGTTAAATAAAACTAGTGCCTAATAGTTTAGTACTTTTCTTTATCTTGTGGAACCTTTTTTTAATAAATGTTGTAATATAACTTGTTTCCATGAAACTTTTGTTATGTAGGTTCTAAAATAACTGTTCCATGAGAACACTTTTTAAAGAAGTTCCTAAGGGTAACGTTTCTCTCAATACAAATTTTACAGGAACAGATTTCTTAAACGGAATATATGAGTTCTAACAGAATATTTTTTAAAAACAAGAGTTCCAGAACTTTTTCGATCCCTGCTTTAGAGGCATTGTCAAGCAAGCAAAATTTCTCAAACGAGCCCCACGTTGTACATGTAAAGGTACTGCGCGAAGATTCCAATCCAATTGGTACAATCCATCCAGTTAGTTCGCATGGGAATTGATGGGATACAATTTATCTGGGATTTTATTCCAACGGATTTTCTTGTTCCTGCAATCGCGGAACATGATATATGGTTTCATGAAACATTCATGATATTGTAATTGTCGGTTATCGAACGGTTACAGAAATCTCGTTCCAAGACTCAAGTGTTCAATCTTCCTGTAGAAAAAAGGCGTCGAATTGTATAATTTGTTCAATTGTTTGTAACATTTAAAAACTCTAAACAAAATCTCTAAATTTCTTCTTTTTTTAATTTCAAATAATACTATTTCTAATTGTTTAGTTTTTCAGTGAAAAGTGGTTATCCGTCTCTCTGCACTGATAACAATGTGTGCTATCAACGCACAGTAGGAAGCTCATGGTTTAGTTCCAGAGTTCGATGCTAGGCCACCGCTGCGTCCACCTACTTTCTCGCAAGTGATGCGTATGCCACCTCTTTAATATATAAGAGCTGTTCGAGACGTACCGCCAAGAAGGAAATGAAGAAAAACTGAGCAAGATTAAATCATGATTGATATTATTTACAATAATGGACGTAATTCTGATCCTTTCTTTTAACATTGATTCGTTTTAAAATCCTTCTTACTTCGAGAACCTTCTGTTTTTCCCTAGAATTCTCAATCAATATCCCTTTGGTGGTGACTCGAAAATTTTACAATCTTTTTTGTATTCTTCATAAGATATACTAAAATATTCCAAAGAATATATTAACATACTCTGAAATATCATGAAAATTACAGTAAAATAAAAATTACTGGATCCAGTATTTAGGTGTTATCATTTACTGAGGCAAATACAGCAAACGAAAAATTACTATACCACGTGGCAATGAACTTATAACTAACATTCCATAGTAAAGATTTGCATTCTTCTTATTACTTCGTACATCTCGAAGCATACTTGAAGAACTCGAATGTCCATTATCACATTACCTACTTTGCCCTGTTTCCAAAAGACAAATGAAAGTAGTACGGGCTATAGTTCGCGTGTGCCAGCGCAGATGGCGATCGAGTCGCCCAGCGATTTTTCACAATGGAGTTTCCACTCTCATTTACTGATTCAATGTGGTGGAGTACGAAAAGATCGTGCGGGATCGACAGGTCCCGTTAGTTTCCGCGTCTAATTCCAGTTCCGGGTAGAAAATCAGAGATGTTCGCTATAGGTTGAGTGTGGATAAACAACGTGCAAGGTTAAAAAATGGAAGTGACTCGATTGAGTGAGTAATCGGAAATGATTAACGCCATACGAGCTATGCTTTCGGTTTTGCTGATGATCGGGAGCGTTACCGTGTTCTTATAACATTGTTTTCTGTGTCCGATCAAATTTCTAACAGCGAGGTTCTGTGGACGTGCACGTTGCCTCGTTTCAAACACAGAGACGTTGACAAACATGAGGAGAAACTAGGGCACATTTACTGCTTTCCCCTGCGTGCTTGGCCTACACTATTCGGCCTTTAATTTTCGATCGAATTCTATGCCGAATGAGAACAATAGAGCTTTCTTTGCAATTCTTTTACTGTTTAGTTAAACATTGTTTTCTTCAAGACGTTTCACAGAAATGTTCTGCGCTCTGCACGTTTCTGGAACGTCCATGTGGTTTCGTTGATATGGAACTAACTTAAAGCTCGTATTCTCAATGGCTCTAGTTTTGCGTCTTCTTTTATGGTTAGGAACGACTGTGCAGAAGCGAAGCGTTATAGTATGAACTCTTCAATGGATACAGTACCCTCTTTTTACTTCGATTGACAATATTTCGCAGATATCGAACTATAGGGTAAATGTACCAGTAGTTGACAACTTTTTCGAAAAATATGAAAAATAAGGTTTTTAGAAGATCTAGTTAAAGCCTGGAATCCACCTACATAGATTCTAGAAGCTATGCTATGCTATTCTATGCTATGCTATGCTACGTTTAAAAAATATTTAGCTTTAATACATTCTTATGTTTCCACCAAAAGCTAAGCTAAAACATAGTATAGCATAGCTTAGCTTAGCTTAGCTTAGCTTCCAGCTGGAGTCCCGGCTTAAGCCCCATGAACTGTTATGGCATCGCATTTTGGAGCCGTTCTGCTCGACGGACATACACATCACTTTAATGACACATTTGACATCAACACTACGAAAATACCCATTATTAAGATTTATTATTCACTCCTTACAATTAACGCGCATAATTAACTTATAATACAATATTATGCACAATATAATTGTTATATGGCCAAAGTATAAAGATTCTATACAATGCTCCGTAATTGTCACAGATATATTAAATAATAAAATTGATTTAATACATTGTGTCCCAATAAATCTTTTGGACGATCGAGAAGGTGTTCGGTCTTAGATATCTTTTATCAGAGAGACTGAGTGATATTTATCGTCTGTAGTATGTGCCATGAAACGATTTATCTGGACGCTGGTGTACCATCACTATACAAAATGAGTACAATTTCTTGTTCGATTTTTCACAGATTTTCAAGAGGTCCTGGCAGAGTTGGACGACATTCTGAAAAATGCGACATTTCTTGGAATCGACGGAGAATTCACAGGACTTAATTCCGGACCCGATACTGGCGTCTTTGACACGCCTGCTCAGTATTACACAAAATTGAGGGCGGGATCTATGGACTTTCTTCTCATACAGTTTGGCCTGTCTGTCTTTACATTCGATAAACAGACATATAAGTACGCTATTTCTCTGTGACTCTTCTTTATACTTCGTAATCGCAATCCTGAATCAAGCTAGAACGCTTCAGTTTACAATCATTCCTTCTTTTTAAAGGTATAGCCAGCGATCGTACAACTTCTACGTTTTTCCACGGCCCCTGAATCGCTCGGCTCCAGACAGCAGATTCATGTGCCAGGCATCTAGCATATCATTTTTGGCCACCCAAGGCTTCGATTTCAATAAACTTTTCAACCTGGGTATTCCTTACCTGACCACGATCGAAGAGGAAAAGCTGGTGAAGCGTTTGGAGGAAAAGCAGAAGGCAAGGGACGAAGTGCAGGAGCTGATACCTATCTCCGACGATGATAGACCTCAGATCGAAGAGATTTGGTAAATCAATCAACCACGTTGCCTATTTTTATCGGGGGGAGGGGGCGAAAATGAAATACTTAAGACCGAATTATTCCAGCACGAAGATAGACGAGTTCATCGCTTCCGATGCTGAGGAATTGACGATAAACAAGTGTAACGCTTTCATCAGGCGACTGGTGCATCAGGAAATAAGGGTGAGATGGCCGAACAAGTTGAGAGTTGAGGGTAAATCGGATTGTTCAGGGCACAGTCTTGTAGTACAAAGGTCAGGGACCAAGAAGAAAGAAGAACAGAAGGAAATTGAGAGAAGGGAGAGGGAGAAGCTGGAGATTAAACAGGCAGTTGGATTGAGCTTACTCTTGAGGAAAATCGCCGACTCTGTATGTTCCATTAAAGGATTTTCTTTATCGAATAAAAAGAGTGTATTATATATTTTAAAACATTTCTTCGTTTCAGGGGAAACTAATAGTCGGGCACAACATGTTACTAGACCTCTGTCATATAATACACAAGTTTTTCGGCCCTCTGCCGGAATCATATATGGAGTTTAAATCTCTCGTTCACGGGTTGTTTCCTAGGTAAGTGATGGAACTTTATCAATATGATTTTTCGATGAAACACACGAGTGCGAGCTGTGCTTTAAAATGTTTCTTCTTTCTCGACAGAATTTTGGATACCAAAGTAATATGCCAATCGCAACAGTTCAGAGAAAAGGTACCATCGTCGAATTTAAATGTATTGCTAGAAAGGGTTAGCAAGTCACCGTTTAAAATTCCAAAAGTAGAATTTGTCGATGGCAAGAGTTACTCCACGTTGGCGGAGAAAAGCCACGAAGCGGGTTACGACGCATACATTACAGGAATATGCTTCATTGCATTGTGTAATTACCTTGGTTAGTAGCCGATACATAAATGCTTTACATAAACTTTACATCCGTTACGAATTCACCCATTTAACTGTAATAAATTTTTTTTTTCAGGTTCCTTAGAAATGCCCCAAATTCCAGTAGTTCTTTCAGACTCGCATCTTCTTAATCCTTTTCTAAACAAGTGAGTTTCGTTGTGCTTAATATTATTAATAACGTAGATTTCACTGGAGTACAATTTATATTTTTGTTTCAGACTTCTCATAGCACGGCTGAAAGACTACCCCTACATTACCTTAAATGGAAATGATCGTGAGTTTTTTTTTCACACCATTTTTCTTATTCTTAAATTATAATTTTAATTCCACATGATATATATCGTCTTTCGTGTTTAGCTAACCCCAGCAGAGATCACGTGTTCCATCTAACATTCCCGGAAGACTGGAAGCATAGTGATATTTCTCAACTGTTTAGCCCGTTTGGTGAGTGCTATATTCTCTCACATTTTCCATTCGCTTATTTTCTTAAAAACCTCCTAGACCAGATTTATCTATATAAGAACTAATATTTCAATTGCAGGAAGTGTGTACATATCATGGTTGTCCGACACGTCCGCCTATGTTGCATTGAATCGTCGTGAGCAAGCTGCCGGAGTGATCAAGGGTTTACGGAGGGGAACTGCGTACAGGATACAGAAGTACGCCAAGTACCAGGAATCGTTAGAGACGAACGTCAACACAGAGGAACGCAAACGGAAATTATCTTCATCCGAGTAAGTAATCGATAATACATACACCATTTCCTACACTACGGTTTAACTTGTTGCCCGTAAAAAAACTTTCCGATTATTCCAACCTGGAAATGGAATTGGTCATTTAATCCTTTAATAAATCGATTCAACAGCACGCCAACAGTATCAGACTCTACGATCGTGTACGGAACGATTGCTCTCGTTTTCGTCGTATTGCGCGAACGAAGCGTATCGACTACATTATATTCGCATACTAAGCTACGTAGTAACGAAAGGTTCTCACAGTTTCGAGAAGGTAACGCAGCACATTATGCTGATAATTACTCTGTCGACAAGCTACCGCCATAATATCGGAAGTTAATATCGCCAATCCCCTTTCGTTATCTCTCGAATGCGATTTTTCGCGCCGACTTCTCTTCGTCTTGTTCGATCAATTTACCGTTTCTTGCTCGTACATTTCGCTCGATCGCCGTAATCCCCGTCGATTAATTTCCCCGCTTATCGAGAGCGCCCGCAGCGGAATCGTCTTGCCTGTTACTCGTCACGGTACGATGACGCGACAAGGGCGGCGAATCGCGTGGTCCAGCTTCGTGGTAATAACTTATCCGAACCACGGGCACGGTGAAGAGATCGGTGCAGCGGGGTGCCGGGTTCACGGCACGGGCATTAAATGCCGCGAAGAGGTAGCGGGGACACCGTGAAAGGAAGGAAGAGTAACGCGTTATCAGCGCCCGCTGAATATAAGCTGGACGCGATAATAATTTCCAAGCGGCGCTGCGAAGTGGAAAAGAGTGTGGTGGATGAGCGAAGAGAGGCGACGCTTCATACTCGGCGGCGGCTTCCTGGGATTTCCTGTACACGGGGGATTTGCATAGGGTCGTAGAGCTCATTCTAAATTAATGCCCGCGACGCCTGTTGCACGCGTGTCTTCCCTTCCCTCTTCGCCTCTTCTTCGTTCGATTCTCCTCCTTTCCCCATCGCTATTTTTTTCTTCTCTTCCTCCTCGCTAGCCACCGGCGTATAGTCGCCACTAAATCAGATCCATGCCGCTGTCTGCGGGGCTTATCGGATCCGCTGATCGCGAATCGATCCAGCTATCAATAAATTGATCGATGCGTAGTGAAAAATGATTTCTAAGTGTTGATTAATGGAGCCGCGGGCGCCGTCGAACGGGACCGACTGGAACAATCGATTTATTCCGCACGATCATCGACGGAAGCACTTTAACGAGTGGCAAATTTAACTTCCGTCATTACGTGGTGGTTGTTTTTTGTGTATTTGTGGTAAATTACTCGAGTTTAGAATCTCATTCGTCATAATCGAAGTACGTATTGCTTTCATTTTGTGAAAGAAGAAAGTTTATACTGTTTGTATTTACTTAGCAATGGTCACTGATTCATTTACAAAGCTGATGAGATTTAGATTTTCGGATCGTGAAATCGCAAAGAAGGGGGAATTGTTTGTTTGAACGAAAAGGTCGTTCGGAACCGTCCGTAGAGTCGGATCGCGGCGACGTATTGGCGCGGCCCATCGGCGCTCATTACGGGTACAAACGAGCCGCATTGCCCACGTGCGAATAAAAGCAAAAGCACGCCGGTATTAGGGTCTTGATTAGAATAATGCAACACGTTTCGAATAACGTGTCCGTGTCGCTCGACGGGGACGCGTCCGCGATGCAAATGCACGCGTATGAATCAGTTGGAACAGACACGTGGACGGCCATAGCAGGGAAATTCTGAAATTGAAATAAAAGGATGCGTTCCTTCAGACCAGAAAAATTGCAGCACGCGTAACGAAACTGTGCACTCTGTTTGCGTCCCTCCTAATACCCATTCTATACTTCATTCTTTTTCTTTTAACTTTTCGAGGGTGGCCAAGTAGGTGGGATCAATTTTACTTTATATCATTACTTCAACTCTTTTTCGGGCTATCTTTAAACTCAGATTCTTATTCTAATTTCATTTTAAAATAATTTGGGTAGGTAAGCGAAATGTCGGATCAAGTACGAATTACTTGAGTTAATTCAAGGATTAAAATCTGGTTTAACCCTTTGACACCCGGGGTACCATATATGATACATTCCCTTTCTTTGCTGTTTCACAGTTTGCACTCGCAATTTGCTGTTTGCACCAGATTAAGTAGTACATGTTTACAGTAGTTTTATTCATTGAAGAAGGATGAACCTGCCTGAACCCTGTATTCATTTGTTTTATGTATTTTAACCTCTGAAAAAAGAAAAAAATTATATAAAAATCACGGTACGAAAGAGTTCTGGAACTTTTCAATAGGTTCTATTTAAAGCACGGTCCGTGGAACTTTTGTAAAAATGTTCTCACATTACAAGTTCCCCTGGGAACCGATTGTTCTCCGAAGTTCTTGAAAATAAAAGTTTTAGTTGGAACGGTACTTATGAAATATGAAAATAAAAATTTTTCTATAACACGAACAGATATTTTGTTCATCAATATTAAAAAAAGTTCTCAACCGTTGTTCGTCAATCAATCGTTCTCTTTTCTGTTCAATACTTCTTACGAAACTATTAATTACTTATGTTATGATTTCCTCGCCTTTCATTAAATAAACATGAAGAATGTGATATTATATTATTAAATAAAACCAGTACCTAGTAGTTTAGTACTTTATCTTATGCACCTTTTTTAACCCTTTGACTACGAAATACGCTCTCACAAGTCTACCAATATATACGAAATGCGTATATATACGCACTCACAAGTCTATCAATATATATGAAAGAAAAACTGAATATTTTTAATTTATTTGCACTTAATTATTTTTGTAATCCCTAAGAATGGTATCAGATCTCCGGCTACCGTTTTGGTCAGTAGATAGTCAGTGGAACCAGTCGCAGCGACTGATATGCGAATTAGGGCTGGGACTATTCGAATAATCTAATATTCGAATATTTTACAAGTATTTGAATGCTACGAATAAACTTCGAATATTTAGTGTATTCGAATGTTATTATTCGAATACTGATGTATTCGAATAGTATGGTGTGAAGTGGTTCAAAATTAGCTTAGAAGATTTCACCCTGACAAATAAACCTAAAGAACTTGATTTATAATTCACACCATACTATTCGAATACATCGGTATTCGAATACTTAAATATTCGAATTATATTCGCCAAATAATTGAGCAACTGAAGTATTCGAATATTCGAATACCGAAAAATTCGACAAATAGTTCTTTCCGAGAGAGCGCCGCAGTCCAAAGGTTAATAAATGCTCTCATATAACTTGTTTCCATGAAACGTTTATTACATAGGATCTAAAATATTTGTTCCATGAGAACACTTTTTTTGTAAAGAAGTTCCTACATTTCTTTAGAACAAAATTTTCGCAGGAACAGATATTTTCTTAAACGAAACATATAAGTTCTAACAGAATTTTTTTTTAAACGTAAGTTCCAAAACTCTTTCGATCCCTGATGAAAATTCTGACCATTTTTAACGATAAAAGAAAACAGTAAATGTCAATAAAAAAAACTGAATCGAGTGTTTGTTATCGTGCTTCTGTTACTTCGATTTTTTTCTTGCGATCAGAGGTATTAATTATCACGATCCCGTATGTAGACTATGTACATAACGAGACGAAATCCCTGCCCGGCCACATCGATGTTACCATTACAATGTCTGGCCGCCGTACAAGGCATTAATTCCGTCCCAGGAACAAGGACGCTGTACCCCGTAATTGCTTAATTACACTCTCCATGCATCATTCACGTTTACCCGAATGCTCGCCGGTAAATATACGCCTATTAGCATCCCGTATACCGCTCCGGCAACCGCAATGCGTTATGGCGGTATTTATTTGCGAACTATAAATAAGAACGTCGGCAGATACAGCGACAATTTATAATGGTCAACCCTCGGCCCGGTAATAGCCGTATAAATTACAATTTGAGCCGAACACCTTCCCGCGGAATTTTTGCCGCCGTGATCGCGCCTTCTTAAAACGCCATTTAAATCATATCGATTGGAAAAGTTCGCGCCCGGCGCACGCGGGCGTGGGCCTCGCTCCGCCTTAAAGTGCCGCCCCGGAAAATTCTCCGCGATTTTAATCCCTTTTCCCTCCCCCTCTCCCCTGCCCCGTGCTTGCTTTATGATTCGCCGGAGTACATAATGAACACGCTGTAGCCGGACACACGTGTATCTCTTGCGGGGCCTCGCGTGTGCGTGTCCAGGTACCCCGCATGCCCCATAAGCATATATCACTTGGTAGTACCAATGCATCACTCCGTGAACGCGCGCCAACACCATCGCGGACTGCTTCTGTGTCGCATGCGACTTTTATCCGTGGCCGCCTCGCGAGAGTTGCTTTCCCGTTTGCACCACGAAGCATCTTTCCTCTAAACGAAGCTTTCGTGTCACGCGGAAACGCCGCGCGGTAATTTATCGGGGGCCAGGCGCGTTCGCGTGCCGCGCGCCGCGACCGTGCGCACGGTCCCCGCGAACCCCGGTACACTACCCGCTCTTTTATTAATTTTGAGCACCGCCGCTCGTTATTGTCACCCGCCTCGTTTATTTCCATTTGCCCTCGGCGGCAAGGAAGGCTCCGAGCGTGGAAATTTTAACGAAGGCGGTATTTCTCCTTCGTTTTGTCCCGATAAGTGAGGTTCGCGAGAGGTTTATTGCATGGGTGTGGATAGATCGCGATTTAATTGCGAGCAATGGCTTATTTGCTGGAATGTCTTGCCCCAGGTACTCTCCATTTTATAATATTCTACTTTTAGTTTAAGCGGTTACGTACACCTGGAATGGTCGAGACAATCGATTTTTCCCAATGAAGAATTCGCAGGAGCTGCAGCATCAAAGGAGGGTCAAATTTATGGCCCCGGAATTGACGATTTTCTTTAAATTCAAACAAAAAAAATCATCTCACTTTAACCTGTACCTTTAATTTTAAGCACGCGCCAAAGATACTTCTGAAACTACTGAACCGATTTGAATGAAACCTGGCAGGATTGTTTCTCACATCAATATCTTGTCTTTATCATAAGGCTTTTTTTGTAATAGACATAGTTTTGTTTTAATCATTAAAAAATTCATGAAATTTGTCTGAGAAATTGCAGTACTAGGTTGAATTTATGTTCAAACACTCATATTTTCTTTTAAACTAGCGTATGAAAGACTAGTTTCTTTTACAGACTTTAAGGGACGTTTTTCTTTTGAACGACACCCGGAGACGATATTTTTGGCACCGCAAACTCCTTATGTGACGACCCCGCTTCGTTCAACGACAGCTACACGGCGAACAAGAGGGATTATTTTTTGAGCCATTTTTTTTTCGAACATTGTCTTTAACACTCATCCGTCCTTCGTGTCAATTTGACACTGTTTTCCCTAATAAGTTATACTGTTCTATTATTTGTGATTCTCATAAACAAGCAGTATGTTTGCACACCGTTTTATTTTGTGCGAACGTTGTGAGGAATCTAAGATGTAAACTCATCCATTTCAATAAGAAAATATCGACAAAATAATTGTGTACCGTGTCTTTGATCGATCTTATACCACTGTGTCAATTTCACACCGCGGGACAGATTCAGTTCGTGAAATGAGGAACGAATGAGGGTTAAATTACAAGCTTTCAAGTGCATATCACGATTTTTGATTAACAAAAAAAAAATACTTAAAAAGTCCCCTCTTTTTTCACAGTTCTAGGTGTATGTAACCCCTCAAATATTGCTTCTGCAATGACCACTACTATTTCCCTTAATAGCGATTAAATAGGTGTTTATTGATTTTAAATTCGTGAGGACGATAAATAATACGTTCTTCCTGAGTGCGCTCCACTTCTGTCCTTAATTTCGGAATCGCAAATAGATCGTAGATATACATATTCTTCTTTCGTATAGTAACGTTCATTGATCGCAATAGCATGTGGGTTTCCATTCCATTGCTAGAAAGGTTGCCAGGAATTTCCAGTGTCCACCATGTCATTGGCGCGAAGCTAAAACTCGCGCCACAGATGTATGCGAGCGCACAGTGATTTAGCGCGCGGAAGATGATAGAAATATCTCGGTATGTTATGCGCGAGCCTCTACCCGTAATTAAAACTTTTCAACCGGGATTTGTTATCTGCTGCTGAATAACGAATGCCATTGACGAAGAAGCTGGCTACTTTGCATACCCGGCCAGGTAAATAGTCACGGTGATTCCGCTGCGCAGGCTGCAAATCGAAGTAATTCGCGGCAAGTAATGACGATTTACGATGCGGATCACTTGTGGCCATAGGCATACATTAAGCTATTAATATCAGTCAGAGGTACATTAACCCCCAGCTGCCTGGATTACTTTGCCGCCGTTACGCCGCTTCAAAGAAATCACACGTAGCACGCTTATTAAATGTTATTTATTACGATTCCGATTCATTTATTAAAGAGATTATTAGACGCCCGGCTCACCTGCCCGGAGATCGGCGGCGAGTCGATCGATAATAAATTTCTATTCACCGGCCGCGGGACGAGCGAGAATAATAACGGACATCGTGGCGAGCGTGTGACTATTTTTATTACGCCGATGGTCCATTAAGCGGATTGAATCGCGGGCATAGTTATCGTGCCGCGACACGCGTTCATATCGCGTATTGCCGGGGAAATTATGCACGCGGAAAGCGGCGTGTTAGGGGCCTTTGGGAAAGACGACGGTGTCATAATGGTGACGTTTATTGTTCCATCGACACTCCGCGCTTTTCTCCAGCGTAACCGATATTAATTATGAACCATATATTCGCGCGGCTGTCCAATAAACTTCTATATCCGCGCCGTACGTTTCGTTGCTTAGCCACCCCCGGAAAAATACCCCGTCTGTACGTGTATATTAATTACCGCGAAACAGGTTACCGTGCTTGACCAGCCGCGCAATTACCCGCTTCGAAACGGCTAGCGGCGGATCTGCAGCGATCGAGGTAATCGCCTTCCGTAGTGCCAGCAAATTGGAAAAAGATGAAGATTCGAAGGCGTTCGCGATGAATCCGGATGGCTTATTGCAGAAAAATCCCATAATAACGTTGTACCTTATATCGTGCGACAATTTGTTAGCGAGTAATTTTCACCGTGGCGTACGTTGGTGCATTTAAGGGGTTGTACCTAGTCAGGCGGCCGAAAAGAGGCGAATATTTGTGAATTTTTTTTGAAGAAGCGGAAGCGTATATTTTTACAGAACTTTTTGCGCTTAAAAGAGCAACTTTTGAAGAACATTTGGTAATTTTTTCGTAGAAAAATATTTACGTTTATAATAAAGTAACAGCCGACATCCAAGAAGCACTTTTAAAAATTTGGTTTTGCAGTGAGCACTCCAATTCGGAACTAGATTATCTAAAATCAAAAAACAAAAAAGAAATATTATTTAAAAACAAAGTGGCGGCTATTTAAATTTGAAATCCCGAATTTTTAGTGGAAAAATCACGCGAAAAAATTCAAGATTTCAACTTTAAATAGCCGCCGTTTTGTTTTAAATTAATATTTCGGAAAATTCTCTCCGTCAACCAGAGGATACATTAATATACTAACGAAATCTTTTTTGTTGTTTGATTTTAGATAATCTGGTTCCGAATTGGAGTGCTCACTGCAAAACCAAATTTTTAAAAATGCTTCTTGGATGTCGGCTGTTACTTTATTATAAACGTGAATATTTTTCTACGAAAAAATTACCAAATGTTCTTTGAATGTTGCTCTTTTACGTGCAAAAAGTTCTGTAAAAATATACGCTTCCGCTTCTTCAAAAAAAATTCACAAATCTTCGCCTCTTCCTTGAAGAACGTGGATGGCCTGTGACGAGATCTTGTAGTTCCTCTATGAAAATCGCGGTATTAAACGCGAAAAGACTGAACTGGAAGTACCTATAGATGAAAAAAGGGGTTTCTGTCGTCGATCATATGTTTCTTCCACGTGGTATCGCGATCTGCCATTTTTCTCGAAATAGATATGCTGCGCGAATGCATTTCTAAAGTTCCCTCTCAGAAAGATATCTGATAATATTATCAGATGCCGAGGCAATGTTTACGGGCTGAAAAAGGTAAAGCTAGCAGGAGGTAGTAGATTTCCATGCATAATGCAAATACTTTCGAGCAAGCAGTACGGCGAGCGCGGCCGCTGTATTTGGATTATGCCTTCGGGATCGCGGCTATAATGAGTTTAACATGCTTCGGGTCTTCTTTTTCCTGTTGCAGCTTCTTTTCTCCTTTCACTGTCCTTTTTTTTCACGGATCTGCGCACTGGCTGGCATACCGCGTTCGCCAACGTTATTTTCAAATTGACTTTGCGGTTTATAAAAGTCTTATCTTTCGATTCCTTTACACAGAGTGTCCGGCATGATTAATTGCGGAACTCGAAGACCCTTTAAAGTATCACTCACTCGAGGAGTGTATAAAATTTCTAAAAGATATTGTCTTCAATATTTTATTTTTTTTAGTGTTAGGATAAAAGACACTTCCACTGAATTTAACGATTCATGGACCCATTCGAAGTCTAAAGCAGATAGTAAAGTACTTGGTCATACATCGAAAAGTTGAACAGCGCGGTTGGAGCATTAGTTTTGTGTTATATATCGTCTTAATAGCGTCTATTCTGTTATACGACACTTCACACGTAAGAATAACCTTTCCATCGCATAATATACTCATCCAAATGGATCAAAAGAATCAGTCCATATGTTTGGTACGTGTGTTTGTACCGGTGATTATGAAAGTGGTGTAAGGTGGTTTCAGCGTGTAAGTCTGAAGACGAAAAAATTCAGACATCTCTTATTTTATGTTATATTCATTTATACTTCAACTAGCCTTTCTCTCCGGGTTCGCCCGGAATTTAAATTCTGATTTTATTAAAAAAAAATTATTTGTTTTTTTTGTGAAAATAGTCACATTCACCTGGATTGGTCAGGCATAAAGAGCTGAGGCACTGAGTTTACGATTCGAAAGTTTTTAGGTAACAGACAAACACGCAAACATTTAAACTTCCTGCTTTATAAATATTTTGATATTATGAAAGAATTGTTGCAAAATAGCCGTCAACTAAGCAATGACAGTTTCACGTTCATTTCGATAGTGGTGTAAGTCATTTGTTCTCTGTAAGTAATTTGTGAGAAAGGAAGTAATTACATATTTTTGTATTAGGTATTAAACTATTAACCTTAGACGTGGATCAAGGAAAGAAAACAAAAAGAGAAACGCGAAATATACTTAATTATGCTGAAAATATGAAAAAAATTAGGTGTAATAGAGGTAAAGAATACATTTAAAAAATGGTAAAGTTGTTAGTGGCAAAATATTTAAAAATAAAAATTGCTTTTGTTCTGAAAAATGTTTGAATTTCTATACTAAATTGTTAAGATTGAAAAACTATGTTTGAACACTTTGGGAATTTCGGAGACATTCAATGGTTTAACCCGACGGGAGGCGCGCCCCATATTGTAACACAGGTTGTCGCTAACAGGTCAAAAATACCCAAAATTGAAACGTAAAAAACCACGGTTTCAGAATATTTTTTTCTTTGACTTTGTAATTTTTATGTTAAAGTACAGTCTTTTAAGAATCAAACAAAATGTATGAAATATCTTAAAATCTTTATTAAAGTTCTTAAAAAAATTGTAACAAAAACTCAAACAGTCTTTATATTTTCGTAACTAGCACCACTGTGGTAAGTTTTACCCAGTAGCGCCTCCCGCCGAGTTAAAAAACAAATTTTCGTACAAGTCGCTCATAAAATTTTACAATGTTGGATAACTTTGACATTAGAAGAGCATATATGTTATAAAACATTTTGTCGAATAATGGAAAAATATTTTTTAATACATAATCCCAAACGCAACAGTCTAAATATCTCGAAACAAAGAATACACGACTTTCGTAATCACCGGCACATTTAAACTTTCCCTTCATACTTATGTTTCATTCAGGATTTAGTTGCTTATATCGTTGAAGAAACTCGAAAGGATATTTAGTTTCCGAATAGTCATCAAGGTGCCCCGAAATAATTCGAACCACGCTCCCACTGAATTCCCACCGTGTTTAATGCCTTGACGGAAGTTCGCGGGGATACGGGATACATATCCGCTACACGAGGTTCAAGGTTTCGTACAAGATGCAATAAAACCGAGAGTGGCTCGCTGCGTTTGTACTTATAATGCAGTTACCATTCCGCGGAATGACGAGAGTTACGAGCGTAGTAATTGGTCGGCACGTGGGCGCCTCATTAATACCGTGTTGCCGGCGAGTCTGACCCATGTATCTTATAGGGTTACTGCCAGGCCTGTGACAATGCGCACGAGATTGCGTCCGCTACGCGAAAAAGCGCTAAAGCTTGCCTTGGAAGATGAGGATATTCGTCCCTCGTCGCCAGTGCCACAGTGAGCCATAATAATTGAGCCGTTTATTTTGAAACTGGCCTAAGTCCATTTGTCAATTGTTTCTTGTTGACTGTAGAAACGTGTACAGCTTGAAGTTAGTATTAAAAATTTATATAGGGTATACCAACCAGTGAATGATCGAATTGTTGAATCTATGGACCTTTGAGATTAATACTTGAATATATTTATGTATAACAGCAAAACAACCGTTGAAATTGCATTTAAATTTATTTCTCTTGAAATTTCTATAAAAATAATTATTTATTCTCATCGCAAATTAAAAAAAAAAAATTATAAAGTGCAAAGCCTGTAGAAGCCCAGTAAATGACCGCATACTTTTAATAAGAATTGTACTTATTAATGTTTGCTTAATACGCGCAACTAAAAATATAGGATATTAAAAGTGCAACCACATTCCATTTATAATCATATAATAACGTTTAAATTTATAATTGACATTTCGTTGCCTAATGGTAATTCACTAGTACGCGGTCAATTACTGGTTGGTTTACCCTATAAAATTTTTTTAAATATAAATGGACTTAGGTCACTTTCAAAATAAACGGCTCAATTATCGGCGAGGCAGGAGTATAAATAAGTTTCCCTCTGCACTATCCTCTTTACACACTAATTAATTAAATAAAAATAATATAGTTCATGAAGATAAGGACCAGGTGTAGAAGTCAGAAATATTGTAATTCCGCATTTGAAAGATATAAAATCGGAGTAATTGAGAGAGTGTCGTAAGAAGCGTAAGGAAGTATCGGACTAGAGGAACCGTAAGAAACAAATTGCAGAAAGTAAATGGAAGTCGAATGCTCGTTTATTTATTTGAAAAGAACTTGTACTGATAAAACAGCCCGGGGTGCGTTTGCAAAGGCTCTGAATGTGTAGCTCGCTGCTTAAATGTCGTAAACTTGAGATATGGTTTAGTTTGGTTCATTACACGGTGCACGGAAAAAAGCTTTAGTGACTCGTTAAGTTCGGTGATTCCGAGTGGCCGACGTGGTTGGTGCCCGGGAAAGGCGCCCGCACCGAAAGAAAATTCCTCGCTGAAGGGAGGTATCTGGCATTCTTGAACTGATCAGCCATACTTAACGACGATGTACACACGTGCATTCTGCATGCACGCACGTGATGCTGCATATTCATAAGTTGTGACTACGGCCAGCAACATTTCCGCAGCAAGCTTCAACACGTGCACTGAATAAATTCTTCGTACTGTTGCGGCCGATAGTGTGCGACTAAGTAGGAGCAATCGATCTTTTTCCTTCTTAAATGCGAACTGTATGTGGGCCGTGTATGATATTTTTTCGAAGCGGGTTAAACTTTGGTCGATATCCGCCCGTGTTCGATCGATTCCCGTTACTGTATGCGCGCTTGCGGCAGAAAGGATCAGCGTGCCTCTACCACGGTATACGCAAATGTGCACGATAGATACATGGAATTTATCCCCGGCAATGTCCATTTCACGAATGTGTTTGATACCGTAAATTTGTTGCGTATTTTAAATACCCTGTTTGCATTGGTGAACCACTTGCAACTATGAATTCCATAAAATGATCGGGAAAGTAATGTAGGGTAATTGTGGGGGAGTTGCCGCATTTTTCCCAAAATTGTCACCGCATCTAAATTGTGCCAGAAACTTTTTCCAAGACTACATGTCATTAGTTGAGCATCTTGCGCTACTATTTGGATTCAGGAGAATCAAAAATGTAATATTTATTGCCCTTAAATAATTAAAATCAAACATATCGCTTTGTCGGGAGAGACGCCGTAATTCCGGGCGTCATACCGCATTTCGGAACGCTTTTAATTTTCCACTTAAACTTGTTAGAAGAATAATAAAGGAACAATAAAATGAAACATATTTATACTTTATATAGTTGTAAAATACAATAAAATTGGAAAAATAAATAGGTAGGTACAGATATTATTTCTACTTTTCTAAATTGTATTCTTTTCTTCTTTCTTCCGCATTCATTACACATAACATAAAAAGAAAATGTGAGAAAAAGAGTAAAAAGTCCACGAATATTTTTAGATTATCCGATTTGTGAAAAATAAATAATTTCCCTTGAGATATCACGGTATCCACTTTTAAAGCACTTGTTAAGCATGAAAAACATCATTTAGTCGACTTAGTTTCCGATGCAGCACGGTATCGATCCCGGTACCAATCCATCTATCCCGAAAGTGCGGCATCTATCCCAAAATGCCCGGGAGAGACGCCGCACTTTCGTATTTCCACATGCTATGGCGAACGTAATCTATTCTGGCAGAGAAATATTCCACAGGGTCCAAAAGTTATATAAAAAAAAACTATGAATTTTTAACTACTATGATAGCAGAAATAAACACGAAAAACCTTTAAAAGTAATAATTGAAACATATTCTCGCTTACTAATCTAACCCGAACCAACAGCCTGAGACAAATAAAATCGACAGTATTTTATTCCCGACAACCCTGAAATATCGAAAGTGCGACGTCTAAACTTATTTCTCTGTAGTTGTTCTTTGTATTAATTTTATCCTCGAGAGATCTATTTAAATTTCACTGGATTCTATCTTACTTGCAGGTACTCCTCGCGGACCTTGAACCACTATATAACATACGATACCGACATGCACCTACTCAAATGCGAAAAAGTTGGAGAGCTTCTGAGTGGACTAGTAGTTAAGGATTAATTGGCATAATACGCACAGCGTTTATCTCTCTTTTTGTGTTTCTTGGTGCAGGCCTGCCGCGACGAAAAAGGAGGAAAACTCCGAGCCGACGAACGGCGTGAATACGACGCAGGGCGACGATGGCTGGGAAGTGGCCACAGGTAATGAACTCAAATTATCGTCAGAGCCCATCACTCCTTGCCCCTATCCTCACGAACGATCGAGAGCCACGTCGAAGACCCGTGGAAGTAATCACGAGGTCGTCGAGTCGCTCTTCGAGCAAATTAAGGTCGCGCAGAAAGTCCGATTAAAGAGTACCCTTAGCTTGCCCACGGATCTCCGGAACGGTAAAAAGAAGGACACGGTGCCGAAATACACGATATTGCGACGCGACACGAGGACCGAATTAAACAGCGAGGTAGAAGTGAAGGACGTCTTGAGGAGAGCGGAAATTCAGCTATCGAGCATGGCGAGCGTCGCGAATACCAATGCCTCCCCGCGAGTATCGCAGAACGGCTGCAAAGCTAAAGTCGAGAAATCGAAGAGGCAGGGTTCGGCGAAGGGTGCGACGTCCGCGGCGCCGTGTTCCGGTAAATCGATGCAAGCGGACTCGGGTGCCGAGAGATCGGTCCAGGCGAACGTGTGCGGTTCGGCGAGGCAGAAACAAGTCGAACTTCCCTTTGCTGTTTCATGTTCGCCGAAAAAGGCAGCTAAAGCGCCGTCCGTGTCTTCGTCGCCTTCGGCCAGCCCTAGCGTTCGAAGAAACGCTAAGAAGCTGGCAAAATCGAAGCAGACCGACGGGATCGCCGACAGACAAGAGAAAATTAGTTGCTCGAGAATCGCGCTTCTGTCCAGTCAGGAGAAAAGTTGTTCGAACGGTGAGAAATTGAAACTCAGCCTCGACCACGAGAGAAATGATAAAGCTGAATGTGTCGCGTCGGTTCAGCGGACTGATTTTCCTGAGAAAAAGCACGTCTCCGGGCTGATTCGTGAAAAGACGAAACGATCATGTAGCATTATGCTTTTGGCGAAAATCGTAGGACTACTCTTTCTTTACTACGTCCTCTTCAGTGAAACGCACTGGAAGTAACGAACTTGATTTTTATTTGAGTATCGAAGGGTGCAGGTAGTTGATCGTCGATTCATATATCGAATTCATCTTTTTTTTTTTTTACTTAAAATGTAGACAACTTTGTGGAAGGTTTTCAGAGCATATTTATTTTACAAATACACGGTATGTTACAGTACAATTGACTATGAGTGATATAGTGTTTTGTATGCTGTTAGTACAAAAACTGATCTTTGTTTTTATTTTTTTGACGCACGCGGTTTCTTGTGCATTTAATCGGTTTCGACTTATTTCTTTTTATGGAATATTTTGTTTGTAAAGTGTCCTGTACTTGATTTGCAGTTTACACGCGATAGAATGACATCGAAAGTGAAAATCGGGATTTTTACTATGATTGAAGTACAGAAATTTTTAAATTCGTTTCACGTAATTCGCTAGTAAAGGCAATACTTGATATTACGTCAATTATAAAAGACAATTCAACTGTCCTTCAACTTAGGTGATAATTTTATTAATAACATTAATACTTTTTTGATATTACACATGAGACTAATGTTCTCTATTTTTCGTGGTATTTCATTTTTTAATGAGACGTTTCGACCTTAAACTTAGATATATAAGATTCTCGAACAAATATTTCCTGTTAAAATATGTATTTAATGTGTAAATACATATGATATGTTAAACTAGGTTTCAAGTGAGACGTGAAGTTTTAAAAATCACATTGAAATACCAATGTGATAACTCTTTTTATAGGTATATTTTTCATATGTAAATGTATATTTATATACGTTTTAACAGTTAATTATGCGATACATTTGTGTAATTAAAAATTACGATGTCTATATAAGAATTCTTTATAAAATAACAAAGTGTTGTTACACCTTTTACAACAGCTTGTAAAAGGTGTAAAAATTAATAAATTTTCAGCGTTGGACATCAAGTTGATAAACAAATACTCATTTAAGATACAATAAATAATGCCAATTGTTATCACCATAAAATACTTGACAGATCTTGAAACACTTAACTAATAATTGTTACTTTTTATTTTTGACAAATTTCAAATTAACGTAGAATTAATCAGATTTATTAATTTTGCAAGAATTATTTAATATGTTGGTGAGCGTTGTTTTACAATACTGATACATCGAACTCTGAAAGTGATTAAGTTATGTTTTACTCGAAAAATCCATGATAAATATACCACGTTTAAAGAACCTTTTATTTTGGCAGTATTACAATTTATATATTACGCAGCGAGACTGATATCTTTAAACATACATGTATATATCTCATACGAAAATCAAATATGTATACTCGCGTATCATGTTTTCGCCGTTTCGCCGATTCCGGTTAACAAACAATTATACATTCATAATTCAGATACTTTAATTCGATAGCATGTCATTTCATTGTCATTTTTTGAAGTAATGTACCTTGACGTATGTACAAACAGTAGCTTATTAAGAACTTGTTAACTACGAATGTACGAGCATTTTTATTTTTACATGTATTTACGCGAGTGCGTTGTTAAAACATATTTCTAGAAAGTAACGATTTTAATTTACACTTATTGCAACGAGAGGAGTCTTATATTTTGCTGTGGATTGCGTCCTTGAAATAATGTACGTCTGCAAGACAAGTAACTATTAAGACTACACTTGTTGAATCTTTTAATAACGGCCAGAAACTATAGTGATATTGTCAGTACAAGTAGGCGTTTCGCAACTTAACAATACGTGGTGATATGTAACGCAAAGAAAACGAACAAATTTGAATATGTATCCTTCGCGAAATTCGCAGAGATATGGCCAGTTATATTATTGTATCTGCAACAGAGAGGTCTGCAATTGTTGGTAAAATGGTGGCGGTTTCGTAATGGATAGATATTATTTAATTGAGAAATATTTCTTTTCCTTTTTTATACAAATTAATTTATTATTGTACTAATTGGCGATTACATTTGTGTTAGTAATATTTTTCGTTTAATGTAGACACAAATTATTGTTTTCTTCGGTACAAATTGTAGCGAACTATCATTTCTTTAAATTTCCAAAATATAGAAACAAAAAATTTTAGGTGACGACATTTTTCCTTCATTATTCGCTGTTAAAGAACCATCATAGAACAGAACCATTAATATAATATAGGCAAGAAATTAAATGATCACGCAATCACTGATTAGCGATATAAAAAGTGTCACAAACTGGCAGTGAATAAAGAGGAACTCTCTATGATTATAATTTCGCGGCAGTTTCGTTTCAAAATAAAGTAGCATTCAACAGATTCCAAATTCAAGTGACTTTCGTTTCCTTTGATCTTTCCTATTTTATCATGGCAATTCTGATAGCACTTGCTTGCCTGTAAAGTATTAATTGACTCAGAATAAAGGATATACGCTCCACTAATAAATTCGAAGGGTTATGTCGTTGCGCATAAACCGATCTCTTGTTATGTGCACAGGAAAACGGCGCCGGAAGCGGAAGGGCCATCCGAACGTCGGAGCTGCTCAAGGATCTGGTACGAAGAAGGCATTCACCGAGGCTGATTCATGGACATAATTGGAGGCGAGGAACGCAAGCTTTCTTACATCCCCCTACGCAATGGCAGCGAATAAGTTGGGAACTGAAGAAGCTGATTGGCAACATTTTATTGTATCATTTCTTGTTTCGCGATTTTGATAATAACTCAAATTTCGCATTGCACCTTTTCCTCTTTCTATGCGCACCTAAAGGGCAGAGAAAATATTTTGGATATGTAGATAGCATTGAGTGTACTAGAATCGTTGATCCTTTCGCAGCACTTCGTTGAAAGTTTCGGGAAATGAAACGCATTTCAAGTAAACAGTTCACGTTTCGTTGTCTGCTCGAAGCTGAGGGAGCGATTACGCTTCCTTTCAGTCTACTTGTACATCTGCGTAATTAGAATGAAATTTTTCAAGGGAAACGTAAGAAGTACAAATGTACCACGCTGTAATTAGGCCAGTAGTTGTGTATTGTAAAGCAGAAATGCGGTCGGTGACGTATCCGGAACGCTTTGTGTTTAAGTACAGTCGATTGGGTGTGCAGAACCACGAAATATTTTTCTTATAGTAGTGGACTGCACGGCTCGTTATTAAACGTGACGATAAACAGATTGATACAATAAAACACCTGCTGCAATAAATCACCAGCCTATCGTATCATTCATTTATAGAAAATCCATCCATCTTCCTGTCGACACCGTGGTCCTACAACTATTGCGTACGCAATGACTGGGCTACTTAATTATCGGGACAACGAGGGCTATGAAATGAGTTCCACGACTACGCACGTTCACCTTGGATAGTTCGATTCATTGAAATTCATCGAATTGATATCATTGCATTTTCATCATTTATTGTACAGTTTGCTGTAAGTATCGCTGTAGTATTGACAAATACTACATTTTTTTTCAGAGTTTTCTTCCTTCAGAGTAAGGGGGTGTCATAAATATTTTTTACTCGTTATAATGTTAAATAAACTACCCTTAATGTTTCGAAAGGATTAACCCATTGGTATCTTTACAAAAAATCCTAAAAGTTGATAAAAGAATAAGCTGTTTTTAGGAACTTCTCCCCTTAAGGGTGGAGACTTGTGTAACTCGACAAAAATCTTTGTGAATTTTTTTCAAATAAATGGGTCAATGGATCTTTTTGAAACTTTTAGGATATTTAATTCAGCATCTAAGGAAGTCGAGAAAATTTTGTTTGCTGTAAAATAATTCGTTTATTGTAAACTGTGAAATTACGCGTCGGATGAATCTAAATGTGCAAAAAAAGATGCAAAATTGAGCAAGTGGCAGGACTTTAAAAAAAAAGTTGCGATTTTCACTAGAGACATTCGACTTTATTATGCCATAGAAGTAGTTAAAATTAAAAATGTCATCATGTTGGGTAACGAAAGTCAAGAATATTTTCTTGGTACCACATGTCTTTCTCTATGCGAAATTATAACTATTACTAATGTAGATTTATATTTTAAAATGATTTTCAAATAATGACACTTGTGCATTCTAAATGAAACAAAACCCAACCAAGTCGATGATTATTTCTTAACGACTAGTAAATAAAGATATTTTTCACGTTGATATTCTAAGTGCAAAACCTCGGATAAGCATTACAGACAATTTATTTTTACAGTACCTACAATTCGCAACTTCCCTAGGAAATATAACTTCAAGTTTATTACGGTATTAGTGGCTCTTCTTAAAAGTTATAAAATTCTTAATAACCTCCACATATACATATTAAACGTAAGCTTAAGCTTATTAAGCCGTTAACATCGTAGCACAACGTTTCTCATTCCATACACATATTAATATCTACAGCCTTGAAAACCGAACATATTTTACTTCAGGTGCAATTAGAATTCCAAATAAAATCAAAACTGTGCCGTTCACAGCAGAGCAAAAAAGGTAATTACTTAAAAGTTTTCCGTCCTCACCGATTTCAATGATTTTTGGATATGTTATCAAGATCAAGCTTCTGAACAACTTTTTCCTATACATGTTACCGCCGCACGACCTTCGTTTCCGAGATATTTGCGAAAAACTTCTGTTCGACGCAACGCATTCCACTTTCCAACTTGTCCCGGGTGTTAGTATTGGTTGGGGCCTGATTAGTGGGGGGCGCGTAAAGCATAATAGCGAACTGATATGAGTTTAGAGATTTGAACCAGAAACTTGCGGATGCCCGTCAACACCCCGACTCATATCGGTTCGCTATCACGCTTTACGCGCCCGCGGGCGGGCGCCCCCTCCCCCCGTACTAATCTAGTCCCAACCAATACTAATACCCGTGACAAGTTGGAAAGTGGAATGCGTTGCGTTGGAATAAGTCGAAAGAAGTTTTTCGCAAATATCTCGGAAACGAAGGTCGAGCGGTGGTAACATGTTTAGCAAAAGTTGTTCAGAATCGTTTCCCCGACAACATATCCAAAAATCATTGAAATCGGTGCTTACGGAAAACTTCTAAATAATTACCGCAAAAAATAAGCAGAAATTTGAAATTCTGTTCGCTTGGGTTGGCCGTTGGAGTTTTGTTTACACTTTAATATCCACGCGTTGTAGGTCGTGTCGATCTGCGCTGGATAAAGTCAATTAGATGTTCGCTGCTCGACGCGAGTTAGGTACGTCGTTCGCGCTGCGTATTTTTGAAAACATTGTGAATTTACTGAGAAACTCGTCCTCGTTCTCTGTCGCGTACGTGTCGAATAGAATGTACAGAGCATTCTCGTCTCTCTTCAAATGAAATTATTGACCGGCTAATGCAGAATAAAGTGTAAACTATTATGAGCACGGTAGATACTTCAAGCGTCAATTTCACGCGATTTCGGTTATCAAAGGTTAATCGTAGACACGAAACGGTTTCTTTTATAACGTTCTAATTGGCTCGAAAGTGTATCAAGAAGCGTGGGATTTTTTTAGAAGATCAATTTGTTTAGTTACTATTAAGGAATCGTTGGATATTTCATTTTGAAAAATATGCGTAATTCATTTTCAGTTCACTTTCGTAATGAAATTCCTATTTATTCAATTTATCATCGTCATTCCATGTATTGATTTCCAATCTGCGTATGTGCTTGTTTAAAAGTGCACGAATTTGGATCCACCGGTGTACAAGATGCGATCGATCCTGCATTCGCGAAATCACGAGGATCGAGACAGTGAGAGCATCGATACGACACCGCTGCGTGGTAGCCACGACAGGGTGCCACGTTTGAGGTTGCTGAACAATGATTTCTACACGGTGAGTCTTTTCCCCCTATCTTTTATTTTGTTTGCCATTAAAATGCTTGCATTTGGGATATACGCATACTATTCAGTTCCATGAGCTTAGATTTAAATTTGGGGTGTACGGGTTCTTCTTCTTGACGAATATATTCTTATACCGCAATTTCATCACTGCTGATTTTCGACTTATTTTTGCCTGTATAATCATCCCCTAGAGTATTGACCGTAGGTAGAGGAACACCCTGTATATAAGGGACCTCAGAATTTTTCAAAATTGACTATCTTGAGTTTGGCTAAAAAGCGCGCCTTACTGCTTTGAGAAATTAATGTTCAAGTGAAGACCTTCAAGTACACTAAGTCTCAGAATTTTCTGAAATTGCCAAACCTGATGGTCCCCTTGTCAGTCGAAGACGAAGAGCTTTCGGCGCCTCTGAGGCGATTCCTGTTGCCCCGAACGACTCCGTCAGGAGCACACTAGGTGTGACCTGGCTTGGGCCGAATAACACAGTGATTCGGTAATCTGCCCGGGTGGCTTTCACAGACAGTGCACCTTTCCCTTAATTCTCAGGATTTTCAGGGTAAGTAAGGATCGACAAATGTCCGAACAGTCATCTTTTATTAGAACATTGAAGGAATCTATAAATTGTTTCATAAAAGATTCGTCAGGCTAGATGTTAATAAATTCTTAACAATACTCCAATTGTCTCGTCCAATAGACTCGTCCACCTGAATTGGTCCCCTTTCTGCTACCGTTGACAAGCGTTGGACATTTTTGAGATTTCGAAGGGCATTGCATTTTAAAAGCAAGGCACATGCCGCATAGAAACCCCAACCCTGCCACAACGAACTCCATAGTGGTCTTGAATTTTTCATTGCCGAAATTACATCCCACTTTTACCTTCGCACACTTTCTCCCAATATACAACATATTTAATAATAACTCTAACGTATTTTCTATCAATTAAGCAGATAGAAATTCAGCAAAGCAGTACCTACTCCGAATTATAATATCTCTAAAACATGATACAAACGAGAACGATACACCTATATTTTTTCTTAATATTAGCATGCTACGATAATATGATAATATGAAATTCAAACGATTTATTATTCATAAAGGTGATGTTCAACTTTACTTAAAAAATATCATATTCGATGCAGATTAAGTTCGATGCATTGATAATAGCGTTACGATAACTTCTTGCGACGTTTCCTTCCGGCACTAAATATTATCGATACATCGATAACGCGTAAGATACCTAGTTACAGCGTTTTGCCCCATCGTCTGATTCGCAGTATCTAGCCGCACAGGCATTAGCGCTGATTTACTGCGATTCTACGCTTTTCTCTCGGTAGACACCTCGGGCGTACGTAAGAATCTCTGCACTTGAGAATCTTTACGCGTACATACACACGCCCTTAGGGCTGCGCGCTCTGTACAGGGTGTATCGCGAGTCAGCCTGTTCCGTTGCATTATTTCGCACTCCATCCAACGGCACATTGGAAACGTCAATGTAAATTTTCTACGGTAAAGATTCATTCGCGCAAACCTGTCGACTGCATCTTTGTCGACAATCGACATTTCCTCAACGGGGCCTAGTTATGCAGAAAGCTACCAACCCTCAACGTTCTGAAACTGAGTAAAGCTAGTTCGAAGATTTTAATTGCTAAAGAAAAGTAGCTTTATTTCTATCGGCTACATTGCATTTTTTGTTATTGCTTCACAATGTTTGTTAATGATTTATTCAATAGTGAGTAGTATAATTACTATTATTTTAAATTTTCTGTATTTTTTGCTTTTTAAGTCTAAAATGGAAATATGGCTTGGTAGTTTTAATAATTGTATAATGGAGGAGTTGTTCTATGGCTTGGTAATTTTTTGCACAATAAAGATCACAAAATTATTGGATCCGCACTGTGTCTAATTTTTTGTCATTTTGAGGGTGTGTAGCTTTCTGCATAACTAGGCCCAATTCTATTGAAATGTTTGTACTTGGACTTTCAACAGCTATCCTTCATTTTGCATCTGTTCATTCAGTCATTAAACTGTCCTGCGACTTATCTGGAACAGTCTAAATTAATATGGCTATTGATTTAATAAATTGTAATGGTTAGAGTATTTCAAGCCATATGTTATATTATTTATGCATTCATGGTGTCGTAGTAGCATGGAGTTCTCCAATAGCACAGTGTTGTGATCGTTAATGTTCATATATGTAATAGTTTCTTAATATTGTGTTCCTTGATTTCACTCATTTTGACTGAGAGATTTTAATTTCAAACAAATTGAATATAATAATTAATTCATACAATAATCCTACAGCTAGTGAAAGAAAATACCACAAATTCGTTGCGATTGTAAATGCTACATCTACCGAGTTTACAATTCGAGCCAAATATCTTCTGAATAGGTCAAATATACAATACTTCTGGATTCTCTCAATCACATTTCGCTTTTCTTCAAACAATAGTTAAAGAATAAAGATTCATTACTTGTTCAAAACAGTAGAATCTTGAATCCTAAAAATCCCAAGAAAATCTTCAATATGCATCACTACGTAGTGAGAATAATACTTTAAAGACAACTTTTGCAATCGATCACGTAACATCGTACGCTCCCGCTGGTTCCCGTAGCGAAGCCTCTCAATCTTCATCCCCGAAGCTCTAAGCTGACTCCGAAATCATCGACTAATCCACGATACACCCTGTACGTGCCATCCAAATGAGCGTGTGTGAGCTCGCGCGGGGCTCCGCTTAAAAGGGCGTGCTGCGCTATATTAGCAGCGACATACTCCGGCCCCGGTATAATGATTTCTACGAGTTCTATGGGCTGCGAGATTTACAGTGCCCGGCAGCACGGCACGGCACAATGATACAACTTCGTTCCCCCGCGTAATACCGCTTCCTACCCAGCAAACGTTTCTTTCCCGATCAAGGGGAGAGGAATTGAACGTGGCATGGGACAGCCTCGCTTCGTCATCGCGTCTCGCACTGCCGCCACTTTCTGCCCTGTCGATCAGCCTGGCAAGTAATCAATCGCCAGCGGAAAGATAACTTGACATTCCGATCTCTGGACTGCTGTTAGGAAAATCTTGATCGTACAAGTGGTAAACGAGCATAGGATTCTGTAACAGTGAGCTGGGGCCCAGTTACGCCTGCAGATGCAGTGCAACTCCTGGCTGCCTGATAGTTAAATTTCTCTCGCCAAGTTCCCTCATCGGCCAGTTTCCCAAATTGCTGCAACTGTTCCGATTCCTCGGCAGGGAAAGAAAATGTAGCGTTAAATCTCTGATTCCATTTTCTGTACCCAAGTTCACTGATTTTATAGTTACTCGAGTTTGGAGAACACTTATGATTCATCAAAGCTAAGATGAAAAGTCTGTGGTCTGTTACAGTTTGTCTGCAATCCTTTTCTATCTAATTTCTTTATTTAGTTTCTTGAATCTTGGACACTTCTTTGAACACTTCGAACCTTCGCTGTAGAATGTTCATGAATTTTTAATCTTCGCTTTGAATCATTATAAGCTCACATTCGAGTGCGTGCTTATTGCTCAGTGCAAGTGTCCTTCGAGAATAGATTTGCCAAAGTCATTATCATCGTATTGCGGATTTTTTTTTAATCAGTGCGTACGCTGCTCATAGTGCTGCGCGCTGTTATAGACCCTGACAATAATGTCGCATTAAGAACTGGGAATTTTTCGCGGCTTTATGAGGCCGGTGCTTTTATAAAATTACGAACGGACTTCCATGGGCCGTTAAGGTCCTCGCTATAATAGGCATGCTATATGAGCTTTTTTTATGGGCTGTCAGTAGCTAGCGACTTTTATTGCGTCCCGTATATATACGCGACGGTGCTTAATCGATTCGTTATTAGGAAAACGATGTGGCCCCTGGATTATCTGTTACTTTAGTATCAGCCTTGAGAGGACTGCGCGTCGAAGCTCGTTTAAGTGTCGAACAGGAGTTCTGTATATGCAGTGTATTATTCGCTGATTAACATATTTACCCGTCGCTGTGGATTTTGAAAATTCTTCGCCGCTGATCACGCTATACCTATTCTGTGTAGCTTCGTTCAGCACAGTGCGAGTTTTCAATTAGATGCGAAAAATGTGTTAAGGAGGTATATAAATTATATAGATATTCTAAATTGCATAATTGAGATAAGGTTTAATCGGTGGGAGATGGTCCTTCTCGTGGACCACCGAGCAATGCTCACTCGACACTCATATTAGAGAATAATAAAAATTGTGAGAAGAAATAAGACACCATTTTAATAAAGAAATATTTCAGAATAAGAAATCACTCTTTTAACACGAGTATAAGTTCCTTGAATGTATAATACTGGAAATATTTATTGCTTCGCTTCAATAAATATGTTACCACTTATACCTCCCTTGTTATCAGTACTAAGGGAACTATTATTGTAAAAATGTGTAACTCATTATCTTGTCCTAAATAAATTGGATATGCAGTTGAAAATTATACGTAGGGACTACGCAAATTTCTAAGTGACGGAATAAACATTTCCAGAACTGTATAAAATATGGTGGCCAGTAAAAAAGTTCCCGAGTACCGATACGTACCTAGCAGTGGCGGATTTAACAGGGCGGCTGATGAGCAGTTGCCGCCTATGCCCCTGCACAAAAGGCCCCGCAGGGCTCCGTGACCAAAAAAAGTATTCAAACACTACATTTTTTTCGCACTACTACACTTAGCCCGTTTTTAGTAAATTACCTTTTCCTTTTCCCGAAAAGTGGGCCCCTGCCCAGAAGGCCCTTGGGCCCTATCTTCAAAAAAAAATATGATTTTAACCAAACACTATATATTTTGTTCTGTACTACTACACTTAGCCCGCTTTTAGTAAACTACCTCTTCATTTCCCTCCAGAACGTTTGCCACCTGGGCCTTTTTCCCCTTAAATTCGCCACTGGTACCTAGTCTTGTGAATCGTGAGCCAGAAAAACGTGATACGTGGAAAAACATTCGTAATAAAGTAACGCGTTCACAGACGTGTGATTTAAAGGATCAGTCTCACATTTTATGCACGGTAGCCAAGAAGCTTGGCCAATGCTTGTGTGTGTGCATCGAGTGCAGGCTGAGGACGATGAAAGAGGAAGAAGAAGAAGAAGGTGCGAGAATCGCCCTTCTCGGCCTCGTATATTTCTACACACCCCTCAGAAATGTGCGTGCGCATTTAAATGAGGCCGTATTTCTGCGAGATGTTAATAAATTCATGGCTGAGGCTACATAACGCAGGCTGCGCCGTCGATAGGCAACCGGTGAACCGCTTCAAGCGGCGTTGCAATTAGAATTATTGTACCTCTATTTCACAGGTCGTCGGTATTCGAGTTACACGCGAAGCATTTGTTACGAAACTTTTATCGAACAATTTCTTCAATCGTCTTCCAAATTTGTTTAAGAGGAATAAAGTAAGTTCTGCGACGACTGGGAACTTTGAATCACGGTTCTCTTAACCCTAGAACGACACTGTGACACTTTTAAAATTCAAATTTGAATATTTCTCAATTCACTGAACGTTTCCGAAAGATTCATTTGCATTTTTCTTTAGCCTGTCTTTACAAAATATATTACAGCATGTGGTTTTCGTTTACAGTAAAGGAGCGAATCCACGATGAGATTTTACACGAGACTTTTGCTATCGCGAGACAAAAACCTCAGCAACAACTAAACTCAAATGACGGAAATAGTCGAGAGAGATGAGATGTTTGAAAATATATCACGAGACTTGTTTCGTGAAACTAATGACGAAATAATTTTGAAAATAATACAATTAATTTAATAATTGTCTGGTGAGATTAAAATTTCATGTGGAGCACAATATTTTTGTCTCATCGTGGATTTGCACCTTAAGGAAATCGACATTTGGGAGTGATAGGTTGCTATTTCAGCATCTATTGACAGCTTTGTAGAGAGCATTAAAATCTACTAGGGTCGCTAGCAATCGTAGTGTCGTTCCGGGGTTAAAACACCCTTTCCAACGATTCATAAAATTGTTCTTTTAACGATTCCAACCTCCTGTGTAGTACCAAGCAAATCTCCATCCAAGGTGATTATCGGGCCCAATTTTCATTTCACACTGCCCTGAATCACACGCGACCTCTGCAGTCCCTCCTACATCGAGCAAGTGCTTTACGATCCTCCTCCTGGAGGCAGCTTTCAGTAACGATTTGTTGAACACGTCCGCCCGGCTCGTTTTGCATCCAGACCACTAGGAGTCTCGCGGCCCGGCGAGGGTGCGGCGGCGGCCGAAAGGGGAATTAAATTTGTATGTCCGTTAAAGCAGAATGCTTGTTGCACGGTCGTCACCGCGACCTAAGTCTCCCGCATACCGTCCTTCGCGTCGGCAACAAGAATGGTTTCCGGTCGCGGCGGGCAGCGTGCTCGAGCGATACAGCATATGCTCGAACATCGCTCGCATAGCGGGTGGTTGGCGAGTAACTGGAGCACTTAAGAATCCTCCTAGCGATCCTGCGCTGCCTCGGGAGAGTTAGTGCACTGTAAAATCGATTCCCGGGGACCCCATCTTTGCCCCGATACACACATCCTTGCTTATTCGAGAGCGGCGCACCCGATGATAAACGATCATCGACGCGTCAGGAAGTCTTTAATACTCGAATACCGCTAATCCCCGGCGCTCTTGTCTTTCGTGCCGCTACGGGTTTCCGTTTAATAAGCGTTAACACCGTGCACGGTAATAACTTTAAACGCCCCTTCCTCTGGCACGATCGCGCGCTCTCTTTGCCGCGAACGTCGCCGACGAGCTTGCTCTCGAATTATCACTGGACGCGATACCGATCTAGATTAATCTACCGCCCGACAATCGGCCGGTATTAATGCTATTAGGGCGCCGATAAATATGCGACGAATACGACAGAATCGCCATTTAACGTACTCACGCTTCCGTTGCGTCCTGACGCTTCTCGGGGGCCCACTTAAAATTCCAGGCTTCCGTACCACGCCCCGACGCGTCAGCTGCGCCGGGCATATCCATCTTCGATTGACGGCGATGATTAAATCGATCACGGCCGATCTTTTTCTGATTATACACTTTATCCGCGCCGAGTGTGCCGGCTGGACGAACGAGGTCGGCGTACACCGTCCTCCACTTTGCCCCGCAGTCACCACTTTCATCGGGACGATATTCATTAACGACCCCGACGAACCCCGATGTAAATCGATACACGAGCCGTCGCAAGTTCTGTCACGATGCCCCGTGGACGCCGGCGGGGGCCGATTTCGACAAAGCGAAACACAAAAACTTAACGAGACTCGGTTAACTCGGTCCCCGGACGGTTGCGCAGGCCGCGCTTCGCTTCGTTTAAGGTCGATTCGAATGGATACTCCCGCGAAAGTTGGCCAGACAAATACGCGGTCGCCGCGGGAACGTCCTTTTTGCTGCGATCGGACTGCGGCAGCCACCCGCGGCGCGAATTCACGTGCAATTAGTTTAACCGATTCCTCGATCCTCTGTTCGACGCCGGGCGACAGTGCCTCTCCTTGGCGGACATAAGCCGGGCGATCCATCGTCCGAGCTGCACGCGTATGCACTCGGGCTCATATTGTAGCGCGCGCCGAGTATAACTTGGGACTTAGCAGGCCAGTAGGATTCATATGCAGCCACCACAGGACCACTAAGGCCCAAATCACCCTCAGCTTTTACTGGTCCCTTTGCACGCCGCGACGCCCAAAACTGGACTGGCAGACTCCCTCGGCTCCTCGCTTCGTGGTATTTGCATTGTTACCCTCCATGTAGTTGCCGGCGTTCCTCTGTAACGAACAATATCGGGGGAATTAGTGGTGAATAACTCTGGTGGTGTTTCTACGAATGTAGATGTGACTTGGTATTCTTGGATCGCGGGGTGGTTTAACGCTTCGTCGGGCTTACTCATACGTTACTGAAACGTAGGTACACGTTTCTTGTGGGATGTTCTGTTCTGAAACTTTAAGAGGCGAGTAGCCGATTGGAGCTGTGGAATTTTGGTTTAGGGTAAGTGGGGGGAAGATGCCTGTAGTTTCTTAATAAATTTGTAAAAAAATGTAATATATATATTGCTAGCAAATCAACAGAGCTTAGTTGGTATTTAAATCATATACTATGGAACGAACACTGCTAAATTAACGAAAACTAAATGTTAACATATGAAAGCAATAATTCTTCTCATGCACGATTTGGCATCTTAGCGTCTATACATTTGTAATATAAAAAACTTATTTGTTAGGCATCTCAATATCATTGTGATGGCATTTTAACCCGAATCAAACGTTGGAAATGATGCAAACGAAATGAAAAAATGGTACGATACTTTTTATTCGGTATAAATTTTGCTAATGCAGCAGATCGAAGATCATCCTCTCTCCATTCTCCTGTGTTCGATTTTCTTATATAAGGTGAATGTCCGAATTTCTGCGCATGTCCCCATTTTTATCATTTCGCATTTTTCTTATTATTATATGCGTTACGTTTTTTGTACTATAGTTGCAAGAAAATAATTCTAAATTATTTAAACATTTACGCGAGTGTTGCACGAGCTTGGGGCAATACATACGTCGCTATTTTTCATGAGCAGAAATACGGACATTCAGAGCATTATATATTTAATTACAAATTACTAATAGTTAAACAATTTGAAATATCCTTCTTAAATAGTTTTTGAATTGGTTGATTTATTATTGAAGAATTAATCAATTACTCTGCAAATTTTGATCACGAACAAATTTTTTACTCCTTGTTTACTGAAATAAGTGAATTGCAAACTGTATACTAATTTATGCATCTTGCCCCACTGTGTTAGGGAATATGCTAAGCTCGTTAGGTAAGTCAAATTGTACGCCAATCATTTGAGCAAAACTCAGAATAAATAAGAAAAATACATTCTTTTCAGCTAATAACCCGCCAGTGTTGATAACACTTTCCTGTATTTTATTAGAACACAAAATATCAAGCGGCAGCAAAAATCTGTACGGACGCTGTGGCATAACCTGCTTCAAAACATATATTATGTTGTATATTAAAACAAATGCCAAGCAATCTCATTTAGCAATGGACGCAACAAAAGATCTCCCACGATCTTGCTCACATCTACTGGATAAACTCTGAGTTATGGTTAATTGGCGTCTTACCCCATTTGACATCTCCCCCCAATTACCTTATTTGATTCGTTTAGTACGTTTTGTACAGTCTTGGGAACCTTTGAGATATTATTTCACGTGACTTTATTTAACGGTTATGTCGTTCTTGAAATACACTTCGTTGGTATATTCCTTTACCGAGTTAAGAATACAAGGTGATTTATGGCTATCATTGAAAAATTTAGGGGGTAAATGTAATAGGCCAAGGAGAATAGAATGGAACAACAGGAAATAGAAGAAAAGTGTGCAATTGACATACATATAGGTCCATAAATCTTGGCGAAGTAATACCTACACGATTTTCTATTCTACTAACAGTAAAATTACCCCAATTTATTTTACTACCCTTCATATCTCCGCTTTTAGAATTAGAAAATAATTAAAAAAAACCCTGTCTTTGTCGCATTTAACTACCGAAGAAAACTCGGTAATATTATTAAGAAAAAGCATTGCAACTTTGAAGATCCATTTGAATCAAACACCTTTCGGCTATTTTCACAAGTACCACGCGCATCTAAACTCCACGACCCCAGCTTCGCATCAGCCCCATCTACCAACCCGATCCACCGTTGCAAAAATCCGAACGATTTCCCCGCGATCGAGCGCTGATCGACCTACTAACGAAACGGTACAGCAAATCGGTAGACGTTACCCTAACATTTTCGCTTCGCTTCCCTCCCGGCGTTAGCCAGCACGGTAGTGTAATCTACCGATTTAACCTCGATGCACTGCAATTCCGACGGCACGGAACGCAGCAGGCCTATGCGCCCGGACAGATGTAAATCAACGTAGGCGCAATTTCGCCAGCGATCTCCTTGCCCGCGCGGCATAATATATCATCGAAATGCCGCGTAATTATAATGTCACCAGGCTGACTGCCGGCCATACTTATTTATTACATTATACGGCACAAGTAATAACTGACTGACCGGCCGCGTGTCTGCCCTGTTACCCGCCGAACTATTATTCATAGACCTGTCCCTGGGCCGAGCGATTTACGGACACAACTATTCGACAACTTGTCTAAAACGGCTGCGCGTTTCGCTGAAATTTACGAGAACCGATGCTCGCGCACCGAAAGAGCACAGAATTTATAATTCCCGTGCTGGATTCCTACATACGGCCGGCCGTTATGCGTGTATGCGAGCGGCGCTGGTGGAGGCCGGGGCGGGTGTATGCTTTTATGGAAGGAACAAGTACCAACGGCCACGACGGGGAGCGTTCTGAAAAATGTTGTTCTAAGCAATCGTGTTATCGAGTCGGCATTGTGGATGGCATGAGATACGATTCGAGTCGTTAACAGTACCGTTCCGTGCCGCGCCGGGGAGATCGGTAATCGTAGATTTCGTGGGCGTTCCTTCGTCACGGCGGAAATGTATCGCAAGTTGGAGAATTACTGTGTTGCGCGATAGGCGTGATCGTGGACCGTTTAACACCTCGCGGGATTCGTGGCACGTATACCGATCGGCTCGATAATCGTCAAATTAATAATCAATCCTTCCCGTTACGAGAGGGAGAAGGGCCAGTGTATTTTAAGAGCCGCGGCTCTGCTCTGTCATTGGCGCTTTCCTCCGCCGAGCCGGGGCTCTGATGCAACCAGCCAGCGCCGGATCGTGCATTGCCACTTCGTCGGGCAATTAATCCGAGCCCTCGGTGCAATCTCACCGCTCGAAGCTGTTATTTATTGTAACTCGTGCTGGATAAGACCGACTCGAGCACGCATGCACTTCATCGGCGTATATCTCGCGACTATTATCGTGAGCTGGTTAATTAGATCGTTCGCGATCGCTCGGTGCCCCGCTCCTACCGAGGTTTCGTTACCTCGCTTTCGTCACGGATCGTGGTGCTGTGCTCCGGGCGCTTGAGCGTGTGGAATATAGGATGAAAGTTGCTCGATAAAGCGTTCAGTTACCGTGAAGAATGAGTTATATATTCTTCTATGTGCACAGAGCGGGGTGGAAGCGGCAGTGCGGCCGAAAAGGGGATGATTCTCTGTACAAGATGAAGTTTGAAAATATAGATATTGCAGCGGACTGTAGGCCGAGAGAAAGTTTTATTTATTTCCTAGGCCTAAAACGGACGATTGCTCGAGTGCCTACAGTGGGTGGTCGAGCTTGGGGGCTGGGGCAATAAAAGCGACGATTTGTCCTCTTCCGCAACCTTGGGGCGCGTGGGAAATTTGTTTTCCCCGTTCGTTAATTTTCGGGCGTTCTTTAAACGCCGATCAAAAAGGGCAGAACCTTGCGGGACTTCTTACTGAACGCTTCGTGCTCCTCAGACATTTCATTTTAACATTTGCATTCACTTTGTTAATCGTTAAATATATGTTGTTATTGTTACATATATATTTGTGCTTCATTTCACATTCGTGCCTCAGTATCGAAAACATTCATTTTAATTAAGCTTCCTTTTCCTGGATGTTCGCTTTACAAATCCCTCGAGCACAAATGGGCATAGTTATGCAGAAAGCTACCGACCCCCAAAATGACAAGAAATTAGTTAAAAGCAGTATGGATCCCATAATGCTGTGATCTTTATTTTGCAAAAAATTACCAACCCATAGAACAACTCTTACATTATTATTAAAACTACCGAGCCATAGTTCCACTTTAGGCTTAGAAAACAAAGCTGCAGAAAATTTAAAACAGTACTAATTACACTACTCGCAATTAAATAGCTCATTAAAAACATTGTAAAATGATAACGAGAAATAAAATATAGCCAGTAGAAATAAAGCTGCTCTTCTTTAACTAAATTTACTCAGTTTCGGGTCACTGAGGGTTTGACTGAAATGTACCTTATTGTACAAGAATGGGTTCCAATTTCAAAGCTGAATTAATGAGTCCCGATATAACAGTCCAGGAAGTTGGAATAGATAGTCAATAATTTATTCTGTTCCATATGTTTCTTCGGCGTACCCATATATCAACATCCCATTATGTATCTAGCACCATGTTCAGCGTATATTCATAAGCCTTTTAATCGAGCCTGAGCTTCGATGCGGAGCAGACGCAGAAACGCTTCGGTTGACACGAAAATAACGTAATCCGTGCAGAATGAGGATCGATGCAGGTAGAAAGGAGGGTGCTGCTGGAGATCGCATTAAGTATGCTCGGTGTCTGAGCCATTTCTTGAATCGGCCACCGTTCCTTACACCCTTCCCCTTCCAGACGCAGCGGCCGAGGAGCGAGTAGGCACACGGGGTGATTTAAACGGTCGGGTAGGGCAGTATAAGCACATAGCAAATGAGCATCCGTGCGAGCCAAGGTGCCTTGGCAGACGCCATAGCGAAAACGAGATCCGCAGGGAGGTAGCAGCTCCTTTGCACGAGAGGGAGCATCCTGACTGGCTTATTAACGAGATTCAAACAAGTAGCAGCCCCCACCATCAGCTGAATCCTAATCGGGTTCCTTCGACGCAACCCTTGCTACCTTCCAGCCAGGCTCGCAGGTTCCTTTGTTGAGACATGGTCGGCGAGGCAACCTGGCTAACTGAAATCGTAGACAGCAATATTTCGACTCCCTGGCGATACATTAGTAGAAACCATTTCGTTTCTTATGTGGGAATCTCGAAGTCCCGCTCGATCGAGCGGTTCGGTCTTTTCTTTGCGAGCGGAACATTAACAAGTTTCCTCTGGTGGCCTTTTCGATGTTCGTACAGATTAATTCACACGTCGCCTGGGCCTTCATGATAATTCCTCTGCGCAATTCCGCTTATGAGATCCCCGAGCAGCAGGGTATCTAATAGTAAAGCTCGCCTCCCTTCAGCCGTGAGATGTGAGAATTGCCCTGCCATTCGGGCTGTCGTATTTATGTCCCCGCTTGCGCGGATCTTGTAATCGTGTCTTCGAGCGCTCGTCAATCCGTTTGAAGCGTTACCGATAAGCCGGAAATATTCTTCATCGGATAAGGATCTCTCGTCGTGATCGGTTAATTGTGCAACGTGACTATCGCAGAACTGTGACGCGAACGGGGCGCGTACGCTTTACAGCGTACACGTGTAAGATATAGATCGGAAAGAAGAAGCCATGCAAGCCTCTGCATGCAGGCTCGGGGCGTGAATCAGGCTTAGACGTTTTATGCTCGGTACGATCGCCGTCCTACCAGCCCCGTCGCGTTTATCAGCCGATAGCTTTGCGTTTACTGTGTCGGGGCACGGCTTATTCGTAATTAGTTGCGAGGCGACGAGACTAATTGGGAATCGTAAAAATCACGATGGAGCGCTTCCAATGGCGCATGTACCGGAAATTATGCTTTGGCGAACGACTGCCGCCTCGAGGCAAATTCATTTCGCCGTTTCATCTGCTCCTGTCCTGCAGTTTCATCGTAGACCGGGTCTTAAATTCTCTCGGCGGCTGCTGGAACGTCTCGTGCAGAGTTACGGGTACGATATACTAGTCGCCGCGCTAATTGTAAATTTGCACAATATGCGAGGCGAATGATGATATTTTGTGATGAGTGAGCAGTGGGATTTTGTATCTTTAGATATTGCTTCTAAATAATATCTAAGCTCTAATAGCTATCAGATTCTAATCTGACTCCATCTTCGTCTTTGAATATCGCAGTTTCTTTTCACATCTTGGTAGTGTTTAACACCTCGTCTGTACTTCCTGCATAGGTTTTGGACACTAACACGTTTCGGGGCTTGAGTACTGAAATGTAGACATTTTAGGTCGATAAGGCTTTCTGATGAATATCAAATGGTACCCAGAATTTAATTGAACTTTCAAGGCTATCGTTTCACACGCCACTCTACTTTTTATTGTACTCTACATGTTAATCTACTTTTTCCACCACTATAAATTAGAACTACCTGTGCCTTCTTTGATACACCACATTCCGAAGGCTAAAGGTAGGCTCTCACTGCGCCCCGCCTCGGCGCGACTCCGAGCCACGGATTCTTCCTCGGGAATATTTTGAGGAAGAGAGGCGAGGCGTAGCGTGAATGGATGCAATGCCACCGCTTTCGGTGACCGCTGAAAGAGGAAGGAATAGGTTCTCTGAGCAACTGAACAAACCAAGGCAAGCTCAGATAACTTCAGGTACAGAAAAACCGAGGCGAGCCTAGATGTGAGTGCGAAAAGAAGTTGCGCCGAGGCGTATTGATAGCCCACCTTAATTCCTCGGAACACTACTACACGTTACGGAATTATCAATAGGCTTGAATTCTTCTCCTGAAGCTGGTAAGAACTGCCCACAACTATCGATACCTGTATCCACTCCGTCAGCCGGCTATTCCGGAACACGTCAAGCGGACCGATGTTCCATTAACTACCTTTCGATCGAAGCTGCATAAGGTCATAAGGCTGGATCGCAAGTCGCGATCGCCGGCAATAAAAATCTCTCTGGAACGACAAGTCCCTGGAGCTCTCGCATAAATTCAGTCGTTATCCAAATAAAATCTCCGGCCGTGCGAGGAGCTCACTTATTCCTCACCTAAGTTTTATCCGTCCGATCGGACATTATGCTCGCGCGGCTAGCGCCCGAGGTGGAGAGATAGAAAGCTTATCGAGTAAACCCTGGGCGTTCTCCCAGACATTCCGGAAATTAACAATTACGACGCCGCTTACTATCATTACGCGTTAAATATCGTGGCGGGGACCTCTAAAAGTTAATGACGCCGCGCGGCCTCAGAGCGGCGGGGAACGGTCGAAGACGTTCGATATAGGAACGGAGGAGCGCTCGGACCCTATTACAAGTGCGGCGCGTGTACGCTGTAATTAATGTATTACAGTAACGAACAGTTCACGCGCCACGACCAGTTATAATCCAACGATCCTGGCCCGCGACCCGAGCGTTGCACCAGCGATCTCAACCTTCCCCGCTCGTCCTGCCGATTTTTCGTCTCGCCTCGCGCGTGTGCGCGGCTCGCTGCTTCACCTTCGATGGTCCGCGATGGCTCGCGACTTCCGGCACATTTGTTAGATCGCGGTGCGCATGGAATCGTGGCAGACGAGTAGGCACCTCCCTTGGAACACTTCTGGTGGCCAGCTACGTAAGTAATTTGAACGGACAGTCGTTAAATGCTTCCGACAGATCTGAATGCCGGTAACCAATGCCCCTTTCGAGGGGAAAAGGGAGCCGGCAGCCAGAAAGAGCCGCTCGACTTCGATTGGACAGTCTCGGCAGACACGGCAATTATTACGGGGGACGTGTTTGACCATGCGTGCATTTATTGTCTCAGCCGAGCAGTTTTCGGGAGTACATGCTCCTGCAACGGCGCGTACACGCGCAAACGCGCCTCGCAGGGGTAGAACGAATGGCACTTGGGTGGCTTTTTCTTGCGATGAGTTAGATTTCGTTGGCGATAGAGTTTCCAGTTGATGAAGTTTCTGGGGTGTAGGTTCGAGAGGAATGCTCGAAATGGAACTTGGAGAATACGAGGTCAGAGTGCGTTGAGATGGAAGTGCAGGTAGCAGATGCGGGACGCCAGGTAATGTTCCGCCAGGTCATTCTGGTCAGTTATAGAGCTGTTCCAGCACGCGTTCAAGGTGGGAAAGAACTCATTCCTGGAAGTAGTGATTATCTCCTGTTTTACGAGATAACAGTTGACCCTGCTAGAATCTGGTAACTAGGAAGACAGTAAAGGTTTCTGTAGACGTGGGTCTAATTTCCCGTGTACCAGTGGGATTTATAAATCGTTCTGATGAGTTTTAGGTGCTAGTAGATTGTAAAATTAGATACCTTTAATTTCTGAGGCAACTGTGAAACGGTTACAGTCAAGTTTTCATAAATTGCCTTCCAGTTCTATAATCTATCAACGCAGGACTTATCCTCGAGGCGATACTTCCCGTGTGAAAACTTTTAAGCGACCTTCGAATGCCTTCAAAAAATACAGTACAGAACGCGACGAATTTATCCCATTCGCTTGGTGATCTTAGATAGCTAAAAAACTGAAAGCAGAATTTCCGAAAACGGGATAGGTGGCAATTTTATACGCGTCGCTGAGTAAAATTCCGAAAGGAGAAACTGCTTAAAGCGCTTGTTTATTCCAGAGAGAACGTATACTTAAGGCGTATATATGTATTGGTGGAAGCTTAATTATAAAGGAGATCAACAATGTAATCGATGAAATATATTTGAAGTCTGTAATAGGGGGAAAGTATTCGGCTAGATGCGGGATATCGATAGGTGAGGAAGGTTTCGTAAAGTTCTAAGAAAATTAATATGTAACGCGGTATAATTTCTCGTCGCGATAAAGAATGGCTCCGGATAAATAATAGCCGGTCGCGATAAAGAATGACTGGGCAAATAATTTACGTCGCCGGGAAGTTTCGTACATTAGATATTAATACATAATGCCCGTCGGTGGTCGTATATTACTGTTCATTCCGCGAATAAACGAGTTGTAATTCCGTGTATATGGCGCCATTACCGTTCCACGTTGCTGTGCAGATTACAAAGGTCCGCCACGGATATTACCGTGGCACGTTCGAATGTTGCAAATAGTCGGCTTAATTGGCGAATCGAGAGATTAAACGGCGCTTAACCGTTCCCGAAATATTAAAGGCAAGCTTACAAGCAGTTACCCCGCGACATTATTGCATTCTTCGGGATATAATATACGACGGAAGGATTCAGGCGCTTTTCCTCTTCCTTCCTTTCCTTTTAAGAAACGTAGGTCGTTCTTCTCGAAGGACCGCCACCTTTTGCTTTTCTTGCCGAGAGATGGATGTAATAAACTCGATATACCAGATATATTCCGCACTTTTCTGCGAGCAATTGGCGCGATTAAAATTCCAAGCAGCGGGTTCTACTGCTACCGCCTTTCGTCTAGGCAGGGTATCATTAGCCGGTGATCATTCCAGTCGCGAGTCGAAGGCACGAAGGCTGCGAATCAATTATTAATTAACTTATTTCAGGCAATAATTGCGACACGGTGTACGTGCCCGATTGCCCATCCTTCGTATGCCGCGAGAGCATCGCGCCTCCAGATTTTATCTGCGTGAGAAAACGGATCCGTGAAACGTTTCTACGATCGCGGAACCATTCGACCGATCGCTCATCCCTGCACGTAATACAATCGCTATAGGTGCGAGATGCGAGGTGCAAATGTTCCTCTGCGATCGCCTCTGTGTAGGTTACAATGTCATTTGAAGACCCAGCATATACAGGAAGCTCGAAATTTCAGTGAAAAATATAAATTTTTTGGAAGCTTCGATAGTTTGAGTAACTGAAGTTGGAACAATTCGAGTAATTTGGAGGGTTAAAATGAAACTTGAAAAATGAAACGAGAGTCGTATGAAAATTTCTTGTGGGTAGAAAGAAGTTGAATCTCTGGTTGGTGTACATTTCTCAAAGATATATTGGAGCCTGGTTTTGCACGTTGCAATTACGCATGTTTATTCTAAGTATATTTATACCTATGGTAAGAGTAACGGAGGATCGGAATTTATTGCGATAATTGAGGAATGGAGAGGGTTACTTAGAGAAGTATAAATCACAAGTGTATCGAGGAAATGAGGCTCATTATAAGGCTGCAATCATAATTTACGTTAATATCGTCAACATTTTAAGACACTTCTCGCGGCTCTGTGTGAGTAACTGCAATCAACATTGTGTAACTTTCGTCGGATTCTGCACGATGCTATAAATTAATTGCTCCGATCCTGGAAGTAATTTTTCTCCCGTAACTACATGCTCGCTAACATCGAAATTGCAAGGTAGTCAACTCTGGTCAAATAACGTTTTACTCCAGGTTAACCTAGTTCGTGGTAGATTAACATCGTCAATCATATTTCCGTTGCCAGAACGATATTCATAATACATAGGTACTTACAAGGAGAGTATTTTAGGTGTCCGCCTCCGATCATTTTGATTTTTGGATATGTTATAGAGGACTGAAAAATAAGAAATACGTGTTTTTTTATTTTTCCCTGTTTTCATATTTGGGGGGTGAAAACTGCGTTCAAAGTTAGGGTTGAAAAATCATTTTTGTGGATTTTTGAAAATCTGGTGAGTCAGTCATATTTCGCATTCAAAGACACAAAATTCGTCCATTGACACTATTCCCCTATCTCTAATAGTTCTCGAGATATTCCACAAAAATGATTTTTCAACCCTAACTTTGAACGCAGTTTTCACCCTCCAAATATGAAAACGGGGAAAAATAAAAAAACACGTATTTCTTATTTTTCGGTCCTCTATAACGTATCCAAAAATCAAAATGATCGGAGGCGGACACCTAAAATACTCTCCTTGTTAGTCTCAGTTTCGAAAGTACCTACTGGCAATGAGTAAGACTAGTCTGTTTCTAATTTAGTGGTGGTTGTTTAACTTTCATTCTCGTTTTAAATCTTCCATTTTACTGTAATTAAAATTCTTCCATTCGCTCGTATCTTGGTACACTGTCTTTACATACACCAAACTTGAACTCCACATGTTGAAGAATGTGGGGCTCATCAAAATTGAGGAAAGGATGTCAAATTGAGGTTCCTAGTTCTGGAAATCAACCCTAATAGGATCACAGAAAGTCCACAATAGTTTGGAAACTCATTGACACTAAACTAATTCACAAATTTGCTTTAAATCTCTTCGCTCCTCCCCGCTCTTACATTCTATGCCTATCCACCACTGTGAGTCACTCCCAAGTTAGTCCACATCAGTAACACAAAAGAATAATAATTGTAGGGCTGAGAATCATAGTTGTGTAAGTCCAAATTTTGATAATTTGAGTTAATAACAGTTTTAAGTCTTAAAAGCTCCATCTGATTACTTTTATAGTGAATTAAGTTATAATCTCATTCTTGACTGACAAGTAAGAACATTTCTTCTTAGCACTTAACTAACAAGAGCAAAGCGTTTCGACACATACTGGTGTAAGTCCGACTAACAATGAGTCTCGCAGCTCTTATCAGCACGACGCATGAACAGTATAAATTAATATAACGAACATGCTGATGCTGATTGAATGCTGTCCATGCGTTATGCTGACAAGTGAAAAAATAAAAAAAGGTAACATTTTTAAAAAATTTCAATTATTTATTTTAATATAAAAAGCGTTTGCGAAAGTGTTTGTGTGTTTGTCTGTCGCCTAAATCTTTCGAACGGTAAACACTGAGGTCACGACATGTGTCCCAGCTCATTACGCCTAGCTAATCCAGGTGAATGTGACTATTTTCATAAAAAAATAAATTCAAATTTTTTTTATAAAATCAGAATCTAAATTTCGGGCGAAGCCGAGTAGTAAAGAAAGTAATACATATTTATTATGGTAATATTTTGAGCCTTTAGATATTTGTCCATAGCTGCGATACATATGCAGAGTTTTTTTATAAGAGTAAACGCAAAATATTATTTTACGAGAAACTTCATGCGAGTGCACTATGAATCTCGGCCCTCCAATTAATTCTGAAAACGGCTACGTCGCTTCTACATCTATCTGCGTCACCTTAAGTCTCCACACTCAACTGTTGTCTACTTAATATAATCCAGATACGTGAATGTAATAGTACTTCGTGAACAAATTTACACGTCACAGCTAAATGCTCCTGAATTTTTCGCCCCCTTCATGGACCACCCTCACTAAGAAAAAACTGCGAACAGAAACGTGTAGCCCTCGCCCTCTGGCGCGTTTCGAGCATTGCCTCCAGCAGGGAACATCCCTTCGAACGCCTGCCATTTTAGAAAAGCTAGAGCGAACGCGGGGTCGCGCGCGACGCCATGCAGGGAAATGCGCCTGGATCTATCGCTGGGGCGAGGATTTATTCGCGGCCACCATCTTGCCGGCGATATATAAATTGAATTGTAAATGCGAGGCATGCCAGGTCGGCTGGCCCACACAGGCGGCGTGCATTATGCGTGCGACTATTTGCACGCGTGCTATGCGCCTACGCGTACGCGTAGACGGCCCGTGCGTCTTTCGTTCTTTTCGCCCTCGTCTTCGTCCTCGTCCCCGAGCCTCGTCCTTGTCCTCGAACGTCGTTTCACACCGCCACGCGAACTGTTTCTACGCTTGATATTGTATTTAAACCCGTTCCTATACAGGCTGCCTCAGGAATAGGTGGTGAAACCTCAGGCGCGTATCCTCCTCGCGCCAAGAACAAAAGAAGGTCGCGTAAATATAGATTTGCAACGCTACGTTTTCGAGTTATGAACACCTCTTTTGTCGCAATAAAGTTCTGTGAGATTGGTAGGGTAGACCGAGGGCGATTGTTTAAGCCGGGAATCCACCGGGAAGCTAAGGTATGCGATGCTATGCTATGCTATGCTACGCTATGCTACGCTATGCTATGCTATGCTATGCTATGCTATGCTATGCTATGCTATGCTATGCTATGCTATGCTATGCTATGCTATGCTATTCTATGCTATGCTATGCTATGCTGTGCTGTGCTATGCTATGCTAGCTATGCTATGCTATGCTATGCTATGCTATGCTATGCTATGCTATGCTATGCTATGCTATGCTATGCTATGCTATGCTATGCTATGCTATGCTATGCTATGCTATGCTATGCTATGCTATGCTATGCTATGCTATGCTATGCTATGCTATGCTATGCTATGCTATGCTATGCTATGCTATGCTATGCTATGCTATGCTATGCTATGCTATGCTATGCTATGCTATGCTATGATATGCTATGATATGCTATGATATGCTATGCTATGCTATGCTATGCTATGCTATGCTATGCTATTCTATGCTATGCTATGCTATGCTATGCTATGCTATGCTATGCTATGCTATGCCATGCCATGCTACGTTTTAAAAAAATTAGCTTCAATACATTCTTATGGAACCGTTTACACTAAAAGCTACGTTAAAACATAGCATCGCATAACATAGTTTAGCTTAGCTTAGCTTAGCTTAGCTTCCCGGTGGATTCCCGGCCTGACAAGATAAATATCTCAAAACATATGATAGATATTAACACAAATTTTGGATCTATGATGAAGAATGACATTTGGAATACACACATCCATGTCCTAGCAGTATAAATACACAATAGACGTGTATAGTGAAGAAGATAACTTTTCGATACCATAAAGTAACTTTTCCTTACTGATTTAAAATTGTAATATAAATACTCCCTTTGAAAGTACGTGTTTTTTTTTTTAATATTTAATCTGGCTAATTTTAAAGTAATACTGATCGTTACTTGTGACTTTTAAGTCTCTCGTTAATAAAAATTTATCATTTAAGTTCAAAAGCCTGGTCGAGGGAGATTGTACCGCGACAGAACCGAATAGTCACAAAGAAGATTAATAATATTGTCTTGATTGCTTGGAATCATACAGCACAGCACAAGCAGACCAAATGAAAAATGGGCGCAATGTACTGAATGCAAGGATTGGCCACATGAAGAATACACCACTTAAATCGTTTTCTATTTCTGCCACAGTTACGACACCGCATAATTGGTTATAAAGTATACTTTTCCATTTATTATTATAATTAAAATCAATAAATATTTTAATTTTGTAAAGTTAAATTTGTTGCACTATCGATTCTATGCAGTGTTACAACCGACTCGGGGTCAGCGACGGTTGCAACACTTTCTCCGCTTCTAATTTTTTATTAATAACCTGGATATTACTTGACATACAGTGAAACTGTTGTGCCTCAATAATGTCAGATAAGTAAGCGACATTTTCGTATAAAAACATTTATTGTAACTGTAATAGTTCTTGTGTAATCGTATTCCAAAGTCAAAGTGTTACTACCGCCCCCGGTCTACCCTGCTGTATGGCAACGCTGGTGATATGAGAGTTTAAATTTTTCAAGTATCGTTAATGTTCACGGAGGAAATTTAGAATGATATGCATGTTAAATAGTTGCGTTTAGATGTTGGTGGAAAGTGTTTTCAGATTAATATTTAGTTCGAAAGTTGGTGGCATATTCTCCTGCAATTTGGTCACCTATTTCTAAGCTACCCTATATTTAGCATTCTTCTCGATTTTCTTGTATCTGTTCCGCGGTTTCACCAACAATGGATAATGAAATGTTTATTGGCTGATTAATAAAACACAATGATGATGACTTCATCTGGGGAAATTGCAAAAATTATTCGTTTAAACAAATATCGGAGCGTTCCTTCATTATTGCAGCTTCGATTGCTTTCATTGCAATGAAGTCTTCTGCGAAGTGTATCACACTGTGCACTGAAGAACGCCACTTACACGACACAGTGGGGGTGCACGCCATTTTGAATAAGCTTACGGTCCTGATGATCAATGAAATGGTTCACGCAGACACGCTTCGAGTAACTTCACCCTGAGCGCAGTGTGCTTGTAAAATTGTGTTATAATGGCAAATATTATGCTTGAGCCGTTAGTCTATAGTAATCATAGATTACAATACTAGCCATTCCGTCCATAACCCTCGCCCATTGACTACGGGAGGCCAATTCCGAAACAAATACCGAAGTCACCAACCAGATTACAAGATTTTCGAGAGCTCTCGTTGCCAAATTAGCAACTCACTGGCAAAAATCGAAACACACGATCCACCCCCGAAGCATAAAGTATCCACCCCACGGTAAAGAGCTGAAATTCCACCAATCACCACAACGGCAACGGAAGCAATCGAGAAACAATCAGTCGTTGGATTCACAAACGCATGCATGAGCACCGAAGCCTAATCACCACGAAACCAACGGAGGGTGCAGCACACGCGTGACAGGACACCTCAGGAAACATCTCGAAGCTCGATTCATTTTCACTGCGTACCGCCAATCTACACGAGTCAACCAGCGAGTGCAAGCCCCGCGTACGAGAATCCCAACCGCGGAGCTGAGATTTCCAGAAGCATCCCGTTGCGTGTATCCGCGACCGGATGATCGTAGATGGACGCGGCATGCGATCGCCCCGGTCCACGATGCCGGAAAGCCGACCCTCCGGCGTGAGGTGCCCGAAAAATGTGGAGCGACACCCGTTCGTAGTTACTCACTCCTCATCAGCATCGGTGCAGCACGTGCATCCGGCACGTATCGACACATGCGTTCCCGTTGGCCGCGGCGAAGACGCAGGTGCGAATGCGCAGCGTGTCCAGATCGTCGTCCAGCTCTCTTCAACAAAGGCGACAAAACGTCAAAGTCCTATTTCGCGATCCTCCTCCGTTATGCACCAACACCAAGGAATACCGCGGCCGGGCCGGGAAGCAGGCCGGCGCGGGTCCGCGAATAAGAAGGACCAGTTTCTGGCCGAAAGTCGACAAGCCGCCCGGCCGCGGCCGTCGTCGGAGCCGCCGCGGAAGACGGTCGGTCGCGCGTCGCGTTTTTCGTCGCTTGCCCGGCCGAGTTTTTCGTCGGTCCCACACTGCCGGGCCACGCACGCAATATTTTTGCCCCGCACGCACATCCCTCTCGCTTTCACGCACCGCGTTCACCGCGCCTGTGTATGAGGGGGGTCCTGTGTGTACGGACGGTGCGGCGCGGCCCCTGTATGGGTTTCGGGGACGGGTCTGTATTGGTCTCCTCTTTCGTTTCTCTCAACCCACACGGCTGTTCGAACACGCACACATCTTCGCCGCCGATACATCCCGCGATGTTCATAGAAGGGAGAAAAATCGATGGAGCTGGCGGGAGAGGAGGCTACGCACGCGGGAGAACCCTTCTTCTTTTTAACCGGGGCGCTTTTCGAGGGCTTTAAACGCCACGGTGATTAGCATAAATTTCACTGCCCCCGACCACACCCTTCGCCGAAACCCTCGGCTAGTTTCGACCTATCCGGGAGTGGGTCGCTGCTCAGGGTTGCTGGCCCGACGGCCAGTCAGCATCGTCTTTCGCTACCCCCCTAGCGTCGCAGCAAGGGTCGGAGCTTCGAGGGAGGCGGGCAGAAAAGCCACCCTTTGTCGGGTTTATTCCGTCTCGGAGTGGGGTCGTGTAATTTCGCATGGATTCCGTGCGAATGCCGGGAAGGGTGGCTTCTCTTCGACCGTCATGCCTTCTCCTTCCGCTTCCCCTGATCCTCTTTCCTACCCCCCTCGTGCCCGTGCTTGTGTGAGAATCCCTCCCTTGGGTTCGGGGTGAGTCACGGGTTATCATGGCGGACTTTTTTCATTCCCTGCCCCTCTTGCTCTCCCGTTGCCACGCTACCAGATACGATGGCAGGGGGTGCCGGGGCGCATCGACGAGGATCGACGGAGGTGTCTTTATTTTTTTTCTTTTTTCCACCGCGGCGAAGTCTGCGCTGTATGGGCATGAATGCGATGCCTTGTTATCTTTGTGCTTTGAAACTGGACCGACCGGATCGGGCGTTCTTTCGGCCAGGTGTCATACACGATCCTCTTAACCCCCTTTTTATTCCGCTTTGGGAAAATATTAGGAGATGAGTCTTTGCTGGGGACCGTTGGTCCATTTATCGGGTGCGAAGTTGTTCGTTTGCTTTGATCAGACCTTACCCTTTCGATTCCTTTGTCGCAGCGAACGGGGGTAAAGATTTTGTTGGGACGATTTGCATCCTAAGTCAACTCGGACTTTACATTTTCAGTCGTACGCTGGGTGGAGCTACATTTATACAGAATTCCTTCTATTTATTGCAGAGAGATGAATCTTCGCTTGAATGAATCCTAATTTTCTAACACGAAGTCTAATACGATCATCTTTTAATTAATCAGAAAGTGTTCGTTATTTCAGATGGATTAACGCGAGGAATAAAAATGATATAAACATATTCTCAATCTTCAAGTTCATATTATGAAAACTATACTACCGATAGTATCTACTGGTTGAGAAAAATTTAAGTCAGTGACTTCGACTTTTAATTACAAGAAATATCAACTCGAAAGTCCAATTAACAAAACGGACCCATCCAGCATAAAACATGCCATTCGACTATTGCGAATTTCAGCCACGATGTAAACATTACTCTCGCGGACCTCGATTCTTCTCTCGCTACTATTCCGGTCTCGATCGAACGCTGCGGAGGCAACTTTTCGATAGGTGGCTCCGTTAGTGACGAAATGATTCAGCATCGAATGGGTCGAGCCGGTTTTTACGGGGCCCGGTCCCAAGGTCCGCGGCGACATAATGTTTCAATGTAATGCCACGGATAAGAAAGGGAACACGCGGGAAAAACGGCTCGCCTGATCGAAATTGTTAAGCAGGCGGTTTAACGAAGTGCAATTTAGTTTCTTTCGTTGCCGTGCTACCAGCTGGAAACCGATCCTCTCCGGTTATCTACCCGGTGATCTGTGGAAACCTGGACAGGGGGTAATTAGAAAAGCTGTTCGTTTTCGTGATGCCACGGTTGGACGAGAGCAATGGTGAATGATAGGCCATCTTCGAGGCCGGACGATACGCACGGGGATGTCCTGAGTGATTTAACGCATCTCGTATGCTAACGGTGGCATCCGTCAATCCTCGACGCAGGCTGCCCTCGTTCGCGTAATCGCTGGCTTTTCTTAAATGAAATGATTTTTGCTGCGCCGCTTGTTCTACCCTCGCGTCCAATTACCATACCGAGGCAATTTTCAATCGTTATAATACCCGAGGAGCCAATCTCGCTGTCCAGTGGCCATTACGTTTAATGCTGGGTTCTCATAAATAGGAATATCGCGTAAGCAGATGTAACCCTAGTCACGATCTTTTTTTAGTACCATTTCACGCACGTTTCTACGCGATAGTGGTCGACGTTCTGTTCCCCGTGTTATTACACCAGTATTTCTACGTGGATATCAGTGCCTCGGAAATTATGTTAAGCTTCCGTGCCCAGCGGGCGAGCCTCGATTTCCGAGTTTGCGATGCGAACAGCAATGAGTCCTCAGAATTCAGGGAATGCACGCTTGCGTTCTGCCCTCAGCCATTCCAGGCCATCCTTATTCGGCGTTGCCCGAAGAAAGGACATCACGGAATGAATTGCCGTGCACCTCCGGGCATCGCAATTTGATTAACGTGATGTTCCGTGCGTCGTTGCACATATTCAATTCGTTTCATTGTGCTTTAGCGGTTCTCTGCGTTCCCATTGTCAGCAAAGTATTACTTACACAGACTGCAATGCGTCCGCACTGTAAATCTCTCTCGCGAAGTAGTTTAGTTCGTCAGAAAAGAATTGCAGAAAAATCACCATACTTAAGCACCAACGATCGAACGCGAGTCCCTCAGCCGTCCTCTCGAATTCCCCGAAGAAAAGCCGCTCGAAGACGGCGGACCCGCCGTCGCCGTGACCCCTCCTCGTTACAAAAGCGGGACAAGTAATTCCTCCAGCATCTCGAAGCTGGCAAGAAGCACCAGTGTCCCCCAGCGATTCCCCCGCGCCTCGCCCATTTTTTTTTTCACTCGCAGTTCCGCTCGTCCTCGCGCTCCGCGTCCATCCATCTACATTCTACCGCGCGCACACGTGACGCCGCTTGCTTCCCGGCCGAAGTGAAAATGCCTTTGGCACGCCGATACAATTATAACAGCGGAGCAGGTCTCCTCTCGCGGTGGTGTCTCTGCCAGAGCAGCCCGCTCGTGCCCTTTCTCACGGTCGAGATCGCGAGGTCGCGAGAGAAGTCTGGCTGAGTCGGACGTAAAAGTTGGCGCGGGCACCTAAGTCGCTGGTGTGTCTGGCTAGACACACGCGAAAGCCGCGCGCGAAAGCGTCCTAGCGCGAGTAAGTTATGTGCGCCGGGAGTCGTCCTGAGCGACACTTTCCTGGGCGACACGGGTATCACGGGGCCGCCAGGATAAATCGCGGCGTAAAGAGTGCGGAGTGCCGCTCGGCCGACGGGGCCGCGCGATTATGCAAACGCGCCTTCTACTTACGGTTTTCTGGATCGCGTCCGAGGCGTCGTTCTGGCCGCGGGAAGCGCGCGAAACGAGCGGAGCTCCGCGTCCCCTTTACGACTGGATAAATTGATGGATAAAGAGGTGCACCGTGGACGAGGCTGCGCAACGGATACCTGGGGAGAGTTATGAGTCTATTTGTGACAGGCTCGGTGTAGGGACGTCCGAGCCTCGGCCGACGTGTAACCACTTTGGGACTACACGGCGACGCGAGAGGAATTTTATTAACACCGGTTGCTTCCATCGGTATATGTCGCGCTGCCTTCGGGTACTCGATGGGATTAGCAAGCTGTGTCTCGAGGCGTCACCGTGGGCTTTGCTTTTGGCTGGATTAAGACGGAGGGTGGAAGATGGCGGGCTTAAGCTGTCGAATGGTGCTACAAATTTGAAGTAGGTGGGTCCCTTTGGAGTGGGATGTTGGAAATTGTCGGGGTGTGAAGCAGGCGAAGGAGGTGAAGTTGAAGAGCTTAGAGGAAGAGAGTCGATCCTGTTGGAGGTTTATTACGGAATTTAGTAGTTTTAGTCGAGTGGGAACTGAATGCCGCGCTGTGTGGCAGGATTTTGAAGGAAGCATCACACTGTAATCGTGGGAGATGCGCGAACAATCGAGCTCAGTTTGCATTTTATTAAAGCCATTGGACACGTTTTTTTTTTTTTAATCGCGGTACCAGACGCCGATTCTCCGCCAGGCAGACCTAATAAATGCCAATGCGCACCACCAAACACGTCCCAGGGCTCCCCGATAAAATCTGAAACCACTCCATTACGAAAGACACCGGCAAAAATATCGCCTCTTCGTTGCCATTCAGAGGCAGGATCACGTAAAGCCAACAAAAAGCAAGGTCCATCCGAGCGGACGAAATCGGTTACCGCGATGCAAGAAAACCCGCGACCGTGGATCGGTAGCGTGCGCTCGAAACGTTGCAACACGAACGATACGTTCCACGGTAGTACGATAGGGCACCTGAATATTTTTCACGTTTCTGGGAACTCAAGCAGTGCGCAAGCTTTTAGTATTTTGCCTCCCTAAAAATTACCAAGTAGACCACTGGCGTTTCTTCTGAAAAAATTATTTCCTTTACTGTAAAAATATTTGACAGTGGTATGACGTAGCTATCCCACCAAGATCTAAAAATCTATAAATGCTCAAAGCACGTAACATGTTCATTTTTAATCGCAAACTAATTTCAAAGCCCTCTAATATCCCATCAATTTATCACGCCTATATATGCAGCACACAAAGTATTTTCTTGACAAATGCCAGCACCAGGTTTTCCTTCCTTTCATGACTATTGCACAGTGACTTTCACGAATGCTGATATTCGGGGGCCTCAGTGACAGGAGCCTGACCATTGCACGAATCTGAATGAATATCGAAAGCTTTCTAGTTCCCTATTTTATTGCCGCGGAGTGCACCGGGGGCACAGCACACGGGGGCCCAGTTTAAGTTACATACGCGGCGATCCTGAGTGACACATGAGAACCGCAGAGGACGTGGGACCGGCACGTCGGTGAGCAGCGTGCCTCGTATATAGGTATATGGAGGCATGGGAGGCGCCTTGAATGGAGACCATTAACTTCAAACGTATATTATTCAAGCCATTCAGACACGAGGAAATCGTCCCTGCTCTGCATAAGGACGAGCGTAGAGAACGGGCCTGACATGGGCCCCAAGTAGCACCGGTCTGCTGGCTGGCCTGCTCGCTTATGAATCCCGAAGCTCGCATACATATGTATCGTCTATTATCGTGATGGTTGTCCAGCTACCGTCAGGTAGACGTCACCCGCGCCTCCAATGCTTCACCGCCGAATTTCAGTAACCAGCTACGTTCGTTTCCCATCAGCGACTCCTGAGTCTCATACTAAGGACGATGTAAGTCTGCAAAGGGATTTTGCAGCAAGCAGTGTGTCACGATTCCTGCACACCGTTGGAAAGTCCTTGACTGCAGGCATAGAATGGTACCATGTTTAGTTTGAATATCAGGTGCGGAGGCTCTATGAAAGTCCTAAACTTCGTAATTAAGATACTAGTCTGTAGGAAACTTGTACCTGATTGTTAGTAGAAGGTCTTCATTAAGGGGGATTGCGCCTTGCTGGGCCGAAAAATAGGCAATTCTTTGCGAATTTTTGGTACAGAAACGGTTCGACAAATTAATTTGAGGTTTGGCAGGCTGTTTTATTGTGTCTTGAACTATTGTTCTGAATTTTTGTGTGACAGTGAAAAAATGAACATGGTAGATACAGAGAGAGAGCGTTGAAATAATAATTGGGTGGCCCTGGCGTTGACGGAAAGTACTGTAAAGGTTATCAGAAACGCAAAAAGGAAAAGAGATTCTTACTCTATATGAATGTGGTTATCTGTGGTAGTAGATGCGTCAAGATAAATAAAAAAAAATGTTAAAATGGCAGCCTTTTGAAGAAGATGAAGCGCCTTGATTTGAGTCTGAAAAAGGTTTTGCCCTAAAAATCGGTAAAATTTCTTTAAATTAAATAATTAAATAGGAACGGTATCAGATGCGGCAATAAATCTACTACCACAGATAGCCTCATTAATATAAATTAAGAATCTCTTTTCCTCTTTGTGTTTCAGATAACCCTTACAGTAGGTACTCTCCGTCAACGCCAGAACCACCCGATTCTTGTTCAACGCTCTCAGTCAGCACTCTGTATCTGCCATCTTTTTTTTTCTCTGACACACAAAAATTCAGAACAATAGCTCAAGATACAATAACAGAACCTGCAAAACCTCAAGTTAATTTATTGCACCGCTTTTGTACAAAATATTCACAAAGAATTGCCTATTTTTCGGCCCAACAAGGCGCAATTCTCCCTTCAGGTACCTGAAGTACACTCTAGTGATAGGTAAATGGTACTCTCCAAGATCAGGTCCCCAAGTGTGGTCCTCACTACTGTGTTCCTGTAATGAGTCCAATCCTTTCATCAGATCCTTCCACTTTAATACAAATTAAATAGAATGTCCTAGTTAATCAAAGTTATAAACTGTCGAATTCTGATGATGTTCCCAAGTGGTCTTCAGGACGAGAGTGCCATTCGGTTCCCATTAAGTTTCCAATGGTGTGGAAAAATACACGCTCGTGAGCCCAAAAAATCCCTTCATAGACTTCGCATTGTACTTTCGTAATCGCCGCAGAGAATAGAACGAAGGAAGAGAAATGGTGGGAAAGTAGCGTGTCGGGGGGTTTGAAAAGCGCAAGCGTTGCTAGCCGCCATAGCGTTTGGACGGTGAGTCGCGGCGCAGAATTTATCGTAAACCAGGGATACGCCTGATAAAGGCCGATGCGATCTTTTATTCGTGCGTTAGTAACGGCTGTGTCGTAACTGGATGGATTGATGCTCGTATCGGGAATACGCTGATTTGATGAATTGTTACTTAATAAAGACTGCGAGAGAAGATTGGCGTCGACGAGTTTGCCCTGAGCTATTATTTAATGTGGGAAGAAAGGGCTGCCTCGGCGAATTAGATAAATTAATTTCGCTTTGCTCGGATGCAATGAATGCCACGCTGAATCACCGGCTTCGAACTTGAAGCGTAAATGTTCTTACTTGCTGTAGGCTGGCGATTTGACGAGCAACACGGGGAACGTGTCTCGATACGAAATCATTAGTTATACCATTTCATCCGACGTTGAACGAAAACAGTAAAGAAGAATTTGTGAACATACCGAGCAGAACAATGCTATCCACTTCTGAAGAGAATTTTCGAGATTTAAATTCAGGTTCCTCCAACCAGTTCTCCAAAGAACGCACTGATATTGTTTCTCATCCAAAAACGTGGCGCAAACTTCGCCCAATAATTCTGATCAAGTTATTCTTCCTTTGAAACATGCACAGTATTCGTCAACAAACACGATCTTGACAACAGCAAATAATTCTAATACAATTCCTCATCTTTCAATGTCTCTTCTTCTGGAAAATGTGTTATATTCTCAGATTAATATAGGTGGAACTTTCTAATAACTGACCAGGTAATAGTTTCGACTAAAAGAATCTGCAGAATCAACTTAACGTCAACTTCCCCCGTAAAGGGTCCAGCTTTCTTCGTACATATTCAGCAGCCTGGAAAGTCCGTTCCAGGAACATGTCGAGCGGTTTTTCGCCGGCGATATACGCGATATACACGCGCTTTCGGCGAAGTCGAGTCAACTGGGAAACAATGGGGTTCGGATATGCTCATGGGTCGTCGTTAAGAATACGGAATCTGCTCTATCGGACGGTATTGCATATTATCTGGCCTGCCAGGGGGCATTGGTAGTGAGTATGGGCGAGCCAACGAATTATCATGGTAATCACAGAACGGTAGCCGCTGGTACTGAGAGGTCAGACCGATGCCACTAGATTGCACTGCCCCGAGGTACTCGTAGGTGGACACTGCCTATGGTATCCAGTGGTACCCCCGGTGGTGTAACTTGGCTACTCCGGAGCGCTTGTACCGATTCTATTTCTGGTCGCTCTTGGACGGGAAATGAAACAAAGCGCGTACTGCTGCTTACGAATTCTGTGCCGACGGTGGGAACTTTGAGCAATTTGGATATCCGCAATAATTGATAGCTTGGGACAGAATAATGTTCATGGATCGGATCACCACTTTCATTCGGAAGATATATAATTAAATTGTTTAGTCTTTTTGATTCGTTAGCGATCACATATGCCTCTGATAATAATATATTGGGTCTAGAAATTTCATATCAATTTTAAAAATATAGAGTAAATGTGATGGGGCACGAGATACATAACGCTGTGATTGGATGGTGAAAGATAAAGTTTGAAAGTGGACCTGGGTTTCAATTTTAGGAGTCCTAAACTTTGGGGAATCGATTCTAATTTTCTTGAGTTTACTCTCCCCAGGTTTATTCAGCTCTGAATGCTCGTACTTTGAAGTTTGGAATTGATTCGTTCGAGCCCAGCTGAACAGGCTGTTTCGACATAGAAAGTCTTTCGTTCAGATTGAGAGTCGCTGGCTGCCCGAGGAGATAAGAAAGTCGTGATCTTGGGTTGTGCAGCACCGCATCGTAAGAGATACACATCTCGTATGCTCCGAATTAATAAATAATAATGCAATATTGTTGGCCGGCCTGACTCGACCTACCGGTCAACTGCCGTGTGGTATATATCGGTTCCAACCAAAAGATTTCACTGGCGCGTTCCTGATGCCCGTCTTCGATTTATTTAAGTCGAAAGCGTTTCGTTGTTAATTAATTTCTGACACCCGTTTACTTATAATATAAAGATTTTGCTTGAAATCAACTTCCTTGCATCCCGTTGAAGGTTTCTTGTAAAAAGAAACGAGCATTAAAGTAACACTTTTATTCAGCGAAAAGGTTGTTGCTAAAGTGTTTGGAGAATTATCAGGAAACACAGGACCACGTGCGCAAAAGTATGCGATACTGTGGAAAACGTGTCATGTTCATTTGCATGATCTGATTAGTCCTTTCTTTTCCAAGGCAGAAAGGAAATTCCTGGCGGAATTGATAAATCGATGAAAGACAAACATGCGACTTTCAAAGAACTACATTGTAGTCATTGATCTTGTTGACTTAATGGGTCTGGATCAAAGCGTGTTCATGTCTGTACGCTCCTACTATCCGTAATGAGTGTGAACTTTACTCGGGACATGACAGTGATAGATCATTCCACGGGATTTTTCATTCGGATCGCACAGCACAACGAACGATACCAGGAAAGGTGCAAATAGCATTTAGTAGTAAAACAAGCTCCCCTATAAATTAGCCGCGGATCTGAGGTGCGTGCGATCGCTCGCTAAATGCAGCAAAGCCGTGTTCACATTCCGTGGAGGTCGCATTCAGAGGATATACTCGGCACGAGACGTTTTATGAAACTGAGCGAGTTACATGAAATGGTTTTATTGCTAATGAAAAAACTGCTATAAAACATGCTGAAAAAAGTTTCGTAATCTTCTGTTTCTCAGAAGCATTATTAGGTACTCCATCCGAAGCATAATAAGTGCTGACGCACAGAGTTCTAAAATTAAAGAAGAACACATACGTACAATGTCAGTCATAATAATTCAAACTACACCGAGTTCCAACTCCAATCATAGTTATTCCTCGAATTCTCAATTTTGCTCGCTAATTCAATGCGTCTTAAAACTAGGGTTGCCATCCGTACTTTAAAATAAAGTGTCTTACGTTATTATACGTAAATGTACTCTGCACTTTTGAATAACAGTAAAGTATGCGAAAATACTTTATTTCACGAAATGATATTACGTCAAACGTAAGGCAATATTATTGTAGGGGAGACCGGGGCTAGTTGATACAGACGAATTATCTCCACACCGTATGTATGTAGCTCCATTTGAGCGAGATATGTGAAGTGTGATGTTCAATTCTTGACGTTAACAATCGTTTTTTTAACTGTTTTCGTTTATATGGAGAAACAGTAAATAGTTTTGATACATCCAAATTGATCGTCCAAATAACATTTTTTCATTCAGTTTGTATGTATTTTCTCAAGTTTTCGCTTGCTATATATTAAAGAGGAAGGACCAAAGTATATTTTGGCATATTTGTTATTAAGTAATTAATGCAAACAAAAGTTTAAAAAATTGGAAACTGAAGAGCGTATCAACTAGCCCCGACCTCCCCTACGTAGTGCCAAACGTACGCAACCCATGATCACCTTAAAGTAATTCCTGATCTTCTGTCTGTTCTTGTCACCTCAGCACTTACTGAGAAAGTTTTCTCTGCCATGAATGTGAAGTGGCGGGATGAGCGAAACAAGGCATCTCTTAATTTAACAAAGAATTTATATATTTTAACGCGAATATTCAGTGCAATAAAATACTATGTTCAGAAGAAATAAAAAACATAATACTCCACGAAAGCAAATTTGCGTCATTTTCCTGCAAAAAAGGTGGGTAAAACTGCTAGGGTAAAGGGCCCAAATTTCGTCTCCCACTTGTATCTGACCCTGCGGAGGGTGTATAAGATGTTCGAATGAGCTGGCACTTGGCACGAATTTTCTTTGAACCTTTCACTTCTACGAGTAACCTGCTATCATACTGAATTCTGTAAAAATTCATCGTGCTCGAAAATCTTCTTCTCCTTCGCAAACGCACAAACACCCAACCCGTTACTTGCAAGTCTGTCAGAATACTGGCGTATACTAATGCAAGATTTACCCCCAGATGACACTGAAAATGCAACCATAGGAATCGAGAAATGCGAGGGGACGAAATTTGGGCCGTTTAACCAACAAGGGAAATAAATAAATCCATGTCATACTAAATAGATATGTACCGAGATACAATCTTCCTAGGTATCGCACCTAAGAAAGCCACCCCAGAATAGACCACCGCGAAATCACTACAACAAACCCATCCACTGCAATTTATTCCTCCCTGTGCAAAAAATATCACTTGCATCCGAGGTAAAAGTGAAGCTCTCTCCAGGCACAGTGTACCCCTGAATGCGAGTCCGCTGGTAAAAATGGCAACGAAACGCGGCTCCGCGCGAGGAGGGCGAGTCGGAAAGGCGACACGCCGCATGTCAAATGTCAGACACACCGAGATAAGGATCTCGGAAGAGTCGCCGTGAAGGTACGAGGTTGTCGGTGTCAGGAGGCAACGTGGACTCTCGCATGGACTCATTACCGAGCCTGCAGGATACGTGCAGGATGCGCATCGGCTCCAGACGACGCTCTATTATGCCCGTGAAACAATGGTGGCCGTGCCGTGGCCGTGACGTTGCCGAGAAATAGCTGGTATGTTAAGGACCGGCAACATGCCACTTCATAGAGCCGCCATATAATGGAATATAATCGGAATATGGCGCGGCAGAGGAGAAACACGACGTATCGATTCGGTTTCCGGTGTTTTCTGTTCCGCCGCGTCCTTCCATCGCGGAATATTCCTCTGAAACGAGGCGGTTTTATATGTAACTTGTTTCGATGGATTCTGCGGTGGTTAAAATTGGCTAAGTAGTGTTGGACTCCTCGAAATTGTTACAGTTTGTGAGTGATTTTATAGAGATAGCTAAGTGAAAATAATTGAGGCAGCAGGTGCCTACTTGAAGATTGTTAAGCACGACTGGTGTTTGTAAAGAAAGCTTGCGATTTTTTTAGCAAAACGTAATTTTATAGACTCATAAAATGTTGCGTTGGTAATATTTAATTATGTTGGGGTTGAAAGTTTGTTTACCCAAATGTATGAGTCGTTTCAGTTTCTTCCGTGTGAAAAAGGACAAGTTTGACGTTTTCAAGAATTTATCGTTGAATAGATTCAACTTACATTATATATCTAACAGTTCTTTAAGGTTAATTTGATTAACCCTTCGTGGCCACGCGGGGTGTTGTACCCCAAGAATAATTTTCGAGTTCAAGTATCGTGTCTTTACGACTTCTAAAGGGGATTTATAGCAAGAAAAATAATATAAAAAAATTAAAGTCACTTTTTTCCCACAACCGTGGAAAATTGCTTATTTTTAACTACAAACTTTATCATATCAAAATTTACATTTCTAGAAAAAGACTATTAGACCATGATTGTATAAGTATTACGGACGTACAATTATCACTGAAAAGTTAAAAGATTCAAAAGTACGAAAGTGGTAACTCAAAAAATGACGCTGGGGTGCAGTGAACCCCGTGTGACCAACTTGTAATTATAAGAAGGTGTGACCACGAAGGGTTAAGATGGAAATCTCCTGTAAAGAAGAAAAATCCTGTATAATTTTGACTTAGTACAGGGAAACATGTTTCAGTGAGTTTTGCCATATTCAGATTCAGTTTGACTATCTCCATATCCAATCTCCATTTCTGCAACAATTGAAAAGTCCTTGTCGAAAACACTGTAAGTGCCAAAAATCAAAGTTTTCTGGAGACAGAGAAAATTTCCCTGGCTTTAAATTATTTACGAAATTTGATTTGTTCGGATTTCTAAATATTCTTACGTATATCATAATCCAAATACATCACAAAATTTTCTACTTTTTGCATTAATATACTCGAAATTGAAGGAAAAAAAGAATTATAATTGTAGAAAACCCTTTATGCGGCCACCTCTTAGGTTTAAAGAAAACTGAGTGTGCCATTTATTTATATTTGCAAGCACTGTAATTGGCTCTTACATTCTTTTCTACAGCAGTGGCATTGGGTACCATCTTTTAGCACTATCGGTGACTTATTTGAAAAGAGAAATTGTATTAAAATTCTATACTATAATATTACTATTGGCACGCAGAACATTTTCCGATAAAATTGTATTCTTTATTTTTGGCACTTACAGTGTTTCCTACAGCGACTCTTCAGTTTCATTTATTCGTAACTCCATACTGGAAAATCGTGGAAAGATCTTCAGCGTTCCACTTTCAGCATAACCAGACTTGCGGCATTACAGAAATGGAATGAAATAATACCGCGGCAAAGTTGTATTGTTTCCGAAGTGACGTTTATACCAGTCGTTGCGTGAGAATATCTGTAAGCAACCCCATGGCTACTCCTCCGTAGATCATTCGACCATTCTTTGCCTCCGAGCATTCGGAAAGGTCATGCAGTATTCTTCTAATGGCCGGTGAATGGACTTTGCACGAAATCGCTGGTGCACTCTCGCTGACCACGTGCGCGCTACCTTTGCAACGATAGAATACTCCATACTGGAACCAGTGACTCATCTGCGACTCAATTTACGCAGCAACGTCGCGAGAAGAGAGAGAGAGTATAGAAACATGGTTGAATTCTAACGACGTTATTGATTGGAAATTTATGGCAAAATTAGAACCGCGTACACTCCTTCGGCTATTTATTGCCAAACTTCCAGGCTGATAATTGCTTGTTGCCTGCCAATCGCTAAACTCAGGTTTCTATCGCTGGAATCATCATTAAAGGCCGTCGCGCATTTTGGCGAAGCGCGGCGAAGCGAAGAGAAAAGTTTATTATAAGCAAAAATCACGCGAAAAAATCAGGATTTCAAATTTAAATAGCTGCCATTTTGTTTTAAATTAATATTTCGGAAAATTCTCTCCGTCAACCTGAGGATACATTAATATACTTACGAAATCTTTTTTGTTTTTTGATTTTAGGTAATCTGGTTCCGAATGGCAATGCTCACCGCAAAACCAAATTTTTAAAAATGCTTCTTGGATGTCGCTTGTTATTTTATTATAAACTTAAATATTTTTCTGCGAAAAAATTACCAAATGTTCCTTAAATGTTGCTCTTTTAAGCGCAAAAAGTTCTGTAAAAATATACGCTTCCGCTTCTTCAAAAAAAATTCACAAATATTCGCCTCTTTTCAGCCGCCTGACTAGATATAACCCCTTAATTGTTATTAATTTCTTCGCTCCGCTTTGCCGCGCTTCGCCAAAATGCGCTACGGCCTTAATGGTTCCGAACTGAGGCACGATTTTCATCAAATTTCCAGTTATTGCTAATTCCCATTTGTTGGATTCCATGAAATGCCAATCCCCTCGTGAAAATATTTTCAGCTATTTATAAAAGGATCTTCATCTCATTCGCGGATATAAACCGTGATTTACAAGGTGTAATTAATTTTCTGTTAGCCTCTCTAAGCCTCTCTGATCGTAATGAACCTGATGGTTTATTTGTAATTAGAGTACCGATCGTTCGAAAAGGCGTGCATCGAGTTTTTAAGTGGGTCGGTTTGCCGATGTATCAACCGTTATCCTTTTATTCGCTTCTTCATACTCGCACTGATAACAAGACCGGTGAAAACACTTAACGTCCTCTGTGCGAGTAATAAAAGTTTATTAATCGCGGCAAATGGTACGTATCAGGCGGAGAACAAATGAAATGGCGGGCTATTTTGCGCGCGCACCTCGCTTAAACGAGAACGTTTAAGTTTCGCATTGCATTTGAGACTCGGGGCAGCGAAATACTGCTTCCGAAGTTATTCGACTCGTCATAGCCGTGTAATGAGTTTGTAAATATTAACCAGCGACTGGTATGTTTGGAATGTTGAACAACGTCACTCGTTCGCTGCAATCCTACAATGGAGTGGTCACGATGCGTAGCAGAATATTGTTTTACGATTGTTTCATAGTCTCTGCGTTGTGATTCAGTTACGAGCTTCTAGAGTACGTATCGAACTTCAATGGCGGTTTATCATTAACCGCCATGACCTGGCATCCGTCTCTAATGCCTCAGAAACTCGCTCACGCTCAGATTACTGGGCTTTCTTGTGTGAGATAGGATGCTTGCGGAGGGTAGATAATGTGTGACGAAGAAACACCTAGGTTAGTCAAAATACTTGATTATAAATTTAATAGCAGAACCGCCAAGCCCGTCAAATTGATGGGTTTCGGATATTTTTCTTTAAAACTGAGGCATTTGATGGAAAAAGGGCACATAGGCTTATACCACTTGTTTGAAACTTATAAATAAAGACACATATCGTCTTCAAATCGTGATTTCTGTTTTCAGAACGTTTGAAGGACACGCTACTATATCTTTTAAAAAAATTGGGTTTAATGGCGTTACTTTTTATTAAGGGGGGACCACTGTAAAAAATCGGAAAAATCGATTTTTTACATTTTCTGAAAGACGTACGTTTGAAAAATGCTCTCTCCAAATTTTACGAAGAAATTCGCAAAACTGCGAAATATTTACAAAGCGGTGTCAAGCGCGCATTGAACGCGTTTTACTCAGAATGACATTTTTCAACCGCGTTGACAGTCTACAGAGAGCAAGGGCATTTATTGTACGAAAAACCCATCTCTATTACCTGAGGATCAATTTTTTTTTTAATTAATAAGCTCCTTATATTTTTTATCAACATTTCCCTAAATTTGCACCCCCAAAACATGATTTTTTTACTGGTCCGCCATTTTGTATTTTTTTTGTGATTTTCACTTTTTTTATCGTCACGTAATACAGGTAGGCTTCTAGTTTCTAAATATTTTTGTCCTTTTGAATTCGGATTAACCATATGGCCTGGGCACTGTCAACGCGACAAGCACGATTTTGCCGCAGCGCAAATTTTGACGAAGAGTATATAGGAAACGGATTTATGAATTTGATTGAAAAAAATTGTTTCTTACCCTGCGATATGTACATATTAACTATACTAAGCAATACATTGATTTACTTGCTTTGTTCGGTTGAAAAAAATTCCCGAAAACACCCTTACTTTTCAGACCATTACAGTGGTCTCCCCCCTTAAGTTATACTATAATTAAAACTTTGAAATTAATTTTCTTTAAATGGCATTTTGCCGTATGTGTCCTCTTCCCATCAAATGCCTCAATTATTACCACCGTGCTGGTATAAATGTAAGAATTTATGATGACTTTTTAATAAGATTTCAAACGTTTTAATTATTATCTGTCTAATGTATACCTAAGTATACCAAAACTCGTCATTCTGACGGGCCATTGAAATGAGTTATAAAATGAGTTTAAGACTAAAAAATATAGACGAATATTTTTCTATTCATTTACACAAAGATTCGTCGTTATTTATCACAAAAAATGGATCTCCATTTGTTATTGAAAAGTGTATTCTTGTTCTTATACTGTAAAATGGTGCAATATATTTGAATATACGATGCAATCTCACCATACTTCCTTCCGAAATATCGAAACAAGTGACATTATTGCGTGATAATATGAAATCACAATTGAAATCTAGATTTGGTATATCTTATCAATTCAATTACCTTGTAAATAAATAATTCAATACATTAAATTCTGTTTTTTCCATATATAATTTTGATAAAACCAAACTACATGTAAAAATGACATTTTTCGAATATCCGTCAAATTGACGGGTGTGGTAGAACTAGGTAGTACATCCAACGCTGTTAATTCTAGTGTTAACGCGCGTCTCATTGCCCTTGAATCTCATGTTACCAAACTTCCTCCTACATTTCGCCTCCAAAATAAGAAGAACTCTACAGACCATCCTATGCCACTGAATCTTCACGTACCTTAATTCGAATTTCTTAGAGATGCTCCAGTATTCCACAGCCGTGGAATATTCTGCACAATACCAATGCCCAAAACTAGAGTACATCTCGCGGTATCTCACCCGATCGGAAGTGATCCATTTAGCCTTCCTCGAGGCAGACGCTGAGCATAAAGTAGCCCTAATTCGTCGAACACGAGCGATTGCGAAAAATGGTGTGTTACAATCGTGATACGAAGGTCTTACTTGTCTCTGCTGGAGGGTGAAAGCTTCCGATGTAGAGGTACTTATATACGATCGCTCACCGAGGCACAGTTGTTCTCCAGCGCTCGGGGCAGCCTCTCGTTCCTTCCATTCGCCATTTCTCTTTCCACCGGCTCTACTCGATTCTCGGGCCTCCCCGCTGGGCTAGGTCAGGCTCGCACCTGCCTACCACGGGCACCTGCGCCTGCAAAAGTTCATAATACACTTTCCAGGATTCGCTGCTTACCGTTAGATTGCCTTATTGTTTATCGTCAGGACGCGCCACCAGGGGGTCCGTATAGAAAATCTCCTATCGCCAGCCGCGATACGTAATACGTACTAGACTCTATTGCCCTGGCCGTTTAAACGGCAAGGTCGTTTCGTGATTCTCCCTTCAGCATCGTAAATTGCGTAAAGCCCACGAGTTCTGCTGCGAGAGCAACTGGGGAGGGATCTCAGCTTTACGAGGATATCAACTTCGCGGTTTAATCCAAGTTGGCCGCGGGTTCCCCTCGAATTCGAAATTTGTGCCTTATTGTACGCAGAACGATGATCCGTACGTTACCACGAGCTGCGATATTATATTCAGATCTGAAAGGGTGGGGGATAACCGAGGAATTCTTATCCCCTTTGTCACCATTACGCAAATTTAGTGTTCGCAGTGTAAACGTTATATTTAACAAAGAATCCGAGTCACTGGATTCACACCGGAGCTGGTTGCCTACGATTCGCGCGCCGCAATTCACCGCGTACAATGGCTCGAACCAATATCCCGCGTTGCGAAACTGCTCGCTGAGATTCGCCTCGCTACTCTACCGTGTTTCCGCGCGAGGGATGCGATATCTCACGTGGAGAAAGGGGAAAGTGGGCAGATAGAAAATCGTCGAACGGCTCCCGATCCTCGCGGGGCCATCGTCAAACACGGGAAGCGCATCGCTCGTTAGCGCAACGCCGGCTTAAACTGTGGGAAATGAATACGCGCCAGAAGAGGCCGCGGCCGTGTATTACTCGCCGGTTTCATTGCCGACGTGTTCGGTAAATAATCGCAGTTATTCGCCGCAGTCGATACTACACAGCTGGCACGCTGGTACGATTCTAATCGGCGTTTCGATGCCTCCTGATAAACTGTAACGGTGGAATATAATTATATTAACGTACGCTGTCACGCGCTAACGCTGCCTCGGCGTTCCTCACCGCGGGCATTGCATAATTACAGCCGATCCGCTGAGAAAGTGCTCGGGCCGGGTTTTTGTACCGAGGATGCAGCAATAGCAATTGCTGGCGCGATTCTAACGATTCTGTCGTGGCGAAGAATGTAGAGACAGCGCGGGGAGTTTGCGTGATAGTGTGTACTGGCTTAAGTCACGTTATGATGTGTGCAACTCATGAAACATTTAAGTGGTCGTTTTTTTTTAATTAATATTGGCTTCGGGTAATGAGAATATCGTACTTCATTGGAGTATTTTAATTTTTTTTTTTAAGAAAGACAACTTTTAATAAATTTTGTTAACGCGAGTTTGCAGTGCATATTGCGCCATTAGACTTTTGTTCGGAACATTTTTTTCTGCCTCTTGTGCTTTAGGAGTTAAACGCGAAAATGTGGAAGTGCCTGTTTGACTTTGAGAGTAGTTTTCTCGCAGTTAAAGGTCGATTGGGCATGATTGAATCATATCGTTGTTACGAAGCGCTCGTCGTTTGTCGAATAAGCTCATGGCGTGGAGATATGCGGGAATACTTTGGCGAACAATTTGCCGAATACCGAATATTCGGCGTCTGCCGAATGCCGAATGTGTGGTTCCGCCTTAAGCTCGCGAGTGGTGTCCGACGCACAGTGGTACGTAATGACAGTTTTTGTTCAAATCACCCTACAGGTCGTAATTATTCAGAAAACTTGACGATTTTTTTTGTAAATTCTTCGCAATTAAATCCTCTATCGATCTGTCCGGCCGAAATTTTCAATTTCGTCGCTGATTTTTTTATATTTAGCGAATTATACAGCACTTTTCGAAGATCAGTATCTGTGGGCTTTTTTGGCCGCCTGTTCCGAATTTAAAGTCAGATTTTCGAAATTGAAGGTGGTGAATCCAATATGATGAAGCAAAATTTCAGAAAATGGGCTTATTCGGAAGAAACACAGTGCGTCTAGATTTTCGAGGACGCTGATTACGAATATGAGGTAATTATTATAAAGATCAAATTTTTTATTTGTACCACGAATCTAATACTGTAGATCAAATTGTAAAATTTAAAATGGCGGATGGACATTCGTATTTTGTCAAATTTTTACGCATCTCATAAATGTGTACTTGATTTTGCATATTTAAGCCTACTCGTCTGTGTTCAAGCGCGTTCTTATAGTTGACTTTTCGGATTCAATATTGATGAGCAAGATTTTTAATGTTTGATATTTTTAGAAGGCCTGATTCACTTAACGTTTTATCCCAGTTGCCTTTAGAACTCCGATTTTAATATGTGCAATCTTGTTTGAGGAGCAAGATTTGTGCTTCTGGAAGCAATTCCCTGATTTTTCGTTTATGTACGTGTTTAAAAATATCAAACATTAAAAATCCTGCTCATCAATATTCAGTCAGAAAAATCAACTATATTCGGCATATTGGATTCACACCCTTCAATTTCGAAAATCTGACTTTAAATTCGGAACAGGCGGCCAAAAAAGCCCACAGATACTGATCTTCGAAAAGTGCTGTATAATTCGCTAAATATAAAAAAATCAGCAACGAAATTGAAAATTTCGGCCGGACAGATCGCTAGAGAATTTAATTGCGAAGATTTAAAAAAAAAATCGCCAAGTTTTCTAAAAAATTACGACCTGTAGGGTGATTTGAACAAAGAATGTCTTTATGTACCACTGTGCGACGGCGAGCTTGCAGCGTGTTGCCGCTCTCCCCTATAATTTAATATAATATCGGTGCTATAGAGCCAAAACCGATATAGGCCAGAACCGTTTTCACTTGTAACTGTTTCAAGATTATTTCGGTTCTTATAACTGTTTCAGGAACCGAAATGATATACTCGATTTCAACTCCTGGATGTATTTCTAAAGCCGATTTCCTCATACTTTCGTTTTCAGCAAGGCGACAGCATAAGTGCCAGAAACGATGACAGCGATGAGCTTACGAGTAACAAACAGTCGCAAGGAAACACATTATATTTCGTCAACTTCATTTTGTCACGTTAATAGAAATCTGAAAGCTTTATGACACAAAGGAACCTTTGCGCTAAGCCCCCGTTCCATTTGGTTAGTTGATGAACTCTAGCTTCCAAGCGTTTTGACAGCAAGCATATCCATAGAATTACCATAACACTTTCATCCACAGAGTAACTGGCAGAATCGATTTGTGTAAAGAAAATACATATATGCCGGCTGGTAAGTAAAAATTCTAATTGCAGTTTGCGGGCGCGTTGTTGCATCTGCAGTCAGAGGAAGAGACAGATCCCATTACACCGCGGAACGGTTTCTTTGCCGAGATTTTTGTTTCTTCCGCTGCTTCCATTCAGTTTCTTCAAACGTTGGTATAAGTTACCTCGACGCATTAGTCTGCAATTCTGTAATACCACACGGGAAGATTTATCTATCTAACATTTCTCCTGTTGCGCGCGCCGTCAGTGGTTGCTGATGCGTAAACGCAGATTTCGTCGAGGCTATTCTCCTAAGAAAGTTAAAACTCCCCGAGGCGTTCCCCGAGGGTCCAATTATCTCTTCTGCATATTCGCTAATAACAGCCAGCCTGGTTAGCAGCGACCCATTCGAGTTTATTTGCCGGCCGAGTTTCTGCAGCTGCTTCTAGAGCTTGCCTTCTTTTCTCGGTCTACTTCCACTCGTTACTCGATCCATCGGACGTGGCTCCAAAATTTCAAACATGAAATCTCTTCGTCTGCCTTTTTCACAGGAATTAGGTTTATCTGTCGCGAATCTTTCAGATATTATCAGTCAATTACCTCTTCAACAAGTTTCTACGATTACTTTCAGATGTCTCATCCAATTATTTTTTTTAGAGCGATTGCCCTATTCCTCAGAATTTTCATATACATATTGTATGAGACTTCAGTGCAGGTTGTAAAGTTTAGGGGAGGGCGTCACCTTCGACGCATGAAAATCATAGGTTTATTTAGCAATTTTTTCTTTTAAACATTTACTTCTTTTGAAGATTGAAATATTTTTTTTATAATCTTCGAAAGATGTATGTGTAAAAAATGCCATTAATCAGATGTTATATTGTTCGTTATTTGAAAGAAAAAAATTACTAAACAAAACCTATGACTTTCATGCGTCGAAGGTGGCATCGCTCTTAAGGGGTCATTCTACTTTGATCGGCTGAAAAATTAAACTATATTTAAAGATTTTTTTCAGAATAAATACCACATATAATGAAATAAATCCTTTTGGTATTTTTTAAGTTATATCCCATGAAAAACATTTCATGTAAAAAATGTAGCCGAGTCTCGTGACTCCTTTACCCATAAAAGGTTGTGAGATGTCACGTAGAACCGAGTCTAGCGCTCTAATTAACTCTGACACTTTCATTCACAAATCACTCCAAGTTTACATCTTTAGTTAAAGAACAATTTGTGACGAGTTGTTAATAAAGTATTGCATAAAATAATATTTATACAGGAACCGAACGTATATGTATTTATAGCGTGAACTTAATTTTACATAACATTGTAAGGTGTAATAACTTCCCTGTGCTGCTTAATTGCCAAGTCACAAAATGCTCTTTAACTAAAGAGAAAACTTTTTAATTATAACAAGAGTAGCTTAATTAATACCCGAAAGATTTATTTCATTACATGTTGTATTTATTATATACTAATTTATAATACTAATTTTTCGACCGATCAAAGTAGAATGACCGCTTAAACACAAAATTCATCCACCAAGAATTCCGCGGGTTTCTACCTTTCTACGAGTTGGAACTTACACGTTTCCTCCTTTACTATTAACTCCTAAATACTGCACACGCGAAGTTCCCTAACAGTCACCAGCCTCCACCGACAGCACGATTTCTGTCCATCGGAGGAGTCGCCAATTTCCACGAGCAAGAGTAACAGCCGCGTTTAATTCGAGCCACCAGAGAAGTCCAAGATTTTCGAGGGAATCCAATTACCTCTTCCGCGTGTTCGCTAATAATTGCCAGTCTAGCCTCGACTAGCGGTGATCCATCGAATTGATTTTCCTGCGGGTTTCTGCAGCTGCTCGAGACGCACCGTGTTCTCCGTGGCCACGGTCTCGGGGCCTCTCTCTTTCCCTTCGGCCGCCCTTTTCTCGTCCCTTGCCCGTTCTTTCTCCCGGCGCGACGAAATCGCGACGAACTCCCGAGCACTCACGAGGGTCAATTAAAATACCGATGACCATCGTCCAGGCAGGATTTACGAGCGCGCTGATCCTTGGTCCTGATCGTTCATCCGGCAGTCAGCTGGTGTCGAAGTCCACGGCCTGGTACCGTCGTTGCGTTTAATCATTTGCATTGCAGCTATGCACCGTGCGGATCTCGGCTCGTCCCGAGGTAGCACGGGGTTGCTCTTTCTTCCTCGTGGCCTCGTACGTGAAGCACGTGCACTTAGGCTACGCCAGCTCTTGAGTACTCGAGAACAAAGTGGATACATCCCTCCGTTTGCGAATGCTGGATACATGAACTGTGCTGCAAGGTTCTCGATTAAGTCGGAAGGAATGGAAGTTGATGCGAGCTAATGGACAAAAACAAACGGATTTTTTATCTTCAGCTCTGTATGTTCTTGGTACATGTTGATGGGTAGACTACGGATATTTATGCACGGAAAATATGCGTAAGATTTATTTATACCGAAGCAGAATAATTTCCTTTGCAATAAATTACTAATAAGGTTTCCCCATTTTTAGCACGTTATTATTATCGTTTATCGGTTGATATTAACTTCTACGCCGAGAATGGACGTTCTACAACTTTATATTTGCTTCAATAGCGCTGTGGTACACTAGGGTAAAGGACCCAATTGGGGAGTTGCCAGTATTTGAAAAAAAAAAGGGAAAATTAGTGAAATCTACAGATTTATTAATGAAAAGCCTAACATGATAGAAATATTAATAAAACACTTATTCGTTTTACCAAATTTTAATAAATAAAATTGACGTTCTTAAGTTCTGAGTCATGTGATCTCAAACGCCAATCACGGCGCGTGACGTGATTGTGCAGTAAACAGCGATTTATATAAACAGAAGTATGTAACATATGTGCATAAGTCTTTTACCAAAGCATATGCAGCGAACACCTGCAATCTATCGATGGGTCTTCATTCATCTTCACCGTCTAGGAACTATGTATCACTATTTGATTTTGAATTTCGAACTTTTCTGACGAACATCTGATCTTCGATTACATTCGACTTCGTCTTCACCGGCTTGCTTTATTAAAAAGCGTCCACGCTAGAATCCAGATGTGACAAAAACAATGCAAAGAACCTTCCTCACAAATTCGAGAGATACAATACAAGCGTTTACCCTCGCGCGTTGCAAAATCACCGAACTACCATTAAAGACAGACCACGGAGGCCAGGAAACGTGTATCTGGAATCAGTTGAACGAATTTCCTGAGAGTGAATTCCTATCGGCTTCCGTGGCCTAGCGTGCCCCTCAGCAGATGTTGAAGGCGCTAATCTAATTGCAAGTTTCCACCGCAGAGGCCCCGGAGCGTTCGCTGCGGAGAAGCTTCCTTGGAAGTCGGAGCGATATCGAAAATTCGCAGAATCCGATAAAAGCGTTTGTTACGCTTGGCTGGTAGCGAGGTACCGATAGGTTCTGCCACTGGTGCAATAAATAACCAAAGGCCTTAATGGATCTTGAGCGGGCAACAATGGCTTCGGCCGGTCCCTGGACATGTTTACGAACACATCGAACTGTTGTACGCGGCCAGATGCATGCCACATATGCTCGCGATGCAGATCTGTGACACACACGCGTGATCCGAACATTTCTGCGCCAGTGGGGAGGGCAGGGGTGCGCGCATGCAACGCATGCGATGCGTACGCCCATAGAATGCAGTTTTCTGCAGACTCACGGATTTAGGGACGAAGTGTAACGGTCAGTCTTCCCTTGTAACAGAACACAGACAGATTTATCCGAAAACTCGCGCGTTTTGAGGATTTTGCTGAGGAAAGGTACTTGCAGAATAATTCACTGTTCGCCACTTTAGTGGCTGTAAGTTACTCGAGAAGGACTTGTTTCTTATGAGATACCTGTTATTTTCCTATAGTACTTGAGGTGGTGCTACGAATACTATCGCCTTGCTTCCCTAGGTCTACTGTAACTTTAGATCTCAAAGCTAACAATAAGTGTTGTGTACTACTTTCTCAAGAGACTTCTTTCATAAAAACTTGGATTGCTTTCATATACCTAGTAGGTAATGGTAAAAATATAAAGTAAATGCAAAGTGAGAACTAGAAACAAAACCTTTTGAACTTACACCCTATTTTGTGGGTGCTATAAACATTTTAAAAAATCAGGGATGATTGATGTAACTTTTTACCAGTTTATTTTAGCTGATAATAATCTGATACTGCAGTTTCATCCTGTGTTTTCCTTAAAGCGGGTTTATTGTAAAATATTTTACATTCATGTACCTATTACATTTATTATAAAGTTTAAATCGATATTTATAAGTAAGTTGATCATTTTTCCTAAATCGTACCACTAACTATATAATAATCGTTACTTTATGTCGAATATTTTCTTCTTTATTTGTTATTGCTACTTTTTTCAGAAGAGTTGCGATTTTGGAAACCGAGGGGTACGATTTAGGAGACTGGTTGCCTAAATCTTACCTTTTATAGTATGCCACAAAAAGATTAATACCAAATTAATTAGTTCAAAGCTTAAAAAACATCTAATAGTAGGTGTCTAAAAGATCACGTTACAATATTCAATATTAACTAAATTTCTTCGATATAACGTAAAATATCTGAAGTGGTAGGATATAGGCAACCCTCTTCCCCCCTACGTTTTGTTCGTGTTTTGCGTCCACGCCATTTTCGAGGGTAGAATGCGCAAAAATAGTAAGTAGATACACAGGAGTTATACTCGCGTTCGTTTCACGTGAGGTGAAGAAGCACACGCTGGAAGGTCGTTCTTGGTAAACGATGAAAAATGCAGTCTTCCCATCCTTGGTAGACGAACCAAAGGGATATCGCATTCATTACCCCTTATCTTTCCTCTTTGCCAGCTACTAGGGGTACATACCTTCTCCCGTTCTCCCTGCAGCATGTTCCACTTGGACGAAGATTTTCGTGCCTCTACTCGGTACAAGGTTGCCGAGCGTGCGTATCGCCGCTGAGATAATTTGACAAGCCTTACACGGTTTTGGTATTAATATTCAGAAAGTAAGTCGAGCGTGTTCTGATTACCCGAGGCATCGGGGGACGATACGGAACGGGAGTCGGGTTGGACCCTGCAGTAGAAACATTGTATCGCTTATCCATGATTATTTATGCATGTTTCTGAGACATTTTTGTTGGTAATTTTTTAAATAGAAATTATTGTTAAGTATCGATGAAAATAGTTTTATCCCATAGAAATTCTTCAGTGGCGGTACGAAAGCTGAATGATCTCCACTAGAAAGTTCTGTTTCCTAATAGTTAATAGCTTTTACGATTAATAAAAAGGTGTAATCCTTTAAAATTCAATGGATTAAAGATTGATCAGATTCGGATTTCGATAAAAATGGAATTCAAAGCTTTGCAACTCAGTGCACATTTAACTATTCGATGCTTTCTGATTCCCCTGTCTTTTTGAAAAGCGATTTCGTCATTATTTCGCCATTACAGAACTGAAAGCAAATTAATATTGCATAATTACTAAAATTATTTTATCGCAGCGAAATGTTCTTCTTTCAGTCTCATCCATCGAAATTGAATAATAGCAATTGTTTTCATCCAAAAAAATATTTTTTTCATCCGATTTAATGCGCTACCACGGTGATTCCTTCAAGTATCTCAGACACAAGCTGGCGTCGAGTCTTAAATTCAAGGGGTACAGTTTCTGATCGAAGAATTTGCCTCTTAATCGGGTTTCCTATAAATTTTTCTTTCTGCTGAACCGCAAATTAAGCTTCGGAGATTCTCGGGGGGAGATACTATTGACGTCACGAAATTATGTTCGCTACCGGTTCGATTGGAGCCGCCTGTAGGAGAATCAAGGAGGCAGATGCAAGGCGGTCGAGGGTGAGATAAGCACGCCTATCTGCATGCAGCACGCGGTGTATGGAGTTACGAGCGAGCTGCAGCCGATATGAATGTACGCTGTCTAATAAGGACAGCAGTCTGATTGCACGAGTGCTTTTGCCACGATACCGCCAACTTGCATTAGCAATTTTTCGATTCACTCGCCCCGAGAGCGATTCTTTCTTAATCGGTACAGGAACCACTCTGCTCGAGTGAATCGTTTGTTATGGGCACGAGGTATTTTTCGCTTAAATAGATTGGCGTCTACTTGCTTTCAACTTATTTCCTTGCAGATGGTCAGTATTTCTGGTAGCTACTATTCAGGGAGGAAGAATTTGTCACAAACGGTTGGAATAATTTATTGTCAAATGAAAAATTTAGAGCCGAATCATGGTTGGATAATCTAAAATCTAAATCGGCTATTTTTTTTGCTTTCTACGTGGCAAACGTACACTATAGAATCTTAAGTATTTCAACTTCTATTTCTATAAAAGAGAAATAATAAACTATCCAGAAAAATATACATAGGCTTAAAAACTGTTATAATATCGTTTTCGGTTCTGTAAACGACAATTAAGAACCTTTATTCTGAATAACCGTTACGAAGAACCGAAATTTCCAACTATTATCTGCTTCGGTATTGTTTCCTCATATCGGTTCCATGACAAATTTTTTTTCGGTTCTATATCGGTTCCGAAACGGTTCTAGAATCAATTCTTGTATCCATTTTTCCGTAATTGATATCATTAATTATTGTAGCTGCAGATTACTATATATGTACATATTTTTTACAAAATCCTTATAGAAAAACAAGAAACATTTATACATATCAGTGATTTCCTAATAAAGCGTCGAAATGAATAAATCAGCTACATAATTTTTAAATTCACACACACTCACAAACTATATTATTCAGAATAGGAAGTTAAAAGTTTCCTCTGTTTCTATAAGGATATTGTAAAAAAGGTGCACATATACCTACAGTAACCCGCAGCTATAATAATTATTAATCATATCAATTAGAGAAAAGTCGATACAAGAATTGATTCTGGAACCGTTTCGGAACCGATATAGAACCGAAAAAATAACTGTTATGGAACCGATATGATGAAGGAAATAGGAACCGTGACCGAAACAGATAATAGTTGGAAATTTCGGTTCTTCATAACAGTTACTTGAAATAAAGGTTCTCCATAACCGTTTTAATCAGAGAACCTTCATATAACAGTTTTAAACAGTTACTTTCGAAACCGTTTCAAGCCCTGTTAGGTACTGTTATAATAGGTACACCATTTAACATTTGACACAATAAGAGCAACTGAACATTAATTCGCACGATTTTAAAATGACAAAAAATAACTTTAATTGGACCTGCCACACAGAGTAAAAATGTCGGCTAATTAAAGCACATCAAATTCTTTTTCTCGAAGTCTCGCATTAAAAACAAATCCAATTAACGATATTAATTTCCAACAGCTTCACATGCTTCTGTGCAGCCCACCGCATTAATAATGCATCCGTAATCTTTTCGACTTAATGTAACACACTGGAGCCTTCAGCAGCTCTCGCGTACTCGCCTGTTCCCTTGTAGAAAAAGGAAGAGTGTCGGGTGGAGTGAGTCGCAGATGCAGGTAATAAACGAGTTGCCCTTACAAAACCCAAGTGTAAACGCGTGGTCGGTCGCACTTGTCCCAGCGGAACACGATGAAATCGAAACGAAGAAGTTGCGCGAACGGCGCGCCGATTGTACTCGTTGCTTTGCGCCTCTTCTTCGGTAGCCCCTGGGAGTAAAGCTATTTTTCACTGGAACCCGTGAAACGAACCGCGAGTGGTGGTGAAATCGACGAACATTCCTCTTCAATGTCAAAAAGAATTCTAGGCGTTCGCTAAATCAATGCATCTGCTGTAGTTCCCGTCTGATTTTAATGACAATTTATATGTGAAGGGTAAGAGGGGGAAACTGGGAATGTTCATTTTTCGTGACTTTGGGATTTATAGAATATTTCGTTGGCGGCAACTGGGACTATAGAACTGTAGAATCACAAAGGGTTATAAAGTGCAAACACCCCCGTAAGATAACAAAAGATTCGGTATACTTGCTTTCCTAAAATCAGGAAATGTCCACTCCGCACTGGAACAAAACACGGAATGCCTCCACTCTTTGCATGAATATTATATAAGAAAATTAAATTCACCGAACCTTGTTTCTTTACTGGGGGAGTAAAGTACTAAATCTGAATTTTCTCGATAAAGCTGCTTTGTGACATCCCCCGTTTTTCTCCATACTCTTCATTTCTACTCAGCATTAAGGGTAGAACTCATTACTGGAATTGTAACAAACAAGGAATGATAATCATGCAATAATTCGTCAGTTGCAAATGATTATTAGTCTGACTAGGAATATAAAATATGAAGTAGGTATTCAAAATTTAATTGCAAATAGTTTTCGCGAGAGAAGCTCGTTCTTTAGATCATATATTTTTCGAATGAATTCTTTCAAGCACGGTGTTAATGAAGATTCTAATTAGTTGTTGGATGGAATACAGTATCGAGGATTCGAGGAGAATCGTTACAGTTTTTTAACTGGCCGTTTTGTTGCTCCTTGTTCGACATTAATGCGGCCGATAGCGTAACATATGTTTGCAAGCGAAGCAACGCAGCCGCAATTGCTCGGCACATTTAGCGTGTAATAAACGATGACACGTTAAATTAGAAGTTACTGCAGTATTGTTCGCCACGCGAAAGTATGCGACGCACGCGAAACTGTTGCTCGTGCACCATTAACCTGCGTGAGAAGAAACGCGGAATACGTAAGAGACCGAGGTGCAATTCACTTCCGTGAAAGAGACGACAAATTTGTATATATCGACGGTGTTAACAGAATATTTACAGCTGATGTTATATCTCCCTAATTTGAATATTAACATTAATCGACAGGACTGGGTGTTCTATTCGATATCACGTATCCATTCATCCAACTTCCAACTGAAAGATTTATCGAAACCATGCAAATGTTTCAAAATTTTACGGTATCATTGAAAATTTTTAAATTCAGGATTTTATATTTTTCTGCAAGCGGTAGTAACGTGTGTTGAATATGGTAGACAAGGGATATCCATAAACTCTATTTAAGTGGTGATTCTACTTTGAGCGGCCGAAAAATTAAGTTTTTATTAAAGATATTCTTCTGAGTAAATACAACATTTAATGAAATAAATCTTTTTGTTGTTTATTAAGCTACACTTATATTATACTAAAAAAATTAAAAAGATTTTTCGAACGAAACAAACAAGAATTTATTTGTCTGCTTCAATAATTGTGTAATATATGCTTAATTACAGATTTGTAATTTTCTTTATCATTTTCTCCAAAAAAAATCTTAAAGCTAGCTGCTATTTTTCCAATCCAAAGTGGTGTGACACCTTAAGGGGGTAGGTTACCCTCGAAATTTTCGAAAATTGGTTTTTAGGATGTTTCATATTCCGCTAGCTACATCTTTTCTATGTATTTTGTAAAAAATGTACGAGCCTGCACATGAGATCGAATGACGATGTCCAACTTTAAACGCGATTTCCCAGAAACTACGTTTTCCAAAACGGTGAACATAAAATCTCGAAAACCGCTCGAACGATTTGAATGAAAATTTACAGGGAGCTGCAGGAAACCACCCCCCTCCATGTACTGGGAGCACATTTTCAAAATAAATTCTTGAAAAAAGATGAAAAATATTTTTCCTACAAAAAAAGGAAAAAATCAGAAACATCGACAAAAAATTGTATTAATTTGTTTAACAAAATTTTGCTTCCTGCACAAGATGGATACTGTCTTACAGATTATAAAAATGCCTTTACTTTGTGTTTTAGGTAATTCACCTCTCCGGAATCGTGTTCACCATCAAACGGTACATCGCCTACCCGCTCTCACATTTATATTTATAACTTTTTCCCCTATAAATATATTTAAAATTTCCTTTTTTCACATTAAAGTCAACGAAATGACGTTTAAGAAGTGAAACGAAAATTATCTCTATATTCATCCATTACTTCAGAATGTGCGTTTGAAGAAGAGCCTGATTTTGGGTTCCTGAGGGTAACCTACCCCTTAACTAAAGTTACATCTTTGCCACAAAGACGCCTACCTCCAGGACATATAGATAACTATCCTAGTTACATCATAGAACAAGCTTCGTAATTTCATAAACTTCTACCAGGACAAGCTCCCAGTCAGTTCTCCGTTCGCGTGGACAAGTATCGCGGTTTCGCGGCGATAACGAAATTCCTCGCGAACAAATGCGCGCCGCGTGGGAGTAAATGAAGCGATTCACCGCGGTAAGAAGCCGCGAAATGAGTTGTAGATGCTGCTAATGAACGGACGGCTATAAAACAGAAGCGCAAACGCGGCTCGGTCTCCAAACCTGATCTCGTCTCGGCTGAACGCTATCAGATACAAGCGAGAAACTTGCGTAAGGCACGCGTGGATTGCATTCATTGCGCCGCCCGCGAAGTTTACACGATTTGCCAGAAAGCTCTCCACAAAGGCAGCCGATAGATCGTTCCTGGAGATTCAGGCGTAGTACAGTTTTACGTGACAAATCGGTCGGTTTACAATAGATAGCCAGAAAGATAGATTTAGTGCCTCGCGAAGTAAAAGGCGGAGCGGAGCTGTGATACTCCGCGAGTTCTCTTCGGTGTGTTGATTCATTGTGACAGTAAAGTTCGCTTAATAATACCACGTGGGGATCTTCTCAACCACTTCACGACGTTTGAAATTGTTTTCCCTCGTTTTACAGCGATTTGCTCTGTGGTTAGAACGCTGCAATATATTCTTCGTGGTAGACAGTCGTGATTGACAAATTCTTTTCGACGATACAAATAAGATTTTCTTTATTACTATACCACTTATATTTTATTTAAATAAATTACATATTTTGTATATTGTTTACCCTGCATGTTGTGGCTCATATAGCTATGCATTCAAGCATGTCTAACACTGCAGAAAAGTCACCAGAAGTGTATTATAAAATATTCTATTTCACTGCGAGTCGAATAGCCAAAGTTCCTATACTAGTTAGACTGGCCCGAGGCCTGCCTTCTTCGCTGCAATTCGAGCGCCATGTAGGCGAACGTTTTCCCTAAGCCCTGCATTCTCGAATCACTTTTCACGGTTTCCGCTGCTTCTACGCGTTAATAGCAGCTCGTTACATGGACCGTGGCTCGCGAAGCGCCGTGGCAAATCCGCTGATGAAACGTCTAAATAAATCCGCGATGTATCGTAGGATGTAATAACCAGCGGGGGGATTAATTTTCCCAGGCGGAGGATCATTTGCGCGGACGGAGTTGACGTTGAATGGCTAGCGAACACTTTAAAGAAGACGCTTTCTTGCTACGTTGCTCGCATGCTTCCGTAAAGGCCCGGGGATTTTTTAATTATACCTGGCAGAGCGTATTACGCGGTCAGATGCCTCCGCGATATGGTTCGTTCTCGTGAAACGTTTCTGCATCGTCGCCACCGAGCCGTAACATGATTTCCAGTAAATTACATGTCAAGTCGTTCGACGCTAGCGCGCGGATAACGTGACGCCGCCTGGATACCGTCGATCCGCTTATTTAACCTCGGTTATCGTTTATTTGCCCTGCACCGAGCGGTTGAATGAGCTTGCATCGGCGGCGAAAAGTGCGGAGACATCGAGGCTGGGGAATTTGTGGCAATTGCGAGTAGCGAGCTTGAGGACTCGAATAATTTCAATATAATTATGCACTGCGATTGGTTTGGAGGGAATGATTGCGTCAATGCGTGGAGGAAATATTTGTTCAACGAAAGCTGTGTGATACGGAGTTGTCTTGCGGCGGTGGAAGCTTCTTTGCAATTGGAGGAGATATAATACCCCATTGAGAATGCGAAGCCACATGATTTAATACAATTTTTCAAATTTATCACGATTGCTATGTAAATTATTACCAGCAAGTTGAGATTTCGGTGGGTCTACGGCAAATGTTGAATCCATAAATTTTTCTGACGTATTCATGGGGTGGCTGAACGATTCACGCAGTGATATTTGCTTGCATGGGCGTTGTTACCTTCGGAAAGACGCCAAGGGTGGAGTTTTCATCTGCCAATTGAATTCTATTGGCTGTGGCAAGCTCTTTGCCAACCTCCCTAGTGACACAGAGGTGGTAGCGCTTTTGGGATTTTCTGAGCCTGCTTCGGTCTTGCTGTATACCTGCTTGCGCACTGCCCTAACCGGTTGCTGGCGAGCTAGGGTTTCGCGAATGCTAGGGTCGGTTCTACGTGCGATGGGTGCCAGAAATGAAGGGAAGCTTGTGACGAAATCGTGTAGCGCTTTAAGGCAACGTTTAACAGACGTTAATGGGATATAAATTCGTAGAATCACATGAAAATGTTGTCGCTCTCTGCTACGAGTACATAGAGCCAAGAAGATACAAGTGTTTGAAAATCTACACAAAAATAACCGATGCACTGAGCAGATTTATAAATTTAAACAATTATTATTGCCACCCCAACTAAGATACCTACGTATGAAAATAAAATTCATAGCAAATTCCAAGCCCTGCTTTCGCAAGAGATGTCAGAAGCATCTTCATATGCACCTTCACTCGGCACATTTTTCGACCAACAGACCCCAGAAAATAGTCCATCACCCGCGATAGCGTTTGAAAGTTTCATGAAAGGGTGTCCAATCGATTTGGAACTAAAGACGACGACCACAGGAGCTTGTCACCTGTCGGTTTACAACCTGTAAGCTGAACTGGGTCACGTCGGGCGAAACGGAGAAGGGAAGATCGTTCTCAGGATAGAAGGAGAGGAGGAACCGTTGGCTTCACCGCGATTCACCAGATTCGTCGGCCTTCTGTGGTCGATTGACGCGGCACGACATTTCAACGATACGACGTGCGGTTACCCTTTCTTAAGAGCTCACCCGGTATTTGATTACAGGCCGCGGATATCGTGCACCCTGTTACGTGATAGGCCAAGAAGAGCGCAAGAAATACTTGGAATACCAAGTGGTTAAGCTCGGTATTGAATGTTGACGGCGGTTCCTCTACCTTCCCTTCCCGTGTGTTGCAGTTAGACCCCATCAATTATTCCGGCAACACCATCGTTAATGAAATATTTAACGCCATAAGCAGTCGAAGATCCGGTTCATAATATTCGTTAGATAAAATACACTTAATCCTGTTTTTACACGAGTTTGATTTAAAACGGTGTAGAAAAAAATAAATTCTCTTTTTGCACGATTTGACTCGATCTAACAGGGTCCGATAAAGGGTCAGCATAGGGATAACGGCTCCAGCACCAATTTTACTATTTATGTATACCAAATAATGCTGTTTGCCTAAAAAAACACTGAGAGAATATTTATTTCAGATCTCTATCACCTCTCGTTAAAGTGATACGGGGATAACAACCCTTAACTTTACCTTTTTTCTCTCAACAACTACTTGAGATATTTGATATTTTATTTAATGATTGATCTGTAATTTCGAAAAAATATATGTAGTAGACCTAAAAAGTACCCACTACGTGCATTTTGAAAAATTCAAATATCTAAGTACTTGAGTACTTTAACTAGTTATTGAGAAAAAAAATGGTAAAGTTTAGGGTTGTTATCCTCATAACACCCTAAGGAGAGGGGGTAGAGGTTTGAAATTTCTCTCAGTGTTTTTTTAGGCAAAGAGCATTATTTTGTGTATTACTTAAATATTAAAATTAGTCCTGGGACCGTCTTCCCTCTGCTTACCCAGCTAGACACTTTGCTCTTTTTAAAAATCGACGACTTCAAAATCGAAATGTTTAACGACTTGTTTGCATACAATGCCCCATTTTTCACATGCGCGGTATCAATTTTTAGACAAATTTTTCGGAAACGTATCTAACGTGTAAAAACAGAATTAAGCGTACCTATTTATCTTCGTTAAAGATTTATTTCTCCACTTGTTCTAAGCTGGACGTTGCTTTTTTATTTACTAAGGGAATCATGTAGCGGCCAGGTTTTATTACTCCCTGCGGCGATCCTAGTCGCATCGGAGACGTACACGAATGTGGCATGAACCGTGCTGTCTCTCATATTTCGTTTTCCTCTTTGAAGATGGTTTTTCTCGGGCAGAAGAGCTCGTTAGCTCCTAATTAGCTGCGACTAATCTCTGGCAGGACGACTCTTTAGAGACCGCCTGTATTCGCGACGAAGAAGAGGAGACTTGGTCCGGGGTACGTTCGTTAGCCCGTACATAACGATCGGCCGGGATTATAACGACTCTGCAAGAAATCCCGCATGCGCAAGAACACGGGCAGCCTAAATTTGGCCGCGCGGTGGCCCCGTGCTCCAGCACAGTACTTCTGATCCGCTGTAATAAGTACCTTGTACGTCACGGAGAACTCGTAATTTTGCCACTTGTTAGCTTTCTCGCCTCGTTCCCGCGCCCCCTGGCCGATATTAGTAATCAATAAAGCGGGATGCGCGCCGGCACGCACCTCTGATCACGCTGCTCGCCTCCGCGCCGGATGCGAATAATAAAATCGAATGACACCTGATGATCGTGCAAGGCGGCCGATTACTTGGCCCGACTATTTGTATTCGCAAGAAATGCCACTTGTCACTCGTATGTAATCTTCGACGCGTCAGCAATAAGGAGCAATTACGACGGGCGGACGAAATTACGGACCTGCCGAAGGTCTTCCATTAACCATCAGATACCCGGAATCTATTTTCTCTGGGAATTACGGATTCCGCCGATAATGCGATGCTACTATTCGCTGCACGATTTACAGAAAATGAAGGAAAAGTAATTTGTGGGAAGATACCGAGGGGCTTCTAGATTCAACATTAGCTATGGAAAATATCCTAATATCCCTTTATCCCCCTCCCCCCAACATCTCGTTTTTACATTCTTCCAATTAAAGCTGCAAGCTACGTGTAAAAACAGGAAGGACAGGAAATCGGTAATTTCTAATCAGTAGCTTTTTCGAGATAGGATGGATTCGTGCCATGTCATTAAGAGTCTATGGCTATGAGATGATGGCGCCAGTTGTCCAATCGACACGGCAATTTGAAGAACCAAGCCACAGAGTCACGGTTCGATTAATGGAGGAGCATGTGCATACGAGGATCGCATAAACGGTAGCATTCTTTGCTCTTCCATTGGGCGCGTCTTCTCATCAGGAAGAGCCACGCCCACGCGAAAGTTTCTCCTGGGTAGATAAGGAGCTGCTGGCCAGGTTTACGCGCCGGTGCAGTGCGTAATTTCCCCTGATACCATTCCAAGCTCTCCTCCGGCTGTCCCCGGACGAGCGATCTGGGACAGCGGGCTCGCGGAAGACCGCGGAAGAGAAACACACCATGGGACACGAACGGATAAGACCACGGCTATTGTGTCTCTGCCCACGTGGATGCTAATATTGAATACAAATACGCGCAATAAACCAGGCTGCCCTAGCCTGGCCCCTATCTCTCCGCTGCATTGTTTCCACCCCACCTAGCCGCGTCTTCGCAGAAATTTTTTCCCCCAAAGACGCAGGATTTTCATGGAGCATCTCTTAACAAAGGTCCAGCGATCTGTGATGTTTCGGTTAGTCTGGAGTCCAGATGAAAAGCGGGGGTGCTATGGGTGAAGGCGATTGAAGCTCACTCTCCTTTTAAGAAGAACGGGGAAGTATTTATTTATTTATTTACTAAGTGTGAGGTGTGCGTAAATTAAGGGGTAGTGCCGCTCTAGAGCCCGGAAAGGAAGCCTGATTTTGAGAATTTTTTATGCGAGTATAGTGAATGGAATACAAAATCTGTTTGATTGCCTTTATTGTACGTACCTTGAAGTATCGTCACAATTTTTTTTAAAAAAATTTAATACAAAATGACGGCGCCACAGCTCAACAAAACGCTTCAACAATTTTTCACGTAACTTTTTACCTCAACATGAAATGCTTTGTTCAATCACGCAACATTCTTACAAAAAACAGTATTTTTTATTTCCTCGTGTACTTTTCGAGATAATTTTATATAGAACTCAACAAATTTTGGTTTCTTGTTCTAGGTGAAAAATTGAAGGAGAAATCTTTCCGACCGCGGAACACTGTTTTTCAGAAGAAGCTTCATTTGTTGAACTGTGGCGTCGCCATTTTTATTAAAAAAAAAATAAAACATATTGTGATCATACTTCAAGGTATATACAATAAAGGCCTTCACACAGATTATGTATTCCATTCACTATACTAGCATAAAAAATTCTCAAAATCAGGCTACTTTTCCGGGCTCCAGAGTGGCATTACCTCTTAATACACGATCATAAACATATTTGCGAGAAATAGATCTAGCAATAAAATTTCTAAGCGCAGAAACAGAGCCATGGATCAAATATACAGAATTAGGTACGTTATCAGCAGAGTACCCAGAAGATTGATCTCAATATTTGGCGCGAGGGCAAGCAAATAGATAAAAGGAACCAGCTTGAGGAAAGTAGAGCAACTGATATAGCCATTGAGTTTAAAAAGGAAAATTAAGTCTTGAGATGTTTTTGGCTTGCAAGGTGTGCATATTTAGACTAGATAGTATTGGGTTCTAATGATCAACGAACTACTGAACTTGCACTAATGAACAAAAAACAATTTACAGCTTATCAGCTACTATGTTCCAGTATATTCTTTAGAATTTAAGGAAGATTCCCGGGCTGAAGCCCCTTCAGTTCTGTCTGATCATAATTCCAGCCACTTTTATTAGACGTCACTTGTAGGAATTACTTTGTCACGTACCATTTGAATTACACAATTTCTCGTCCCGCCATTGTCCGCGCGGCTCGTTCCATTTTAAATTTCCTGAAGCTTTCAAATCCTCCTTGGAGTGTTCTCTACGCAATAAACTAAGCCGCATAGAACAAGCCTGTCTTCTATCTCCGCAGCATTGTTCCCATCAGGGAATATGTTTTCTTGTCCGTTGTTGCTTATGTTTCAGTCGGCTCCGTCCGATATCGAGTCTTACAACTCCAGCTGTACCCGAAGCCAGATGCTATCGAACGCTGCATTATCATTGTCTGCGGCATCGTTTCGTTTAAACACAGTTATCACTTCTCCCTAACACAATTTTTGCACACCGATAGCCATACGGAAGTTTCGTTACAAACATCCGACGTAGGAAATTAGAACGTGATGAGGCGTCTTCAGAATTATAAAGGTGAAGAAAATAGAAGAAGAAATGAAAATTAAATAATAGAAAAAAATGTCTGTCAATGCAATTTGAAGAAGAATAATATCATAAGTTGTGGACACGTTTATCATTATCTCTACGATGTAGCAGAAATTCCTATTTGGTTTGGAAGATAGATTCGGACACTGTCGAAATGAGGTATTCATTCGCAAGTTGAGTAAGATGTATTTATGCAGAAGGGCGATGACAATTTACATTAGTCTGGATTATTAGATTAACTCTTCAGTTAACAATTTAACTCTTATGATGGGCGTAGTAAACAACTGGCTAACCAAATGGAGGATATACACTAGCGGACAAAATAGTTACCACTTTTTCGATTTGCTTTATTTTTTTTATTTTTTAATATCAACTTGAAACTGTGGTATGTGTTTAATGTATATATTCTGTTGCATAATTGAAAGCTGTATAAAAGCCAGTTCAAATTTAATTTATGTAACTAAGAAAAAAAAAATTATGACATTGAACGACATTTTTGTGTCCGACAAAGGAGTTACCACTTTTGGTATTCTTAGGCCGTCCGAAAAACAGAAGGTGCCCTCACGAAATGTCAGGTTTCATGTATCAAAAGTAGTAACTTTTTAATAGCTTTAAAAGGCTGTTGTCGTGTTTAATGGTATATAGGGATTTTGTTTATTAGTTAACTAGATTTAACTTTAACTGGATTTTATGCAGTTTTCAACCCTCTATCAGAATATGTATATTGGGCACATGCTGCAGTTTTGAGTTGATGTTAAAAAATAATAGAGGTAGAGTGGATTAAAAAAGTGTTAACTCTTTTGTCCGCTACTGTATGCAGGGCTCAGAAGTTAATCGGTGTAAGTCCAACTTTCTCTGAAAATGAGTTACGTAATTCAAAACCGTCTTTATTATTAAAACTTTCAGTTGATAAATCAATTAAGTCACTACTTTCATACGTAAGCAATAAATGGTGGTACTTATATTGACCACGGAATTACCAGGCAAAATTATTTAGAGGACACACAGTGTTAATCTCGGTTTTAATGCTAATGGACTTACACTGATTGCTTCTGAGCCCGTCATATGTAAAAACTAGGAAGAATATCCACTAAGATATATTGCAGCGGGCCACAAAAGTATTCAGACACCCTTTAAAACAGAGTAACTTTCTTAAAAATTTTCCAAACGACTTGAGTCGTTTTGAGAAGCTAAAAGGATAAGTTTACTACTTAGGTGACGTGTTTCGTTGTTTTGAAAAAAAAAAATACAATTACTCGGAATAGCGAGGAAAATAGTGAAAGTCGATTTTTCAACTTTTTTATCTGAGTCTGTAATGAAAACTTAAAAATCCCGTTTGTAGATTTAAGTAAGTGTGCTGAATATATCATCGAAATCGGTTAACGTAGTTAATGATTATGAGCTACAAACAGTTAAAAGTGGTCGCGGTAAGATGGACGCGGTGTAAATGATTTACGTAACGGAAAAGAATAAAGACATCGTCATTATCGCGCCGTCTAAAAGAATCGCCCGAGGAACAATCTGAAAAGTATTCCCCGAAGGTGCGACCACCAATAGCTTATCGCTGCCGTTGCCATTGAAACAGTCTTCACGCGGGAAGAGCGGCCGCAAGAATTCTTGTCCCCGGCCCACAATGGCCTACGCAGTGTCTCGTAACTATTTTCTTCGTTTCGCAGCGTGTTCAAGGCTGGTACTCTCCGCGGGAAGGCATTTCGATGCCATTATCCGTCGATTTAGCCTGGGTTACAAATCGCTTGGAGCGCTGACACCGTCATTACGGTAGAATTTTCAGGGAGGAATGAATGAAACGGCGTGACGTGTCCTACGGGCCATTGTTGGACCCACGATTACCGGAAGATGAAGGAGGCAAAAGGTCTGCGAGGAGACTCCAGTCAGAATCGGCTGACAAAGATGTTCCATTCGGGAAGCGCGTCTCTGTCGTTTTGATACAAACGTTAAATGTCTAACACATCTTGGCTGGTTAGCTGGTGGTCCCGCGCTCATTGTCAGCCGACTGAAGGTAGACGTTACTTTACACTTGATTAACCACGTCCGATGAGTTCGGAGTTGACGTGATCATCTTTGACACGTAGGCATAAGCAAAGTAGAAAGTTTGAGGGGTAGATACTTCTGGGGGGCGGCGGATACTTTTGTGGGAATGTGTTAAGATAAGTCGTATGTGGACCGAATTTTTCTGTCGCGTTTGAGAAAGCATACAATGAAAGTGGAATATATTTAGGGATGTACGATCTTGCTGGGAATAATCAAGTTACCAAGGTTCCATTGTTTGCATGCGGAGTAGAGACCTGATAAACCAAAGTATTCTAATTTGGAGGAACAAGTTTTAGACACTTTGCATTTTAGATGTTCGACAGCTCGTAAAAGTGTCTCTCTTTTAATAATTTGGGATTATGAAAGTCTGAATTAATTCCTCGATTTTCACAATGTTTGTTGGAAGATGAATGTACTATATTCTACACAGTGCAGTGATCGTGCGCAGATTAATGAACTGTCGTAAAGCAGAACGTGCAAAGCGAAGTCTTGGAATTCTCGCCCCCGTCAGCGCAATTATGCATTATATCACTTAACCGTAGCACATCGATGCACACCGATTGCCATGATCTAAGCACGTACAAAAGGTGCACCCTCGAAAATTGATTTCCTGCCTCGTGGCACACTCGAAGCACGATTTCGACGATGATGCACGTTCCTCTCCCCTTATAAAAACCGGTTGAAAGGAGGTAACGATCGAGAAATAATAAGACAGCATTGATTGGAACGAAAGAAGTTGCCGCGCTTAGCGCCGGGCCCAAACCCGACTACGTGATTCCTTCTCTTCCTGTTTCTCGAATGGGAGGAGGAACGATCGATTTCAATTACCTGATTATGTACCGAAAACACAACCCTGGAACGCCGTGGAATAGACTTTACTCGTGAACGAAGATTAACTCAATGCTTCGGGCATTTTGGTAATGCGATGATAACGGAAGAGGCGAGTCGACGGTAAACGAATTAATTATAGCTTCTTGGATCGTACGTGGCGTTGCTGTGTGGTTTTCTTTTACATTTCTTTCTTTATTTTGTATTCGTCTGCAATCTTCCCCCTTTACATAAAGTAAAGAGTAAGTTGCACCCTTTCCCTTATACAGGAACAGGTTTTATTGACGAAGAGAAGGACCCTTAGCTGTCTTCTCATCGATTGCTAGAGTTTAAATAATACCGAGTGGAAGATGGTGCATTCTTGAAATAAAATAATTAGAGATTCTGCAATACTTAGTTTAGAGAATGAGCTGAATATTTCTCTCTGCTATTTAAGACTCAATGATTTTTCCTTCACTTAAACATTTTTCATTCACATCTTTCTTTCTACCTACTGTACTTTTCTCGCCACTTAAACAATTTCTTCTGGTCAAGTAGCAACAAGGAAAGTAAATTAAAAGCTTGTAAAGTCTGACTGTTGGGTATTCCTAAAGTGTCTTTGATGTGGCGGCCACTGGTAGGGCTGTAAGGTGAATGGTGTCTGTTTCGTGCCTACTACAATTAATTCCACGTCTATAGTGATAGGTGACTGACAGGTTCACCGCAACCACGCTACTTCTGATTCCGTGCGGCTGCACACCGTCGCGCGTGAACTTAAATTAGCGCTAACGCGCGTATCGAATCGTCCTTTCTGAGAAATTTAAGGAAATTTCAGAAGCCCGTGCACGTGCTTTCAGGCTTCCTTAATGGCGAGTTAATGGCGTTGGTTTACAGCTCTTTACACCGTTGACGGGTAAGAACTACTTGGCTAATCGAACTGAGTAATTAAGTCACAGGGGTTGAATCCTTTTCCCAAGGCATTGGATTGAAAGATGCTCATTTTTACCATTTATGTATCGTTTAGTGGAATATTATGAGCCATGTTCCATGGCCGCTAAGTACCAGAGTTGGGCAAAATGTAATCTATATACAAATTACATTTTAATCGTAATTTGTAATTAGATTACATTTTGCCCAACTCTGCTAAGTACTTACAAGGGGAGGACAGCATGTGGTAGACACCGATTTTTATGAGCCTTGGCACGATGGATCTATTTCGAAAATAAGTAAATAGGTGTCCGGGCGTTTCAGCCAATAGGCTTTAATAATAGAGATATTTACATGTAAATTATTAATAATTTCATAGTGGCCGTGGGGTTTTAGTGGGTAAAAATGCCACACTACCCTGGCGCCCGTGGGAGATTCCTTTCTGGAGGCGTCGGGGTGCCTTTTGAAGATGTCTCCACGTTAAAACAAACTTTATAATTTTTTTTTTATAAATTATTTTTTTTATTAATAATTTTTTAACCTGGGGAAACCTTCAAAAGGCACCCGACTCCTTCAGAAGGGAATCCCCGGGGGCGCCAGGGTAGTGTGGGATTTTTACCAATTAAAACCCCACGGCCACTATGAAATTTTTAATAATTTCCATGTAAATATTTCTATTATTAAGGCCCATTGGCAGAAACGCTCGGACACCTATTTACTTATTTTCGATATAGATCCATCGTGCCAGGGCTCATCAAAATCGGTATCTACCACATGGTGCCCTGCCCTTGTTAGCTAACAGCATCCTGGTTCCTAACGAAACATAGTATAGGATGTAAATGCCAGTCATTTACTTGACGAACACTTCTTAAGGGGAGGTTCCGGTCTAGAGCCCCAAAAAATAGGTGATATTTAGGAATTAATTAAAGGAAAACTACTATATATAATTTAATGGGACTTCTTGCATTGTATTAGTGATGTCTTACATTATAGAAACATATTTTTTGTTTTATAATTAATCATTGCAGACGGCCCTGGGTAGCCGTTAAAGTCAAGGCGTCGAAAAATTGATCCAAATCGGTGGGCGCTGTATCTCCAAAAGTTATTATCCGATTCGACTGAAACCTTTTTTATTTTGAAGATTATTCTTCTGACCGGAACCTCCCCTTAAAGTCACTGGCAACTAGAGTTTAGAAAAATATGAGTCTTCTATCATCGAGTATTAATAATCATTACTCTTATTATCAAAGTGCGTTACGAAAAGTAGGGCGTTTGCCTTCGTTCTCACGAAAACTATCACGTTTCGATTTTCGCTGCGAAAACTAGCACGTTTGTGCGGTTTGCCACGAAAACTATCACGTTTCGATTTTCGCTGCGAAAACTAGCACGTTTGTGCGGTTTGCCACGAAAACTATCACGTTTCGGTTTTCGCTGCGAAAACTAGCACGTTTGAGCGGTTTGCCACGAAAACTAGCACGTTTGAGCGGTTTGCCACGAAAACTATCACGTTTCGGTTTTCGCTGCGAAAACTAGCACGTTTGAGCGGTTTGCCACGAAAAATAGCATGTTTCTTTTTTCGCTGCGAAACGTAGCATGTTCGGGTTTACCCCGCGTTCGCAAATCCCCCACTCTCCCTTACTTAAATTATGTAGATTACAATTTTCATATGTGTTGTCTTTTGGAGATTAGATGGAATTATTATTTATTAAACACTATCTTCAACAATTGAATTCTTTTAAACTGACCACGCGCAGAAACGTGACAGTTCCTGCAGTCTGCAATATAATCCAAAACGTGCTTCTTTTCGTGGCAAACCGAAACGTGCTACTTTTCGTAACCCACCTCGTTGTATAATATTACAGAGTGCGTAGCAGTAAACAAATGAGTGCACTGTTCCATGCTCCTACAGTGCAATCTTTATAATCAGCACAATATACCTAACATATCAAGCTCAAAATTCCCTCTACATTTCTCACCGTTCTTATCACAGACTCGTTCTAAAACAGTCTTACGAACGGAACGTCGCCTTTGCAATAGTCTCGTTCTTTCTCTTTCTTTTCTGTTCCTTACTTTGTTTCTTTGTCCACTAAAGAAGGTTAATAATAATACTAATTTACACATGCACCTACATTTTTACCGAACTACAAAATTTCCGAATTCGATCAGCCTTCCCTCAAAATTGGGTGACCAATTACGCTCGAAGCATCCCCTCTGTAGCTCGTTAAAGAGTCGCGTTTCCACCAGCGATGCTCTCCGCGCGAGCAAGTCGGAGCCAGCCCCGCAGCAGCATTCCCAAGCAAAAGGTTAACGGCTCAATTAGTTAATTAAATATCGATGTATTACACGCGAAGCTGCGCATTAACGTCCTGTAATGAGTATCTGTATCGAACTATCGAGCGGCGCTGTCCTTTCTAATTGTGCCGTTTAATGACGTAGAAATCTGATCGAGATGACGCCGGGCGATCATGGGACCGATATTACGCGCGGATCAGAGGGCTCCAACTCGGAACACTATGATCGACCGCTCGGTATGCGGCGGGCAAAAAATGCCCGACCACTCGCGGCCCGCCTTGGCTGCGCTGTACAACGCTGCGGGGCGGGGAAGGAAAACGAAAAAACCGAGGAATATGTATTACGAATGGAGTTGCGCGACGCGAATACCGATGTGTCTCAGCGGCGAAAACCGATCGGGCTAATTAACGTGCCGCGCCGCGGAAATCTCTCCCGCGGCCGCGGCTAGAAAATTATTTGTCACGTTCCGCGGCTGGGGAGGATTATGCAAAACGCCCCGTAATTGGCGCCAGGCGGACTGAAACGAGTTTTTTAGGATTGATTCCGGTCCGATTAGAGCGAGCGGCCGGGACTTTCTCACACCTTTTAATTCGCGAACCGCTTAATCGAGCCGCGCGCCGCCGTTGCTGTTAGGAAGCTTTAAATTAACATGGTTAATTAACACAGAACGCCGATTGATATGTAATTGGCGTATACGACGCGAAACGCTGCGCAGCAATACTTTATCGCGATCGATGCTGCTTATTATACCTACTTGTGCGCGGTGGCGTTGAGAAATATGTGTATAAGGCTGACTTTTCACTGTTTTTTTTTTTAAGGGAACAGCTGGAATAATCTCTGGGTAATGTGAAGCTAAATTAGGGATGAAAGGTAGACTGTGGTTTTGAAATGGTACTTTAATTTAGTCTTTGTTTGAGGAGGTAATTACGACGATTGATCCTTGGAATAGTAGATTCGTGGAATATTAGATATAGGGGGAGTTCGGGAGAGTTGAACCACCTTTTACTTGAAAGTCCATAAAATCTAGGGTATGAGATGCATCGATTTTATATTTACGTCACAGTAAAGCCTTGTTATCAGACTATAATTTGAGGGTTTTATCATTTTAATAAGTTAATAAATGTAAGCACTAAATTAAATTTTATAAAAAATGAGATTGGCTCATCTCTCCCCGAGCGCTGGGAGATATGATCCACCATGTGGGGAGATTTGACCATACTCTAGTAACTCGGGAACAAATGAAAGAAAAGCAACAATTTGCTTTAGTTTATAATAAGTAGCCACAAACTTTACACATTACAATAATTATCTTATATACTTTAATTGAGCTTTTACGTTGTATTTCACTCTGAAGGAACACGTTTTCCTGACTCACAGCTAAAGCGGACTACCGATCGTCATTTTGTTACATGAAATGGTAAGGGTAAAGAATTCGCACGCTATGGCTTGACAACCGCCCGCCTATCGCGAAATTTAAAACAGATATTTGAAGCGGCTCAACTCTCCCGTATGGTCAAGTCTCCCGGACTCCCCCTACCTATTCGAATTTTCTTGATATTTCCGAGGCGAGTTAGAGCACCGAATGTGAAACTGTGTATTATAATTTTATTATCAGCAGTTTAAAATTCATCTTAGTCTTCCTCCCACGAAGCAGAGTTAAAAATTCAGCCAGCTGGTTGGGTCTCACACGCGAGTAGGATATTGCGAAGGCTTAGCTGAAACCGTTCAGGGGTTAGGCTGCAAATAATGGAACCAGTTTTAGAGGCATCTGATCGGTAATGGTACTTTGTTGCCAGATTTTATCTGCATTTTTCCATCTGACTATTCTTGCTCTCCATATATGCCGATGGCTGGAGCGTCGGGGCACCATTAATTAGGAATTGCTTAGCATGCCTGTAAGCTCCCTGAAAAAGGCGTGCAATTAACCGTGTTCGTCTTCTTGCATACCTCCGCTTGCCCACGAGTAGGCGTATTTTCTGCCAGTTGAAATGGCTTAAGAATGCGATTCCATTATCATTATCGTCTATCCTAATTAAAGGTCTTTGATTTTAATTAGTTCATTCCGTTTGAGCCGGCCCATGCCGATGTAACTCAAAACCGCGGTTACAGGGACCGTAGCAGGTCTTCCGATATGTTCTTCGACCTCGTGTCGCTGGATAGCCTCGTCGGGCGGGGAGTTTTATGGCAATTAAAGTCGAGTATGCCTTTTAGCCGACGAGGAATGTCAATTGGTGTCGTATACAAGATTCAGCGATAAGAGTAACACAGGGCGCCGATCATTGGTAGTTCCCAGCATATGTAGATCCTTGTCCTGGATCATCCCGGATCGTTGGCGGGGATCACGGGCATGCCGATCGTGAGACGATCGCGGGGGCCGATGAATTAAAGATCACCGATCGGCCGTCCTCGGTAGAAGCCGATGAATTTGTCCCAAGACTGCCGAGGACATTGAGAACATAATCGCTACTCTATTCTTTGGATCCTCGTGTATGAGAGCCTGCGCGCGGAATTGCAAACCGTTCCCGCTTAAATAAGATACAAACGGTGCGAGCCTCTGCAAATGAAACACAAACGAGTCGCCCTTACTTCGCTGGAACAATCCGAACCTCGGGAATCCTAAGATACTTCTAATGTAAATCCGTTTACTTCGCCAGCTTTCGATTTATTCGCTGGGCGGAACAAGTAGGTGCTGGGAAGTTTCGAAATTGAAATCATTACGACATTTTTCTTTCGTAAATTTTGTATTGGAGAGAATTAAACTTTCCGCTAATTGTTATTTGATGTTGTGTATTTTTTTATTCGGCAGTTCAATATAAAAGATATTTTCCAATTTTTATCTCAAACGAAATGCGCAATTGGTATTATTGTATTAATATATCGGTAGAGGTAATATCTGATCTTTCTACGAGTCAGTAGAATGAACCCTCATGATCAGACAACCCGTGACCCGATTAGTAGAAAAATTCAGTATTTGTTCTATGTATACAAGAATAGATTTATGATAACATTTACATTTCTTGTTTCTCTAATTTTCAACGTAACGCAACAATGTACATTGATATAACAATAATAAGAAATCTAGAATTACGTGTGCTCGATCAATCACTGAAGTCCTCTTAACAACAAAATTCAATTTTTTAATGAAATAAATAATCTTAGACTCTAATTTTGCGAAAATCATCTCCTAGTATCTACTTCAAACCTTCGTGTCCTCCAATGCATTCCGAAAGACGTTTCTTCTGTTAAAATAGGAACTATAATATTCAGTTTCCCCGATTTTATCCGTGCGTTCGTTTCAGAATTTGTTAATTATGAGAAGTTCGCAGCGAATTTAATGTCGGCTGACGTGTGTAAGGGCTTGGATTCGATACGCAACGATCATAACGATCGTGCCGCGGCACAGAGGGGACCGGGCAACAACTGAAATTGTAATTTCAAATGGAAGCTGCTCCATAGACATGAAACGGACACGCCACCGTTCTCCTGGGTCTAATGGCGCGAAATCTCAGCGTAGCTGCATCCGTGTGCCTCTCCTGTGTGGGTGCGTGAAACGGTATACTTGTGCATTATGCACGCAGCGTGTGTATATCTGTTCCTGGTAAGGTATATCTGCAGAGAGAAGCCGCCTCGAGTCCTATTTGCGACGCCGGATGTAGTTGTAGCTTTCGAACTATAGCATTTTCTACTATTCTGCCCTCGTTTCTCCTCTATTCTTCGGCTGCTGTTAGATCCGAGCTGTTAGATGCACTTTAAGGCTTCAGACCTGCCATTAGTGACCGTAGAAGTGTTTTTGAAATTGTTAGGTAATTAACAGAAAAGTAGGAATTGAGTTCTTTGCATCGGGGAGCAACATTGAGGTTACTGAATTTACAATGAAATAGGATTTTATTCAATACATATTTATTTGGTGTTATTTCATATTGGACACAAATCTACGCTCAAAATAATAAAAGTTTTGGGAATAAGAACCTTTTAACTACTTGGGAGGAAGGTTTAGATTTATATTCATCTGAATTCCTTTAGAATCCATCTATCCTTCAGCCTTTTAACTTTTTCTTAAAGTCCCTCACCTTCTCACTTTTTTTTTAAAGTGGTAGCAAATAAATCTGAGTTGGGAACTCAGGAATTTTGCATTTTACAAATGTGCAGGTCTACAAACACGGTTTTGTATTGATAAAAAAATCAGATATACTTAGGAAATCAATCCTCTGAGACGGTTTCATTACTCTGAGAGATTGATGTATTGAAATATAACAAGTTCTATTATAGTTGACACTAGAATGGGCATGATTAATTATGGGCGAGCTACGTCCGTGAAAACTGGTTGCCAGTTAGCGCGGCGAAATGCCCACTTTCGTTTCCGATACAGAGGCAATAACGTTGAAATAATACGCAGCTGATTTGCATAGATTTTCAATGGACGATATCTCAATATTGCCACCCTCGTTTCTATGCATCCACGAGTCCCGCGGCATGGGAGCAACAATGGAATCCGCGTCGGAGATTAAGTAATCGGCGGCTAAAAATCGGGTAATTACCATATAATCCATCGTATTTCTCCGGTAGCCGTGTAGATTATGCGCATAATGGCTAATCTACCTAATCCGCGGCGAATCACGCATTCATTACAGGCAACCACGTGCTTCTGCGTGCACGGCACCGAGTTTATTTATTAACCAGACGCGTCAGATTCGAGAGCCATGCCTTCTAATCGTTTATTGACTAAACAGCTATTACATCTGTGTAGAAAACCATAGAAACCCCTAATGGTTCCCTCCCGCGACCCCGTGTTCTAAAGTTTGAACAAAAGGATAAAATATAATTTCTCAATCTTTTATTTATCTATTTGTTTCTCTTGCACGGGCAAGAATCTTACTCGCTTCTCGAGTTCACCAGTGAAAGAAAAATAATCTCCACTCGAAAAGAGGTATACCTGTATACTAAAACGATATAAGAAGCTTAAGGTCACATGGACGTTCCAAGGAACGTTGCTTCAGGTAGCAATATTGCCCCTCGCAGCGCCCGTAGCGCCAGAGCGAATTCTACATATAAATAATTGGACTATCAGATATCGCGTGGGTCTCGAGCGAAACAATGTCCCCGCATTGTTCGCCACGCTTTTCCAGATCGTAAATTGCGTGGCCCGAGTAGCAGCGAGACAATAGTATCAGCCTTGAAGATGAAGCAATCCGCGGGGAAAAATGCCGGTAATTACCATATAATCCATCGTATTTCGCCGATAACCGTTGCATACCGGGCTACGCGCATAATGGCTAATCTGCCTAATCTAACAGCGAGCCCCCTCGCATCCATTACTGCCGCGGACCACGCGCCCCCCATCTACTCTCTGCAGAGCGGCCGCACGAAGGCGGACTAGCCTCTAAACTGGCGCCGTCTTAAGGGGCCCCTCTTTTATTCGCGGCTCCGAGAATTCGATCTGCGGAGATCTTCGGCCGCGATATTCCCTTACCGACACATCCTGGACGCCGTGGCCGAACGGGATATCGCGATCCCGAAGCGAATCTCGTCCTGAGTGACACGGCGATCGCTTGTTACCGATACACGCGTGTGTAAGACGACGTGTTCGCGTGATTTAATAATTGCCTTATAAGGCCGGGCGCTGTAATTGATCGATACGACTCGGCGCTATTCCAGCCTCGATCCCTTCTACCCTTCCTACCGACCCATCGCCGCGATCACTCCTGCTTTTTTGCCTTCTTCGACCGTCGCACGGATCGGATGGTTAACCGCTAGATCATCTTCCAGCCAATAACCCGAGATCCCGAAAGGGGCTGCCCGTTCATCGGGCGACGCGATTTGGAACGGTAAGGATAATGGCAGCGTGCTTGGGGTTCGCTGGGAATTCGAATTGCGTGACTGGTAGGATTTTCTTGGGGGTTGTTGAATGCGAATTATGAATCCGTAGATGTATTGTATTGTATCATGAACCGTGTAATCAGTGAATGCCAGAAATACACCGAGGAAAGAAATTGCAATATTGAGGGGAACCTCGCCGACATACTTACATCCATATTTTATCAAGAAAGCATAATCAAGTTTTGTAAAAACATCAGAATCCTCAAAGACATATAAGAAACGTGTGGGGAATGGGAGCTTATTAAACTGATGTATAGTTGCTAATGATCTGTGCAGTCGATGCGACGTTAAACCTATAAGAAAAGAAAAGTGTTGTATCAGGCCATTTCGAAAGTCTGCGTATTTCGTAGGACGCAGCTGCGAGGGTCTATGCGTTTGAAGTATCCTGATATTATTTATAATTTTATACTAAGGTAAAATATCCTATCTGCACATATATATTGTATCTACTACGTTAGATAGTCTCCACCTAACACTTGAAGTGCAGATAGGATATTTTACCTTAGTATAAAATTATAAATAATATCAGGATACTTCAAATGTAAAGAATTTGCTTTAAAATGCCCTATCTACCAATTTTTCATTTTCATGGTATTTTTAAATATTTAGAGCTCTACATGTATTTCACCGTTTAAGCAAAGTTAGATTGTTCTATTGTAGGGTTCTAGGGCTTAGATATTATAGATTATAACAGTTAGGACAAATAAGCCCTAGAGCCCTACGATAGAACACTCTAACTTTGCTTAAAAGGTGAAATACATGTAGAGCTCTAAATATTTAAAAAAATACCCTGAAAATGAGAAATTGGTAGATAGGGCATTTTAGAGCAAATTCTTTACGTTGGGTATTTTCATATTTGACTAGTAAAATACCCGTGCTTCGCTACGGTTAAAATTAAACACTCCGTTCTCATTTAAATTAACATTTAATTTTAAAAGTAATCGTAGCGCCGTCTACACGTAGATTTTGGAATTATTCTATAGCCTACAGCAGTCCCACTAAAACAAAGATTCTTCAGGTAAATGGTTCATCGAAATCGGTTCCGTAGTTTTTGAGTTTTGCGCTTTCAAAAATACGTACATACATGTCACGAACATTTTTATATAATGATATAGATAGATAGACTCCCTCCTTTTACAGTACCATCTGACTCCCAGAAACGAATTTTCCTTTCCGGTAAAAAAATAAAATGTAATCGAAAGCATATAGAGCTTCGTTTTCGGTAAAATAAATTTTGGAGTATCCCCCCATTCGATTGAAGCCTAAAACCCAGTGGTCTTCCAATCCTCCCCGACGAACAATCCACTACCCCGCAGGATATTGACTTTCCCAACAAGAAATTAATTGACGTAACAGATGTTGCTGCCAGAAACACCGAATAAAAAGACCTGTTGTCTTAACCGGAGTTTACTTCGCGTGCCTCCAGTGGTCCCGTTCAGTGACGGCTGAAATTCACCGCATTCCGCGTGCGAAGCCTTGCGTTCATCGATAAATATCGACGCTGGTGTGCCTTCCCACATCGTGTTCTCGTGCACCCAGCGGCAATATACGTAACTTTCGGCTTCCCGGTAGATTCCCGACTAAATTTGAGAGAGGCAGCGCAAGGGAACGCCGTGGATCACGTAAGAGGTGGCGGTGTAGCGCGGCACGGTGCATCGAACGCAATAAATAGGAGGAAGAAACAACCATTGCCAACTCCGCCCATGGTCGACTGTCTACCGAAGAAGCTGAGAGTCGTGTTGTGAGTTATGGCTCCTCCAGGTGAATTATAACATGTATAACGCATACCGACGGTGTACGGCTGGACTCTTCGAACCCACACGTATACCGAACCGAAGGGGTTAAGGTGCGGTTGTAACTTCTGGACTTTGCAACAGTTTCGTAGACGTTAGGAAGCTTCCTCTGACCCTTGATGGCTATTTATTTCGTTCGAGGTCAACGTTACTATTTCTTGGTGGAAATTGGAGCATCCCTGTAGCGTGCTTTATGAGGAAAATGAATTTGTTGCAGGATGGGCCGAGCACTTCTACCAACATCGCGTCGGATGATCTACACCAGCCAAAGGTAAGAGTCTTCGTGAGTCATTGTTCACTTTTTATGATAGACAAGTGTACCGGGCTTAAATTTGTAAGAATTGCAAGGATGTGTTGGAGCAAGCCATATGACACCTACTGCTTCGTGATGGAATCTTACTGTGACTACATTTTCTGTAGTTTTCAGGAACTTCAGCGTTTTTATAGTATTCAGGGGTTCTTTGGGAAGTATAGGTAGTTTAATATATAGAAGTCGTTTGTGCCTTCTATTTATTATTAGTATTACTAATCGTCGTTATTACTCAAAAAGAAGAAACCTGAGTATTTACAGCTGGCATAGACAATTAGCTTTTACTTTTTAAGAATTCAGTGATATAGCTAGTTTGATTCAATTATGATACCAAAGTTAGTTTGCCTTGAGGCTTCCAATCGAATGAAAAGTGCAAGATACTTTTGTTTGAATTTATTTTCACGATATTTTGACAGTTCAGTGGGACCTGGTTTTGTACTGTCTTCTATTGCCATAGCAGCAGTGTCATAGGTTTTGTTCTTGTTGTCTCGAACATTCCAGCATTCGTGCGATGCTTAATATTGCAAGTTATAGCGGTATTATGTGAATGTAAATAGATGTTTCTTGGAATATTGTAGTTTGGAAGGAACTGGGTCTGTAACGGAGATCCAGCGTTACAAAGTGCAAGCACTTACAGTTCATCCATCAAGCCCACACGGCCTCGTATATATTATTCAAAAGCCTACAATCTGATCAATATGCAGAAGATACTCGTAGGCACTAGAAAAGAATTGTATTCAAATATTGAACGGTGTATCGAACGGTTCTTTAATTTTTCGGTTATTCCTGACCTATGAAGAAATGCTAACCAGGCGTTTCGATGAGGTCGTATCCTGATTAATGCGTCTGCTGCGTATTTTATCTTTCAACGCGTTCCCTCGTGTAATACATTCTCATCGCCGGAACAAAATTTCCCAACATGCTGTCTGCAGGGTGATTTTCATAAACTAACTGTGATTATCTCCAAACGATGGAATAATGTATGAGGAATTAATTACACGAAGAGTATTCAATTTGTACGACGACATCGTCTAACAGCAGAAACGAATGTGTTTTAAATAAAAATTAAGGAACTTTCGATAACAATTCTGTGTCTTTAAATTCAAGAAATTTGAAAAGTATGAGTTAAAAGTAAGAATTTTCTTTATACCAGAGGAAATTGAAATTATTTATTAGAATACGTTCCTTGAGATATCTAAATGCTTCCAAGAAAGCTATAAAATTCTACCGTGTCCTATTTTGAAAATAATACATTAAACATAATTAATATACATTGAAAACAAATATAATTCTTCGAAACTTCTCTATCGAATATCACTTGTCAGCATCAGATTCAATCTCTTTTTCATATTTAAATATACATACAATATTTATTCCACATTAAGAAGCAAATATTAATATTTAAAAAAAATATTTATGTAATATTTTTGTGCTACTAGGGACGTAAACGTACAATATCAGTTATCCGATCATTATCATCCATTAAACATTCAAGCAATTCCTTCCTTTTAATTTGCAAGTTTCTACTTTAAAACTATCGTAAGTATACGTGCTAAGGGTCGCAGCAGCGATATAAAAATATGATCATCAGACACGAAGTCAGAGTCAGACAAAGTGAATGTAAAACATTCCTTCACCTTTGCGCTCCTCCTTTTTTTCCGTCTGAATAGAATGAAATTCACCGAACGTGGAAACTTAAACGGGATATTAAGATAGTGGCGATATTGAATGCGCAAAGGGTTTGTCAGGGGCGTTTACGTCGATGCATGATGTGGAAATATATTCCGTCCATGTAAGTCGTTAAAATCGCGCGTGATCGGCCGCGCTCCTGGCCGAAGGGAGAAACACCGAGGAACAGGGAATCGAGGAGTCGAAGATGCGAGCGGTCGCAAAACAGAGGAACGGGAAGAAAAAAGAGGCGGGGGACAACGGGGCAAAAGTGGAGACAGCGGACAGAACGCATCAAAAGAAAGACTAGAATCCGAAAGAAGCATCATGAGTGGGGCTTTCTTTCCTGGTACATAAATAATTCAAAGACGACGAAAATAGTCGAGTTCATTCGTCCGCCTCTAAGCGCGACGGCGCATTAGGGATTCAAGAAACGAGACTTTGTTTCTCCTTCGGTAACTACCAACGGAAGAATTCGTAGATTGAAGTTTAGTCGCTGGAGGAACGTAGGAAGTTTATAGATCGAGTAGGTAATAACCCAACTCAGAGGTTAGTGCGACTGAAGATAACTAAATTAAAAAAAAAAAAACGTGGGAAGTGTCAACGATCGACGATTGCCAATAAGTCTTCTCGGCCCGAGACACTTCTGTGACTCGCTACGGCCATCCGTATTCACTGGATGAAGTAGAAGTGGCTTACAAGTCAGACACTTTGTACCACTGTTCCAAAGTTTCCATTTAATCCAGCGTACCTTCGCTCACGAGAAGTAAGTGTCAGTAATTAAAAGACACATGGTGCGTTACATATTCAGCTTCAAAGTGCCCAGAAGAGAACCTCGAAACGATCTCTCGGAAGAAATGGACTTTTACTTTTAACATCGGTGATTGAATCAAAACGATATCAGTGTTAATAAACCATTATCAATGTAAATCCCTAAATGTTACTCCACCGATCCTGAAACCACCACCTCTTACATTCTCTCCTAACACTAAAGCCACAGACACCCGTATTCCCCGTTCACCCTGCACGCAAGAATAATCCACGATGAAATACCGACGAAACGCAAAATACAGAAACCGTGTAAATACATCCCAGACAGCAGTGACGTGTCACAAAAACTGCCTGCTCCCAAGGAACCTCCCGCTGGAGCGCGAACTAGGCAGCGAAAGAAGAAGGAAGTCAGGTGGCCGCGGAGAGGAGAGAGCAAGGTGATTTCCTGAATTCCATCGGAAGACGGGCGGCTACCTCTGCGGCGTACCACGGGTCACTCTCGGTGTCGCGATTTTTGCGATGTCCCGACCCGCGGTTTACAAGGCAAGTGTAGGAGGCGGGGTCCCGCGGCGAGGGACGGAAAACCTGGCCGGAGAAGAAACGCGGCGAGGCAAGAAGTGCCGAGTGGAATAAAGGGTGAGCATCGGGGCGGGGAATGGAGGGAGGGGGGTGCAAGGAGCCAGAAAGACGGGGGGAGAGAGAGAGAGAGGGTACGCATTGTAAATTGAATCTGAAGGCTGGCCAGATGGGCGCTGTCATGGTGGCACGAGCGCCACTATTTCATCCGTCCTGACACTTCTCGAGTGGCCTGGCCAAACGAAGGAAAATGATTGCGCGGCCAGGGGACTCGTCTTCCGGCTTAGAAATCTAGCTGCGATCACACCCCTAACCCATTATCCTCGCCCACGTGCTCGTTTCCGCGTAATATCTTCGGACCCTGACAGGACAAATGCGTCCAGCTGAGCACCGCGGGAGGATGCTGACCGGCGTTAAGCCCCGCGAGCTCCTCTGCTCCTCGTGAAACGGGGGATTTCGCGTATCGTCCATCTTGGCGAAATACACCGCGGCCGCGCCGGGATCCGCGGCGTCGTACCGTTTCTAATGGACTTTTGCGCTCCTACGATGCGTTAGCGTCACGTTTAATTCGCTTAAGCGGCTTGGCGAAAAATGGGGGAATTAATAGTGCCGCGGTGGTGCCACCGGGACGTGGGCAGGTATGAACGAGGCCGGCCTGGGAGATTGAAGTTTTGAGTTACCGTTTGTGAGGGAACGTAAGGGAATCTAAATTTATTGATAATGGCTGGGCGCGGTGTCATCAGCTGTTTTCATCTTGCTACGGAAGCTTGCTTGTTAAACGGAGAAAGATTCAGTGGGTTAGGTGAAGTTCCTTCTGAGAAGTTTTATATACTTGTAGAATTATCACTCTTCGTTCCTTTTCAATCCTTTGACAAAGTCTGTAATATAAGTACCAGGTGCCAAGTGTATCGCAGAGACACCAAAAGGGTTAAGTGGCAAAATTAAGGGAATTGGGATTTTTCTATCTGCCATTCTCTTGTATCTGAAGAGGGTGCCTATATTATATTCTTCCTTTTGTAATGGCAAATTAAATCAAACGTTTCCTTTTCATAATTAAATGGGGTATAGTCGTTTGAACCCTTGGAAAATGTGTACATTTTGTGGATTTTTTTACAAATCAACGGCTTGATGAAGATTTCCCGTTTTTTTACTATCTTTACATGGTATTATGAACTACTTAAAAAAAAAGTTTCAGTTAAAAAACTATTGTTCTTCGGAAGTTATGCATACATATCCCAAAGTCTCTCGACTTTAGATGGCTAAACGGTGGGTCTAAAAACTCGCGCTACGTTTAATCAATTTACTTCAAATTTTGCATTCCGATTCCCCGTTAATTATTTATAAAGAAAAAAGGTGGCCTTTTCTCTTAGAAAAATGTAACTTTACGTTTGATCTCTCACCATTTCTTTATTTTTCAAAATTTTCAAAATCGGCCCCGTTGGACGATAGCTATTGACATACTTTATAAGAAGATTTTATTGTTTTTGATTTCAAACACGACATACAGCTGTTTTCAGGCCCGCCATTTAGCCGTTTAAAATCGAAAGACTTTCGGATATGTATGCATAACTTCCGAAAGACAATAGTTTTTTAACTGAAACTTTTTTTTCAAGTAGTTCATAACACTATGTAAAGATAGTAAAAAAACGGGAATTTTTCATCAAGCCGTTGACTTGTAAAAAATCCACAAAATGTACACATTTTCCGAGGGTTGAAACGTGTATACCCCCTTAAGAAACTATTACTTGCTACTTAGCCTCATTGGTACTTCCACTGTAGAACTATACTATGAAAATAAGGGAACTATGATAACTCCACGGAGTACCCTTCAGTCGAATGTCAAAATAGTAGCATCCCACTATCAATTTGCACAGGCGACACTTCGGTTAGAGCAACGGCTGATTAAACAGAAGAAAAGCGGTAGAATTAATTGAATCACGATGTATACATAATTGCGCATTGTTGCGATACCGGGCTTTTTCAACGGAACACGTCCGCGTAATTTCAAGCGAGAATGCGCGCAAGAAAAAGGCCTGGCTGAATTACGCGAACCTGGTAATACAACGTAACGGCCGCGCGCGTTCTTACGTATTGCAAAACAAGAAAGTCTATTCAACTCGGATCAGCAATTTGTAAAACGCCAAGGACACGTCTCGGAGGGCTCGTAAATATTTTAACACGCGACGAAGGATTATTTACGCGCTGCCCGACACCTTCTAATCGTTCCCGTAACACCAGCGTGTCGCCTTCTTCGCGACCACTCGCAATAACCCGCATTAATTATCCCTAAGTGGTCGTCGCTCATCGATCTCACGATGCAAAACAGTCGCCTTTGAATCTCACGGCGATAAACTGGACTGGTCATTATCGGTGGCAAATAAATTTTTACCCATAAACCAGGGAAAATATTGGAAGACCCTCGGCTTAATGAGTCTCTCGCGTTTGCGGTTCTACACCCAGCACCCAGAGCTGTTCTTACAGCGAACAACAAAGTGATTGACAGAAGTATATTTCTTGAGATAAACACTTCGTTTCTACAAAGTATGAAAGCGTAATTATATCACGACCGCCTTAAAAAACAGTCTTTCCCAAGCCACTGCCCGTCGAGACAATTGCCAATAAAACAAGTCATATACGCTGGTTTTTTCCTCCAGCCTTCAAATGTCTTCATTAATTTAACGCAGAGCGTAGAATCAACACTGGCAAACCAGTCCAGTATCATCCTCCACCGAAAAACTGCCCGTAATGAACAGAATACAGTGCGCGGCAAGAAAGCTTGAAATTCTACCGTCCGCATCTACGAGCACCGAGCGAGCAGTATCCGAAGGAAAAGTGACAGCAGAGTATCCCGATCGGCGGACGTGGAACGGGGGCAAAATTCAATTTCACCCGGGACGTTATGTTACAGCTAAGAAGGATGGCCTCTGGTTAAAAGAAAACTGGTCGCCGTAATATTTTCACCAGTCGCCGAGAGCTGCCACCTTATCGGCCGAATGAATGCCGCCCTAATGAAAACCGGCCCTCGGACTAAAGCGAGCTGATGCTTTAATTAAGCACACTTAAGATCGCGAAGATTCCAGGTTGTTCTGGT